>NC_090923.1:702891611-703510636 GCF_040938575.1 Ambystoma mexicanum
ACTTTAGGGTCTACCTGGAGCAAGGTGCAGATAAATCTGACAGGAAGGGCTCATCCAACCAAATACTGTCACCCCAGAATTCATAAATCCAAAGACTGGCACACAGAAAATGCCACCGTTCAGGGCAATGGGGGAAGCTGGGTTTTAGGCTGGGAGAAGGGGGCGGGTGTTGACACGATCCAAGTAACCAAAGGTTGCCTCACAAGGGGTGATGCAACTAAACACTGCCTTGAGAGGTGTCTTAGTGCCCTACAATGTGTTGAAATGTTTAGACATAGAACCGTCTAAGCGTGCCTGCAGCACGAGACGTGAAGAAACGAAAGAGAATGCCTTACAGGGATTCACCCAACCAACAATGGTGAGCTAAGAAATCATGTTATCAAAGACTGACCTGAGAAGGAGCACATCATTAGAGTTAAGGAGGGAATGCAGAACATGAAGAGGGGATGCACAGTGAGATGGAGGCCATGCCATTACTTGCATAGGGTGTGTGTGCATAGGGGCGGGGAATACGTGGGTGCTCCGGACCTCCCCACCCCCTCCCCCACCTAGCAAAGGGCATCTGCGTAGCAGGAAAGGCCATCTGGGTAAAAGTCCCTATACTGTCAACGGGACATGACATGAGTAGGGCATGGCTGAAGGTGTATAGGGTGTTGGTCAGGTTAGGCACAGAATACCTGATGTGGACGGTGCATGGCATATGATGTTAAAAGTGGTGGGGAGGCACTTTAGAGCGTGGAGGTGCAGATCATGGCAGTGGCTGAGCATGGCTAAATATGTGCCAATCTTGGCTACATTATGTGTTAATACTGACGTCTGCAATTGTATTCGCTCTCCACTCTTGCTTTTCCACTCTTTTTGACTGCTTACTCTTTTCTCTCCTCCTTTCCCTTCTCCCTTTTCCTATCACCTCCCCTTACTTTCTTCTATGCACTTACTCTATCATAATTGTCCCTGGACCTAATATGATAGCAACCTCGTCTGTTTTCTCCACCCTCCCATTACTATTTTTTTCCTCCCCACCACCCTTCCAGCACTATCTGAAATGTCGTCAGGCCTAGTATGATAGTCGCTTGTTTTATTCCTCCCCTCCCTTTCTGCACCCCTCTCCCTCACCTTTTGTTTTTCTCCGGCTCTACCAGAAATGTCGTCAGGCCTAGTACGGTAGTCACCTGTCTGTTTCCATTTCCTTCCCACTCTCCCCCTCCCTTCCTTATCTATGTCTTAGCTCTTGCACTATCTGAAATGTTGTCAGGCCGAGTACGATAGTTAATTTCACATCCTTACTGTTCATGGCCTGTAAGAATGTGGTTGTACTTTCCCTTGTTCCCTCCCTTGCCTTGAAGCACTTTGAAACACATTGTGTATAGGCGCTATATAAATAAACAATCATAAGGTGTGCAGAGTGTGACAGTGATGGTTGGCTCACAGTGCGAAAGGGGCGTTTAACGTTGTATAGACCATGGCAGATGCCATGCAGCGGCTGATAGGATATGCAGAATGTGGCTCATTGGGGAAAGAGTTTAGCTGAAGGTGTCTAGAATTCAAGGCTGTGCATTGAACCGCTGAGTGTGTACGACGTGTAACTGCAGTGTGCAGTGCATGACCACACAATGCCTGCCCGGTACTGGCAATGCATGGCACAATATGCAGAATGTTTTTGAAGATTATCAGAATTAAAAGTTTTCTAACGTTGGTTACAGCAATATTGACAGACAAGGTTTAACCTGGCGTTGGGACTCAAGGTTATATGCTAAACTAACCAGGTTTTGGTTCCATGCTGACATGAGCGCATTGCAGGCAGACTTGAGGGGGGGCGCTAATATTGTCCGGTCTCGTTGTAGACGTTGGATCAAAGCATTATGGAGGGTGTTTGGATAGTTCCTGCGGGTATGGCTACCTGGATGGGGATAGTATACTCCCATTACTTTAACTCCAAAATTAAACAATCTAAAATCCTAAAACACCAGGTTATCAGGTAATTGCTGAAAAGGGAGCTGCCTATTAAAGAGTACCTTTTAATAAAAAAATGGGAATGTCAGCCTCTCAGAAACTTAGTGAAATCTCTGAAATTCAAACTTGTGTTGAGAGATAACCAATCAATGTTACGCACATTGATCAAGGCAGAATCCAGGCAATTTTCAAATGAAAAAAAAACATAGGGGTGGAAGTTTCTGGAATGGACAACCCTATTCAAGAACATACTTGGGTGCCCTTTTACTCCATCAAATTTAATATTCCGATGGAGTATCCCAGTCCTCAGAGGGGTAAAATAATGTAGTTTTTGTGGTCCGTGTCACTGGGAAATAGTGGACATCATATGGGCCTTCAATCAGTTGAAACCATCCTGGGCTCCTGGATCTGATGGCCTTCCACCTTTTTTGCTGAAGAAAGATATGATTTCAAGGGCCCATTATCTCAAACCTCATTTTGATGTGCTGTATTTATCCCATATATTGCTGGTGTCCTGGGCGGAGTCTATTATTATCCCAATATTCAAAAAGGGTGATCCTATGGATTCAGGAAATGACAGACCTATTGCCTTAATAGACTCGTCAAGCAAAGTCTTTTCAATTTTGCCACTGAGAGACCTTAACACTTTTCTGACTGAAAACGACACATTGTCCGGATTTCAGGTGGGATTTCGTAGACTGATGGGCACATCATTAAATGCAACAATATTAAAACATCTGATGTACAAAGTGAAGGATTCCAGGGAGAGAATATTTATATGGCCTCCCTGGATTTGTCATCTTTATTTGACTGTGTCGATCATCAACGGCTGTGAAGTAAATTGATATTTTTGTGGATACCGAGAGAATTGGTGCACATACCCTATTCCACAAAAAATCTATGCTGAGGGTCAGGTTGACCAAGGAAGGTGCTGTATCTAGGCAGATTTTGACAAATGTGGGGCTTAGGCAAGGATGCACTATGGCCCCTACTCTTTTTAATTTGTATCTAAGGGACATTGAAGAATAGTGGTCTGCTGATGACTTTATTCTGTTAAAACTGGGTCATCTGAAATGACAGTGGTTGGCCTTCGAGGATGATATTATTATTATTTTGCTAGTACTCCAAGGGGCCTCCTAAGGAAATTGGATGTTTTTTTCAGGTATACCTTAGAGAATAACCTTAATATAAACAGCTCTAAATCTAAGGTGAACAGTGTTAGGGAGATTTCTCACAGAAGTGCTTAATTCCCTCTACCTTAGAGCCCTCCAGCTCTTTTGCTATATTTTTGGGCTTTGAACTTTTCATTTTCAATGTGTTGTACATTTTGTGTTCATGGATATGGAGTCTTACCCACTCCATAGGCATCATCTTTTTGCTGCGTGCCACACAGCAACTTCAGTGCAGTGGCACAGGGTTGTCTTTTCAGACTTCCCACTTCAAACTCAATTTTTTGGGACTGACTACTGTCTGTAAAGTTTCCATTGACTTTACTAGTCTTTTTAAATCTGCAGACTCAGTACACCCTATCTTCCAATAGAGTACTGGAAGGTTTAATAGTTATCCCTTTGTGTCTGATTCTCATGGAACATTATTTCGTTCCCCTTTCTCAAAGATTTGGCTGGGGCAGTGGTATCTACCATTTGTATTCTACCGCGAGCTATGAAATTGCCTCGGTAACGTTAGACGCTATGGTGGCAGCCTCAAACTCTAACCCGCTGGACCCCTTTTATTTTTATTTGGTTCCGGTTGGGTTTATTCACCATTTCTGTTTGCAAAGGTCTTTCTCGTGTTTTACTCTGCATGCCAAACCAGTTTGGTTCCTTTGTTCACCATCCTTTGGCGGGTTTCTGCACAGCTGCCCTCCTTTGGCGCCTGAGTGTCTGGGTGGACAGGATGTGCAGGAGGGGTTTGAGGCCCCCTGAACAGGGTCTCCTTGGAGACCCAAGTCGCATACTAGTTTGATTGGCTAGATGACTGTCCTGCCAGGAAAGCCACCCTGCTGTGTGATTGACAGCCAGGTTGTCTGAATGGGGGAAAACTGCTTAAAAGCAGGTCTCTGGGACTTGGAAGGCAGGGTTGCCACTGGAACGAGAGAGCCAATGAGTAGCTGAAGGAATTTGACTGCTGCAACTACTGGACATCCCGGTGAAGCCGTGCTACAGGTCCGAATTGCCCTAAACTCAAACAACAGAAAAGATATGCAAGGAATCTTCTTCCCTTGAGCTTGGTGGGACCAACCAGCTCGCCAAACACCAAACACCGGCCACCTTCTACTGGTCGAATTTGCTGTGCATCGCTGCAGTGAACCGGATAGCCAGGAGGGACAGAACCTGCTTGGGTTTTAAGGAGCGCACCTTTTATTCAACGCTTTGCTCTGCTGCTGGCTTCTTCCCTGGACAGTTCAGGACCCTCCAGTCTTCCTCCTTCTTTTCACCATGACAGTCGCTTCAGAAACCGTGAACCTGTAGGAACTGCCAGGAACAAACGCCTCAGCTACAGCATTCTTCTTCATTTAAGGACTGTACAAATTTGGTTGTTTGTTCCGTCCGACCGTGGTGAAAGTATTTGATATCTTTCGCCTCTCCGAAGGCTTGTCCTTCTCTTCTCCTTTAAATAACTTTTCTTCCGATCAACTTCATTTTGAACTATTGGCAAAGATTAACTGCAAACTACTCTGAACTGTGTGATCCTCTCCAAAGACTCTGAACCATTAACATTGGCCCAGGCCTATTTACTTTAATCCTAGTTGTAGTAAGCCTTTTATAGATTGCCCTGCCTATCACTTGTTGGTTTTGTTGATTTTGGATAACCTTGTCTTTTCCTCCCTTTTAAATTGCTGGAGTGCCATTTTGCTCACACTTCATTTTGAGCTTAACTTGTCCAGAATTGATTGGGGGTTATTGTAGTGTATTAAGATTGTGTTGTTCTGCTGCTTTATAATAGTGCACTGTTTTATAACTGATGGTGTAAATACATGTATATTCTTTTACTCAGAAACCTTGAATCAGTGTTTGCTTGAATCATAGTAATGGTTGTCCTTTTTGTAACTTCTGATACTGCTCACTTTACTCTTGAGATAAGTCTGGCTGCTCAGCCATCACTACCACTTTACTGTGTAGTATAGGCTTGTACCAAAGGTGAAATTGTACTTACAATTGCAGTCTTTATTGTGTGTGGTGTTCCCAAGGGGTACTGCACATGATTCTGCCTAACAAACAGCTCTAAATCTAAGGTGGTGATTTTTTTTTATCTAAAAGAAAGCTCCAAACGATGTGGTGGTCACTGGGGACTGAAAGGGTGGAGCAAGTGGCTTCTCTACGTTATCTAGGTCATCTTCCATTCAGATGTAGAGCTCCATGCTGAAAACCAAAATGCCACCCTTGTTAACCCACATGAAGAGGAATTTCGGGAAGTTATGTGGTGTTTTTTGCCTCTCAATGATTAAGTACTGTCTGGAAAAGATTGAGCATGTTTTGCTTCATGGTTTAGATATTGTGTCCGTAACCCTTGGCCCTTGCCGGCATTCTGTCCAGGCCACGGTGTGGAAAAAAGTATTGGGCCTTTCATGTGCCAATCCCTGTGCTATCGTTAGGCATGAATTTAATCTGATGTCTCTTAGTGCTCACTTTCAGTGGAAGCAACTCCCAGGTTTCTATAAATGTATCTCTCCCCCACACATTCTATGTTTGAGGATGTTAATCAGATCCTAACAAACCACTCTGTGAAATCTGTGAGCTTGATTAGGGGTATGATGGATAATTTGTTGGATCGTATTGGATCATCTGAGTCAGAGTTGGCGGCAAATCCAGAAGCTGGGAAAGCTACGCTTTTCAGGGATGATTGGCGACTGACCCTTGAGGGTTTGGAATCACTTTCATCTTATCAGGAATATGCAGGGGTTCCGCAAAGGTTTGGCCATTTACCCAACTACCTCAAATGCTTCCCAGCTCGAAAGTCTGCAAAACCTATTTGCGATTTGGACTTAATCAAATCAAGTCCAAAGAGCGGAACCAACACTGGGGTGAGGATGTTTTACCAGTATCTTGCCGTTTTTGTAGTTCTTCCACTGGTATGGAGACAGCAAGACATTGGATGTTGGACTACCTCACGCTAACTCAGACACACATGATTTGTTTTGCAAATGAGGGGGGCTGTTTCCCCACAGATAGTTCTAAAGAGCTCTTTTGGCCAAGAATGATGTGGGATGAAAATGTAGCTCTTGTTTTATCACTTGTTCTTTTTTTACTCTTATAGATTGTACTAAAATTGTGTTATGATGTTTACAAATTGAATTTGAGACTGTGGATTGTAATTGTGTAAAGTTTCATGCAAACTAAGTCACAATAAAACATGTTTTTTAAAGCAAAGTGTTCAAATGGTGCTGGGGGTGTATACAGTGAACGTAAGAGTATGTATTGTAAATGAGTGTGTACATTGCATAGTTGGGAGTATGCAGTGCCCGGCTAACGGTCTGCACAATTTATTTGTAGGTGATCAAAGGATGTTTTTGGATGTGGTGTGCAAATAGCAATCGTGGATATGCAGATCAAAGCTGATTAAGTCCAGAGTGAGGGCAAAGGTAAAGAAAATGGCAGTACTTCAGAATGGGGGGAGCATGATTTGAAAAACGGTGGACAATGTCTGTGCTCATCTTTCAGTGGCATATATGCCAAATCCTTAATGTTAATCTTCGTTCGAAGAAATGTGAGTCTTAGAAGTGTAGGGGTTCAGCAGTAAAGCATTACTCACTTTCTAACTTTTTCCAAGAAGCCACTCAAGCAAAGTTTGAGAAGGAATCGTGTGAACAAGACCGTCTGGCAGGAGGTATACAATAAAAGACTGTATCAGGAGAAGCAAATTTATTGAAACAATCTTCTGAAAGTTTTGGGAGGATAGCTCAGAAGCAACGTGCTTGCCTTAGAAGCAAGACGGCATGCAGCAACACAGGTTCGATCCCCAAGTCCGCGCTTGGAATCCTCTGTGTATTAAGCACGTTATAAATAACTTATATCATATCAAAGGATTCATGATGCCAAAACTGTACCATCAGGCGACATGCAAACACAGAGTTTTCCACTATCAGTCCTGTAACCAAAGACTGCTTAACAAAAAGTCTTGAAACTAACATTTGCAGTAGATGGTCTAGAGACACCCAGAGCCGTACACCACTCTCCTCCTAGACAGGCAACACAGCTACTGAGCCATCTAAATGGCAGATGAGTATTTTAACTAGCACCTAACAGTAACATAACAAGTACATTGATAGCTCATGTAATGAAAGATTGTCCTGCGATGAGACACACACCAAAGACTGTCTTCCTCCAAAGAGTTATTGTACCCGTGATTCACTAAACTCAGGTGACCAAGGACAGCTCCACATACATGGTATCCAAACAGTCTCACAGGCCGCAAAACCAGAGATGTAATTGCAACCAAATAGGAGCTTGCAAGCCAACATGTAGCAAAGTCAGTCTCATAGGTGGTCACAGAGCAGACGATGGACCTACAAGCAATGTTGTAAGCAGGTATGTTGCCAGAACAAGCCAGATCTCCTAAAACTGCCTCACAAGCACGCACAGACTCATGTTACCTAAAACTGCTATCCACATGTAAGTAGACAGTTATATAAGGGTTGAATTGGGAACAAAGGTCTTGCAAATAGCTATTGATGGTCTTCAAAAGCATTATGTGACCTACAATGCCCATGCAAAGGGCTCATGGCACCAACAATAGAACTGACATGTATTATGCTATTATGCATCTAAAATCTGTCTCGAGAGGGATCAAATAATAAAATCGAACACATGAAGACATGTTCCAACCCACACACAGAGCTTTTGAAAAATAAGAACACAACCAGCTTTACAATGGGAAAGACCATTCCATCACGACCCCAACTCCAGGCTTTCAAGGATAACCCCTGATTGGACATTTCACTCTACTTTGTATTTATTGGATTCAGGTGAATTTTGTTTGACTATCTAGAAAACATGACATGGATTTGCTTCTAGAGGAATGGTCTTGAAGGCCACAAATTTACCACGTTCTGTGGGGCTTTATCTAGTATATTAGGTCCACCCCCCATTGCAATACATAAACCACATTGGCCTCATCACAACTTTGGCGGTAACCCTTAAATCCGGCGGTTGCGCTATTACCGCCGGATTTAAGGGTCCGCCAAAGAGGGACTTCGGCGGATTTCTCCCCAGCTCTGAGCTGGGGGGAAATCTGCCAAAAATGTGCGTTATTACCGCCGGCGGGAAATCCGCCGGCGGTATTAGCGCGAAATTTTCCCATTGAGCCCAATGGGGAATGGGGCATTCCTGAATGGGCACAATGGGGAATGGGGATTGACATTACCGCCGAACTAGTGATCCGGCGCTATTAGCGCCAGGGAGTTCGGCGGTAGGGCTACCGCTCAAGTCGTGATGAGGCCTTTGTGCGCAGCAAATCTAAAGAATTCATACAAAAATGTATAGGACGAACAAATCAACAAGGGGATTTAATGGGGTTAATCGGGTTGATAAATTTGTTGGACGGAATCAGCACCATATAAGGGCATGCTTTTTCATCTGAAAATTGTTGCTTCAAAAGGAAACTTTTGGGTAAAGGCTCAGGAGCAACAAACAGAAGCACTTTTTCCAACACAAGAGTTTGTGTATTGGTGAACAAACTTCTTGGCAGGATTCATATGAACTATGATGGTTCTTGAACCCGAGAAAGGTCAGGGACAGACACTGAAGTTAAATAGAACTGAAAAGGCCCAACTGAAATTGGTACTCATTTATCACCCTCCGAAGGATGAAAGGCTGAGGTGGCCTTGCTGGGATTCGAACTGCAGATCACGCTCAGATCGCAGCAGCGAGAGCTCAACCCTCTGAGCTATCTTAGGGCGGCTGGATTACCAACTGGTAAAGCCCTCGTTCCAAGCCTCCCCATTAGCTGGGAGGCCGCCACCCCACCTCACCCGTCACTAATGATTCAACAAGATAGCAACTATCTTACACAATTAAATTATGAATGAAAAAGAAACAATGTCAATTTGTCACGTGCATAGTTCACACACGCTCACTATCACTTCCCTAATATTCCAATGCAAAGCTTGATGTTCCCCCCAAAATGCAAGTTTAAAAAATGTGTCCAATTAAGAGACAACATATTCCAAATCCAGCAGTGCATCAATTAACTACAAGAAAAAAGTACTAAAAGAAGGCAAGACTTTGAAAAAAAAACATTGTATTTTTTGCGAATAGCAAGCAACAAAAAGTGGTGTGTTCTGTGATACCCGAGGGGAGTGTGGATCTCGAGGGGTGATGGTCGGGCCCATGAAAGAAGCATGCTCTATAAACCAGCGGACGCTTCTAACACCACTGCACATGCCCCCATACAGTCTTGATTGGAGCATCGCTTCTTTTTGCCTGATATTGATCCAGTTGAATTCCATCGCAGCTCGCTGGCGCACTCAGGCATCTGTAAAATAATACAATCTGCACCAAGCAGATGTGAGTGAAAAAGAGCATAGATGTGTGTCATAAGCGCATGCCGGTCAACACAGGCCATGATGGCCCCAAGGAGCGATGTGCATATTGCTTGATGGGAGCAAGGGCAGAGATGTTGTGCACGCCATATGCTGTGGGAACATTAGTGCTCTCGGTCCTGCAGGAATGAGGTCACGGTCTGCAGTTAGATGCCCTTGTTAAACAGTGAGCCGTTTCTTATTAAGATCATTGAAGGCGACTAATAGTGGTAGAATGATGCTTTACTTTATAATTATAATTATATTAGTTCTTTCATAATGCATTTAATACCATAGACGGATCTATGTGATCACTGCGCCGCCCATAACTGTGACGGCCGAAATGCCGACGCCAGTTACGGCGCGGCGCAGTGATCATATAGATCACTGTGCCCGCTTCCCCGGCCTGATTTTCCTTTCCTACCCCCATCCCCCAACTTACCGTTCACGGTGGCACACTTCTGTGTGTGCCGCCTGCACCCTGCCATCCCTGCGGCATCAGCTCCTCCCATTGACGTGGGTTAGAGCTGACGCCGCAGGGTGCTTTTCTTTTTTTTTCTTTTGTGTCCCCCCCTTACCAAAATGGTAAGCGGGGGACACCCCCTCAACCCTCGACTCCCGTTATAGTGCCCAAGCAGAGCGGGGGACACCCCCGCAACCCTCGACTCCCATTGTAGTGCCCAAGCAGAGCGGGGGACACCCCCGCAACCCTCGACTCCCGTTATAGTGCCCAAGCAGAGCGGGGGACACCCCCGCAAACCCCTCTCTGCTTGGGCGCAGTAAATGCCACCCTCATTGTGTGCGCCCCCAAAGTCGCATTAACTGCGGGGGTGCACAAATGAGGGCGACATTTTTGTATGATTCCCCATAGACCCGTTTCTAAGTGAGATATTTCACAGCATGTATGTTCCGGTGAATGGCTCTAGACCCTGCAGCTATCTGGACGCAGACTATTGCCTACAGCAAAATTGCTGCTCTGCAGCAATACTGGAATACGTGGTGAATAAAATCCTTCTTAGCTTGCACTACTACTGAATGAGCGGTGATCCCAATCATAAAGTTGAAACTGAGACAGCCTGACAGGCATTTCTCCTTCACCTTTAAGGTAGCGTGGTACTAGAGCAGGTTATTCTCACAAGGGGGGTGTGAACTAGCATAGAAGCAAACTAAACAACAATAGTACTTTGGTACCAAAATGAAAGATTGCCCAACCAAGGTTCTCTAGAAATACGGTTCTTTAATTAAACCAACAATAGAAACGAATCAAAAACCCTATAACCCACTACTGTAAAGGAAAACACAGACAATGCATATTTAGAAATATATAGGGCACTCTAGGGTGATGATAGCGGTGCACAGGTACTGATTTCAGCAGAAAATGTTTAAAGTTATTGCACAGGTCTTCAAAAGGATAGCAAGTGGGTCATGAAGTCACTAGGACCCTTTAAGGTGGATCAAAGGTTGATTAGAGGGATTAGAGGGATGGGACAACTACACATAGCTCTAAATATTTCTCTTTGGGGCTCAACCACACAGAGTCAGGATTCTAGGCACTTTAAATGGGTCAAGTCAGTAATAAAACATTTTGAGTCAATGATTCCCACTGTTTTACAGGTGTCAAAACATTCAAGTCAGTGGATGGTTCAGCATTGTGGCATTTGTCAAGGGAAGCTCCAGGTGGTTGCAACAGCTTATAAAGTGTCTCAAAGTGGTCAAGCCAGCTCAAAAATGGTTCAAAGATGCAAAACAGTGTCAAGAGCTGGAGCTTGACTTCTGGGTGGTGCTGTGGTATCCCATCCAGAGACAAGGTACATACTTCTTTTATCCTCAACTAGGAAGCTGATGGAGAACACTAGAGTGGTTCTGTCACCTCCAGTGGGCAGCCCCAAGGTCTCAGTGGTCTAAGCTACAGTAGGTATTGTCCAGCCAGCAGTCACCCAAAATATACACTTGGGATTATGAGAGGGAATAACTTGTCTATTCCTTGGTGTTCTCTGGCTCCTCCTTTATGGAAGTGGCCTTTGTAGAAGACTGTACTCCCAGCAGAGCTGTAGGTGAATCCTACTTCTTTGAGAGTCCAAAAGATGCATCAACTAAAGAGAGGGTTGTCCTCCACCCCATTTATAGAGTCAAAGTGCTACAGTGTATTGGTTTCTCTTTTTGTAAGAGGTCCAATCCTGACTGTTATTTAATAATCTTCTTCCCTGGGGATGTCATACCCAGAGTGCTTTGCCAGCAGTAAATCGAGCGGGACAGAACGTTTTGGACCACGTAGAACATTTGAGATCTTGGGATACCTCTGCACATAGCAGCTCTCCTCCAGTAATTAGCACCCTAGTGTGAGTTGCCCATTGTACCAAAAGGGCTGCCTTTGAAGCACTGGTTCCTGCCTAACCCCACAGGATCAGTTCCTGTGCCCTAGTAAAGATAACAAGCCTGTTTAGGGGGATCAAAGAGAACATCTCCTGGGTGGAACCCATATTGTTGCTTTTGGTTAAACTAGCCTAGGGCACCAGGCCCTGTTATAAATTGGCAACTGCTCACCAGTCTGACAATACAATGACATAATTTGCTTGTGGCTGTATACCCGTTTACTTCCAGAAGCCACTATGTTAAAACTAGACATGGCATATATGCAGTTAATAATCATAATACCCTCTGACTATTGGATCCCATGATTATATACATTTGCTCAGGGCTACTTAAGCTAAAAATAAACTCTTGTCTATTTGAAAAGTGGGTTTCAGCGGGTTGTGCACGTTACCTTTGATGCCATGATGTCACTATAAGATGACTTCTGGGGTATGTCAGTAGGGGGGTGTCAGTAGACCATCACAATAGACGTACATGTTGACACTAAACGTGTTGGCACTGAGCATTATAAGAGTGAACTCGATTAATAGAGCTCTCTCTCAGAGGCAGAATTACCCACATCATTTCATCACTAATATCAACAAAGCACAGATTGTACCAACCTCACAGAAGGCATCCTGTTGCAGACTCTCGTGTCCCGTCACCATTGACTGTGTTGGCACGGCTCACATGAGCTAGAATTCCGGAGGAGCCCAACATTGCAGATTTCAACAATGAGGCCCAACCTTAAAGGAGGAAGGTGCTTGCAAATAGATTGCAGTGCGGTGCTTTGACATGACTGCACATATTAGAAGCTCTTCCTTTCCATAGGGCTACTTGTACAGTCTTGCAAGCCAGGTGACAGAGGAGACCAATGGACATCTAGACACTGAATACATCCCTATGGTTGAACACATGAACAATCGGTCTGACCAAAAGATCTGGAAAATATCTTTTCAAGGCAGTGACAACATTTATACGTTGGAATGAGACAATTGCCTGGAACATTTTCTTTGAACATCTTGCTAAGAGCCAGCCGATTCTCTTGTGCTGAGCCCCAATCTGTGGTCAATCATCGCAGAAGGACTGAGATCTAACCATGTGAGGAATTGACCTCTGGCAAGGGTTTAGAAACCTTGAGTTTTTCTTGTATTAATTAATACAATGGTGTGGGTAATTTCATCTCAGAAATGGTTGCCTGCTAATCAGGCCCTCCTTTCAAAATCTCCATGCCAACAAAAGCATAGAAGATACCTCGGCCCTGCTTCATCAGTCTACGGATCTGCAGCCACTGCTCTCCAGTGGCAGAAAACAGGCTCTGAGTTCACAGGTGCCCTGTATGACAGCTCCTGTGACAGCCAAGTCATTCCAGTGCAGGGGGTGCCTTTAAAGCTGCACCTCTGTGCCAAACTACATCATTTTGAGAGTTACTAACCTGGTGGCAGCTGTAAACTTTAAATATAAGCCATACCTAAGTTTAGGATATGGTGACTCATATTTTCATAATAATTAACGCCACGTCTGATTGATATAATATGTGTCTCAGCACTGTGAGCCAGGCCAGCTGTGGAAGGATTGTGTGTATTCTGGTCAGACAGCCTGGCCTTGCAACTAGCAGGGCACGAGGCTGAATGGCTGCGCCTCTCTGTTGGTACTGTATGACATTAGGTAACAAGTCTCTACAGGGAAACAGCCCCTCAACAGGGGATATCCTGGGAAACCAGCATCAAATGGCACATCCTGCACAAAAGGACTAGCCTCACACCAGAGTGTTGCATACCAAAGGGCCTTTAATGCTGTTGGGCAGAGTAGGGGGCAGGGTTAGTGTAGACAGAGGGAGCTAAACGTATTAGGATGACGGTTGCACCATCTTGTTTCTCTCTGTACTCCTCTTTCCTTCCGACCCCTCCTGCCCAGCCAACTACCGCCCAATCTCTATCACTACCTTCCTGGGCAAGCTCCTGGAGAAACTGGCCATCACCCAGCTTACTCTCCATGCTGAATCTGTTGGCAGTCTTCATGACCATCAGTCTGGCTTCAGAGCTGCCAGAAGCACGGAAACCTCTCTCCTGAACATCCGTGAGGACCTGCTCTCGAACCTTGATTCTAACATTCCTTGTGTTCGCATTTTGCTTGTTCTCTCTTCTGCCTTTGGTACTGTCAACCATACCATCCTGCTCAACCGTCTCTGTGATAACCTAAGTATCACTGGTCAGGCTCTGGCGTGGCTGACCTCTTTTCTCTCCAATCGATCCTCCCAGGTCCAACTGGGGTCTTTCCTTTCTGACATCTTTTTCTCTACCTGTGGTGTCCTCCAGGGTTCTAACCTCTCCCCCTGGCTCTTCAACCAGTATCTGGCACTTCTCGCCCACCGCATCGCCGCTCTCTGCCCCTACTTTCAGTGCTATGCGGATGATACCCAGCTCATTTTCAGGCTACCCTCAGCCTCCTCTTCTCCTTCCCTCATCTCTGACTGTCTTTCTGCTATCCAGGACTGGTGTGCCGCCAATGACCTCTGCCTTAATGCCAGTAAGACTGAGATTCTACTCATCGGCACACCCACTCCCTCCTTCCCTGCAGCTCTCTGGCCGGCCTCTCTTGGCCCTCTTCCTGCTCCTACCTGCAAGGCAAAAAACCTCGGGGTCATCTTCGACTCCACACTCTCCTTCTCTCCTCACATATCTGACAGCTCTAAGAAGTCACACTACCAACTACACCTCCTCAGAGGTATCCTTCCTTTCCTCTCCTTCCCCCAGAAGCTCACTGTCTCTAGAGCCCTGGTTCTCTCGAAGCTGGACTACTGTAACAGCCTCTATCTAAATCTGCCTGCCTCTACTCTCTGCCCTTTGCAACTCATCCAGAACAGGACTGTGAGACTTGTCCTTGGCCTCAAGCCCAGGGACCGTATCTCTCCAGGACTGAAATCACTACACTGGCTCCCAGTGACTGCGAGGATCAAGTTCAAAACCCTCTGCATTGTCCACAAGGCCTTCTGGGGCCTTGGGCCACAATACCTTCAACTCTCTCTTCCTAAATATCTTCCTTCTCGAGCTCTTCGCTCACCCGCCTCCAACTCCCTCAGGGTCAGCCGCTTCTCCAAACAATGAGTTGGTGGCAGATCTCTTCCCGCTGCAGGGGCCTCCCTCTGGAACAGCCTTCCTGCCTCCCTGAAACTTGATGAGAACCATCTCTGGTTCCGGAAGCACCTCAAAACCTTCCTCTTCGCCTCAGCTTTCTCTCCCCCTCTCCCCTGCTAAAGTTACTGAAACTGTACTGAATCTGCAACTGGGCCACTCGCCGTTCTCGGTCCCTGGCCCACCCACTCTCCCCTGCACTGCCTCCCTGGCACCCCCTGCACTACGGGACTGTGTCTGTATCCCACAGCCCCCCCTTCCCAGCACTTATCTGCACTTACTCGCACTGGCACTAGTTGGCCCTTGTTATTTCCTGTATGCTATTGACCCTGTAATGCACTTTCCTCTCTCCCTTTCCCCCTTGCACTTCTCCCTTTCCCCTCTACCCTTGCACTTGCGCGATCTGAATGACACCTGGTCTAGTAGGATTGCTGTCTGTCTCCCTTTGTTTCCCCCCCTTGCCTCGTTGCGCCTTGAAATACTTGTGTATAGGCGCGTTACAAATGCCATATCATATCAAATGCCATATCATATCATCCTTGTTATGCAGGGCAGAAGTCATTTTGTCACAGTAAATTGCAAAATGAGTGTAGGTGAAGTACAGCATCCAGAAAGGATGTGACACCACCAGGACAAATGGGCACGGCATAGGTCGGACTGCTTGCCACTTTCCACCACGATCATCATGGAATCAAGATGGTCCACCTCTTCCAATCGCTCCCTGTGTGCAAATAAATTAAAGCAATGTATTTTTTTTAAGAAGGTTATCTATTTCAAATCTTTGTATTCTAAATTGATCTTTTTAAAAGTAGCCCTACCATTTCAAACAAGGGGGCTTCCCCGTGCCCGAATATAGAGTGTCCCTTCGAACTACACTAACACATGTAGCCTTCCTGTTTCTGCAAGAACCTTTTCCTGAAACTGACTGATGTTTACAAAAAAATAAAGGAGCATATGAATTTTTTGCATGTGCTCTGAGTAAATGCTTTTCTTGGGTTTGGGTCACTGCTTTAACTGGACTGCCAAATCTAGCCAGGACTCGGGGGGTGGGCATGGGTGAAAAGTGGCGTGCCCTGGCAAGTGCCACAATTAAGAGGCAACAGCTGAATGCCGCATGTTACGTCACGCTCCTGTAAGAGCCTCGGCTCAATTTTGCAAAAGGGTTGTGGCCTAACAGGAGTCATTGAAATAAGGTAAGTGTTGCACCTAATTGAGGCACCGACCCCCTGTCATGCACCCCTCCCCATCGGTCATCACCTTTGCACCTGTGCCTCGAGCGTGATGATACCTGCATTTAAAATTAAAGGGATGTTTTGTATGGGGTCGGTTTCGCAATGATACGGCAGATGTTTCTTTTTTTCTAAAGGCTGATGTTCTTGAGTATTTTTGAGAGCTTCAGGCTTTAGAAAAAAAAGCCTTGGCTTCTAGCGTACTGGGGTTTGCAGGGGACAGTAGGGAGCCCCAGCACTCCCGTCTCAGTCACAATCGTCAGGGACGTCATTTGGGGGTTGCCCCTGGATCCCCATCTACTATCCCTAGACCTGTCCTTGTGACTCCTGAGCCACTTGACAAAGAAGCAGTGACAAGAGCAGATAATGTGTTGCACCTGAAAAAGGTGGTTGTAAATGCAGCTAAATTTGCCAATTTTATTTTTTTCACCTGCAATCCAGATTTCATAAGCTGGAAAAATAAAAGGGATGCAGGAAAAACCATGAAGCCGCCATCACTGAAAGATTGGCAGTCCATTAGTGAAGAATGCCTGAATGATTGGGTTCAGAGGCAGGGCTGTCTGTGCAGCTCATACCCAGTACTGCAGCAATGGGCAGGGCGTGAGGACTAGGTCTACTTAGCTGGGAATAGGTAAAAGCAGCCTTCAACACTCAGTGATGGCACAATATCAACGCAAATCTCACCAGTGTCTCAAATTGTGTTCTTTGTGCATCCAGTGAGACACTGGGCCTGTGATGAGAAGGGTGTGCCCCCGTGGCTTCTGCCACCAATCCTGCCTGGGCATTGTGTGAGCTGACCCAGAACTGCCAGACCTGCACCAAAGGCACACTATAGATAGACTGGTGAGATAATTAATTTACATGAAGTTGCCCTCCACCTTTGAAGGAAACCATATGTTGCTTCCTAAAATATATATATTTATATATATTTGGAAGGTTAGCTCAGCTGCCACACACTGGCTTTAGGAACAAGGGGATGCAGTGCAACATGGGTTCAGTTCCTGTTCAAGTGCTTAGAAGGTGAGGAGGCTGGTATTAATCAAGATATAAAGGTCCAAAGAACATAATAAAACGGGCCTATGTCATGGATCTGTGTAACGCTCACCTGATTCTCGCAGAGGCGCCGGTCTTGACTGGGCGACTACCGTATCTTCAAAGGTGATGTGCAGCACCCGGTTGGCTCTTTGGGCTGGACCTCTGTGCCCTGTATGCCTGACGTGCAGAGAAGATGTCTGCAGATAGAAAATACGGGGTTAATGAACTGGGGTTATTGGGGTGTCCCTATCTCTTTCCTTTTCTCCTGTCCTGTAGACCCCCACAGGTTAACGCTCTCACCTTAGGTAAGTGAATGCCGAGCTCTCCATCTGCCACGGGGCAGGGTGCTGTAACCAGTTCCTTCACTGGATAGGTAGCGCAGGCCTCTTGACTTCAGAGGACTGCTGTCCGTCGTTTACTGCACGAACAGTAAGTTTCGAGTAACTCAAATGTCTTTAAAGTCTTTAATAATGATGTCTCTTGTTTTGCAGGGCTCCGGCGATGGCGGATGACGGGCTGAAGTGAGTTGAAGATGGAGCCCGTGTGATGAATAGAAGCGCCTGGAAGCACGTAAGTAAGCGCTTGTTCCCAGCTTCACGATGCGCTCTAACTGTCTTTTATTTTGCAGGTACAAGTTCGGAGCGGCTGCAGGGTGCCGGGATACCCACTGGGTTAGATGTGGAAAGGAGTAATGGCACGTGAGTATTAAAGTTCCCCAATGTCTTTAAACGCACCTTGTTTTGTCTTTCAGATGCCGGAATGCAGTGTGAAGACCTCCGGAGCGCACGAAGAGTAGGTAAGCCTTTGCCTTTCAGATGCCGGAATGCTAACCTGTTCTTTCTTGTCTTTATAGGAGTTGCTGAAGACTGGATTCCGGATGGTAAGCCTTTTTCCTTAGGCCCAGGACCGGATGCAGAAGACACGATGAGCGTTCTGCTGCAGAGGGTGCAGAATAACGCAAAGCAAGATTCATCCACCGGGTGTGGTTTAAATAGCCTCCTGTAGTGCTTAGGTGTCTCCTTCCACAGCCACGCCTAAGTAAGAAAAGAGTTCCTGGTAAGAAAAGAGTTCCTGCCTTCCAGAAGAGTTCCAGTGTTCTGAATCTAGGGAGTGGCTCCAGCCCCACCCAACAGGAAAAGTAGTTCCAAACAGAAGAGGATCAGAGACTCAACTGGCAGGCAAGTAAGCAGCATGGTCTGCTGCAGTTAAGTCCACCCAAGCATTATGAGCCCGGCGCTTCCAGCGCTGGGACTGGGCATATTTATGAGCCTGGTGCCACTGGCGCCAGGACTGGGTCCAAAAGGTCCCAATTGGGACTGATTGGCACTCGAAACCTGGGTTATGGATCTGCTTCCAAGGGAGTTGGGAAAACCCTGACCTTTTGGAAGCAGAGACCATGACAGTACCCCCCCTCAAGGCCCCTCCCAAACCGGGCTTCTCCGGGGGTTTTGGCTTGTCAGGAAATGTTCGGTGAAATCTTTTGATTAGGCGAGGAGCGTGGACATATTCAGCAGGTTCCCAGGATCTCTCTTGGGGGCCGTAGCCTTTCCAGTCAATTAGGTAGAATAGTTTAGATTTGGAGATCTTGGAGTCCAGAATGCTTTTGACTTCAAACTCGAGTTCTCCATCAACTAGGATAGGTTTTGGAGATTTGGTTAGTCGGGTTTGAGGTTGCACAGGTTTTAATAGAGAGACGTGGAAGACCGGATGTATCTTCATGTGCGGGGGCAAGTCCAACTTGACCGCTACTGGGTTTACTATGGTAATGATGGAATAGGGACCAAGGTATCTTGGGTTGAATGTGCGTGGCCCTTTTAGAGATAGATATTTGGTGGATAACCAGACTTGATCCCCTACTTGGTAGTGAGGGGCGTCCTTCCGATGTTGATCTGCTCCTTTCTTGTATTGTTCTTTAGCCCTTTGAAGGTGAGAAACAGCTTCCTTAAAGGCTTGGGTGATTGTAGAATGCAGGTAGTCTACTGCTGGTGTTTCAAGATCTTGGAGGGGATCCAACTCCGAGGTTCGAGGGTGACTGCCGTATAAAAGAAAAAACGGGGTTTTCCCAGTTCCCGAATGGACAGAGTTATTGTAGGCATACTCGGCTATCCAAAGGATATCTTTCCAAGTTTTTTCAGTTTGTTGCAGCATGCAGCGTAAATACTGTTCCAGAGTTTGATTGGTCCTCTCGGTTTGTCCGTCGGTCTGAGGGTGGTGACTGGTCGATAGTCTCACATCAATTTGAGCCGACCGACAGCAACTTCGCCAAAAATGAGAAATAAATTGACTACCTCGATCCGAAATTAGAACCGAAGGAAAACCGTGCAGTCGGACGATGTTTTCGAGAAATTCTCGGGCCAGAGTTGCTGCTGTTGGCAAGCCTTTGAGCGGAATGAAATGCGCCATCTTGGAGAATAAGTCCACGATTACTAGAATCGTATTGTATCCGGAACATGGAGGTAGATCGGTGATGAAGTCCATAGAAAGCGTATGCCAAGGGCGAGGTGGGATGTCAATAGGGCGTAAGAGGCCTGCTGGTCTTTCCTTTTGACTCTTGTTTTGGGCGCATACTCCACAGGACATTATAAAGTCTCTGATATCTTTTTTCCAAGACGGCCACCAGAAGT
This sequence comes from Ambystoma mexicanum, assembly GCF_040938575.1. Lineage (NCBI taxonomy): Eukaryota > Metazoa > Chordata > Amphibia > Caudata > Ambystomatidae > Ambystoma > Ambystoma mexicanum. The sequence goes on from NC_090923.1 coordinate 702,911,458, forward strand.
AGCGCTTGATCTTTTCTGAGGTCTTGGCTATACCGGGATGACCTTCCATTAAAGAGTCGTGATAACAAGAGATTACTTTTTTCTGTAAATCTGTGCTGGGTAGGTATAATCGTTCTTGGAAATACAATAAGTCCTTTCCCTGCAGATGCCAATTCTGTATGTCTGCTGGAGTTACAAGTTGCCTGGCTTTATCCTTAACTTCCTCTATGGATTCTGTGGCGATTACACCCAGAATTCTTTGTTCGGGAATGATTGGTACAGGTTTAGGGTTGATCAAGTGTTCTTCCACTCCCATCCGAGAAAGGGCATCGGCTTTACCGTTCTTTGTACTAGGTCGATAGGTAATTATGAAGTCAAACTCGGCAAAGAATAATGCCCAACGGAGTTGTCTAGAGGATTGGGCTTTTGCGGTTTTCAAATATTGCAGGTTTCGGTGATCCGTAATCACAGTAACGGTGTGTCGGGCCCCCAGCAGATAATGCCGCCAAGCCTTAAAGGCAGACTTGATAGCCAGAAGTTCCTTGTCAGTAATCGTGTAATTGACTTCAGGAGGCGAGAATTTGCGGGACCAAAATGCCACGGGATGCAACTGATTGGTTACCGGGTCCTTTTGTGATAGAACTGCCCCCATGGCAAGGCTTGAAGCATCAGTTTCCACGATGTAGGGGAGTTCGGGGCGAGGGTGTTTTAAGATTGGTGCAGAGATAAATTTAGTCTTCAAATCCTGGAAAGCTTGTTCCGCCTCGGTAGACCATTCAAAACGTTTGTTTTTCTTTAACAAGGCAGTGATGGGCTGGACTATTCGAGAGAACTCGGGGATAAACCTGCGGTAAAAGTTAGCGAAGCCTAACATGCTTTGCACACCTTTTACGGAGGATGGTGATGGCCATTTGAGAACTGCATCGACCTTCTTTGAATCCATACGCACTCCGCCAGGTGATAATATGAATCCCAAGAATTCAACTTCAGTCACGTTAAAAACACATTTTTCCAACTTAGCGAAAAGTTTGTGTTGACGCAATCTTTCGAGGACCATTTTCACGTGTTTCCGATGTTCAGATTCCGATGAAGAATAAACGAGAATGTCGTCGATGTAAACAACAACACACACATCTATGAGCTCTCTGAGGACATCGTTCATAAAATATTGAAAGGCGGCTGGGGCATTGCAAAGTCCGAAGGGCATGACCTGATATTCAAATAGCCCATACTTGGTGCGGAAGGCCGTCTTCCATTCATCGCCCTCTTTTACTCGTACCAAGTGGTAAGCTCCTCTAAGATCCAGCTTTGTATATATGCATGCTTTTCTGACTTGGTCCAGGAGTTCAGGGATCAAAGGTAACGGATATCTATTCTTAACGGTGATCTGGTTCAGGGAGCGATAATCGATACAAGTTCTAAGGTCTCCTTCCTTTTTTGGAACGAAGAACAAAGCTGAAGAGGCAGGGGACTTGGAAGGACGAATAAACCCATTTGCCAGGTATTGATCCAGGTATTGTCGAAGGTGAAGGTTCTCAGGCTCGGTGAGGGCATAAATTCTACTACAAGGAGGAGTAGATCCAGGTATCAGGTCTATCTGGCAGTCATAAGACCTATGAGGAGGTAGAGAGTTAGCCTGCTCCTTCCGGAAAACATCTTGGTATTCTAGGTATTCGGGAGGTAACTGGGGAGTCTCTGAAGAAATTGCTGCCAGTGCAACACCAGGTGGAGGGTGACAAGTAGAGACACATTCTGGAAACTGGACCGTTCTTGCTCGCCAATCGATCAGAGGATTGTGTTTCTCTAACCAAGGTATTCCTAGAATAATCTGGAACTGAGGGGCCTTGATCACATCGAACACGATCTTCTCATGGTGTCCATCTTGACATACTAGCGTCACCTCTTGAGTGGTATGCGTTACTGGCCCGGAGGCTATCTCCGTACCATCCACCGTAGTAATGACGTCCTTTACAGCCTTGGGACAAAGAGTTAGATTCATCCTCAAAACCATTTCATGATCCACATAATTGCCGATGGCACCGCTGTCGACGTAAGCTTCAATTGCATGTAATCGATCCGGATTATCAGGGCTAATGAGGACCATAGGTATCACGAAATGCGAGGTCACGGAACTGGTTTTCACGCTCGGCAAGAGGACCTCTATTCTTGTCGGGCGAGGTCGTTTCCCTGCTCAGAGTTTGTAACTGTGGTAACTGCAGCTCCTACTGCCTTCTTGGCAGGTTTCACCGGACAGTCTCGAAGAAGGTGCCCTGAGTTTCCGCAATATAGGCATAATTGCAACTGTTTTCTCCTTTCCCGCTCCCTTTGTGTTAGAGGCCCTTTCAGACCCCCTATTTGCATGGGTTCCCCGGAGTCTACTCCTTTGGATGGAGTTGGCGGTTTGGAAAATACTCGAGCATCAAACTTGGAACGATCGGCCTTCCTGTTCTGCAGTCTGTGATCTATCTGAACGACCAAGTCTATATAATCCGAACAGTCTTGTGGGGGATTCACTACTTGGGCTAAAACGTCTTTGAGCTCTCCACGCAGACCTCTATAAAACAGCGTAATCCTTTTGTCCTCAGGCCATTGAGTTTCCACTATTAGTCTATTGAAAGATGCAATATAAGCCAAAAGGTCTTGATTACCCTGTCGCAACGAAAGAAGCTCATTGTCCAAGGCCTGCCCCTGTGCATGTCTTGCGAACAGTTTTTCCATACTAAGCTGAAAGGCTTGAAAATCATGGAGAACCGGATCATCTTGATTAACTAGAGGGATCGACCAGTCTGCTGCATTGCCACTAAGGTACGAAAGTACAAAAGCTACTTTAGCTTGATCAGTTGGAAAGGCTGCTGGCTGGCATAAGAAGTGCAACCGGCACTGATTGATAAATACCGCAAACCTTTTTGGGTCACCAGAAAATCGTTCGGGCGGAGCCAAAGGTACATTCCCAGGTAGGTTGATCTGCACTGGATTCATAGAGGATGTTGAAGGAAGATTTGCCCCTGATGCGGGTAGCGGGGTCTGTCCGGCTTGTGACTGTAGCAATTGTCTAGCAAGATCATCTGTTCTCTCCTTGGAAATAATTAGTTCCCTTCTTAGAGCGTTCGTTTCCTGACGAGCTGCATGCACTTCTGCCCTTAGTTCCCCAAGTAACCGGGCTAGGTGGTCAGTATCCGGGGTTTCCATAGCGCCTGGGCGAGAGTTTTGCGGTAGGCTTTGCGTTCTGTAACGCTCACCTGATTCTCGCAGAGGCGCCGGTCTTGACTGGGCGACTACCGTATCTTCAAAGGTGATGTGCAGCACCCGGTTGGCTCTTTGGGCTGGACCTCTGTGCCCTGTATGCCTGACGTGCAGAGAAGATGTCTGCAGATAGAAAATACGGGGTTAATGAACTGGGGTTATTGGGGTGTCCCTATCTCTTTCCTCTTCTCCTCTCCTGTAGACCCCCACAGGTTAACGCTCTCACCTTAGGTAAGTGAATGCCGAGCTCTCCATCTGCCACGGGGCAGGGTGCTGTAACCAGTTCCTTCACTGGATAGGTAGCGCAGGCCTCTTGACTTCAGAGGACTGCTGTCCGTCGTTTACTGCACGAACGGTAAGTTTCGAGTAACTCAAATGTCTTTAAAGTCTTTAATAATGATGTCTCTTGTTTTGCAGGGCTCCGGCGATGGCGGATGACGGGCTGAAGTGAGTTGAAGATGGAGCCCGTGTGATGAATAGAAGCGCCTGGAAGCACGTAAGTAAGCGCTTGTTCCCAGCTTCACGATGCGCTCTAACTGTCTTTTATTTTGCAGGTACAAGTTCGGAGCGGCTGCAGGGTGCCGGGATACCCACTGGGTTAGATGTGGAAAGGAGTAATGGCACGTGAGTATTAAAGTTCCCCAATGTCTTTAAACGCACCTTGTTTTGTCTTTCAGATGCCGGAATGCAGTGTGAAGACCTCCGGAGCGCACGAAGAGTAGGTAAGCCTTTGCCTTTCAGATGCCGGAATGCTAACCTGTTCTTTCTTGTCTTTATAGGAGTTGCTGAAGACTGGATTCCGGATGGTAAGCCTTTTTCCTTAGGCCCAGGACCGGATGCAGAAGACACGATGAGCGTTCTGCTGCAGAGGGTGCAGAATAACGCAAAGCAAGATTCATCCACCGGGTGTGGTTTAAATAGCCTCCTGTAGTGCTTAGGTGTCTCCTTCCACAGCCACGCCTAAGTAAGAAAAGAGTTCCTGGTAAGAAAAGAGTTCCTGCCTTCCAGAAGAGTTCCAGTGTTCTGAATCTAGGGAGTGGCTCCAGCCCCACCCAACAGGAAAAGTAGTTCCAAACAGAAGAGGATCAGAGACTCAACTGGCAGGCAAGTAAGCAGCATGGTCTGCTGCAGGTAAGTCCACCCAAGCATTATGAGCCCGGCGCTTCCAGCGCTGGGACTGGGCATATTTATGAGCCTGGTGCCACTGGCGCCAGGACTGGGTCCAAAAGGTCCCAATTGGGACTGATTGGCACTCGAAACCTGGGTTATGGATCTGCTTCCAAGGGAGTTGGGAAAACCCTGACCTTTTGGAAGCAGAGACCATGACAATCTGCTGCTGCTGTTCACTTTTAAAACATTTTTTTAAATGAAATTACTGTGACCTGCAATTCATCCTTTCGCTCTATTTCATGTTATGGAGGCTAGTACTGGATATGTAAGATGTTGTACTAGTGACTTACAGATGTTGAGAGAGTGTATGAGACGTAATGTGTTGCAAGAGAGTTGAAATGCATTGCTTACAAATATAAGATGTTTGCGGAGGCTAATTGAGTAATTGAGACTCACGCTGTTGGGGTGTCGAAGGAGGGTACTGGAGACTTAAGTTTCTAGTTTGCTTGAGGTTGAAGGTTTTGGAGAATGCTGGAGACTTAAGTTGCTGGAGGGTGGCACTGTGTAGACATGAAGGTGTTGGAGCAAAGCATTGGAGGTGTAAGGAGTTGGAGTGGGTGCCAGACATTTAAAGCTGTTGACAGAGGGCCTTACCAGCTCACAGTGGATGGTGGGATGCCCGTGGTGAAAATGGTTCAGGGATATTCAAGCTCTGGGTGAATGGTGGGAGTGGGTTGCTGTGCAATGGTTCAAGTGAACTTTTGACAAGAGAATCCCTGTGTGCATTGTCCAAGTCTAAAAGCATGCAGTGCTGCAGCTTCTGATTGTCTTCTAATTGGACTTGTGTTGGTCAGTTGCTGTTTCCAGTCTGTGGCCAGACACATGGCAGGCACTGGATGTCTGTACATTGGAGTTTAGGCCTCTTAGAGATGCTCTGTCTGTTTACAGTTTAGCCAGAGTGATGTACAGGTTGTTGTGTTGGACGTCTGCTGACATTCATGATGACGATCATATTACAGTGATATCGTAAACATATTTTTCTTAGTGTACTGAGGAACAATGCTATGTGATGCAACTTCCTATTACGTCAAGGGGTGAAAGGTTGTGTGCCATCTCTTCCCGTGATGTCACTTGGGGGTGGGGTCAAATGACATAATTTCCTGTGATGTCATCAGAGGTGAAGGGGCGTGTGATGTGTGCTTGTGCTGACATCCCTGACAATTTTCTGAGCCATGCTGGGGCTCTGCCCCGGCTAGTCCTGGCCCACTTTAAGCCCTGGTCTGGATGGGCGTCTCTTCCTTGGAGCGCTGGAGTTGCCCACCGCTGTCATAAGGGCAGCAGTGTGAAGATCCCTGCTCTTCAAACTTCCCTCTCATCACTGCAGGATTTGTGCTTTCTGCCATCCCCCCACCAATCCCCTCCCCCATCCTATCCACAAGGCATTTCTGCTCCCTCCAGGAGCAATTCAACTGCAGAAAGCAGTCCTATTGGGATATGGCTAAATGGGGAAGTCATCAAAAGAGATGGTATCATTACTCAGCTTCAGCGCATGGATATTGCAATTCAGTAGGGTGATCTGCCCAGCACCGATGAGAAAAACCAGGCCTCTTGGTCCCTGTTCCTGCAGAAAGGTCAATTTGCCGCTCGCATAGCGGGACTGGGCATGTGCAGCAGAGACATCAAGCAGTGTGCTGGTCTACACGGAAAAGCAAGGCAAGCTAGCACTGATATACACAGAGCAAGGTAGAACAAGCAGACTGACGCCAGACACAGGAGAGTTATGACTTCTGCTTCAAAGACAGAAGCGCACAGGGTGGTGTGGATGAGAGGTAGCACTGCTGTGCTAAACATTGGGCAATGTTCCAGAGAAGTACTGGATTGCCAACAAGAGAAGAGGTGAAACGACTGCTGCATCAAATACCGGAGGGGTCTGGGAGTTGGGGGGGGGGGGTAAATAAAGAAAACAGAGACACTGATAGGGAACTATGAGCAGGCGAGGCAATAGGCAGGGAACCAGACGGATAGCACTGATGGACCAAACACAGGATGAACACTGGGCAATGTGAAGCTGCAATAGCAGCGCTGTATCAAATACAGAAAAAGAGTGTGTAAAGTGCAGGAGAGATAACACCGCGTACCAAGAAAGAGGAGAACAGGAAGAGAGGCAGTACTCCTGCACCAATCACAAAGTGATTCTGAGAAGCATGCTGGGGGATCAGTGCGTAAAAGTGCATGTGAGGCAACGGGTCATGTGTCCAAGAGCACAATTTTGATGTGGGTTGTTATATTGCAAAAACCCATCTAGGACGCAATGGTGAACTGCACATATTGTTGAGTGTAACATATGGGGGAACAACCAATAGAAAATGTGCGGTAAGCAACAGGCAAAAAAAGCTTGATGATATTACTACATGTAGGAGATACTGCTGCCTCCAACTAGGGCAGCCAGTAAAGCTGTACTAAATAAAGGATAGCACCGCTGTGCCGTACAATGAAGAAGCAGCACTGCTGCAACCAACACAAAGCAAGATAGCCTTGCAATACCACACATAGCAAATGCATCGGAGAGCAATGTTGAGCCACGGACAATCTCTCTGTGTGGTGGGGGAGATATCCATCGGCAATAAAGCAATGGAAGAGGAACCACGTCACCACTGTAGAGATGTTTGCACTATTCAGTTGCCGACTGTATGTCCCAAATGACACTGCGTGCATTGTCAATGATGCAGGAGATAAATCATGAACTGCACTATTTCTAATGCAGTGACTTTGAGCAGGATCAGGGATTCACGTGCAATGTTGAATTCTCTACAGCCCCCAAAGCAGAAAGCTGCAAAGTAGCACAGCAGGTTAGCTGACTTTCGCTTATATATTTTGGGCCCGATTCATGGAATATTGAGCAGAGATCCCGCAAATTCTGTGCACCGGGAACGACAATGTGCAGAATATTTTCTGAGTGCTCTGCATATTCATAGAATTGTTCCTGAAAAGTAACTGTGTACTCAAGTCACGGCCGGAATGCCCCCGACACACCTCCACACAAAGCAAAAACAGCCAGAAACAGCTACCTTTGAGTGCTCCCTGGGTGTGAGCACATGCACCCTGGAAACAGTGTGTGGGGTCCCTGCAAGCAGGCCTGCATATCCGGGACCCTGTGCGGCGTCCCCCGTAACTGTTACCGGCAGCCTGACAACATGCGTACGATTGATCGTAACTCTGGTAAAACTCAGAATATCTACGTGCGAACCCCGTAAACAGCTTCTGCACCCTGCTTCACTGCATACGTGCACCCTTAAGTTAAATCACAACCCCGGCTGCATGCACGTACCCCTAAATCTGAAGTAAATCCTATGTGCAAGTGTCTGTATGCCTGCCTTTGGGTGCTGGATAGTATGAGGGCTTTGCGTGACCATTTCCCTGCTGGGAGGTTGTGCAGTCAGATGCCTGAATACGTATTGTGTCACACAATAGTAGGCGTACGATGGACTGCCCGCGGGCTCTCCCTCGAAACTCCCACATTTTCCTTTGTTCCTTCTCATTTTCTGAGTTCTGCCCCCTTCCTTGCCCTCTGCGCAAGCCACACCCATGCTCTGCGTGGTGCCTCGTGCAAAGCACTCGGACGCCAGCAGAGATGTGCTGAGCCTGCGCGAAGTCCCCGCAAGTTACAAAAAAGTGCTGTGCAGTCGATTCCATTAATTGACAAACAGGGTTTCACGTGCAGAATGACTGGCAACTCTCCGATTTTCCATGCAAATAATTCCATGAATCGGATCTTTTACATTGTGGCCAACCTTTCGTTTTTTCTTAACATTTTATATTCTTTCTGTAAAAGGTTGTCAAAAAAGCACCTTTTCCACCTGGGAAGGGGCAGAGCTTAGTTGCTGGAACTGTGGAATGCACGCCCTGTAGTGAAAATCACAAGTAGGCACCCATGAGCGTACCTAATGAAAGATATCTCCCTTTTCCCCTTGCTCAACTTACACCAGGCCCAACGTGACTGTTGCCCATACCTGTCTAACCTCCAGATTTTTCCTGGAGACTCAGGAATTTTAACCATTTCTCCAGGCCTCCGAGAAAGATTCTGGAATCTCAGGAATGTTGGTGGGGAACAGCTTTCACTGATTGTTTTTTTGTTATGCTTGGAGGACTGCGCCGACACGGACTCCCTGCCTGACTGGCTTTGTCTCTGCAGCAAGGACTGTAATGCTTCCAGCACATTGGCAAAAAGAATGCAGGTGAAGCAAAATAACGCGCGTTTCTTTTGCTTCACCTTTCATTCAACTAAGCTGAAATGTCCAATTCCCGTACTGCAAAATTCAGGGAAAACCTTTGTATTGGTTCTTGGAGTTTACATGTGCACATTTTAACATGTTGATTTTATGGAAGGAGAATACAATTTGATTGCTTGTGAAATGGCAATTTAATGAAATATGCATATTTCAATTTGAACTGCAAATTTCTGACGTCACATCACAATGCAGCAGAGTTTACCTTTTTGACATGTGGCGGAGTCATGTGAAAATTAAGCAGAGTTTTGCGTGACTGTGGGCGGGGCATACATCTCAGGAATTTTGATTTTGAAATGTAGGCAGGTATGGTGTTACCCCTTTCCTTTGGGATTAGTCCATTATAAAAACGCTTCGGTGAATTCCGGTCCGTAATGCTTTCCATTGGCAGCAGCAGCCCTCATTCCATCAGACTCAGCAGGATAAGACCATAACAACGAACCTGCCAAAACTGAAACCCTCAGGGCCCGCGTACAGGGGATGCACTAGGCCGTTTGGATGCCTGCGACATGTCGGGGTTTCCGCAATGTCGCTGTCCTGGCTTGTGGGAGAGAGGAAAACACGGAAAGATACCTTTCCTGCGAGTAGTGAGCATGAAAGAGGATAGAGTAATAATAGCCGATAGAGATATTCTATTTAAGCCACGTGGGGAAATCTGATCTTACCAGAGACTCACGTCTGCATCATTAGCCTTCTCGGGGAAAGCAAAGAGCAGAAAGCAGCACACGCACCGAGGGAGACCGCGAAGGAAAGGAGACAAAAGGCAGCCCCCCTGCAACCCCAGCTACAAGACACGGACAAAGCGGTAATTAGCCTCTCCGGCTGGGACCGGGCTGCAGTTACCGAGGGACGGCTTTCTCTGCCTTCCCTGCAGCTTTAATGAGAGATCCGTGCCTTCCGAAGCCTTTGCGGACGTGTGCCGCGTTATGCGGCGAGGGGGGCATGTTCTGAACAGGGATGGGGCGACGACGGAAGCAGGCCCTGTAAGTGTAGCTGTAACCCCGCAACCACAATCGCTTCCAGCCAGTCCGCTTTCAGGGACATACGATGAAAAAGCAATTAAACGGCACATGCAATATCTCACTCCTGGAGAGGGAAGCGAGCGCGGAACTTTGGTGCGCAAAATGCCACGAGCAGAATCACACCAACCAGCAGGGGGTGCAAGAGCTTTGCAGAACCCGAAAGCGCCTAGAAGACCAACGCATCTACACTTTAATAAAGACGAGTAGAGTGGGTGAAATGGCTCAATTGGCGGATTCAAAGCAAAATATTAACGATGCTCCAATTTCGACCTTGGAGTGGAAAGGAATTCAATTTTACTGGACCTTCCTGCACAGAATTTCGTTTTTCAAAATATCGTTCTTTGAAAAACGAAACTTTGGTTGCCCACTACCCCTCGCCCCCTTACATTTTCGGTGTTTGTGCATTTCAGGGACACAAAAAAAAGATAATTTTGTGAGAAAAAAAACGAAATTTCCGTGCGGAAAGAAAACCGTCAAAGGAGGTGGCTGAAAAGGTAGAAATCCCACCTGTTGGCAGAACGGAATTGTTAGCGAATTACGCCACTTCCGTTTCACTGGTGGTCACTTCAACCATCCCTATACACAAGCAATTAGGGTCCAGATTACACAAACTTTGCACCGGTGCAAGTGCAATTCTTCTTTTTTTTAGAATGGGCACCACGTTTGCTCTAATGCTAATACGGACCAGTATTTGCACCAGGGCAAACTTTGCTCTGGTGCAAAAAAGCATTGAACGCACATGTGCCATTGCCTAGTGCTAGTACAGTGTGCAATTGCGAATGTACCAGTGCTCAGTTTCTGTACTCTGGCCCCAGAAGGTTAAAAGCCTGTGATGGAGTGATGGATGGAGAGGGCCTGTCTGAGGGACAGAGGAAGTCCCACCAAAGTCAACACTAAATGACTTGTGAACCAGGTTTAGTGCATTTTGCAACCTCCTCCCTTTACAGTGCGTCCCGATTTGATGTTTTAGGGGACAATGGGGCCCTTTGTGTGCCTTTGCTGCTAGCACCCTACCATGTTAGGCTTGGCCCCTTGGCCTTTCAGCCCGTGGCTGGGCCGAAATCGTCCCTGCCATGTCTGGGCCGGTTTGGAAGAAAAAAACATTTTTTTCACATTATTTTTCATTTTTTTTTTCCAAAAAACCTTTCCTCCTTCTAAGGTAGATAAATGAGTACCAACACAGGTTGGGTGATATTGGATGCATATTTTTTTTAATTTTTTTTTTAAAGACCTTAAGTGTAAGTGCTATACAATAACATATTATCATTTGGCCTTGGACGTCTGCTTGGATTCACAGTAATTTAGTGTACTTGGTAACAATGCTATTTGATGACACTAGCTGTTTTGTCAAGGGGTGAAAGGTTGTGTTTCATCGCTTCCCAGGATGTCACTTTGGGCTGGGTCAAATGACATCACTTCCGGTGATGTCACCAGAGGTCAAGGTTCGTGAGGCGAGGGGTGGGCTAGTTTTTTTGGGTGACCGGGCCGATTTCTTGTCCCAGTCCAACCCTGCACCCTGCGCAGCAGTGCTGTAGCCAGGATTTCTTGCCAAGTTGGGCTTGGGCTTTATACACGCCCCTGAAAATGAAGGGGCCCCTGAAACTGAAGGAGATATATATATGTTTTCTGTTTTCTTTGCATGTTTCCCCGGAACAGGAAAAAGTCTGAACCAGTTAAGCCCAGTAAATACATTTAACTAGTTAAGACACAGTTCACTGTGTCACAGTGTGTACCCGTAGCTTCAAAACATTTCAAGTGATACATGTTAATATTAACTGACTAAATGGTACTGATGTTATCCGCTGTGTAAAGAGAATAGAAAGAGCATGTCCTGGTAGAATTTGAGCATATGCATGTTTTCACTTCTGGTGCAAAACAGTAAAATGCAGACCAAGTAATTGCTGATTATGAAAATTCACGTGCCTGCCAGAGAAATGCAGAAAAAACATGATTCGCTCTTCTCACCTAGTATAATTTTTTTCATGCACACTCCTATCCCTGACACGTGTGCGAAAACAGAGCCATCAAATTATAATTATCTATATACATATGTATAAAAGTGAAAATGCGTTGGTTTGTGGGTTTGTGGCTTTGTGTATGTTCCCTACACAATTCCACACTGTTTCACCACATTTTGCACAGTCACCTGTTAGGACCCTCTGGACATTACTGACTACATGACATCTGGAAACCCCACCCCTTTCTCTGGATTTCAACAAAAGTGCACATTTGGAGGTGGGTTTGGGGGTTTGTGGTTTCGCGCATGGTCCCTATAAAATTCCACACCATTTCACCAATCTGCATCAAATTTTGCACAGCCACCTGTTAGGACCCTCCATCTATTACTGGCTACATGACATCTGGACACCCCATCCCTTTCCTTGCATTTCAGCAAAACTGAAATGTGTGTGTGGGTTTGTGGCGTTGCATAGTTCCCTAAACAACTCTACACTGTTTCACTAATCTGCATCACATTTTGTGTAATCACCTATAAGGACCCGCTGGACATGACTGGCTACATGGTATTGTGACATCCCACCCCTTTCACCGGATTTCAGCAAAAGTCTCAGGGTTTGTGGGTTTGTGGCTTTGTGTTTGCTCCCTACACAATTCCACACTGTTTCACCATTCTGCACCACATTGTATAGTGTCACCTGATAAGCCCTTCTGGATATTACTGGCTACAAGACAGTTGGGCACCCCACCCCTTTCCTTTAGTTTCAGGAAAAGTCAAAATGTGTTTGTGGGTCTGTGGCTTGGCAAAGTTTTGTTCCTTATACAATGCCAAACTAGCTCACCAGTCTGCGCCAACATTTGCACAGTTACCTGTACCTATGAGGGAATGGAAGCCCAGGCAATGCTGGGATATCAGCTAGTATTCTATAAGTCTTGGGATTTGTAGTGCATGTACTTTGTATACCTGTACATCATGTAAAGGTAGGATTGAATGTACCAAAATGCAACATGATGAGAACCTAAACGTCACCATCATTTCACACCTCACATACTACAATGTAAGATGTCTGCAAACTGCCCTATCTATAGCTGACTGTTTACTTCTTTCAAACTTACACACAACGCAGAAGAGTCTTTGCATGGTGATCTGCTTGTAGTCATTTGATTTACACATGGACGTACATTGGAACTATTCATAATTTGCAAATCCACAATTACAGGAGTTAAATCACTTGCAACAAGTAGCCAGTCAAAGCCTCACATTGAGTTCAGGGCTGGGAATATCACACATATTAATGGGCTTCATTTGTGTTTGCTTTAGCAACCTGAACTCTCTGTAGAAGCTCCCAGTGCTTTCCTTTATGATAGAGGACTCTGTGTGATAAACAGCTCTTAATCTGGATCTGCAGCTCCTTTGCACAGGTGTTGCAAAGCATGTCCCATCTCTGACAGCAGGATCTCTGATGTGTATCCCTCAATGTACAATATGTGTGCTTACTGATGTATCCAGGCTCCATTTGCATCCATGGAAGGTGAAATAGGGAAGTATTAATGTATTTAATAGTGTTAACCAGACTCCACAGAGAACCCTGGTGCTGAAAGACCCTGGTTGCTTATTTTTGGATATAGTGTATTCTGTTCCATGAAAAATTGTGTCTGGACCTTTTAAGTCAAGGCCATTTTATCGTATTGTGCCCTGGCATAGGCAATTTGGTGGACCCCTGAAGCAATAAAATGAAAGGACCTCATGTCTCAATGATCGCGTACACCCCACCCGTTCATCAGGATCACAGCCCATAGCTTGATATGTTGACCCACTGGCAATTAAAATAACCATGGGAACACCCAAAATGTCCCTTTGCCTCCCTTCATCCAAGCTGGAAAGAGACAAACAAGGAATAATCATTTCAAGGGTAACATTAGCTGACCACTAAGAGGGTACTTGTGTTCTGGTATATGTAGAGGACGCAATGTATCACTAGCAGCCACAAGGGAGATATGCAGACTGTAAGGTATAAGCAGAATACAGATCAGTAGCCTTTTGACAAAGGTACACCTAATCCTGCATTGTACAAAACACACAACTAGGAGGTTCACACAATGTACAATTGCTGAAGCATGGATGAAGGAAACAAATTGGAAACAATGAGGAATCCACACAAGCCACATCATAGGCAGAGGCTGCACATTAGAAGATACCAGGAACATTCATGTACTCAAACATAAACTGGGATTAGAAGAGACCATGTTTTTTAGAAATAGGTTTACCATGAGAAGTGTGTCAAGAACACAATTGTGGTGTGTAGTAGACCAGGGGTGGCAATTATTACATATGAAACAACAGTGTAGCCAATTAAGCCATGGTTGCAGATTTTTTGAAGAGTGCACATTGAGAGCAAACTTATTTTAGGGGCTGATAATTGTGAAATATTAGACAATGGCAAAACTGAGATTAAATGAGTTGCCAGGAACAAAGAAAAATGGGCACAGTCTTCACTTTTAAAACTGGACCCCTTTGTTTCTCATTACCTGTCATAAAGGAAGATAAAATGATTTGTTAATGTTTGACTTCCAAGAACTAAATATAATATTCTGATTTGTAGAACTTACTAGGAAGCACTTAAATCACTCAATAAAAAACAATGACTATATATATATTTTCCAAAATCAAGGCGGTGAAGCCTTCGTTATGTGGAGCTGCACTCCCATCAGTGTTGGATATCACCTGAATGCGGCTTCAATTGCCGGAAACATCCGTAGGTTGGGAAACACCAAAAACTGCCCAACAGAGTCATTGAAGATAAAAAAAAAGTGCTTTCTTGAATCAATGCAGTTTAAAAAAAAAAAGCTTCCCAGTGTCAGAGAGGCTGACTGACGCGTTTCACCACACCCCTGTGGCTTGTTCACAGTAACTCCTCCCTGTAGTGGGAGCCCACTTTAACACACATAATTAATTATTAAACAGTGAAAATGTGACTAAAGTTAGCTTCTACTATCGCTGTCTGCCATTTTGGAAAGGGCTCGTAAAACTTACAACATGTGTGTGCATTCTTTTCACTCCACAATGGGAAATTAGTTCAGCCTAACACTACTAAATACATGTGTTCAATACATGTTCTGAATGACATTATATAAAGCTCCACTGACAATTATGGGAAAATTCCCAAATTGTTCATGTTTTTTCGTCCATAGTGAATTTTAATTAATGATAGGCAGCTGTGTCACTGATAGTCCACATTGTTAGAGCCACCAAATGTATGTATATGCCCTGATGTATTTACGTAACTTATACATCTCTCCTGGGTTATTGTGTTGCCAGAGATCTGGACATACTCAAATACCATTTAAAGTGACAGTGTATAGTGCAAAAAAGAGAGAACAGCCTCATCATTTTGCTGGATGCATGTGCCTCCAGCATGTTGTAAAGAGCAAGTGCCAAAAATGGCAATGATATTCATCTACATAATGTAAGAAACGAATGATAAAAATGCTGGTATAATCTGTACACCGGGTCAATAACAATGAACACGATATACATTGCATGTGGATAAAATAGCACAGTCTGTTGATAAAATGGCAATGCTTAGTACAATACAGAGCAACATAGTCGTAGGGCTGAATACCTGTATGCCCATCAGGGGATAAGATACTAATACCTTACAGGATAATGGTCGTTTTGCACAAGACAGCCATGGTCCATGATCACATACTAATACTGTCTGTACAAAGAATCAACAGAATGGACATTCCTATTTGATACCATTGAAACAAATAGAAGCATGTTCATAAGGCTCAATACATATGTGCCCATCAGGAAATAAAGTGCATGTGCATAATATAGCAATGATAGACTTAAGCTTGATATCTGTGACAAATGGTTAAGTACTATTGCAGTCTGTACAAAAGATCAACACCATGGATATGGCTATTAAATACAAATGAATCAAATGGCACAGTCTGCAATAGTATGAATCAATGCACACGTAATGATAAGAGTCCTTTCTTCGTATTATGGTTGACATAGTAGTATAAAAATATAGTCATCCATATGTCACAAATGATTGTATTGATATGTGTCACCAAATTAAAAAAATGAAAGAAACATATGTAAATAACCAAGAAACCCTCAGAAGGAGATAACGAGAAGAAAGAAGGGGGTAGAAAGAAATAGTAAAAGAAAAAAATCAATTGAATAATCAACAGGGATTTTTTTTAAAGAAATCAGCAGAACATTTCTGGGAGAAACAAGAAAGAGGTATCTCAAAGTCATGAAAAGAGTAGAGAGGAAAGATGAAAAGGTATAAATTGTCTAACCTCCTAGAAAGGTATACAATTCCTCATCTATATTGTGCCCTGTCGGGTATTTGCTTTCACAGTCAATGATATATTTTGTTTCTTCTTGTCTCAGTCGTTTTTCACTGTCCCCTCCTCTCGGGCCAGTTACAATTTTGTGGATACCAAACAATGTAAAAGTATTAGGATCGCCATCGTGAACCTCAGAGAAATGTTTGGCCATGGGATATGTGTGGTCCTTGTTGATGATAGCTCTGATGTGTTGTAAAATGCGCACTTAAACAACTAACTCAGACTCACAAGATTTATGCCCTTAATTTTCATAGGTGTCTTGAGGATTGGATGAGTATAGATTCTACAATTAAAAGCATATTTACAAACTTTGCATTTACTGCACTTAAAAAAGCCATCTCGTCCACCTGAGAGTCAAGTACTACCTTTGTAGATGTTGTCTGAGACCATGTAACTTTGTACTACTAGATCTTTGATAGACATGCTTTTACGGAAGGTTATATCTGGACGTCATGCAGTGAATTGCCTAGGTCTTTATCCAACATCAAAACTTTCCAGTATTTGTTAATAATATTCCATATGATCGATGAATGACTTCCAAAAGTTAGAATTAGTCTAGTAGTATTCTCTTCTGTTATGTCCTTGAGATCAGATTTTGATGTCATCAACAGGTCCTGTCTATTCATGTCCCAGACTTTGAGATAAGATCTTTCGGTGACTTCTTTCGGGAATCTTTGTTGTAAAAAGTTGTGGGCTGTAATTTAGCTCGCTGTGTCGAAGTCTTTAATATTGCTGCAATTGCGTCTTATGCAAATTAATTCACCATATGGAATGCTCCACAGGAGACTTTTGGGGTGTGCACTATTCACGTGTAAAGGAACATTAGCGCCTGTAATTTTCCTATGAAGCTCGCACCCAATGTTTTGTGCCAAAATGTTAACTTTTATATTGAGAAATACAATGTCATGTGCGCTGTGTTGTTCAGTAAATTGTAAATTCAAGTTGCTAATATTAAGGAATTTAACAAATTCTCACCACGATTGTGCTGTACCATTTCAAATGATGAATAAATCTTTGATGTAGCGTAGCCAAAATATTATTTTGTCAGTAAAGATTTCATTCACTTCCGCCCACACCACTGATTTTTCCTAGTTGCCCATCATAAGGTTTGCATACAATGGCGCAAACATGGCACCCATGGCGGTGCCCTGGATTTGAGAAATAACTCATCGTTGAAGAGAAAGAAATTGTTTTCTAAACAAAGTCTCACCATTTCAAGTATCATGGTAGAATGTTCAAGATAATTGAGAAATCGAGTTTTCAAAAAGGTTTCACATGCTCTTATGCCATCCTCATGTTGAATTGATGTATATAGTGACACCACATCCATGGTAGCCAATAAATATGTTGGTTCCCATGGCAATTCATCAATTTTGCATAGAAAAACTGTGGTGTCTCTGATATATGAGGGTAACATAGAGACTTAGGTGCAGAGAACTTCATCCACAAATTTGGCATGTTTTCAAGGAGTGAGCCACATAGTGTCACTATAGGTCTCAGTGGATGTCTAGTGGGGTTCTTGTGAACTTTGCATATATTTTAAATCTATGTAGAAGCATGCTAGGCAACCGTGGGAGTGGTTGTAGCTTTTTTCTCTTCATCATACATGACAATCTAAAAGTAAAACGTAAAATAACTCATCTGGGCTGTCTACACTATTTAAAAGATTCAAATAAAGCCACCAAAAGAGTGTTTGTAATTTGTGACATAGCCTTGCAGATTGTTGTTCATGATGTAAAGAACAATACGTGTAATTGTTGAAACAGACACACCTTTTTGTGTCAAATAAGCAGACCTTAAAATAACATTGCTAGAGGCTTGTGACATTTGGTAACCTCTCCCCTGTCTTTCCATTCAAATGGCCTAGATGAAATGAAAAAGCAAACAATTTGGTAAACAGTGGCATCAGAATGTGAAATTGCAAACCCTTTCACCAAAGACAGCACAGTCATACATAGTGAGATAAGATTATCTATCCGGAATTACAATATCAATCAATGGCAAAGACGGCATATGGGACTTGACACTTTGGATCTACTGCCTGTTAAATGGCTCCCTAAATACCTCCCCTGATCTAATGGATTAGGCTTTTCATTGTTGTTGTCTGCCCTAGAACTGTGCCATATTGATGCTATGTTAGATTTCATGAGTATCATTTTTTGGGGCAGAAACTGGTTAGATCACCTCAGGATCATTTTTCACACAAGACATATCCTTTATAAAATGTAGTGGTTATTGGTTGACTTTCACTCCTGTTTTATTACCCAAAGTGTGCCAACCATCTCTAGAGGAAAATAACATCATTTCAATATGTACTATCATATGTACTTCTTTGCAATCATAACAACACAGACATTAGGTAATTTCAGAAAGAGACAGAGAGATCAAAATGATTATTCACTCTTTTGCCTTGACTTTCTGTTATAGATCGAAGAATCTAATATCAACATCCAGTATTGCATATTTAGCAACTAAGAAGATGAATTGCCAATTCTTCATCTAAGTTGTGTCCCCAAGGCTTCATGGTGTTAAAACCTATGATGAGCTTAGATTCTAATGTTCTCATTCATCTTTGTCGGTTACCCTTTCTCTCATGTTCAAGAACATGGGTCAGTGCAAAAAATATTAAACATTTTTTATTACTAGAATGCCATTCATTAAAATATACAGCTAAATGATGAGTTATGTCATTGATTCTTATAGCTGTGTAGTGTTGGAACAATTGTATATTGTGTGGACATATAGTTGACTCAATGTACATTTTTATCACATGGACATGCAATTCCATACATCATTAATTCTGTTGTACATCTGACATGGTGAATAATGTTCCATATATTTTTTTTTTTAGTTCTTCCCATATTTTATTATAGTATTTGTGACTGCAAATTCACACATTTTGCAGTTGTTACATTTAACAAAACCTCTTCTGCTATTTGCATTGGTAAATCAATCACTTTTCTTTAGCTTCTTCGGATCATTGGGGCAGTATATTCTTTAATCAATTTAGCTTTTGAGAAGGTAATCTTCGGATGTTTGATGATATACACTTCAAGGCCCTAATCTGCTGATAAGCTCGACCAATGCTTGTTAAGAATATTTCCAAGTTCCTGAACGTGCATGCTATATGGAGTAATAAATCTCACAAAATCATCATCATCATCATCATCCTTATTGAATTTCTTAACTAACAATAAATCACTCCTCTTCCTTTGTCTGGTTTTATTATATGAAATATTAATGTTTCTCTCAGTGTAGTGTCTATCTAGAAAGCTGACACCAATGTTATCAGCTCTTTTTCAAAATCCTCATGATTCAAACAACTGTGTTTAGCTTTAATGAGTTCACCTTATGCAATGCTATTAATTCGACGTTTTCGGTGGTGACTCTTAGCATTTAATACCATATTGGAAGCTGTCACTTTTCTGAACAATTTGCTATTTAATTGCTCATCCTTCACAGAAAACACAATGTCCAAAAATACCAATTATTTAGGACTACTAATCATTGTTAGATGTAAATTCAAAGTATTATCATTGAGACATCCAACATATTCTCTCAATGCACGGACAGATCCCTTGCAGACAAGAAACAGATTGTCTATTAAACGATACAAGCACATAATATACACAAACAGCATATCCTGTTTGTTGAACCATGCTTCTATTAGTTTCCACCAACCCGTATAGAGGTTTGAGTATGTGGGAGCCATGCAGGAACCCACGGCAGTTCCACACTTTTGTCTATATAGCTGTTATACAAATCAGAAGATTTTATTTTCCAAGCTAAATTTTAACAGTCTCAAGATCTCATTGTATTGCTTGAAGCTAATTTATTTAGTATCTAGAAAACACAAGCTTTCAAAACAAATGGATGCTGTATTCTTGTGTATAATGAAGTGACATCAAGGGACACCAGGATGTAATCTGGTTCCTATTTTAAGTGTTTACATTATCCAAAGGATCCCATATGTCTGTGATGTATGAGCTAAGATCCTTTACAAATGGTTGAAGAAATTAATCGGCAAATATTGAGGCTTTTTCTAACAAGGACCCTTTAGATAATATCATGGCCTTTCCTGGTGGAACAGTCATACACTTGTGGACTTTAGGAAGAACATATCTATTTGGAGTTGTAGGCTGATTGCATCTCAGAAACACCATTTACTCAAAATCTATTAGATTCACATACTTCCAACTTTGAATTAAGTCTTCAAACTCTTCCTTTGACTTAATCAGAGCTTCTGGTCCTGATTTCTTATTGCACTGAATATCATTTAGTTGGTGTTAGGCTTCAATCATACACAGTACTCTGTCCCAGACAATAACTCCACCTCCCTTATCTGCTTGCCTAAATATCACAGCATTATTATTCTGTAAATTTTATATTGTTTGTTCTTGTTCTGTGTTAAGATTGGAAACATTCCAAGATGTTCTAGTGGATAACTCTCTAGGATCTCTAGCTACTAACTCTTCAAAAAAAAAAACAATTTTATTAGCTTTGATGACATGGCAGAAGGTGGATTTTAGATTAAAATCACTTTCCTAATCTTCATTTTTTTACATTTGCAAAGGAGTACATGTGATATTACCTATTGCGATGATTTTATGTTGGCTGTAGAGGAATGTGATATCAGAACTTATACTTGAATGTTAATATGTACTGTATTAAACACTATATTATCTTTCCTTGTGGTGTCCATTATGAACTGTTTTGAATTGGTTTTATAAAAACGTTTTTTTCTATAGCTGTGTCACAATATATTGTTGAACATAAAGTGTATTATATGATTATACATCATGATTCAAAATAGTCACCTACCAGGGTGTTATCCTAAATTGACTATTTGAGTAGAATTAAATATTGTTTAGCTGTAATCCTGCCAGGATGAACCACAAATAGCCCATTCAAGAGCAATGAGACATGGACTTAAATTGATATATAAGGTCAGCTGCCTAAAGGGGCAGAAGTACATATATATTTTCTAGAATTGTAAATGTGGTACGATATTTCAAAGCTGCAGTCTCTCCTTTCTCTTTGGAACCTATCTCTCCCTGGTCCAATCATGAGTAATAGACAAATTATAATTAACATGTCTATTGATGTAAAGAAGTTATGTATTTGGTGCACTTGCATGTTGAGTTAGAAAATAATTTGCAGTGATAAATGTCAGCACGGTTTGTCAGCAATTAAATGAAAATGTGGTAGGATGGTCTATTGAAGAGTCTGCTTACATATATTCCATTACAATGTTAGGAGAATTACTCCAGTCAAAGATGGCGGCCACCATCAGCATAGAAAAGGCTATTGATGTAATGATGATCACGTGATCGGAACACAGATCCGGTAAATATGTTGGAAATAAAAGAAAGCCCGGAAGCTTTGTTAAATGTTAATTCACCTGACAAAGTCTCTGCAATGAGACGGAACGTGTGGCGTTGATTGTTAGGGAACATTTTCTTCTGTAAGTCTATGTTTATTCATTTTATGAAAAGATTTGATTGAATAAATTGATATTTTGCACATCTGGATCGAATGCCTGGGTCTTATTTCTTTAGTATACATCAGTTTGCCATTGAGAGATTGCAGTAACATCAGAGGAGAAATAAGGTATTTTTTTTCGTGTTGATAGTGGCGTTGGTTCTCTCACTAAACCCCCGGAGGCACTTGCTCCAAAGAGATAAAGTGCTGTATACATGAGAACGGCTAGAAACGATAGATATATTCTGAGAAAATACGTTGTTAAAGGGACATTATGGTTAAGTTGCACTAACAAAAAACTATCAAATTCATTGAAAAAACGTTGTTAAAGTGACATTATGGTTACTAGTCAAATCGAAAAAACCAAGCAATTCATTGATGATGTCATTTGTGATGTTATCTTTGATGTCCTGGGTGTTAGTGTTAGCAGTGTATGCAGTGGCACGAGTTATCTTTAAATAGCCTACCATAACTGGTGAATTTCTTGGGTTTTTCGATTTTAATAATAACGTCCCTTTAACAATGTTTTTTCAATTAATTTGATAGGTTTTTATTGGGCAGAGTCGGTTGCAGAGTCTTCTGGTCAGCATGGAACTCTGTTTCCAGCTCAGCTGAAGTTACATACGCCCTGTGCTTTTAGCGAGGAACAGCGTGGACCTGAAGTCCACTTTTTACTTCTACTACTTACATCAGTCAAATACCGACCTCCGCCGTGGAGCGGATGCGGAATCGGATGCAGAGTCTTCTGGTCTTCAGGTCCTTCATGTCTGCCATGTTAGACAGTCCTCTACTTGTATAACAACATTTGAGGTGGCCACACAAGTGAACTTTTACTACCAGTCTTGGACTGTGCATGAAAGCTTCTGCAGCAGATATAAGTGTCAAGTACGGAACAAAAGAAATCAAAGGCTAACGCAGCTGTGGACTGCAGAAAGCAGCGCAAGGACGCAGAAGGATTACGGTAAGATCGGAAAACGGGGTGGTCATATAAGGCTGAGCGGCATTGAACTGAGAGCTATTGTGACTCTGTTGTGATCTCAATTACAGACTTTCCTGATAATTGTAATTGGAAAACTAAGCCCTCAGTCACTCTTTTTGGAGAAGCAACTCTGCTTACTATTATCCCCTCAAAAACAAATATTGTTCCATCTGTAAGTGAACAGCCACGGAATTAACTAACAAATTAAAATGTGACGCAGCAGCTGTGATCATATTATTTCCGTGCAATAGGCTTGCACAAGCCTAGCTAAGCCCCCTCTGTATCTCAGGGGGAAACAGTGCTCTGGATTAGGTGAGGCTGATTGGGAGAAAATAGCTAAATATAATCAGAGACTGAAATCTGTGCTATAAATCAACGTATCTTTTGGCACTAAGGTTGAGGCTGTAAGCTATCTTTGCTCAGGTGTGGCAATTTGAGTGACTTCTTTGGATGAGACTACGAAGCACAGCTATCACAGACTCAATAAAACCTTCAGAGTGGGACGGTTCATATTTCGGGCATCAGACAGGATTGGGTACTCCACTGAGAATTGCCAAGATGCACCCTGTGCTTGATACTACTATGGTAACAACACAGGCTCAAGTCCAGATTCAAGACTCTCCCTCCCAAAGAGGTGAGGGGGAATTTGAGACTGAGCCACAATTACTAGTGGCACAATATTGGAAACGTGGCTTAGAGTATACAGTCACAATGAGCAAGATCCAAAAGAAAATTTAAGAACACTTTGGCAAGAAAAGAAATAAAAGTCTGAATGGCGTTGAAGGGGAGCTAGACCATATTCGGCTTGTGCCACAAACCCTACAAACCACTCCAGAGGGGACAATGGATAAAATCAATATCTCCAGGGATAGGAGAGACTCTGCTGACTCGGTCTTTGAGGATGAACGTCTAGCTACTACACAAGCTCAAGTGCAAGAACCAGAAAGGAGACTAGAAAGTACTATTATAAGTCAGATATTCCCATTAATGGCTGGTAAAGCAGGAATCCACCAAATTAATGAGGGTACACTGTCGGCTTTGCATTTTGTGGTAAGCTCACTGATCTCAGTCTTTGAGCTGCTAAAAACAGAGGTCCAATCCTAAGCTGGGATTTTACATGAACTCACTAATGAAACAGCAAGATGCGAATCAACAATGATGGGGCTGGGCACTGCCATTAACTCCATAACTATTCCAACCTTGAAAGAGGTCAGAATAGAAGTGGCGAAGCAAGGCATGGATAAACCGTCTATACAAGCTCTTCTGAACTCTAAAAAAAATAGAGAAAGAGGGTTCTCACCAAATTCTGAAAGAACTACTGCAGCTTCTGAAAACATGGCTGCCCCCCCCAAATGTAGAGAGGGGAAAGGATAAATCATCCAGCCTCTGTATTCGATGATACCCCTTTATCAGAATCCACACTAGAAGAATTTAGGAGAATGGCTAATGTTGTGGAGGATGGGCTGGGGGTAATTACAATAGCCTCATCCCTGGAAACTAAAGGGGTCTCGTAAGAAAAGGAAATGGCGGAACCATCTTGGATCTCTGGACAAAGAAAAATGAAAAAGAGAGAAGGGGGGGGGGAGAGATCAAGAACGCTCCGCCCAAAACCAAGAGGGCCCACCAAGAAATCTTCAAATCAGAAGAACTTAAAAGCAACAGATACAGGAGTGAATCTTTTCCTGAAGAACATCACGCTATCATCAAGCAGTGATTCCTCAGATGTGCCGCATATAGTTAGTCCTGACAGGAGTGGTCCAGGAAAGACCTCAGTTCCAAATTTGGATGGGAATAAAACATTGAAATCAGGAAAACACAACAAAAAATCCCAAAAGGACCAAAAAGAAACATCAGAAGAAGCGACCAACAGCAGAAAAGTGAGTGTGGGGCTTCAAACAGACACACAGGTTAATTCCTCAAAGGAGTTGGAGACAGTATTGGGGACAAATGCCCTAATGGGAACTGCAGCAGTGAATAAGCCAAATGAAGGGAAAATAACATTTAACAACCAGCAGGGTCCCTCAATGAAGGGCATTAAATGGGCCCCAATATTTTTGCAGAAAAAGCTGCCTGCTACAAACCAAAATCCCTCTACTGACCTTTTGCACCACATTCCGCTAGGGACGAGCGTGAAACTGGCCCTAATATTCCTGAAGCCAGGCAAAAAGATACCATCCATTCCAACTCTTGAATCAGCACAACTGCTTCCTGGGTAGAAGGGGAAAAAGGTCAGGGGAAGTCATCTACCCTGATGGGCACGTGGAATGGTACGGGTAAATCGATTGAAATTGAAGAAATCCTAGGAAAGGCCAATGGGGTTCAGCATATTCATGATGGTTACATACAGTCATTGGATCAAAATGAGAAAGAGGTTACTGACTTTGCGATCCCAACGGTTTTGATGAAACTTGTGACAAACACTAAATACTACAAATCCCTCAGTAGAACTGTGATCCTAGCCCATTTTTAAAAAAACATCAAATCTCTTTCTACTTTCTATGTAGGACATTGAATTTGTAAAATGTCCCAATACCAAAGATCCATACCTTGCGGAAATGGGCCTTAGATCGAAGAAGGCTCAGGTGAGAATCCTGAATAACACAAGAGACTTGCAGCGGAATGGACTAAAAATACTCTCTGCTTTCCCAATGGAAGCTTTATAGTGCAACACGCAGCACAGGGGGATCAAAAAATGTATGGTCGGAGGGGAGAAGGGTCCCCAAAATAAACTCTTATAGATGAAAGAAGCAAGGAGACTGGAAATAAAATGTATGACAAAACTCTTCCCATCTTCCTAGAGATTTTATCTCAAGTACTCCAGAAAGTGGGAGTAGGAATTCAACATCTTTAGACATTAAGATTAAGGGTTATACACTTCATTCTCTAGCTGCTTCACAAAAAGCTCAAGGGGCGCCCTCAGGCGACCTACTAATGGCTCTTAAGAATAATACAGTGAAAGCCATATTTCCTATTTTTAACAACATTATAGGAATTCAGTCTTGCAAAGTCTATCTGAAATTTGATATACCAGATGCTGATCTACTAAGTATTAATATCTACTGGAACCCCACCTGCTCAGAACACTAGACTTTTTTGGCAATACTGGCCTCTCTACTGGTGTTAATTAAAATAGATTTTGATTACATCAATATAATCCTTTCCGGTGACTTAAATGCGGAATGTATCCAGTTGCCAAGAGGGAAAGAAACATCTGTAGCTTGAAAAATCCCAAAAAAGGGCATGTTTGGTTGGACCTCCTAGACTCATGGGGTCTGAAAATGTTGGATGGGATTATGGGGGGGAAATAGGCCCGATTGTGACTTGGCATCGTGGTAAATCATCCTCCGTTTTGGACTATGTATCTGTTTCTCCAGGTTTGTTTTCCCAACAATCTACCTTAATAATAAAACACAAGGGGGGGAATGATCATTCACGTCTGGTATTATCATTCCCTGATCTGTCAGCTTCATTATCTGCGGTACATGCACAAGATGTTGTTGGCAAAAAAGGGAGGGTTTTGTTAGTTAAATATGGACAGGAGGGGAAACACCTAAACAGAAAACTGGAAAAAAATCCCAGACTCTGTCTGGGAGGAGGAATGCCATCCAAATGGATTCATGAAGTTTATCTGGTCCCCCCCCATGAGTGACACAGTTGCAGGGAATAAAAAAATACACATCCACAGATTTGATGAAGAAACTTGGTTGAGGAAAAGAGAATTTAGACAGAATTTGTGAAAAATGAAGAATATGTACCCGTATCCAGAAAGATATAGACAGCAGGCCAAAGAAGTAAAGGTAAACTACAATCATTGGTCAAGGAACCATAGGATGTCCCGCCTGCACCATGATGGAGAATGAATGCTGCAGCTATTAAATGAAGGGAACACTAGAAATTGTTGGTTGGTAATCAGCCAGCCAGAACCCTCTTCTAATAGTATGCTATGTAACCTGGTCCCAGAACCTAGGTGGGTGGAATATCTGTCAAAATTGTTTAAGAACACATGGAAGGACTATCACATGATATATTTAGATACTCCCTGGCATCTGACTTTTAATGAGGCAGATATTGTAGCTCTAATAGCCTAATCATCAACATCTAGGGCTGCAGGACCGAATGGTCTTACATATCAGGTTCTTAAGAATGACCCGGGGCTATGGTCTAAGCTCTTAAATCATCTCTTCAGAGAGATTTTGAAGAGACGCTCCTTTCCACATTCATGGAAAACTGTACTAGTCATACCATTCTTCAAGGGCGGTTAAATACGGCAAATTATCGCCCAATCGCCCTCCTTGATATAGACAACAACATTTTTATAAAATTGCTGCTGATGATGCGCATATTTTGTCTCGCCATCAAACAGGTTTTCGACGGGGCCTCTCCACCAGCTTGAATGGCCTTGTCTTAAATCTGACAAGCGAATACACTATGGTTAAAGGGGAAGCCCTGCTATATGGAGTCTGGGTCAATCTATCTAAAGCTTTCGAACAGGTTGATAGGGCACTCCTCTGGAATAAACTACAAAGTTGGGGGATTCTAGATGCTCTGCTCGCAATATTGGTCGAATTGCATAAAGATTCCCAAATAAGAGTGCGTCTCGATGCCCAGGGGCACTTATCTGAATTAATCTAAGTGGAAAAAGGAGTCAGACAGGGGTGTTTTTAGCAGACCTGGGTATCTTTTTGGAACCATCTGCATTGGCCAGTCCGGTGTTAAATGGAAGAAGAATTCACTGGCTGGCCTATGCAGATGATATTGTGTTGCTGGATAGGGCAGCAATAGGTCTGCAGCGGCTTCTAACTAAACTGGGTGAATATGCTAGCCTAAATGGGCTGTCTATTAACCACAAGAAATCCAAGGTTGTAGTCTTTAAGCATCCCCAGTTATTCAGGCTGGACCCCGGAGGGGCAAATTATCCCAAGGGTCCAGAAGCTCCCCTATTTGGGCTATAGAATCTATGTTTCACCAGTCATTAACAAAGTGGAGTCTGATGTAACAGGGACA
The DNA here is from genome assembly GCF_040938575.1 of Ambystoma mexicanum. Lineage (NCBI taxonomy): Eukaryota > Metazoa > Chordata > Amphibia > Caudata > Ambystomatidae > Ambystoma > Ambystoma mexicanum. The sequence continues at coordinate 702,938,883 of NC_090923.1, forward strand.
ATCAAGCAGATCATACCTCAGATGATGAAGCTAAATTCCAAATACTGTAGATTTTCCATCCTTCCTCTAATCAGATTTTACATGGAAAGGCAGTCCCATTGATCCTATTCAGCCTACAAGTGAAGCCCTTACTCTGGAATACAAACTGGAGCAAACTAGAGGGTTGCCTGTAGAAGAAGGCCCTCAGACTCCCAACTAGTATTCCATTGTGGAGTCTGAGATTTGAGTTAGGCCTAAAATATCTGTTTAGCTGACTGGAAATTGGTTTCTCTCTATTGGGAAATCGTTACAGCACAGAACTCTACTCTCTACGGGGATGCCAAAGCACATCTCTATCACTCACATTCATCTCGATCACTCACATTCACGAGATTCTTGCACATTTAGAATTAAGAGCTATGGAGGTTATAGCAAAGTAGATTCAAATCTGGAAACATTAATCAATAATCCGCAGAAGGTAAAGGGAGCCTTGGAACTGAACGATTGGATTGAAACAATTGCAAGACTGCAGGACTCGGCTTTTGAGGGACTCGGCTTTACCAAACCAATTTCTTGTGCCTAATAAAAAGCTGGGCTGTTTGTCGCGTTATCTAGTAAAATTCCCTGATAGACTAATTAGAAACAACTTTCTTAGAATAAGGTTAAACCTGATTCATACTGGGAAAGATTTGGCCAAGCATAACCAAGGGGATAAAGCTCACAAACTATGTAGAATATGCACTATTCCTTCAAACCAATGATTAAGGCATCTCCTGATGGACTGTGAGGGAACCTGGTGTTTAAGATCATCTCTCTTTAGGAGGTTTGTGGATTGGGAGGAGGGGCTGATCTCCGCATTATTTTGGGATGGAATGATCTCTGGTTATGAGGTAGGCCTAACCTCCTTTGTAGTTCAAATTTTGAAAAACTGTAACATGTTCACCTGAGGTTTTAGGTTTAGAAAAGCTGTAATTCCCTATCTGGAAAACTATTTTCTTGTAATTGATGTTCCACTTAAGGTGGTTTGAAAAGGAACAATGGCACAGATTAGCCCAAATTGGGCTTAAAGAATAATTGTGTTTTAGTGAGATGTTACATCTTTGTTAATAGAAAATAGGTAGGGGCAGGGTAGCGCTGCTTTTACTAGAAACTGAATATTAATAGCTATGCTCGCTCAAGAGTGATGTAAATTTATTGTTTTATTTTTGGCTGTTTTGTTCTTTGTAAAGGTTTTTTACCAAATACAAAAAAATTAAAAAATTCAAATTAGTGCAACTTAACTATAACGTCCCTTTAGCAAAGTATTTTCACTGGATTTGATATTTCATTTTGTGCAACTTAACCATAATATCCCTTTAACAATCTTTTTAAAGTAAATTTCATAAGTTTTCATTCATGAAAATGTTTCATGATGTTAAATCACTGTATATACATTATTCATAATTCCTCTTTTAACATATATGAAAGAAATATAAAACTCCTTAAACAAACATATTTATTGTAGCATACTGATGTGTGTTATTTTCAGCAGTGCATGCTGATGATGTAAGTCATGGTTGAATTGCCTAGGGCATGAGGCTCGGCCATGACCCCAGCCCCACCAATCCACCCCCGTTATCCACTGTACCTACCCTGCATCCTAGTTCAGTGTCCACTGTATCCTCATAATGTGACCAATGGCAGTGCCCATGGCTACCAGCCATGGCCAGTCTCCAAAATCCATGCTGCATGCCCCAATAAGCAAATCAGAGTAGACATTTGTCCTTGTTGAGGGCCAGGCACACTGCCCAGGCACCAAAGTTTTATCAATAGTTCTTTACTTACATTTTGACACTTTGGAAAAAATAAAACACAGGACAGATTTGCAAAAACATGATTTTGGTCCTCGCTGATGCTCCTCACACACGCTTGTTTCAAGGCTGTCCAGTGCTTCGGGCTGTAACCACGAGCAGAATTTTTATTCCCATTCAAACCTATCCCAATTTCTAAACACTTTACCACATAGCCAGTCCCTGGTGGCCATGCCCACTGTAACTGCATTGCCGGTCCCTCGTGGTCATGGCCAGTGGCCTGATTGTCTGGGTCATCACAAATCTGGCCACTGGCCATGACCACATGCTATACCTCAGTTACCCAAGCTATATCACAATTTTTTCTACCTACATTATGACACTTTAAAAAAAATAAAGCACAGACATATTTGTGAAACCATGCGTTCGGGTCCTTGCCAATGCTCCTTAATCAGGTTTGCTGCAAATCCGTCCACGTTTCATTTGTTCAAAAGTGTCAAAATGTACATACCAAAATAGTCATATAATTTAGCCCTACATGACAAATAATAATAATAATTTAGTATTTATATAGCTCTACAAACCCTCGGGCGTCTGAGCGCTGCTTATTACCTACGTTGTGTGGTGCTCATTTATCAACCTTGGAAGGATGAAAGGCTGAATTTGGCCCTGGAGGGATTCAAACCTGCATCAGGAGGCTCTGCACAAATGTCAAAGCAGGCGCTCTACTTGCTGAGCTATCGGACCGGCAATGACGAAATCCCATCAAACTTTGCATAAATATTCAAGGTTGGGTTTATAATCTTTTTGCAAACAATTGTGCAGATTCGTCAAATGACACCAAAGTTATAAGCCATCTAAAAATGTTGTGACCCCCCCCTCTCTAATTTTTCCCCCTCTTCACAAAATCCCACCAAACCTTTCAAAAACATTCAAAGTCGGGCCAAAAATCTTTTTTGCAAACTTGTAAGCAGATACGTCAAATGGCACCAGGTTTATGAGCCGTTAAAACATTTTGGGACCCCCCTCTAATTTTGACCCCTCTTGGCAAAACAGAACCAGACTTTGCAGAACCATTTAGAGTTGGGTCGAAAATGACATTGCAAAATGTTATGCTGTTTCATTGAGTGGGACGAACGTTATAAGCCATCCAAAAACTGATTTTCACCGACCTTATAATGCAGCAATATGCTTGGATGTCCGAGAACCTTTGGCAAGTTTGCAAACAACACAGGCATGTCCCTACAGATCTGACATGTTCGCAGACACTCAGAGAAGAAAAAACACCTGATGTTTGGCTTTTTATGGCAATATCCCACTCCATCCTCATCACCCCTCACCTCCCTAGACATTGTTTAATTAATTTGACAAGTGCAATGTTTTTTCATATGTTTTTACCACAATGTTGGTGGAGTACAGGCGCAGTTTGGAAATCCAACATGGCATCCGTTTCAAAAGTTTTGACGCACCTCACATTTTGTATTGACAAATCATTGGATGCGTACAATCTTTGGAAACATCACGCTGCTCCCTGAATGGTCCATAAGTGTTCGCTGACACCGAATCAGGAAGTGTGTCCACGGTCCAGATGCAGATTTCACTGATTTATTTCAACCTAATTTTGGCCATTTTACAAAAGAAATAGTGGATGGAGTTACACCAAATTTGCAAAAGCACGCTTGAGTGACCAAGCCGCCACTAATAACAAATTTAGTCCAAATCCGTCCAGAGGTTTGGGCTGTAGGTGTGAGCAAAGTTTCTTTTCCATTATGTTTATAAGGATATCAAAGGTTTTGGGATCCCCCCTATAACTTGGATCATCTTAACCATAACTACACGGCAGCTACCGCAGGCCATGTAATATATATATATATATATATATATATATATATATATATATATATATATATATATATATATATATATATATATATATTCTTTTTTAAAATATTTGTATAGGACCTTAGTGAATATTTATTTATGTTGACTGTCATTCTTTGCTATGTTGGGTTGGTGTTACGCTCACCTGGTATCCACGGGGACGCCACCCAGCCCTGGTTGGATGATTTGCACTCTCAAACCCTCTCCCGGTCCCTTGGTAAGGCCTCTGGCTAAAGATGGGTCTGCAATATTGGAGAGCTGGATTCAATACCGGATTGTCTTTATGTTTTCCCACCTCCCTTGGCCTCAACTCCTTCCTCCCCCTTGGGCCTTCTCCTCACCTTAATATTGTAAAAGGTGGATTCTCCGTCCTGCTCCTCGTGGCAGGGGCACGTAGGTGTGGGGGCGAGCAGCGACCAAATTACTTCACTGGTGCAAGCCCCCCTGTGGGAATCCAGGCCTGCTGTGACTCCGTAGGTTTGCTGCTTTACAGTCTTTATATGTAGTTCTTATGTTCCTCTTAGTTCAAAGAATAATGTCTTGCTTCTTTCCTTTTAGGTATGGAAAGGTATTTTGTGTTGTCATGCAGTTTGAAGATGAGCATGGGCAGGTAGGCGAATGCTGTCAGGTGAGTAATGCGCGATGCGCTGCGATTTTTCGCCTTTTATATTGCTAACCTGTGTCTTTTGTCTCCTTGCAGGTTGCGATGTTCGTCATTGAGCGCCGTAATGTTCCAGCAATAATACTGACCAGGAGATGACTACCCAGGTAAGAATTGTGTGACTTTCTTTATTCGGGAGGAAACGTGAGTAAACGCTTACTAATGCTGTCTTTCTTTCTCCTCTTTCCAGTTTATGGTATTCAAAGATGCATGTGGTGCCGGATGATGGAGTTCGTACCTTCAGGTGAGTGGAACTGAAGTCAGCGATGGATTGAAGACAGGATACTGTTCCAGGTAAGTTTCGTAGTGTTCTTTCTCTCTCTGCAGGTCCTTGGTTTCAGGTAATCTGGCATCAAAGAACTGGACATGGTGAGCGTTACGCTGCCCACAGCAGAATAACGCAAAGCATGTTCTGCTGTTTGGGTGTGGTTTAAATAGTCTCAGGTAAAGTAGTCCAGGTAAACTAGTCCCAGGCCTGCCACACCCAAAAGACTAGACCCCATAGCTTCCTTGTAACTGAGCTATGTGTGTGCCTCCATGTTAGCTGAACCCCCTCAAGTTAAATAGTCCCAAGTAAATAGTCCCATTCTAATGTTGGTCTTCATGATGGTTATGAGCCTGGTGCCAAAGGTGCCAGGACTGACTCAAAGAGAGTCTTGGATGAGGTTTTAAGGCCTTTGACCTGGCCCTAACTGGAAGGCTGACTTGCCAGTGTGGGCCAGGGGCAAGGGTCATGACAGCACTCACCCCAAGGCCCCTCTCACGGTGGCACTTCTGCCTGATCCTGGTTTGGCTGGGTAATTCTGATGGAACTTTTTAATTAAGCAAGGTGCATGGCTGTATTCACTAGGTTGCCATGATCTGTCTTGAGGGCCGTATCCCTTCCAATCAACTAAGTAGTATAGTTTGGATGTGGTGTATTTTGATTCCAGGATATCCTTTATTTCAAACTCTTGTTCTCCGTCAACTAATACTGGTTTTGGTGGTGTTGTAACCCTAGTACCGGGTTGTACCAGTTTCAGGAGTGATATGTGAAACACAGGATGAATCTGCATAGTGGGTGGTAGGGCCACTGGATTTATTATGGATTCAATAGAATAAGGTCCCAGATATCGGGGACAAAAGGTCTGAGTCCCTTTTGTGGGCACGTATTTTGATGCTAACCAGATCTTGCTTACAATTTGATAGTCGGGGGCTTTACTACGATGTTGGTCAGCAAATTTCTTTTGTCTGATCTTGGCTTGGAGTAAATTTTCTGCTGCTTCTTTGAAGGCCTGGGAAAAAGTCGTATGTAGGGTTTTAACCGCTGGCATTTCCAAAGGGGTTGGAAGATCCAATTCTGAAGTATGTGGATGTCTAACATATATAGTGTAGAAAGAGGTTTGTCCAGTGCTGGTGTGTAATGAATTAATATAGGCATATTCAGCTATCCATAACAAGTCCATCCAATTTCTTTCCACTTGATGTAATGTGCAACGTAAGTATTGCTCGAGGGTTCGGTTTGTTCTTTCTGTTCGGCCATCTGTTTGAGGATGGTGACTTGTGGATAGTCGAATGTCAATTTGGGCCATTGAACAGCATTTCTTACAGAAGTTGGATACAAACTGACTACCTCGATCTGAGATCAAGACCGATGGAAAGCCATGTAGCCGTATGATTTCCTCCAGGAATACATTTGCTAAATTGGATGCATTTGGAAGACCCCTAAAATGAATAAAGTGTGCCATTTTAGAAAACAAGTCTACAACTACTAAGATGGTGTTGAATCCTTGACTGGGAGGTAGCTCTGTAATGAAATCATGGGACAGTGTGTGCCATGATGAGGGAGGAATTTCCAATGGTTGGAGAAGACCAGCTGGTTTCTGCTTTTGGGACTTGTTTTGTGCACACACACCGCAAGATTGGATACATTGTATGATGTCTTTAAGCCATGTGGGCCACCAATAGTTTTGTTTTACTTTAGCTAGAGTTTTGGCAATTCCAGGATGACCTTCAATCAGGGAGTCGTGATAACCCGAAATAACCTGCTCTTGTAAATCTTTGCTTGGCAAGTATAGATGGTTCCTAAAATATGGTAACTGGCCTTTAATGGTGTAATGTTCTCCATGAGTACACCACTGTTGTGAGAAAGTGGGATCCATTAAGAGTTGGATCTTGTTTTGGAGTTCACCCTGTGTCAATGTTGTCATAAGACCCAGGAGTTTGTCTTCTGGAATGATGGCTACTGGATCTGGAGTTATGCATACCTTTTCATCAACACCCATGCGGGACAACGCATCAGCCTTTCTGTTTCGGACTCCTTGCCAGTAGGTGATCACATAGTAATATTCAGCAACGAAAAGAGCCCAACACAGTTGACGGGATGATTGAGCCTTTGCTGTTTTTAGGTATTGCAGGTTTCGATGATCAGTTATGACCGTGACAGTATGTCTAGCACTAAGGAGATAATGTCGCCATGCCTTGAAAGCTGATTTTATAGCCAAGAGTTCTTTATCTGTGATAGCATAGTTGAGTTCGGGAGGTGAGCATTTCTGTGACCAGAAGTCCACAGGGTGTAACTGGCCAGTTCCTGGGTCCCTTTGTGAGAGAACAGCTCCCATAGCCATGATAGAGGCATCTGTTTCAACTATATAAGGGAGGTCTGGGCGAGGATGCCATAGAACTGGAGCACTAGTGAATTTTTTCTTAAGTTCTTGAAAAGCCTTCTCTGCTTCTTCGGTTCAATGGAACTTTGTATTGTTTTTCTTAATAGTGATGTAATTGGATGCACTATTTGGGAAAAATCTGGGATGAATTGGCGGTAAAAGTTTGCAAAGCCCAACATACTCTAGATTACTTTAAATGAAGCTGACGACGGCCAGATATGAATGGCATCTACCTTGTGCCTATCCATTCTGATATCTTTTGGTGTGAGGATAAAACCGAGGAACTCCACTTCGGTGACATGAAAAGAACATTTTTTTCGAGTTTAGCATACAGTTTATGTTGGCGGAATTTAGTAAGGACGGAGCAGACATGTCTTACATGGTCTTCTTTTGTAGCGGAATATACTAAGATGTCATCAATGTAAACCAGGGCGCAAAAGTCGATTAACGCCCACAAAACATCATTCATAAAGTACTGGAATACAGCAGGAGTGTTGCAAAGTCCAAAAGGTAGTACCTGGTATTCATACAAGCCGTATTTGGTACGAAAGGCGGTTTTCCAATCTGCTCCTTTCTTCACTCAAACAAGATGGTACGCCCCCCTAAGGTCCAGTTGGTATAGATTTGGGCGTCTTTGACTTGATCCAATAATTTGGGCATAAGGGGCAGTGGATAACGGTTTTTTAATGTGATCTGGTTTAATGCACGATAGTCGATGCAAGTCCTCAAATCTCCTTCCTTCTTTGGTACGAAGAATAAGGGTCTGGCTGCCGGTGATTTAGATGGGCAGATAAATCCATTTGCCAGGTACTGATCAAGATAAGATTTGAAATGGAGGTTTTCTGGTTCAGTAAGTGCATAGATTCGACCACAAGGAATTTGCGCACCAGGTATGAGGTCGATCTGACAATCGTAGGGCCTATGCGTTGGTAGAGTATTATCCTGTCCCTTCTGGAACATGTCTTGAAAATCTTGGTATTCATTTGGTAGAGTACTAGTCACACCTAGTACAATCACCGCCATACTGGGAGTAGCAGATGTACATATGTCTGTTTTCCCCTTTTCTTGGTAATAACAGGTTTGAGCACAATCATCGGAAAAGGCCAACTTCTTGGCACGCCAATCTATCAGAGGGTTGTGAGCTACCAACCATGGCATCCCTAAGATTAGTTGAAACTGAGGAGCTTTGATGTGATCGAATGCAATAGATTCTCGGTGTCCATCCTGACACAGTAGGGTTAGTGCTGCTGTACACTGGGTTACTGGTCCGGAAGCAATTTCTGTCCCATCAACAGTAGTAACATTTTCAGTAGTCGACTTAGAGCATAAAGGAAGGCCTATCTCTGCTGCCAGATCTTGGTCTACATAATTCCCAACTGCTCCGCTGTCTATGAATACTTCAACAGCATGCATCCGAGACTTGGTGATTGATCAAAATTACTGGTAATGCAAAGTGTGAGGTCTGTGGCTCATCCTTCTCGCTCGACAAGCGGACCTCTACGCTTGCCGGGCTTGGTAGTTTTCCAATTCCTTTTTATTATCTTCCTTCTCTGTGGCTCCAACAGTTCTCCTTGGTGGTTTCACTGGACATTCTTTGAGGAAGTGGCCTGATTTTCCACAAGATAGGCATAATTGTTGTTTCATTCTCTTGTCTCGTTCAGTTTTAGTTAAAGGGGGCCATACAAATCCTAATTACATGGGTTCCACCATGTTTTCCAATGAACTTGGAACATTATCCTTTGACCGGACATACACAGATCGAGTGTCTAACCTTATCCGGTCTGCTTTTTTGGTCTTGTAATCTGTGATCTAATTGCACCACAAGGTTGATGAATTCTCCACAGTCTTTAGGTGGGTTAACCACTTGAGCAAGGACATCCTTTAGTTCCTCTCGTGGACCCCATTGAAATAGTGTGGTCCTTTTTTCCTCAGGCCACCCAGCTTCAACGACTGGTCTGTTAAATGTTGCTATATATGTAAGCAAGTCTTGAATTCCTTGACGGAGTGACAAAAGTTTGTTGTGTAATACTTGGCCTTGGGTATGACGAGCAAAGAGATTTTCCATTTCCATCTGGAAACCCAAAAAGTCATGTAACAAAGGGTTATCCTTACTTACCAATGGTACCGACCAATCTGCAGCACTGCCACTCAGACATGACAAGACAAAAGCAAGGAAATGAAGATGACACTGGTTCATGAACATTGCGTACTTATTGGGATCCCCTGTAAATCGTTCAGGTGGAGCTAAAGGAACTGCTCCAGGAAGGGTTATTTGTACTGGATTGGTGGAAGAAGTTGGTATAGGTGCTGGCGGAATGTTACCAGGCAATGGGGTCTGTCCTGCCTGTGATTGGAGCAATTGTCTACTTATTTCGTCGGTACGAACCTTAGTAACAATCAAATCCCTCCTAAGAGCGTTGGTTTTGTGCCTGGCTGAATGTACTTCAGCGCGTAATTGTCCCAACAACTGAACTAACTGGTCAGTCTCTGAAGTCTCCATGATGCCCAGGTGGATAATATTATTGAGGCTTTGCGTTCTGTTACGCTCACCTGGTATCCACGGGGACGCCACCCAGCCCTGGTTGGATGATTTGCACTCTCGACCCCTCTCCTGGTCCCTTGGTAAGGCCTCTGGCTAAAGATGGGTCTGCAATATAGGAGAGCTGGATTCATTACCAGATTGTCTTTAAGTGTTCCCACCTCCCTTGGCCTCAACTCCTTCCTCCCCCTTGGGCCTTCTCCTCACCTTAATATTGTAAAAGGTGGATTCTTCATCCTGCTCCTCGTGGCAGGGGCACGTAGGTGTGGGGGCGAGCAGCGACCAAATTACTTCACTGGTGCAAGCCCCCCTGTGGGAATCCAGGCCTGCTGTGACTCCGTAGGTTTTCTGCTTTACAGTCTTTATATGTAGTTCTTATGTTCCTCTTAGTTCAAAGAATAATGTCTTGCTTCTTTCCTTTTAGGTATGGAAAGGTATTTTGTGTTGTCATGCAGTTTGAAGATGAGCATGGGCAGGTAGGCGAATGCTGTCAGGTGAGTAATGCGCGATGCGCTGCGATTTTTCGCCTTTTATATTGCTAACCTGTGTCTTTTCTCTCCTTGCAGGTTGCGATGTTCGTCATTGAGCGCCGTAATGTTCCAGCAATAATACTGACCAGGAGATGACTACCCAGGTAAGAATTGTGTGACTTTCTTTATTCGGGAGGAAACGTGAGTAAACGCTTACTAATGCTGTCTTTCTTTCTCCTCTTTCCAGTTTATGGTATTCAAAGATGCATGTGGTGCCGGATGATGGAGTTCGTACCTTCAGGTGAGTGGAACTGAAGTCAGCGATGGATTGAAGACAGGATACTGTTCCAGGTAAGTTTCGTAGTGTTCTTTCTCTCTCTGCAGGTCCTTGGTTTCAGGTAATCTGGCATCAAAGAACTGGACATGGTGAGCGTTATGCTGCCCACAGCAGAATAACGCAAAGCATGTTCTGCTGTTTGGGTGTGGTTTAAATAGTCTCAGGTAAAGTAGTCCAGGTAAACTAGTCCCAGGCCTGCCACACCCAAAGTAGTCCAGGTAGAGTAGTCCGAGGCCTGCCACACCCAAAAGACTAGACCCCATAGCTTCCTTGTAACTGAGCTATGTGTGTGCCTCCATGTTAGCTGAACCCCCTCAAGTTAAATAGTCCCAAATAAATAGTCGCATTCTAATGTTGGTCTTCATGATGGTTATGAGCCTGGTGCCAAAGGTGCCAGGACTGACTCAAAGAGAGTCTTGGATGAGGTTTTAAGGCCTTTGACCTGGCCCTAACTGGAAGGCTGACTTGCCAGTGTGGGCCAGGGGCAAGGGTCATGACAGCACTCACCCCAAGGCCCCTCTCACGGTGGCACTTCTGCCTGATCCTGGTTTGGCTGGGTAATTCTGATGGAACTTTTTAATTAAGCAAGGTGCATGGCTGTATTCACTAGGTTGCCATGATCTGTCTTGAGGGCCGTATCCCTTCCAATCAACTAAGTAGTATAGTTTGGATGTGGTGTATTTTGATTCCAGGATATCCTTTATTTCAAACTCTGGTTCCCCGTCAACTAATACTGGTTTTGGTGGTGTTGTAACCCTAGTACCGGGTTGTACCGGTTTCAGGAGTGATACGTGAAACACAGGATGAATCTGCATAGTGGGTGGTAGGGCCACTGGATTTATTATGGATTCAATAGAATAAGGTCCCAGATATCGGGGACAAAAGGTCTGAGTCCCTTTTGTGGGCACGTATTTTGATGCTAACCAGATCTTGCTTACAATTTGATAGTCAGGGGCTTTACTACGATGTTGGTCAGCAAATTTCTTTTGTCTGATCTTGGCTTGGAGTAAATTTTCTGCTGCTTCTTTGAAGGCCTGGGAAAAAGTCGTATGTAGGGTTTTAACCGCTGGCATTTCCAAAGGGGTTGGAAGATCCAATTCTGAAGTATGTGGATGTCTAACATATATAGTGTAGAAAGAGGTTTGTCCAATGCTGTTGTGTAATGAATTAATATAGGCATATTCAGCTATCCATAACAAGTCCATCCAATTTCTTTCCACTTGATGTAATGTGCAACGTAAGTATTGCTCGAGGGTTCGGTTTGTTCTTTCTGTTCGGCCATCTGTTTGAGGATGGTGACTTGTGGATAGTCGAATGTCAATTTGGGCCATTGAACAGCATTTCTTACAGAAGTTGGATACAAACTGACTACCTCGATCTGAGATCAAGACCGATGGAAAGCCATGTAGCCGTATGATTTCCTCCAGGAATACATTTGCTAAATTGGATGCATTTGGAAGACCCCTAAAATGAATAAAGTGTGCCATTTTAGAAAACAAGTCTACAACTACTAAAATGGTGTTGAATCCTTGACTGGGAGGTAGCTCTGTAATGAAATCATAGGACAGTGTGTGCCATGATGAGGGAGGAATTTCCAATGGTTGGAGAAGACCAGCTGGTTTCTGCTTTTGGTACTTGTTTTGTGCACACACCCCGCAAGATTGGATACATTGTATGATGTCTTTAAGCCATGTGGGCCACCAATAGTTTTGTTTTACTTTAGCTAGAGTTTTGGCAATTCCAGGATGACCTTCAATCAGGGAGTCGTGATAACCCGAAATAACCTGCTCTTGTAAATCTTTACTTGGCAAGTATAGATGGTTCCTAAATTATGGTAACTGGCCTTTAATGGTGTAATGTTCTCCTTGAGTACACCACTGTTGTGAGAAAGTGGGATCCATTAAGAGTTGGATCTTGTTTTGGAGTTCACCCTGTGTCAATGTTGTCATAAGACCCAGGAGTTTGTCTTCTGGAATGATGGCTACTGGATCTGGAGTTATGCATACCTTTTCATCAACACCCATGCGGGACAAGGCATCAGCCTTTCTGTTTCGGACTCCTTGCCAGTAGGTGATCACATAGTAATATTCAGCAACGAAAAGAGCCCAACGCAGTTGACGGGATGATTGAGCCTTTGCTGTTTTTAGGTATTGCAGGTTTCGATGACCGTGACAGTATGTCTAGCACTAAGGAGATAATGTCGCCATGCCTTGAAAGCTGATTTTATAGCCAAGAGTGTTTTATCTGTGATAGCATAGTTGAGTTCGGGAGGTGATCATTTCTGTGACCAGAAGTCCACAGGGTGTAACTGGCCAGTTCCTGGGTCCCTTTGTGAGAGAACAGCTCCCATAGCCATGATAGAGGCATCTGTTTCAACTATATAAGGGAGGTCTGGGCGAGGATGCCATAGAACTGGAGCACTAGTGAATTTTTTCTTAAGTTCTTGAAAAGCCTTCTCTGCTTCTTCGGTCCAATGGAACTTTGTATTGTTTTTCTTAATAGTGATGTAATTGGATGCACTATTTGGGAAAAATCTGGGATGAATTGGCGGTAAAAGTTTGCAAAGCCCAACATACTCTAGATTACTTTAAATGAAGCTGACGACGGCCAGATAAGAATGGCATCTACCTTGTGCCTATCCATTCTGATATCTTTTGGTGTGAGGATAAAACCGAGGAACTCCACTTCGGTGACATGAAAAGAACATTTTTTTCGAGTTTAGCATACAGTTTATGTTGGCAGAGTTTAGTAATGACGGAGCAGACATGTCTTACATGGTCTTCTTTTGTAGCGGAATATACTAAGATGTCATCAATGTAAACCAGGGCGCAAAAGTCGATTAACTCCCACAAAACATCATTCATAAAGTACTGGAATACAGCAGGAGTGTTGCAAAGTCCAAAAGGTAGTACCTGGTATTCATACAAGCCGTATTTGGTACGAAAGGCGGTTTTCCAATCTGCTCCTTTCTTCACTCAAACAAGATGGTACGCCCCCCTAAGGTCCAGTTGGTATAGATTTGGGCGTCTTTGACTTGATCCAATAATTTGGGAATAAGGGGCAGTGGATAACGGTTTTTTAATGTGATCTGGTTTAATGCACGATAGTCGATGCAAGTCCTCAAATCTCCTTCCTTCTTTGGTACGAAGAATAAGGGTCTGGCTGCCGGTGATTTAGATGGGCAGATAAATCCATTTGCCAGGTACTGATCAAGATAAGATTTGAAATGGAGGTTTTCTGGTTCAGTAAGTGCATAGATTCGACCACAAGGAATTTGCGCACCAGGTATGAGGTCGATCTGACAATCGTAGGGCCTATGCGTTGGTAGAGTATTATCCTGTCCCTTCTGGAACATGTCTTGAAAATCTTGGTATTCATTTGGTAGAGTACTAGTCACACCTAGTACAATCACCGCCATACTGGGAGTAGCAGATGTACATATGTCTGTTTTCCCCTTTTCTTGGTAATAACAGGTTTGAGGACAATCATCGGAAAAGGCCAACTTCTTGGCACGCCAATCTATCAGAGGGTTGTGAGCTACCAACCATGGCATCCCTAAGATTAGTTGAAACTGAGGAGCTTTGATGTGATCGAATGCAATAGATTCTCGGTGTCCATCCTGGCACAGTAGGGTTAGTGCTGCTGTACACTGGGTTACTGGTCCGGAAGCAATTTCTGTCCCATCAACAGTATTAACATTTTCAGTAGTCGACTTAGAGCATAAAGGAAGGCCTATCTCTGCTGCCAGATCTTGGTCTACATAATTCCCAACTGCTCCGCTGTCTATGAATGCTTCAACAGCATGCATCCGAGACTTGGTGATTGATCAAAATTACTAGTAATGCAAAGTGTGAGGTCTGTGGCTCATCCTTCTTGCTCGACAAGCGGACCTCTACGCTTGCCGGGCTTGGTAGTTTTCCAATTCCTTTTTATTATCTTCCTTCTCTGTGGCTCCAACAGTTCTGCTTGGTGGTTTCACTGGACATTCTTTGAGGAAGTGGCCTGATTTTCCACAATATAGGCATAATTGTTGTTTCCTTCTCTTGTCTCGTTCAGTTTTAGTTAAAGGGGGCCATACAAATCCTAATTACATGGGTTCCACCATGTTTTCCAATGAACTTGGAACATTATCCTTTGACCGGACATACACAGATCGAGTGTCTAACCTTATCCGGTCTGCTTTTTTGGTCTTGTAATCTGTGATCTAATTGCACCACAAGGTTGATGAATTCTCCACAGTCTTCAGGTGGGTTAACCACTTGAGCAAGGACATCCTTTAGTTCCTCTCGTGGACCCCATTGAAATAGTGTGGTCCTTTTTTCCTCAGGCCACCCAGCTTCAACGACTGGTCTGTTAAATGTTGCAATATATGTAAGCAAGTCTTGAATTCCTTGACGGAGTGACAAAAGTTTGTTGTGTAATACTTGGCCTTGGGTATGACGAGCAAAGAGATTTTCCATTTCCATCTGGAAACCCAAAAAGTCATGTAACAAAGGGTTATCCTTACTTACCAATGGTACCGACCAATCTGCAGCACTGCCACTCAGACATGACAAGACAAAAGCAAGGAAATGAAGATGACACTGGTTCATGAACATTGCGTACTTATTGGGATTCCCTGTAAATCGTTCAGGTGGAGCTAAAGGAACTGCTCCAGGAAGGGTTATTTGTACTGGATTGGTGGAAGAAGTTGGTATAGGTGCTGGCGGAATGTTACCAGGCAATGGGGTCTGTCCTGCCTGTGATTGGAGCAATGGTCTACTTATTTTGTCGGTACGAACCTTAGTAACAATCAAATCCCTCCTAAGAGCGTTGGTTTTGTGCCTGGCTGAATGTACTTCAGCGCGTAATTGTCCCAACAACTGAACTAACTGGTCAGTCTCTGAAGTCTCCATGATGCCCAGGTGGATAATATTATTAAGGCTTTGCGTTCTGTTACGCTCACCTGGTATCCACGGGGAACCCAGCCCTGGTTGGATGATTTGCACTCTCGACCCCTCTCCTGGTCCCTTGGTAAGGCCTCTGTCTAAAGATGGGTCTGCAATATAGGAGAGCTGGATTCATTACCAGATTGCCTTTAAGTGTTCCGACCTCCCTTGGCCTCAACTCCTTCCTCCCCCTTGGGCCTTCTCCTCACCTTAATATTGTAAAAGGTTGATTCTCCGTCCTGCTCCTTGTGGCAGGGGTGCGTAGATGTGGGGTGCGAGCAACAACCAAGTTACTTCACTGGTGCAAGCCCCCCTGTGGGAATCCAGGCCTGCTGCGACTAAGTAGGTTTGCTGCTTTACAGTCTTTATATGCAGTTCTTATGTTCCTCTTAGTTCGAATAATAATGTCTTGCTTCTTTCCTTTGAGGTATGGATAGGTATTTTGGTGTTGTCATGCAGTTTGAAGATGAGCATGGGCCGGTAGGCGAAAGCGCGGTGTGCGGGAACCTATGTCTTTTCTCTCCTTGCAGGTTGCGATGTTCCTCGCCGAGCGCCGTAATGTTCCAGCAATGATACTGACCAGGAGATGACTACTCAGGTAAGAATTGTGTGGCTTTCTTCATTCGGGAGGAAATGTGAGTAATTGCTTACTAATGCTGTCTTTCCTTCTCCTCTTTCCAGGTTATAGTATTCCAGGATGCATGCAGTGCCGGATGATGGAGTTCGTACCTTCAGGTGAGTGGAACTGAAGTCAGCGATGGATTGAAGACAGGATACTTTTCCAGGTAAGTTTCGTAGTGTTCTTTCTCTCTCTGCAGGTCTTTGTTTTCAGGTAAGCTGTCATCAAAGAACTGGACACAGTGAGCGTTATGCTGCCCACAGCAGAATAAAGCAAAGCATGTTTTGCTGTTTGGGTGCAGTTTAAATAGTCTCAGGTAAAGTAGTCCAGGTAAAGTAGTCCCAGGCCTGCTACACCCAAAGTAGTCCAGGTAAAGTAGTCCCCGGCCTGCCACACCCAAAAGACTAGACCGCATAGCGCAATTCCTTGTAACTGATCTACGTGTGTGCCTCCATGTTGGCGGAACCCCCAAGTTAAATAGTCCCAAGTAAATAGTCCCATTCTAATGTTGGTCTTCATGATGGTTATGAGCCTGGCACCAAAGGCGCCAAGACTGACTCCAAGAGAGTCTTGGATGAGGTTTTAAGGCCTTTGACCTGGCCCTAACTGGAAGGCTGACTAGCCAGTGAGGGCCAGGGGCAAGAGTCATGACAGTTGGTAAGGGTTCACTTCAACACCCCTCGTAAGATTACATACTGCCCTCTGCCCATGCTCCAACCAAAGGCAAAGGAGGTATGTCTCTGCCTGTTTCACCTAGTTGATTGGGTTCACGCTTGTTTTATAGAAATGTGAGGGCACAGTAGGCATTTTAGGCACTCCTCATCCTTGTACTCCTGCATGGTAGAGGTCATTTCGTCACACTAGTGGGAAGTGGTTGGGATTTGACACAGACTGTGCTTACAGCTTTGTCATCCAATAAAAAGGGTGCCGTTAACATTAGAAACACTGACAGGAGTACTTAAATTGGTACAATGGAACTTGACATGAGCTCTGCACAGACCTTGTCAGTAAGAGAGCTGCATGAGTTCTGCCAAGAAAGGGAACTCCCCTGTGACAATAAGATTAGGAAAGACAAACTGTTCAACAGCCTCTAATCTTTGAAGAAGCTAAGGCAATGAAGGGCTCCAAGGAGGCCAGTAGCTATACTGATCCCTCAGTTCAAGTACCCATTTCTTTGGGGGGTATAGAAGTGGAAGGGGGAGTGACTGCAACAGTACTCCCCACCATTCCTCCCAGAGAGCAGGGGAGTGTGGTCTCTTGGAAGACTCAGAAGCCACACCGGTATCAGGTCTCAGGCAGGTCCCACACTTCTGTGAGGTCCAAAGCTTCTGTTAGGTCCCAAGTGATTCACATTGGGGATGAACTAGCTGAGAAGAAGTTCTTTCTTGAGGAAAGGAATTTGGTATCAGAGGACCAGATTGAGAGGGATGAGAGGCAGAGGGAAGAAGCTGCTTTACCAGAGCCGAAAATGAGGAAAGAGGGGGGATGCAAAAGACTGCAGCAGTTTAAGCAGAACAGGAAAATAGCAATCGGGTCACACACTTAAACTGGAGAATCAGCGGCAATGTAGTAATTCTAATTAGAAGGGAAATATCTCCACTGGTGGCACCCAAGGAAAGCCTAGGTGTCACATCCCCAAGGACTTGATTCCTACATGTTAAGTATGGGGGAGACATTGTTGATTGCCTTGAGACACTGGAACTCTCTTTCCTCCTCCAGGATGTGGAAGAAAGGTTGTGGGGAGAAGCCCTTAGAGCCATATTTGGACTTTTGGAACTGATGTAACCATTTAGTTTGCTCCATAGGACAGGGCCATTTATTGGGAAAAGCCAATGTGATCAAGATGTTCTTCTATACCCCTGAGCAGTACATTATGGCCTTCAGAGAGCTCATAAACGAAGGAGGTCAAGCATTTAATGCATTTGCACATCAATATTTGACTATCTTAGAGGCTGTTTGGTAGCATGTGAGATATCCTTGGTGCTGTTAAACCAAGGCATGATACAACCTTCTGTGTCTTCATGCAATACGGCTATCTAACCTGCGAAGAAAGCAAAGGGGTCCAGCTTGAGAATGGTCCAGGATTTGCGCCCCCTCAATAATGTTGTTAAGGCAGAATTTCTGGTGGTAAAGAATCCTGCCACCATTCTCTGTAACATCCCTACTGAGCCGACCCACTTCACGGTAATAGATTTAAAAAAATGAATTTTTCACTGTTTCCTTACATCCCGATTCTCAGTACCTCACAGTGTTTATGTATCGTGGTCGGCGATTTGAGCACACAAGGTTGCCCAAGGGGTACTGTGAAACCCTGAGTGTCTGTAACAGGGTGGTTCAAATGAATTTGCGGAACTTACATGTGTCCAGTACAGTAATCCAGCAGGTGGACAATTTATTAGTCTGCAGCACTTCAGAGGAGCAGTGTCGAGGAGACTCAATAGTCCTTACCATGCTCGCGGAGAAGGGGTACAAAGTGGACAAAAATTGCAATACTGCCAGACAGAGGTAGTATATTTGGGGCAAGTAATCTCGCCTGCATAAAGGAAAGTAATGCCGGAGAAAGCCACCACAGTTCAGAGCACGCCTCAGCCAGTTATGGTGAAACAGATGCAGCAGTTTTTGGAGCTCTGTAACTATTGTCGATCATGGACTTTTGATTACTCTAGTTATGAGAGGCCCTTATTGCAGGTGTTTAAGAGTTTAAGAGAGTGCAGAAGATGAAAGGTCAGACAGAATATTCGATGGAAATGGGGACTTGCTTCCGGGAGCACTAAGCTGTGATCAGTGATGCTCCAGTCCTGGTGACCCCAAATCACAAGAAGCCATTTTAACTTTTTTCACATTTAAAAGGCCAAGTGATGACAGTGGACCTGACCCAGCAAACATTGCTAGGCCACAAACATTTAGCGTATTACAGCGGACTCCTAGATCCTGTGATGCAGGGACAGATCCCTTATGAGTAAGATTTAACAGGAGTGGCTTTTGCAATTCAAAAGTCTGTGACAATTACTATGGGTTGCCCGGTGACATTGTACTTGGAGCATGTGGTCTTCACGGTTCTAGAAAAGTCTAAATCCACCTTCAGGGTCGATGTCATTTTGTCAAATGCATTGCTTTCTCCTGTGTGATGTCACTTAGTCAATCCCTTGACATTTGTAGGTGAGCCAGTGCAGCCTGAGGACATTTATTTATTTTTATTTTGTTTATTGTTCATGATAGTGCCACATATGAGAAAGAAGAGGAAGAGAGGGTGAAGGTGAAAAAAGATACCATTGAGTGGGGTGAGGTAATGTTTGTTGATGGGTCTTCAATCATAAAATGGGAGACGGGTGAGAGGCAAATGGGTGCAGCTATCATGAGTCTTGTGGATGGAGTGTACTGGAACAGACTGAAGAGATGGTTGCCTTCTCATTACTCATCACAAGCGACAGAACTAGTGGCACTCATAGAGGCGATGGAAATGAGTAAGGGGAAGGCGGTCACTGTTTATTATGACTCCTCGTATGTTACCTCCATTGTCCATTCTGGGTTATCAAGATGGCATTACAATTGTTTAAAAGGTGTGACGGGTCCCTGTCCAGCATGCTGCACTGCTATTCGGCTAATTGAAGTGTTAACTTTGCCATAAAAGGTAGGTTTCATCAAGAAAGTGGCCCATACTAACCACACTAATTCAATAGCTTTTGGGAATGAGGCCACAGACATGGCGTTGAAGGAAGTGGCATATTACCTTTTACAGATTCCCACAAAATGGAACCGTGTCCCAACAGGTACAATTACCATCCCTGTATACCAGATTCCTGGTGCTCCAAATAACAGAAATGCAAGAGAAATCCCTGACAGAAGAACAGGAGCTCTGGAAGAAGAGAGGATGTGTTCTCTCATCCACAGACACGCTCTGAAGACTGGAGGGGACGGGGAAAGTAGTAATGCCTGTAGAGCTGCTTCTTTTGGCTCTAGAGCAACTACATTACCCCTTGCATACTTCTCAACAGTAAATCGCAGTAGAGCTCCAGGAGGACTTGTTTATACCTACTTTACAAAAACAGGTAAGTAGATTCATTGGGAATTACCTAGTGTGAAAGGAGTTCAATCTCAGAAATACCATGAGTTTGGTGGGAGGGATCTTGCCCAGGCCCCCTGGACCATTCAAGAAGTTCCACATCAATTTTGTGGACATTATCACGAGGTGCAGTAACTTCAGATATTGAATTGGTGTGGCTTGTCTATTCTCCTGGTGACTTGAGGTTGGTCCCTGTATTCATCCTGATTTTTTAAAAACTTTTAAAAAATGTATTTGCTTTTTTATACTGCTCACACAGCCTGGGGGCATTGAGTAGCTGTTAGGGGAATATGTCTTAGTTCAGTGTTTATAACACACTTAATACCCAGAGGTTTCTAAGCACAGACCCGGGGATCAAACCTGTGTTGGTTCATGTTGTCTTGTTTCCAAGGCGAGCACATTGTCAATGAGCTATCCTCCTGGGACAATGCTAAAGTGGCAGCGAGATGTCTGGTGAGAGAGGTATTTCCAAGATGGGAAATGAATGAGATTTAAAAATCTTATAATGGAATCCACTTCATTACTGCCTTGTTCTCAGAAATCACTTTGCTGTTAGGAATAAAGCATAGGTTATGGTCGGTGTACCACCCACAGGTCAACGGATCCATGGAGAGGCTGAAGGGGGTCTTTAAGACCCAGTTAGGCAAACTGTGGGCAGCATTCAATAAATCCTGGGATATGTGCCAGCCACTAGTGTTATGACATGAGAAACCAGTTAGGGAAGGACTGCCACTTAAGCCCTCAGAAGATCGTGACTGGGCATAGGCTACCCACACCTCTCTCACCTACACACATGGCATCAGACGTACGCAAGACCACAGTGGTCCTAGGAGAAGACCTCAGGGTGTACCTTGGGGTTTTAGCCAAAAGTGTTAAGGTTATATCTTCACAGGTTGTGTCTTCTCACAAACAGACAACAGGAGAAAATGGTGAGACTACCAATGATCAGCGCAAGACACAGCTTCTCCCTGGGGACCTCATCTATATTCGCTCCTTTGTGCATCATTGAAACAAGCAGCATTTCCATGGGCCGCACCGAGTAATTTTCTCGACTCCAACTGCTGTGAAGGTGGAGGTTAACCTGAATTGGATTCACCTGAGTGATTTCTGTAGAGATACTGGCAGCCCTCCACCAGCACAGGAGCAGGCAAAAAAGCTAAGTGTGCCCTAAGGATTCACCATTTGTTTCAGTGCAAAGGGGATTGTGAACGGAGATCTGGAATTTAAAAATAAATGTATTTAGGAAAATAAATATCTAAAATTAAAAACTGTGTGAAAATGAGTGTGTGAGTGGTTCTCTTGGTCCATGGGTCATCATGTTTGAAGATGACAACTAGTGTAAATATAGAAACTTTGAATTTGTCTAGTTTTATAAAATCAGAGGAGAAACTGTTAAGAGTAAAAATAAATGTTGATAATACTCTTTTTGGTAATGATGATGATGAATTAAATCCCTCAAAGAGTGCACATGGTTTTGCAGCAGATAAAATACAGTATAGCCATATGAGGGAGGTAGGGTGAGAGAGATCCGTAGGATATTGCTACATCTGCTCTCTCATTTCAATGCTTCTGTCGTCCCTAGGTTTTTAATCCCAGTGATGTAGAAGTAGCAGATGCACTATGTCAAGTGCACCTGAACCATGTGAATGGTTCAAAGGCAGTTTAAAGGGCAGTCAATTACGGTGGCAATCTTACCATTTGATGACAATTGTTCAGTTGCCGACCTTACAGAGCACACAAATATTAGGTGTATTTAAAGAGCCCAATTGACTTTGGGAGGGGCTATTTTTTCTAAACATTGATGGGGCAAGGGATGAAGAGATTCAGAGTGGGAGGAAGGAAGGGATTATCTGAAGAATGGATGGCATGACTAAATCAAGAATGTGGGACAGAATGGAGAATTCATTTGCATTATCAGACGTGGCTCAAGGAACAATAAATCTCTGTTAAGATACAGACACTTACCTATTTTTCTCTGTGTTTTAAGGGTGTTGGCATGGTGCCCATTGGCACACATGGGAACTTCAGCCACACGCTTCACATCCCAGATATGGCTGGAGGTATGGCTGCTCTTGTAGATTATTTTTTGATCTATGTCAGAATGCATTTTGACAGTTGACTCCAGCCTGGCAAGGTGTGTGTAGGCTCTCTACCCTTCAATTGCCTTGCCAGTTCTTGTGGTCCCCCAAGAACATCTAATAATTTCAGCCCATCCAAAGCTTCAAGTTACATTTGAGCCCGATTTGTCCCATGTGCCCTTTGTGTGCCTTTCATCAATTTATAAGGACAAATCGAGGACTATGTTTGACAACGAGAATCACAAACTATTGCAATATAGGAGATGATCGAGCTACCTTTCAGCAGCATCATTAAAGCATTTAGCAGGCCTTCCCGATAGAAGGGTGTTTAACCACACTAAGACCTTAATCGCATCCCTCCTGGCACCTGGCAGCCAAGCAGCAGCCGATATCAAATGGCCTTAGGTGAGCAGATATGAATTATTACTCTTTGTAAACACTTCTGAGTCAACGTTCAGTGCCAATAGGGAAGAATTGAGGGCACTCAGTATTATGACTCTGCAAAACTAGTATATACTTGACCTCCTAACAACAATGGAGGGTGGGGTATGCCAGAAATTCGGGAGTGCCTGCATGCATGTTTGTGCCTCCCAATGACACAGAAAATGGTATGCTCACCAGAGCCATTGCTCCCTTGCAGAAACTGAAAGTGATCATTGAGACTGAGGCTGGTATCACCAGTGATTTGGGGATTGACTCCTTGTTCTCTTGGGTACCTTCTTGGTTGAGCCTGGCTATGAAGATTGTGTTGCCTATTTTTATCTTTTTCCTCATACTCTTATGTTCCTGTCAAATGCTCTTACAATGTTGCTCTGCTCAGGGACCAACAGCTGCTGCCATGATCACTGTAACTCTCCAAGGCTAGGGCCACCACTACTTCATCCTGTACAGGTACTCAAACTAAAGTTGTGTTGTGACCTTCACCAAATTGGCATAATTGTGTTGAGCAGCGGGTAGATGGCAGAAATGGTGGGGGGACAAGTTGGGTTTGTTTGGCAGAGGAAAATGCCCACCTTGGGATAGGTATGGGTATGATTGTAGGGTAGTTCACCAAGAAGATGATTGTGATTTGCTAGTTAAATTATGAACTAAAGGGGGGAATGGTGTGGTGGTCGGGAAGGGTCCCCATGATTACGAGGGGTTTGTATTGTGTGTGCATTATTAATTATTGGGGCTGGCACCAAACTGTGCACAATGTTGCACATACATATGTACAAAGTGAAGTTAATTATGGATGGGATATTTTACATTTGAGTGTTACTATTTGTCTAGAATTGAAACACATTAGAGTTGCACATGCGTAGAAATATTCAATGCTAAAACCGCGAATGTAACATGAACACGATCTACACCGGGTGCTCAAAAGTACATAAAAACTGGGGGAAGGAAAGGGTTTCAATGTGCATGTGGAGTGGGGCTTATCTTGGGATCCCACAGAAAAGAAGGAATACCATTTATAAAACATGGACACTAGAGAAAAACATTAAAGAAGCTTAAAAAGGGTGTATATTCATCTTCACGTAAGTGCGGTTTTGTGAGTTTCTTCAGAGTTTGCAGCTAGCAGCTGTACAATGCATTTCAGATAGCAGGGACATTCTAGTTGGCTTGGCCGGGGGGGGGGGTGATGGAAGAAAGATTCATCCACTATAAGATCATCTTGCAAACAGGATAAAGGTTTATGGTTTCACTGTTCCACAAAGGAACAAATGTAATCTAGCTCATTGCATTAAAGTTGCGCAGAGGGTGTTGACCAATTGCTTAGGCTGGAAATAAAGGTGGGGCACAAGGCCAGGCTGTCCGGCGGTCAATTGTTTTCACAGGTTGAATCTAGAGACTGTACATGATGAAGTAGTGGTTTCATAAATTAGTATGTCTTACAAGGAGCCAGGAGTATGGGGTGGATGAGATCTCAATTGGTAGTTCAAAGAGAACGTGTTTGTTCAGGCCTTCCTCCTATTGCTAAAATATTTAAGCACACCATGTGCAATTAAGGTTAAAGGCTATATGTTAGTTGTTACTGAGTAATGAATTATGTTGTATGTTACTGTTTCCTTGTACCATGATGTCACAACCTACTACGGACCAATCCCCAGTAACAGCGGACTTCGCATATGAGCTGAAGATGCTCATAAAGATTGTTGATGACCAATGAGAATGAATAAATGAATTTGTAAAAGATGGAACTTCTTTGTAAATGTTTTGTCCAATCATATATGAGGGATGGGTGGTAATAAAATATATGGGAGTGTTTTAACTGTTGCTAAAATTTATAAACATGTATCAATTGATGTTGTTCATTGAGACTTGCGTTGATTTGGTTCCACGGGACTATCCAACTGCTCCCCAGGTTTTTGTACAATAAACCATGCTTTACGTACAAAACTTGCACTCATTCTTCAGGTGGTGGACACCGGGTTTGGGCTGAGGAAATTAGGGGTCTTCTCATACACAACATAAAATGTACTACTTTCTACTAAAAATTATTTTGTTTCCCGACATTGAGCGACATACATGGGCTGTGTGCAACAATTGTGCACATTATGGGCCTCATTACAACTCAGGCGTTAAGGATTAACGCCGTCGTTAACCCTTAACGCTTGATTCCGATTTTAACGGCTGCTTTTAGCAGCCGTTAAAATCCATGGCGCTAAACCGCCTTGGTGCTAATTACGCCACCGTAATTTACGGTGGCGTAATTAGCGCCTTCCCCACTCCCATTATGCCCTAAGGGGCAAAAATGGGAATGGGGAAGGGTAAAATGGTAAATGGGGATTTACCGCCCCACTAACCTTGGAATGGGGCAGTAAATCCGCCATCCACCATGGTGTAAACGCAGTTTACACCATGGTGGTAAAGTTGGCGTACTTACCGCCTGGGTCGTAATGACCCCCCATGTGTCTTATGTGGCCCAGGGTTGCAAATAACACCAAACACCCTCACATCCAGACCCAGCTTTCTGCTATGAACCTTGAGGGCTTCACATCCCATCTGGCCACCTGTACCAGGTCTCTTGGTTTCAACATTGACAGGCACCTCTCGTTCAAAGAGCACAAGGCAAACGGGACACAAACAGAGTGGTACCAACTTTCTCTCCTGCGTAAAACCAATCCCAGTAGCCTAGAAAACCATTTCAGATCTGCTTTCCAAGCGTTGGACCTCTCTCAACTGAATGGTGGCAATGCCACTTTGGAAGGCCTTCCAGTGACTCCCCTGGCACCTCTAAGATATGGCCTGCATGCTGTAGCAAAACTCATCAAAAGACACCCCAAATTCGACCTCATCACCCTGACCCTCATCGAACTGCAGTAGCTCTGGCTGCAAGCCTGTATCATCTTCACATCCTGCTACATTATCTAAAGCATGCACTGTCACCTTGAAGCTACCTCACTGAGAAACTTATCATCTGCGGAAGCCTTTGATCCACCAGAAGTAGGGACATGTGCAAACGTGTACTCTGCCAGTGCAGTAAGGAAAGAACAAAAAGACAGGCTTTCTCTGTCAACTACCCAAGGCTCTGGAACCTCTGTCCCATCGACATCACAATAACCCCCTCGTATCTACAGTTCAGGAAGGAGCTCAAGACAGTCCTCTTCAAAGAATGGCTCCTGCCTAACACCTTGGTCTTGACACCCTGCACTCATAAAACTACCTTAGACTAGGTGATCTACTCCCCACTGTTTCCTACCCTGATTCCCTTTCTGCCAAATTGCCCACCCTCCCCTGATGTTAGCTCCCAGCTCCCTTGTTTCTCTGCTTCCCTCACTGTATTCTTCCCTCTATGATTGTAAAGCACTCAATTTCATCCGCGAAGATAGACACGCACATAATAGATGCCATAATAATAATAATAATAATAATAATCATAATAATAATAATAATAATAATAATAATAATAATAATAATAATAATAATAATAATAATGAAATCACAGACCCCGGCACCTTCACTGTTTGTGTGAATGTATGTATGAATGTGTTTATCTTCTTGTGTTAAGTTTTCTGGTGGGAACCGTGTCAATGATTCATTCACATTGCACCCACCAGGATACGTTCTTATGTAGATACACCCATTCATATAAACATTCACACAAGTAGTCACACACCCATACAGCTTCCCTTACGCATTCACACAGCACCCACCAGAATACTTGTTCATGCAGATGAACACATCCATGTACACATTCACACACCCAGTCACAAATCCATACAGCCCCTCTCAATCATTTTGATTGAACACTTGCTGCTCACGCAGGGTTATTTTAATTGAGAGGAGCTGCATGGATTTGTGACCGCGTGTGTGAATGTGTATATAGATGCGTGCATCTGTGTGAGTAAGTGTTCTGGGATTACCGTATGTATGATTCATATGCTGTTATGGAAATCCCAGTGCCTCATTAAGATAGGGGTATCCCAAATGGAAGAAAACAAGTATATGCAGTGGTTGCTCATTCATAGAGGGCACTAGGGCAGTGACCCCCATTGTTATTTTTTGGGACCCTCCAGGTCCCCTGAAGAAACCCAGACAAAAAATAAAATAAAATGCATTAGCATTATGGAGTAAGTGATTTTAACTCGCTCAATAATAACGCTAATGTAGCATTTGTATTTGCAAATAATCTAAAAAAAACAAATACATTATTTGCAAATGCTACGCCAATTATATTGCCATATGCCCTACACAGTACTATACACGGGTGAAGGCCAGCAAATAAAATGCCCATGCCTTCTCTCTCTGCACCATCCTAGCCCCCCCTATGAATGAGCATCTACTGCATATACGTGCATGTTACATTTTTGGGATGCCTATATCTTAGTGGGCCACTGGACTGTCCTTAACACGATTCATAGCGCCTCTGGGCATAATTTGCATATATGCCACTCAGTTTCAGCCCTCCCCTAGTACTGCAGTTGCATAACTGTATTAACAAAGGGCAGAAAGGTAAACCAGATTGCATAAGGGATTAGCTCAGTTTAAAGACAGATCTACGAGTCATAAAGCCCTCATGTTGACTGACAAGAGTTCTGTGTAAGAAAACTCTTAAATGCTGTGTGGATGGGGAGGGCTTTACACTGCACTAAACTGATATGGGCACGTGTTCAATATGGAAAGATTTACAGGTGTGTAAGCAATGTGACACTAAGAGCACCGCAGTCAAGCCCAAACGATCTGCGGAGAAATACAAGTTCCTACATCTGCTATTGGGTGAAAGGGTGGGATGTAGTGGAGCAGAGCTGCGCACCATAAAATGGTGAAGTATCTGTGGATGCCGGGATCACATCTGAGAGGATTGCCTGTGACCATTGCTTCATCTTAATCTATCATGAAATAGATCAGTGATCACCAGAGAAGACTGTATTAAACTAGAGAACGAAAACAATAAAGCCAGCTTTCCAGCAGATCTCTTCCCACCAGTCATCTACAGGAAAGCCTTCTGCAGTGGAGAACCTGCAGAATGCTTCTGCAAGTTCTCAATAGAAACAGAAACCGTCCCAAGGAGCTGCAAATCTGCTTACATCAAATCCCTCCTCATAGGTCCCACAGAAAGCAAAGACAATCCCACCAGATTTTGCCCAATATCAAACTTCCCTTACCTGGCTAAACTGCTTGAGACTTACGTATATGGGCAAATCCTAACACACGTGGAAACCAACCACTTACTGGAATAGGCAGAAGTCATTTCCAGACATGTGAGAAGGACTGAATCAGCACTACTCTTCCTTTGAGACTACCTACAAATAAATGCAGACTCCAACACCACTACTGCCTGATAATAAATTACCTTTAAGCGACTTTTGACACAGTCAACCATGCAACCCTTATCAGAAGGAGAGAAGAAACAGGGCTATGCCACATTGCACCACAATGAATTAACTTCTTCAGGGCAGAATAAATAGTAACCCCGTTTCAGGTCAACCTCACACATACTCACATGTGGGATACCACAACGCTCATCCCTATCACCACTTCTCTTCAAAACGTATATTGCTCCTCTCACAAAACTCATCAAAAGACACAGATTCCATTGGTACAGCCATGCAAATATCACTCAAATCATCTAAAAATTCTCAAACAGAAAGGATCAAGCTCTTGACATTTGCCTCTCACAAATCTGGATGAGCAACAACAACCTTAATATCTACCCAGATAAAAATGAAATCATGATCACGCCCAATCACCCTCCTATCGAACCACCTATATCATGGCTTATTGAAAAGGAAGCCAGCCCGGAAACCTCCAGAATGGTTACAAATCTCAGAGTTCTGATAAACAATGTTAATGCAATAGTAAAGAAATGTCAGAGGTACACAACCCTTTCTCACTTTTGCAAACAGAGCCGTCCTCATTATCTCACTGGTCATGTCAATAATAAACTAAGCCAGCATCATCTATCTTGGCATGCTTTTTTTTTTAAACTTCTTTTTATTAGTGCATTAACAAGTCATGGTCATCATTTCAAATATTAATCATATAACAATGTGAGGTCACAATCTAGCGACCTATCATTAGACAATATATTTCGGTGGGGTGTTCGGCGGGGGGGGGCGTAGTGTGCTGGCAGCACCAGGGATCCCCTGTATAGATTGGTGGGAGGGAGGTCAGGCATTGGGGCCCGTGCCATTACATGACTTATGTTTCTGACCAATAGTCTGGTGCGTATTGGTTGGCTATGTCTCGTTAATCCATTTCCCCCAAACCTTCAGGTACTTCCGAGGGTATCTCCTGGCATTATATATGCGTTCCTCCAGGGACGCACACCTGTCCATTTTGTTTGTCCAGCGGGTGAGACACAGCCCCTCGGAGGAGCCCCAGATGGTGGCTATGAGCCTTTTCCCTAGATCAGCACAACTGTGAGAACCGCCTTTTCATGCTTGGTGTAATTTCCTTCTCCCCCAATTTCAAGTAAGACCAGCTTTTGGTCATGTGGAACTGATGACCCCAGGACCCCACTGATCCGGTTGATACATTGAGCCCAGAAGTCCTGAATAACATCGCAGTCCCAGATTATGTGATAAAATGTTCCCTCCACCCTTTTACAACGTAAACATTTTACATTTTCTACTGTCCCCCATTTCATCATCGTGGCCCTGGAATCGTGGGCTGCTGTAGTATCTTGTATTGTATCAGGCGAAGTATGGTGTCTACGGCAATTTACCGGTGAACATTAGCGCTTTGACCCATTCCTCAGGTTCTAGTGGGCCCAGCAGTGTTTCCCATTTCTCCCGAAGCCTAGTGAGTTCCTGAGCCCCAAAAGTGGTTATCACCTGATAAAGTGTGGATGTGACCTTGGCAAGTATTTTGGTCTGAAGCATGTTCGCCTCTATGGGGGAGCATTTTGGAATGTCTGCAGAGGAGGGGAATTGTGCCCGAATAGCATGTGCAAGTTGCATATGTCTGTATCGCTCCCCAATCTGTGGTGTGAATTGGGTCTGTAGGTCAGTAAATGTAATTAGGTTTCCATCCTGGAGTATGTCCGCAAGAATCCTTATTTCTTTTCCTCCCAGTTTGTGATGTACCCCATTTTCAAGACCTCCGGGATGTGTGTGTTGTTCCATAGGGGCTGGTCCGCAGTTGGCCTCTCACCCCGGCCTGTGTGGTGTGTGGCCTATACCCTGACTTTACGTGCCGGGTGTGTCAATCCAGACATGTCAGTCAGGTCACTTTCCTGCCCGTAGAGTACACGGAGGGGTGTGACTGCCCCCATGTGTCCAATCTCTCCTCTGATGTGTGGGAGGTAGGGGTCACCAAGAAGCCAGTCATTGACTACTCCCAGTTGTGCAGCTCAGTAGTAGGCCCGGAGGCACGGTAGGCCTATCCACCCCTCCCTGACGGAGCATTGTAGGGTTGCTAGTGCCATGAGAGGTTGTTTCCCGCCCCGAGAAATCTCCTTAGTGTGGTCTCTTTATCGCAAAGGTGGGCCGAGTTATATGGAGGGGGGAGTTCTGAAGGGCATAAAGGAATCTTGGAAGATAAAGGAATCTTGAAAGATATCTTGACATGCTTGACTACCCCACCAAAACACAACATACAGTTGTAAGACTCCTTCTAAGGTGTAGAAAGTGAGAACACATGATGCCAGTACTCAGATCACTATGCCAGTTACCAGTCAAGAGAAGGATCTATTTCAAAACACTCTACAGAACACATAGAAGCCTAAGGTATAGCACTGACATGCGTCTTGAACATAAACCTTTATGAAAATCAAATACGATGGATCGGCCTTTTCAAACATCTCAATGAATATCTGGAAGGCACAACAGAGGAGCACCTGCCCTTCAGGTAATCAGTACAAGTATGGCTCTTTAATATGCCATAGGCCATTGTCAAGGAGAGACCAACAATACTGACCACGGCACAATGGGTATCAGTTACCCAACAATCTTCCTGCAAGATTGTGACTTAACCCTCTGCAATGAGGATTGCCCTTGTTTCCCCGCAAACTCATACTAAAACTCCCCATACCACTACACACATACCACATGCAAACCATCTATGCCATGCACACACACCATCCATCATCCATTAAAAAAACTCACAGAGACATTAAATCGCAGAACTCCACACCTCTTCCAGTATCTTGCATAATCTCAACACGGTCAACGCGTCCTTACAACATAAGCACAAAAGGGCACCCATATGAACTCAAGTGGCTGCACGCCAACCAATGCATATCACCTATAACCAAACCCACACAGTGACTTGTTTTTCCGAACTGAAACTATCAACAACACAGCAAAAGCATGTGTGCACTCTCTTCCACCACTAACAAGCTGACCACATCTCTTATTAGCAGATATGTCAGAGTGGCTGGAGACCATGCAAATGGCATCAGTCAGTGGTATAAATCCCACCAACATAACATAACATAGAAGAAAAGGTCTTTTTACTCCCGGGTATCTCGTTTGGATTATCTGAAATAATTATTTCCAACACTGCGGTTAGTACGAGAAAATTCGTTTTTTATTGGTGTTTTCTTGTGTGGTTCATTCCTAAGAAATATTTGTGTTTTAAGACCCAAAGGGTCTTTCTCAAGGCATGTACTGGTTGCTGTGTGCTGATCAGCACAGTACCGCCCAGGACGCCGGACAGAACACACAGGGCCCAACAGGAGCCAGAACTGCCATAAGGACAGTCCTCATATACAGAACCCCACTGAGGGCACACAGCAACCAGTACATGCCTTGAGAAAGACCCTTTGGGTCGAAACACGTGTCGGCTGACAAAACTTGCACAGCAAGTCTCAAACAGTGTTTCTTAAAACACAAATATTTCTTATGAATGAACCACACAAGAAAACACCAATAAAAAATGAATTTTCTCGTACTAACCTCAGTGTTGGAAATAATTATTTCGGATAATCCAAACGAGATACCCAGGAGTAAAAAGACCTTTTCTTCTACCTACCAAACTGGGGCTTAGGCTAAACCCCAAAACCACTCCTGTGATCTTGCTAAAACTCACAATCACAATGCAAATGGAGCTTAGCACAGGCAGGTTCAATTCCTAGAGCCTCAACCTACCTTAACATAGCATAGCATAGCATAGCATAGCATAGCACAGCATAGCATAGCATATACTGAACTTGGGCTGATAGATATTCCATGGTTGCAATAGTTGGATCTGAGGCCCCAGAAATTCTATGTGCCCTGAAACATCTCATTATTCTGTGTGTGTGATGTACAGCCTGAAGTCGCTTCATCGCAGAACTGCAGCTATCATAATCAGAGAGGTTTCAGGGATCCTGTGGCTTTACATTCAATTATTTTCACTCTGAATATTATGGGTCTGTTTTTAAAAAAAACAAAAACTAAATAAAAGGTTTGCTATTCCAGGATTGGGTCCACGGTGGACAGGGCGTAGATGATGCATCGGCTAAGGTTGCATGCTGTCGGTGGAATGTGGGAGTGTTGAGGGTGGAATGCCCGCTAAGGTTTTGTGAGCTCGGTCGATTCTTGTAATAACACATTTCAGGCTTGAGAAGTTTGTTTTTAGAGGTTGGCTGATCTCATAATGAGGATTCATTACCATCAAGATGGCTGCAATTATTATTAGTTATACTAATGTGTTTTTTTCTGCTAGAACTCCACTCTCAAACTCTTCAGCTAAAAGAGGTGGTGTCAGTGGGGGTTCAGAGCCATAAAAAACACCTGCTTCGTTTACAGACTTGATTGCCATGCAGAACACTCACTCATAGCACCAGGAGGAGTGCAACGCAGGGTGTCCACAGCCTCATAACTTTCGGTTGGTGGAAAAGGCAACAAAGACCCTCATTAAAAGTTTGGCATTCTGGTAAAAAGTGCTGGTCACAAGGGTTACCGGCACCATGCTCCAGGATGCCATACTACAAGAGTTCCAGTAGGGGCTGTGACCTACTGGCAGGCCTGATCTACTAACGGTGCCAGTGCTTCAGTGTTCCTGTTCCTCTGGCAGCCGAAAAAGTAAGGGGAGTCTGCCAGTAACCCCCGGTAGCACCGGTGGGTTACCGGCAGACTCGTAATAAAGGACAAAGCATATCTTTATCTTTGGCATATGGCACCCAAGAGGCCAGTGACAAAGGTGGCCCTCTATTTCACCAGTCCTCATCTTACCAGCTTGGACATTTGGAGTCTTGGTGGCAGTGCAGGCACAATCTCAATTTTAGAATGTGTGATACTTGAGGTCAAAGAAGGAGGTGTCCACTCCATCCACATTGCTAAGACATTGAGCAGTCAGTGGATGAGGTGAGTCTTCCAGCTTAGTACATAGGCCAATTTACGAGAGATTTGGGAAGCAGCTGGGTTCTGTACCTTATCTACCTGTACAGTGGGGTCCAGGGGATGAGATGGCACCTCTATCCTGGCACCTGAGACATTGAAATTCAGGGGAGGAGGTGGACCCTATACCTTAACACCCTGCCCGTGGAGTTCAAAGGATGAGATGGACCCTCTATCTTGGCAACTGAGACATTGGGGGAGAGAGGAGGAGGGGAGCCCTTCACCCTAGCAGCTAAGCCAGTCACACCGTTCAATGGTTCTCTGTTGAGATTTGCATTCCCCTCCAAATCAAAGGTCTGAATCCTTGTAGAGATGACTCAGCCTTTAATCACTCCCAGGTTGATAAACTTAGTGTCTTAAAATGGCCATTGGTGATCTCTGTTATATACAGTGCTATGAAACAGCAGCAACAGTGCTATCAAACATTATATACAAAGCAAGTACCAAGCACTGTATAAAAAAGTAAATATACATATTAAAGAGACAGTAGATACAGGGAGGAGATGAGTCATTCACTTCACCCACTTAAACGCTGGGGGTCAAGGAAGGAAATGAGGCCTGCACTTCAGCACACTTGGTGTCATGGGAGAAGATGCATCTCTGACTTCACGCCTGGGACATTGGGGGCTAGTGAGCTCTATGGTAATGCTGGAACACTGGAGGTGATGGTTGGAGAAAAATCCTTCATCTGAGCACCTAGGATGCTAGGGGTGAGAGGATAAGGTGGTTGCTTCGTACCTAAGAAACTTGAGTTTGCAGTGCGAACTGAGTATCTTTGCACCTGAGACACAGGGGACAAGGGGATGAGGCAAGTTCACCATTGTTGAATCGGTGGTGCAACTGTGTGCAGACTTCTTCCCTGCAGGAGTACAAAGATGAGTAGAGAGTAAGAGCCTACTCAGCCTTCACACTTCTACAAAACAATAGTGAACCTAATCATAAAGGTAAAAATGGCAAGGTTTAGAGATGTACAGCCTTTGCCTTTTGTGATAGCATGGACCCTGGGAAGGCTATACTCTCAAGAGGGGTGTGAATGTGAAACATGAGCAACCTAAACAGCAATCTACAGCAATCCCAAATA
Organism: Ambystoma mexicanum; assembly: GCF_040938575.1. Taxonomy (NCBI): domain Eukaryota; kingdom Metazoa; phylum Chordata; class Amphibia; order Caudata; family Ambystomatidae; genus Ambystoma; species Ambystoma mexicanum. The sequence continues at coordinate 702,972,705 of NC_090923.1, forward strand.
TAAGAATGCTCAATCAAGGTTCTATAAATATATATATATATATATATATATATATATATATATATATATATATATATATATATATATATATATATACTTTAATTAAACACACCATATACAATAATAACTCAATTCAAAACACTTCAGAAAACCCACCCCTGTAGAAGCTGCAAAGATAACAACATGCACAACTCTGTGAAATAAGACTGAGTAGAAAGGCAATAAAAACCACAATGTTCTTCGAAAAGGATATATTCCTGTACCAAAAGGGATTAAAGGAACATAGCTAGTCTCTAGTGCCCAAAAATGGACAAGAGGGGCAGTTATCAGGCAATAATACCTTTGCTTTGTCTTGGTGATTTAACAGCAGCGAACAAGGCTTTGTAGCGTTGTACCTTTGGTTCAATTCGGGCTCAAATGCAGCAGTCACAGCAGTGCAGATGATGATTAGATGTAGAGCCGGGGTCACAGTGCAGGGTGCTGTGGCTCAAAGTGATATTCAAGTGATGTGGATCATGGAGATCACCATATTCGGTTTGACGGTCAAGGTTCGATAGCAGATGGGCTGATGTCAGGATGTGAAAGTCAAGTCTGTTCAACTCTGTCCACAGTTGTGGTTTCTGGAGAACACTAGGATCAGCGATGAAAGGCTGACGTTTAGAGCATTGCATGTGCAGCCATTTCTTTGTTTGAGCCGAGGCGATTTCATGCTCTGCTGGCACATGCAGTGGCAGCAAACTGGTTCAAATGTTAGTGTGGGACAGTGATTTGAAAGTCAATGATTGCCAAAGGCAGTTCCTGGAGGGCCCTGTTGGTTGAGACAGAGTCACGGTTACAGGAATCCTGGCTGTTCTGGGTCTCTGGTGCTGTGAGTCCCGCCCCAGCGTCTCAGGGACAAGGGTAGTTTGCACAGTGGAGGCTGGCACACAGCGGCAGGAGCCCTTTAGCATGGGGAGGTCCCAGGTACCGGTTTGGCTGACATAAAGACAGGTCTTGCGCAAGGAGAAGGTCACTTCCAATGTTCCCCGGGATGGTTAGGGAGCAGTGCTGCCTCTAACTTGGACCACCTTTCTTCACAACTGGAGGACTTTGGAAAGGAGTGATCTCCCAACGGGGTCCAAACACATTTCTATTCAAGGCTGAAGTCCAGAGATGAATCAGAGAAAGAGTTGGAGACCACTTGCTTTAAAGGCAAAATTCCACAAGTAATAAGACTTACGCAGACCTGCTGTGGAGGTTCAATCTATATCCTTGGAACAAAAGTACAATGCCTTTTGACATCCTGCCCAAAGTGATATGATATGATATGATAGGTTATTTATAATGCGCTTAATACCCAGAGGTTTCTAAGCGTGGACCCGATGATTGAACCTGTAGTGCTCCGTGTCATCCTGTTTCGAAGGTGAGCACACTGCCACTGAGCTATCCTCCTGAGACAAGTGCTTTGTGTTAAAGGAAATGGTGGAAACAGGAAGGAAGAGAGGTATAGAGAGAACACATGATGATTAAATCTTTCTCCAACTGGTCTGAGAGCCTCCATTCCACACTAACTCTGCCCCTTCCCTTGTCAATAGCATCAAAGGCCCTTGTTGCATGCAGAACCTTGGTGCGAGGCTATTTCTTTAGGTATGGGTTTGCCTTTTGACTCCTGATTTCATGGCCAGCACCTGCTGGGAGACTGGCTCACTGATGAGAGGTGTTGGCTGACCTCACAAAGGATCCAAATAAGAGGCATAGCCATTCATCTCCTGTCCTGTCACTTGGCAGTGCCATGCTGTCTAACCAGAATACACATAAACCTTCCACAGCTGGTAAGGACTCACAGTACTGTCATGTGTATGAAATTAAATTGATGTGGCTTGGATAATTATGAGAGAGACTGGCCACCATACCATAAACGTGGGTACGGCTTATATTATTAATTTTAACTGCATAGTCACTGTTATAGCTATATGGTTTTAGGAACAGGGGTTCATGTCTTAAATGCAGTCACTTGTGATGCAGTGACTCGCCTGAATATGCAGCTATCAATAGGTTACCTGTGACCACTGAACCTGCTCTGTGCCACTGGAGAGCAGACACAGGGTACTGATCCATCAGGGCACACGTGTACACTATGCTTTTGGCATGGAGGTTAGGAAAGGGGAAACTCGTTGGCAGGTCACCCTCCCTGAGAGATAATTAACTGCATCATTGTATTACTTAAAAATCAAAAAAGCCATGGCTTCCAAACTATTGCCAGATGGCGATTCCACACAGGCAGTCCTTTCTCTTTCTAACACGGACAATCATCAACCTCATGAAAAGTGATATTGGCAGATCCAGTTATTGTGTTGGGAAGTAGAACCATCTCTGGTTTCGGAAGCACCTCAGAACCTTCCTCTTTGCTTCTGCTTTCTCTCCCGCTCTCCCCTGCTAATTCTTCACTGAAACTGCACTGAATCTGCAACTGGGCCACTCTCACCGATCTCAGTCCTTGGCCCAGCCACTCTCCACTTGCACTGCCTCCCTGGCAACCCCTGCACTGCGGGACTGTCTCTGTATCCCTACAGCCCCCCTCCCAGCACTTGTCTGCACTTACCGTGCACTTGCCACCAGCTGGCCCTATTATTGATCTATTATTCTACCCTGTACTGCACTTTTCCCCCTCCCTTTCCCCTTGCACTTTCCCTTCCCCCTATCCATGCACTTGCGCGATCTGAATGACACTTGGCCTAGTAGGATCGTTGTCTGTCTTCCCTTTGTTCCCCCCTCCCTGCCTCGTCGCGCCTTGAAACACTTGTGTATAGGCGCGTTACAAATGCCATATCATATCATATCAAGTGGCCACGGTAATTACTGGTGGATGATCTGTTCATTATGAAGACCTGTGTCAGTCATTCCACTGCGTTGAAACACACCAAAGCAGCTTCCCTGCATTGATCTTCCAGTGTTGGTGGATATGGACTCTCGGGTGGCCATTTCATTTTGGGTTGGATGCACCACCCACGCGAGACCTTCACTTCCCAGACACGCTAAATAATTTGAAACACAGCAACACTGTTGTGATCAGCTGTTCTCCACTGGTCCTAAGAAGCCAGGAAGAAATGGTATCACCATATCTTCCTGGCTAAAAGTTACACCCTTGGCACGAGTCAAGGGTGGTTTCGAGCAGATAAACCCACTATTATTTTTAGAGAAGGGACATAATCCTCTTTATTCTCAGTGAGTCGATAGGTAATGGTGCCCAATTGAAGTGTAATCTGGTGAAGCTGAGAAACCCCAGCAGGGACCCATGTTGGGCTGCAATTACTTGTTATTAATATGTCACTATTTACTTGAGGGGTTCCTAGTGATTGCATCGACAGCCAAACCATCGACAACCATGCAATTTTTTATATTTTTTATGAGGGGGGGGTTCCCCACCAACCCCCCTTTGGAAAATATTAAAACACCTTTTTACTAAACTAAATGCTTTATCACTGAAAAAAATACATTAAATGTTTTTTTCAATGCATTTTTTTCAATGGTATGGTCTGTCGATGCTTTTTATTCAATGCAATGACCAGATACAACTTTGAGGCACTCTTTTTATTTACTTATTTTGTATCAGACCTGTTCTGCCACGGCCACAACAGGGGGCTGAACTTGTGCTTTGATTAGCATTGAGATAAGCGCATTTGCATCTCAAAGCTAAAACAGACCCCAGCCCACAGTCGGGTGGGTGAGTCTTTAAGGTGTTAGGATAGTTTGCAAAGATCACAGGTTGTCCATTTTCAGATGTAAGATAGGCCTGACTTTGCAGCTCACATTACTTTGCATTCTGGCATGTGTAGTTCTACACTTATAAATGGGAAATGACATTCCAGATATGCTGTATGAAAATTACATCTCATGAACTAAAAGCGAGGACCTGCATGACCTCAATAGATATGCTTTAAAAATAACTGTAATTGATTAAGAAGTGACGTTCGGTGAGAAACGTGGATGTTTTTCAACAGCACTTAGGTGTATCCGAATTCACCATTCCTCCTCCACAGTTTTCAAACAGTTTCTAACTACGTGCCAGAAAAGAAAATTCAAGTGAAGTTGTTCCAATGGACAAGACCTACCCATTCCCCTGTTTACTAAAAGGGGGGAACATTGACTTGCTATGAGTTCATGTCCTCAGACGTCACCGCGAAGTAGGACTTGACCAGTGTTTTCTCTGAACTGGGAGCAGGACAGCCCATCACTATTGCTTAAAACCCCCATTACACACAATGTTCCCAGGCAGGATGTCAGCACCTGGTTGGCAGTCTCCCCAAACTCAGTAAAATTGTGAAAGGAGTTTCATGGAAGAGTGATACTGCTCTCCCTTAACCCTGAAGACTGTGGTCAAGGGCAGGGCAGATTCTCATCCAGGAGGTTAAACATTTTGGTTTATCAAGTTGGGGCGAGAGAATAAAGCTATTGAAGTGTCAGTTCAATTCAAGATTCTGAGTGCCAACGTTTCAGCCATTATTTCCTGCCTTGGGATAATTGACTTTTTTTTTTTTGTTTTTATTTACTGGTGGCTCGCACTATCTGCCATTTTTACAAAGAGTGGACTATCTTTTGTAAAGCCGGCAGGCAGCTTATCTAATATGAGGGCTTCAGTGCATTATGTTCACAGAAGAATGCCAAGAGACCTTTTCTCCAGGGAGGTGGGTGGAAATACAAGCACAGCAAGGTTATAGAGCAAAAATAGCAGTATCACAAATAAAGGTCCAATCATTCAATTTGGTGACAATTCGCGCACTCTAGATTAAACATCTTTAGTTGGCAAAGAGTATTTTACAAATGGTTTGGATGACTGAAACTCAGTGGTGGCTGGTGAATTTGTGAACTGTAGGGCGTAAATGTATGTGCCTAATTTTGCAGGAGAAATTGAGTGTAGCGAGGGAGCCGAACCAAACAAGGGAGGTACAGGATGGTTCAACCTCAAAATGTTGGGTTAAAATACTTGTTCAGCACTTCTTTGAAAAATTGGAAAAATAGCCACACAGTTTGCTTTCAATTATGTACTATAGCACATGAAAACCACAATAGATGCAAGTGAACAATAGTGCACGGGAATATTTGCATTATGCCTTTGTCCACAGCATATGCTAGTATGTTAAACATGTTCAAGCTAGCTGTGCCCAAACATTTCTTTGCATGCTGTACCAGTATATGCCAGTATTACCATATATGGACTCCCAGCCAGTAAAAAATGCCATGCCACAAAAAGAAAGGATATCCATTTCAGGCTAATCCCATATGTTCTAGTAGCCTAGGATCACCAACAAAAATGTTACCCCCGGACAACCAAACACAGTTACTCTGGGATCTTCCCCATCTGCTGTCCCTTGACTTATAACATGTTACCAAAGTATCTCCAACCCTGGCAATCGAAGTCTCTCCAACCTGTATTATCTTAGAATCTACAACTAATGTTACCTGAGTTCTCTAATTTTGGTACCTCAGGATCTCCAAACTTTGTATCAGGATCTCTAAACCATGCACTGGGTACTGACATCCTCTTCTATCACCACATAGCAAATACCTGTTGTCCCATGGTCTTCAGCACTTGGTACTCTGTAATTTCATATCCTGCTACCATGAATCATTCAACCATTTACACGGGATGTCCAACTCCTGTTTCTCCACAAACTCCCATGAAGCTTATCTGAGGATATGAAATCTGTACTAAACCGAGAAATTCCCTGGGAACCCCCACCACTGCTGCACCTGTATTTACAGTCTCTACTGCCTCAAGATCCCCATCTGCTTTGAATTGGGTTCTTCAAGGTGGGCTATTCAAGGATCTTCAACCCATGTTACTCTAGAAAATTTAGACCCGGCAACTCATGATGTCAAACTCAACTGGAGTGTTTGAAATGATTGTATCAGAATCTGAACTAATTTTTTCTGCTTCTCTTGGAATTTTAGAAATCAAACATTTTTCTGAGGCTTTTTTTTTCTCTGTGATTATTTTCAATATTCTTGTATTTCTTTATTTGTAAATTTGCTTTCAAATAAACCTCACACAACGTAACTTAGTAAAAAAGACTAAATAACTGATAAAATCACAATAATAAAGAATAATACCTAATTACACGATATTGAATGAGACTGAAGAAAACTTTAAGAAACTCGATTAAATACATGATCACAATAATGTCATAATGCTAAAATCAAGTACACCTGTTTATCAGACATTAGACGAGGAAAGAGCACATTCATTTCAAGAAGATTTCAATTATGCCAAAAAGGTCCAAAAGAATGTAACTTATGTGCCATAAAAATAGACAGTCAGTACATACGTGTTGTAATGTTTCAATAACTGGTACATAACTGCAAAAATGAACACATGTGTTTTCTTATTAAAATGCCTTAACTGGCACGTAAAGGATACAAATTGAAATCAAATCTAGCATAATGTAAAGCCAGAAATAGCTTTTTATGTGTCTGTACAGTGAATGGTCTAGCACAATTAATGACATACTCTAATAATAAATGGTTTCCCCTCAAACAGAATACATTACACTTCCAATCTCACCAAAGAATGCTTTTTCTAAGATAACAGGACATTGATTCTGTAAAATCTGATGGAGAATAGTCAATAAAAACATGAAATATGTGGAACTTTTTTTTAAAAAACTCTCAATAAAAATAGTCTTATCCTTACCCAACAGGGCATCAATTAGTGGAAGCAAACTACTTAAACTATCAGAACAAATCTTAGCAAAAAGTATTTGTCTTCGGAGAATGTTCCTAGAACACATAGAATGTAGAAGCAATTTTATTTCAATGACTCGAATTTGGGTAGGCCTAAGAAACACCAGGAGACTTTTCCATATTATTTGCTCCCATGCATTCAATGTCTTTAATGAAACTGTAAGGGACATCTCTATTCCAAATAGTAATGATGGCGAGATTTTTTGCATATAGAGCTTTAACAAAGTGCCTCCACACTCCACCCCACTCCACCCCATATTTAGAATTATAACTTTTTACTAAGCTAACCAGATGGGGGATTGTGTACTCTTTTTATTATAAAATGATGTTTAAGCATAAGAATTACTAATTATAAACCCTAAATATTGTATTTCATAATAACTCCATCTATAAAAAAAGAAAAAGTCTGTGTCTTGGCACAGCAATATATAATCGATTACCTGTAACGGGATCAGCTTCATACTTAAATGTAATCATGGAAGAACCAGTAGTCAAAATGTGGGATCTCTTAGTAAACCCAGTCTGTGAAATAGGAACAATCTTATTTTCTTTTGACCAGTATAGTGATGCAGTCAACAATAAAGAACAAAAGACTTTGCTAGTTGCAGCTGATAATGCAATTGGTCTAAAATTCTCGGGTATATTGTGGCAACCCTTATTATGAATTGCAATATATATGATATATTTCAGGTTGAGGGAAAACGAGTAGATCTTAACATATATGAAACCAGAGACTCTAAATGGATGCATAAAGGAATATCAGCTTCGACAATCTCGTTAGATAGATCATCAGGTCCATGGACGATTCAGGGGTTTCATTTTAAATGGCTTTACAAATGTTGTATAGGAAAACGCATCCTCCCTCTAGCCAGAGATTAAAGCAGATTTACTGTGGGAATTGAACAATATATGGGGGTCAGCATGGAAAGGAGGCACTCAGCCATCATCATTTTGTAACTGCCCGACTAGTTGGAGCCACTTGTTTTCAGAAATTGAATTAGCGTGTAGAGTAGACTGCCAATTACAGTTATCCGTTAATTAGGGCACACACGGCCTTGGTAGCTTGCGTAGTAATTATATTATATGCAGCTGTTTTTGCCATTCAGTTGAAGTCTGTGTCTTCTTATATGCTTTCAGCCAATTTGTATAACATTGAAGAAATAATAACTGATCTGTTCTGTTTGTATCCAATTTACCCTATGCTTCTGCATATGTTAACCTTTGTGATTAAAAATTGCAATAAAGTGTGGATGACCGATATTTCTAAGCAACAGGCGAAATGCGCCAACGACCATGATTGAAACCCTATACTGGCATTGACATTAGCAGGAAGACTTGTCTACTAGCTAGCAGTAGGCAGCCTGATACTGGATTCAGCAACTATATGCTGCATACAGAAGAGGCCACCAGAACGCTGCAAAGTACCTGTTTGTATGTGTAGGTAGAAGGTGTACCTGGTGCAAAGATGCATATGTAGGAGTGCCACATGGGGTAAAGATGCTCATGAGGAAGGGTTCCATTGTATAAGCGCATGTGACGAAGGGCTGCATGGTACAAAGATCTGTATGTAGAAGGTCTGCATAGTCCAAAGACACTTATCCAGAAGGGCTGAGTTGTTCAAAGGCGCGTATGCAGGAAGGCTGCGTGGTGCAACGATGCATGGGTAGAAGGGCTCCATGGTGCAAATAACCTCGTGTAGAAGAGCTTCATTGTGCAAACGCATGTGTGGAAGGGTTGCATTATAAAAAGATGTGTATGTTGACAGTCAGCATAGTCCAAATGCGCTTATGCAGAAGGGCTGCGTGGTTCAAAGGCATGTTTGCAGGAAGGCTGAATGGTGCAAAGTTGCATGGGTAGAAGGGCTCCATGGTGCAAAGAAACTCGTGTAGAAGAGCTCCAAGGTGCAAACGCATGTGTGGAAGGGCTGCATTGTGAAACGTTGTGTATGTTGACAGTCTGCATAGTCCAATGACACTTATGCCAAAGGGCTGTGCGGTTCAAAGGCACACAGGCAGGAAGGCTGCATGGTGCAACGTTGCATGTGTTGAAGAGCTAAATGGTACAAAGACACGTGTGTAGAGGAGCTGCATGGTGCACATAAAACTCGTGTTGATGTGCTGCATGGTGCAAACATGCATGTGTCGAAGGGTTGCACGGTGCTGAGATGTTATCTATGGTGCAAACACGCATGTGAAGTGTGGTTGCATGGTGCAGAGATGTGCATGTCAACGTTCTGCATGTTGCAAAGAGTTCGAGAATGAGTAGAGTAAATTGTTTTGAGCCCTGACCCTGCGATCTGGAATCTGGATGCATGATACTGTTAACCACAGTGTGTGTGCATAGAGATTTATTTATTTTATGGTTTTCTGCCAGTTTCGTTTCTATTTATTGTTGACGGTTTGTATAGTGCTGACCTGCCTGAATTAAATGTATTGTTTTGCATGTTTTGTATTGCCCACCTGGCATATCTTTCTGCAGTTAAAAAAGACCCAGTGACTGGAGTCTCAAGATCATAGTTAAAGGCACCGTATTGAACTCGCGTTCTCGGTCCCTGGAAGGGCTTTGGAGCTTTGGCATTAGCTGTAAACTCTATAACAGAAACGAGCTCCTGCTGCTTAAGCACCGTTCCCTGTATAAACCTCTGGTCTCAGGAGTCCTGCCCCTGGCGTAAGGCCACAGCTCCTTGCGAAGGGAATTGCACCACCCGTGGCTAGACACCAAGATCATCCAAGCTCTTGAGGGCATTTGTATAGTTGCCATCTGGCCCTCTGCCATCAAAGTCTCTGTGATCCAGGCTTGGCTTTTAAGGCAACCGCACTTTGGATGCTTAGGCTTAAGGACCCGCACTGTACGTGTAATGGAAAAAGGTACATTTCAATTATCAGCATGCAAGGTACTGTGAGCAAAAACGCAGAACTGCTTTCATGCAGCCATGTTCATTTGCGGCCTGTTGGCTCTGAGCTATTTAAAAAGAAAACCAATGTGAACGATGTTTCCACTCAGTTCCGGGACCTTTTAGGGATATGCATTTCAAATGATGGTCTTAGAGGGCAACAAGGGTACAACGTGAGCCCATTCCATCCAGCCAGCTATGAGAACAGGGATTTCAGTAGGGTTCTGGACGTGAAAGAGTCAGGATATTGAGTTTTCTACTCAAAGCAACAATCCATCCATCAGATACTTAGAGATATAGAGTGGCCTGTTTTCTAGTTTTCTTTAAGGACTCGTTTTTATGTATTTATGTATAAATGAAAATTGCAGGGAAAACAATGGGCCTCAATACGAGTCCGGCGGTAACTGAGGCGGTAAAACTGCCTGGTTACCGCCGGACTCGTACTACCATTCCGCCTCTTTGATTCCCTGAATTAACGGGGCATTACAACCCCGGTTTCCTGGGAATCACGGAGGCGGAATGGTGTTAATCCCCATTCCCATTGAGTCCTATGGGACTCAATGGGAATGGGGATCATGGAAACACTGGCAGCATCTCGTAATGCTGCCAGTGTTTCCTCGTCCGCCTGCAGGCGGGCGGTGTTAAACCCGCCAGGTCAGACCTGGCGGGAACACCACCTCCCGCCTGCAGGAGTTGGGATCAGGCAGTCCGGAAACAACAGTGGCGGCGGGTTTACCACCACCGTTATTTCCGGACCGCATGATTTGTAATGAGGCCCAATGTATTTTTGGTTAAAAAAATGTTTACAAAACCTTTTTACCTTGATTTACAGAGCGGAAAACCAGTGTCCTTAACAATTGGTGAGAGGAGGCGGATATAAGACCAGATGATGCCGGGGAGGTAGAAACATGAACCAGGGATCAGGACAGTAGAGCATGATATGGGAATGAGATAGTGCAGGACGTTACGTTTTAGGATGAAGGGATGAGGTACAAGTGCCGTGGAGTTGGCGTAGAGAGGTGGGGGGGGTAGAACAGGGGGATGTGGTCGCGTAGAATGCTATGCAAGAATTTCTTTAGTAAGCAGGAGAGCTTGGAGGTTGGATTTGAATAGAGATAGAGAGGGAGTAGTGTGGAGAGGGAACATATTTTGGACACTGCTTCCGATTTAAACAAGGGTCTGCTCAATTTAATGTGTAGGGTTATCTGTTCTGGAGAGAAAATACTGCTTATCATTTCTTCATTTGTTGCACCTGCCTGAGTAGTAGCAGATGTTTCCTTCGATGCTAGCAGAGTCTGAGCATTCTCCAGAGTCTTCTTTCCTACTATCTGGAATGTCCTATTGTTAGACATCAGATGTGCTCGTTCCTCCTGTCGTTTAGGGAGGGGGGAAATGGTGTTTCCTGGCATATCATTAGATGCTGTCTTTTGCTAAACTTTCAGCTGTATTTTTCAAAGTCTTGGACTTTTACTGTCAGAATGTATGTTCCGTATAGCAGCACTTTACAAAAGAGGGGGGACGTTTTTTTTAAACCATTTTTTAAACCCTAAATGAAACAAAGAAGGCAACTCTGCGCACATAGTTTCCTTTTCAAATTCTCTGCCTTTGGGGTTTGGGTACATCTAGTGTGCCCGACCCCTGTACACTTTGCTTTGCCACGGGAAATGCTCATTTAACCATGGCTGAGCAAACAATTTTGTTAGAGATGAAATACCAACTGAAATATGATTTCAGAAAGTTAACGCTGAGATATCTCTTCTGAAGCCTGATTGAATCTTAAGGAAGAAATTGCAGAGTCAGCAAAGACCTCTGAAAGGATTGTTCTATACGCTACGGGTCATGGCACATTGTTCTACACTAAAAACCGAATTTATTAATTTTATTTATTTAATTTGCATAGCTCCCAGACCCAGAGTTTGTTCGGAGTTAAAAGAAAGTTTGGTTAATCTCTCACTGTCTTGATCTGGGGTGAAATGGGCTGTTTCTCAGGTATGTTGTTGTCATACTGTATTTTGATTCCATCCACATCTGTGGGGGTCTAAGTGGGACTAGAGGGCTTTTTTGTTAGTTATCCAATGAGATGTATCCAGACTCACCTTGTCTGCTGTGGTGGGATGATGGCTTTCACTAGCCATGCAGTGAGCTTCTCCTTGTGAAGTTGGACTTGCATGGCCACCACAAGGGACTACCACCAACCAGTGACTGCTGTGAACGGCCTGAGGCAAATGCCCTTGCCTTTGAAGGCCACAATGATATTAACATGGCAAGAAGACTGAAGGTTTAAGGAAGAGGGAAAGCAATCTCTAATGTGAGTTTGTGTTTCCGAATCACTCGATGGACCACCTGCATGCATGGGGTCGTTCAGGTATGCACTGTTGAAGCAGTTTCCAGAGGAAGGGGCTGGTTCTGTTAAGCACAAGCTCCCTTCCCCTTTTGCTTTCGTGGCAGGGGACCAGTGATGGCCATGCTGGCCACTCCTGCCCCTGATGATCTACCGCCTGAGGCAGACACCAAGAAGTCTTGACTCAACTCTTTCAGAGATGGCGACAAGAGCTGGGAGCCAGACCCTTTTCTTGCTGTTCCACCCGCATGCAGGACAATGTTTATGTTTATATCCGAACCGAGAACAGCATTGATATGATATGATATGGCATTTGTAACGTGCCTATACACAAATGTTTCAAGGCATGATGAAGCAAGGAAGGTGGGAACAGAGGGAGCACAGAGACACCCATTTTACTAGGCTAAGTAACATTGAGCTCGCGCAAATGCAGGGGAGGGGGAGGGTTAAAGTGCAAGGGGAAAGGGGGGGGCAGTGCTGTACATGGGATCAAACAATAACAAGAAGTGCGGCCAGCAGGTGGCAGGTGCATGGGTAAGTGCAGACAGCAGGTGCCCAAAAGTGCAGGTAGGGGGACTGTAGGGTTCCAGATACAAACCCAAGTGTAAGGGTCGCCGGGAGGCAGTGCGGGTATGCAACTGGGCGGGCAGGGACCTGGGCCCAAATCAGAGGGTAGCCAGGTGACCAGTGCAGTATCAGACAGGAAATCAGCAGGAGAGAGGAAGAGAGAAAACAGAAGCAAAGAGGAAGGTCTTGAGGTGCTTCCAGAACCGGAGATGTTTCTCCTCAAGTTTTAGGGAGGCAGGGAGGCTGTTCCAGAGGGAGGCCCCAGCCGAAGAAAGAGATCTACCACCAAATCGTTGCTTGGCGAAGCGACTGACCCTGAGAGAGGTGTAGGTGGAGGAGCAAAGAGCTTGAGTATGAAGGTATTTGCGAAGAGACAGTTGAAGGTATTGAGGACCCAGGCCCCAGAAGGCCTTGTGGACAATGCAGAGGGTCTTGAACTTAATCCTTGCAGCCACTGGGAGCCAATGCAGAGATTTTAGTGCTGGAGAGATACGCTCCTTGGGCTTGAGGCCAAGCACAAGTCTTGCAGTCCTGTTCTGAATGAGTTGCAGGGGGGCGGAGAGTAGAAGCAGGCACATTTAGAAATAGGCGGTTGCAGTAGTCCAGCCTAGAGAAAACCAGAGGTCTAAACACAGTGAGCAGGTGGGGGAAGGAGAGGAAAGGATGAATACCTCTGAGTATGTGCAGTTGGTAGTTTTACTTCTTAGAAACATCAGAAAAGTGAGGAGAAAAGGAGAGTGTGGAGTCTAAAATGACCCTGAGATTCTTAGCTTCACAGGTGGGAGCAGGAAGAGGGCCAAGGGAGGCCGGCCAGAGATTGACAGGAAATGGGGTGCAGGTGTGCGATGAGGAGAATCTCTGTCTTACTGTCATTAAGGTAGAGATTGTTGGCGGCACACCACTCCTGGATAGCCGACAGACAGTCAGAGATGAGAGAAGAAGAAGAAGAAGTGGCAGAGGGGAGCCTGAAAACGAGCTGAGTGTCTTCCGTTCCGCGTAGCACTGAAAGTTGAAGCAGAGAGCGGCAATGCAATGGGCGAGAGGTGCAAGGTATTGGTTGAACAGCCAGGGAGAGAGGTTAGACCCCTGGGGAACACCACAGGTACAGAGTGAGATAGAGGAAAGGAAGGACCCAAGTTGGACCTGGGAGGGTCGATCAGAGAGGAACAAGGTCAGCCAGGCCAGGTCCTGATCGGTGGTACTCAGGTTATCACGGAGACGATTGAGCAGGATGGCATGATTGACTATGTCAAAGACAGAAGAGAGATCGAGTAAGATGAGGACAGAGGGAAGATTTGAATCAAGGTTAGAGAGCATTATTTAAGTATGTATAGTATTTTAGAAAGTACAAACCTGGGTGGATACCACTGAGCGCTGAACAAAGTGAACAGTCACAATAGAGTAGCGAGGAGTAGAATGGTGTGGGTGGGTGTGGGTGGGTGTGTGTGTGTGTGAAGGAACAGGGTATGGGAGCAATGAGAGGTAGGGAGTCAGATGCACAGGGTCCGCTGAGTGGACTTATCGTTATTCCTTTCAGGGATGGTTTATGTGCCATTTCTAAAATGAAGGAAAGGCGGGGGGTAGACTATCTCCATATGGGAGTGGATGCTGTTCCTGAGAATTAGTGTGCTATGTTAGTTACCATTACTCCTACCCTTTTCGTGTTTGCATTTCATGATTTGCAGTGATGGTTTCAATCAGCATTGCCTGACACAGGAGTAATGAACATAATGCAAGCCTGATGGGGAAACCAGTGTACTTCCTTCAGGGTGGGGTTGATACGGTTGGCTTCCTTTACTGGTCTGATGTGTTCAGCTTAGTGCATTGATGTGTTATGTCACATGCTCTTCTTTGGTGTCAATGAGGTATCCATGACTCTGGCAGTAAAGTCATTCACTCTGCCCAGGTGAACAGGACCACCACTTTGATGGTGGTTTAGAAATCCAGCTCGGGCAGGTGATTTTACAGAGGAGGGAGTGGTTGTAACAATGTCTTCTGGGATTTAATACCAAAGCGGGTCCTGAATGAGAGGTATCTGTCTATGATCAACCCAAGAGAGTTTGCACTGAGGGTGAATTGAGCTGTCATTCTTTCGAACTCCTTGTCCAGAAACAATGCTTGAATTTGAGTTGGCCTTGACAGTCACTAAGGTTGAATTATTTATTGGCTGACATCCAAGTATAGATGAGGATGATTTGGTGTATGTGAGGTGATCTAAAGGTATACTTGTGTGCAGCCAGAGTATTGCCACATTTTGAGTTCTCCCATTGGTTCCATATAAAGGTTGAAGGTGATGATGGGACGAAGGAAGCTTGGAACACTCCCCAGGCCACTAGATCATTTTTGGGAGTGTTCGGCCCATTTGGAAGAGCTGGTGTAATTTGGTGAGTTGTAAGGATGGCCATTGTAGGCCCATCTTGTTGAATTTCTTGCACCATGTAAGGATATTGCATACAGCTTTGTGGCCAGCTGTGTCGAAGGCTGCTGAGAGATCAGGCAGGACCAGTAGACATGGACCAACATTGTAAATGATATGGAGGTAGTTAGTGATCACACATTACTGCAGTCTTAGTGCCCCAACTGGGTCTCAAGCCAGATCAATCATCTTGTACGAAGTAGTGCTGGTTGATCCTTTATTTCAGTTTTGGGAGACTGTTTTCCTGTGTGTCTTTCAAATGAAAGGTGAGTAGATGATTGGTCTATAGTTGGCACGGTCATCAAGCTTAAGTGTGCGTTTCCGCAGTATTGTACGTGCCATTTATGTTTTGATTGCTTTGTGAAACATGCTTTTAGTGATAAAGGCATTGATGATGTAGAGAAGGGAAGTGAGTGTGTTGTGGATGAGCACGTTTTTATGCGGACCGGGAAGACATTGTCTACAGTGGTGGTGGTGACAATGAGGCCAGTGAAGCCCTCACGTCTGATTGCTCTGAGCAGGCAGACCATCTGGGGATGTAGCTGGGTTGAAGAGATGGGTGGTGTAATCTAACTTGGGTTATCAACGTGGAGTCGGTTGCTGTCTGTTTTGTCAATGAATAAAGTCTAATAGAGTTACATTTGTCTTTGGAATGTGGCATTGAAGCTTATGTAACGCGTGGTACAGTGGCTAATGGCTTTGAAGAAGGCTCTGCTTGGGTTGGGTGCTTCAGTAATGGTAGTATTGTAACATGGTGCTTTTGCTGTGCTGATGAGGTTACTGGTCAGGTGTGCGGAGTCATTAAAGTGACGAGGTCCTCTTGCTGTCTGTGAATTGCAGTGTTTAGTGTGGCACTGCTGGTTTCAGTTTGTTGGTGCAGGGTTTTAGTGGAGTGTGCATGCTGGTGTTGTTGTTTCAGGTTTAGTTGATATAGAGTCCCCTAGTATCACCAATAGAAAGCTGGTTTGATAATGTAGGCTTGCTTGTCGCCTACTAGGATTGGGGGGGAGGGGCTCCATGCCCACGAAGAGCGGGATTTAGTACTGTAGGTGAAAGGAATAAACTGTAAACTGTCCTTCGTGCCTGTGGTGGCGGTATGAGAGAGGGCCCTGCATAGTCCCCTGTGCTGGTGCATAGTGGAGTGGGAGCCCATATTGCAAGATGGTTGCGGGTGGTGAAGCTGTTTGGGTCCAGCCTCAACCAACAGAGAAGTATCCCTGGAGAGATAGATGTATGCGCCAAAGATGCAAATTCATAAACATCAAGTGAACTGTCAGAGCAGCGGGAATGCCTTTTTTATATGTTATATTGCGACAATGCAAACAAGCGGATAGTCCCAGTGTGAGGGCCATGGTAAGATTATCAGGAGACGTGCAGTGCCTTCCAATGCATTCAATCCTCGTGTCTCCAGGAGAGAGATTCTTGCTCTGAAAAGGACACCCCCTCTCACATTGCAGCAGGTGCCTCACCAGTTCCAAAGTCTTCTACTATGGCAGGAAAAGACACCATAAATAGGTGTTCTCCAACCCTGTGGAACGAGTACAGAATGCCACCCCGCACCCACAAACCAAAAAACAGGAATGCCCAGGCCGATGAGATCACAGTGTAACACGTGGTGCACCAGGCAGCACCAGGGGCATCTCCATGTGGAATGCAAATGCACACCCCTTGTGCTTGGACCTGGGTGAGGGTTCAGCCGGAGCAGACGGCGCATGACCTGCATTAACAGATGTGACTATCACAGGACTTCACACCATGCTCACAGCGGCCTTCCCACGTGCATCCATGTCAGGAGTAATGGCCAGCACTCACTCATTGCTGAAGGTTCGAGTGGCACAAGGGTCTGCCAGCATCCTTTTCCATCAAGTGTTTGACCTGAGCCTTCCCTAATCAATCTGATAACACGCCCTCCTCCTCCTTACACAACTGCTTCATACAAGCACTCCTGCCGTGCCCCTCCCGCAAAGCACTCAAAACTCATCTGACAGCATTAGAGATTTAACAAAACAATACATATTTAAAATAAAATGGATTCTTCTACCGCCATAATGACGGCACCCCATTACAGGAGCCATGCTTAAAGGCATGCCCTGGTGATGCCATGACAATGACTGCCATAACACTCAGGGACATCATTTAGGAGTCGCCAGGGGTCGCGCTTGCGACCCCTGAGGTCTCCCTTGCTACCCCTAAAAAAAGATTATTTTTTTTTAAACTTCTGGGCTGTGGCCAATGTCATGTGCTCTTTGTTTCTAGAGTGGCTGACTTTCTTGTTCAGGCTTCTTTAAAAAAAACAAAAACAGGGGGTTTCACAAGTGTGACACTTTCAGTATTGACCCTAAGTAAGAAAGATTAGGAATGACAAATAATTTTCTTTCTGGAATTTTGAACAATAATTGCTAGACTCATTAAAGTTTTATTTCAGGCACACTTCAGGGGGTGAACCACTGATTTAGTTTGTTCTTAAACATCTCAAGTTCACAATGCAGACACAATCCTGCAAAAGGCATTTAGAGTAGAATAAGCATCTATTTCGGACTATGTATTTTGCTTTTTGCAAGTTGCAGTTATAGCATGTTTTTTCTGCCGATACATATTGTGATCCATACGTGTACGAAATGTATATCATGTTACAGTAATATTGTAACCATATTTTTCATAATGTACTTAGAAACAAAGCTATGTGATGCCACTTCCTGTTTTGTCAAGGGGTAAATGGTCGTGTTCCATCGCTTCCTGTGATGTCACTTTGGGGTGGGTCAAATGACATCACTTCCTGTGATGTCATCAGAGGTCAAGAGTTATGTGATGTCACTTCCGCTACCCCTGGCCTTCTGATGAAATGATGTCCCTGATAACACTTCCAGCCTATCACAGAAGCAATGATTTCAAACATGCACAAGGGATGCCATAACCTGCATAAAACCTGTACTCCAGCATAGCAGTGATGCTACCAGTCTTCTACAACAACGGCCTCCATGATAGGAGCAATCGTATTTCACATGCACCAGTGATGGCAAGATGCCTGCACCTCATCATAGAAATGCTGCCACTCACCATCTAACTACACGTAGTAGCATGCTTTGACAGTTCTAGATATTGCCATCACAGAAGCCTCTGCTCTGAAATGGGCTGTACTCTCTTGAATCCTACATGCATGCTTACCAATAACTTATCACATGTTTCAACCATGCTCCCCTACTATACCCCCTCCCAATCATTCCAATAATGTTTCCTTCCTGTTCTTGCCCATTCGTTTGTCTAGTTTCTCTTTTCTATCATCTTGTCCCAAACCTCCCCTTCCTTTCCACAAACTACGGTCTGTCGACATCCTGGCAGGATCATAGTATACCAGCTTGCGGACAAGGCTAGATGATGTAAGGCAACTATGGCGGTGATGGGTGCTGTATAAACATTCATGAGGCCCAAAAAGGTCGAAACATGTTTGGGGATTCCTGTGGTCTCCTACAGAAGGCAAGTGACCAAACGGTTTGGGCTGGACTGCCCCTTTTGGGGTGGGACCAAGCCTGATTTGTATATGGTCTTCCCCCTTTTGTAATGGCTTGGCAGGTGAAGAACGATGGTCTGGAGGGTTGCCCAGAGCAATGCCAGAGGTTCAGATTAATTTGAAACCTTCCAGCCATCACCTCTTTTATTTTGCTGTAGTCACTTCAAATGGGACGGTATGCTCAGGCATGGGACCCGTGCCTGCTGGGCATAGAGACCCAAGCTACTCCCCACTGATGAGGCCCAGTAAGGCTGAAACATGTTTGGGGATTCTTGTGGACTTGTGCAGAAGGTATGTGACCAAGCAGTTCGGGCTGGAGTGCCCATTTTTGGGTGGGACCAAGCCTGATTTGCATATGGTCTTCCCCCTTTTGTAATGGTTTGGCAGGCAAAGAACGATGGTCTGGCGGGTTGCCCAGAGCAATGCCAGAAGTTCAGATGAATTAGCAACTTTCCAGGCATCACCTCTTTTGTTTTGCGGTATAAACATTGGATAGCATAACGTAGCCTATTTATATACCATCCTGTCATGACAACTGCCCCCAGCCTGGGAGCAATGATTTTACACATGCCTCAGTGATGTCATGACACCTGCACCTCTTGATAGACACAATGATTTAACAAATGCAACAGATGCCCCAGTGATGTCATCTTGCCACAACAGCTGCACCCTAGTATAGAACAAGGGGTTAACCCAGGCTCCAGGGATCATATAACACCTGTGACCCATATGAGCAGCAATGATTGAACACATGGATAAGTGATGCTATCACTGACATAACACCTCAACTGCATCACCAGAGCAACGGTATAACACAGGTCCACAGTGTCCCCGTAAAGGCCATCTCGTCAGCAGTGGATGAGTAGCACTCTAGGCAATGGGAGGATCCAGCCTGCTGCTCGTCCTCCCACAAGGGTGAGTGAGCTACGGCTGTGAGTGGTCAGTGCTGTGAGTGCTGAGAATAAGGCCATAGACGCATATTCTGAGAATTCACCACAGGACCTACTGGTCATCTCAGCCCAAGCCATGGAAAAGCAAGGGTTCACAATGGATTGCTAATGAGCATGAACTCAGGTTTCTCACCTACCCCTTTCCTCGTCAAGGCGGGTGAGATAAGGGACCTGTCTATCCCCCCCCCCCCCCGAATTAAAGATCTACCCAGGTTAGAATCATCGAGAAGTGCGATAGAAAACTCACGCAGGCCGCCTCATACTCCTCAGCCATGACCTGAAACACCTCCTTCTTCCCTCCCTCATCACAGTAAGGGCAGAGTTAGCAAGGTTTCAGCCCTGTGGCATCACCTCCTTGGGCCACCAAGGAACTCCAAAAGGAATGCATTCACAAACTGTGCTCGCCCAGTCCCAAAGAACTCCCGCATGTCTCCTGACCATCGCTGTAAGGTCCCACCACAGCCGATGCCCCCGCGGCTCTGCCACCCTGCAAGGCTTGCTTTATGCGTGTGCTCTAAGCCGGTCTACCTCCTCTCAGCCCCATGTGCTGCGCCCTATAGCTTCTTGGGGGTTGGTGCGTCACTCGTAAATATCCTGAGAACCAAATGCACCCCTGTCTCCTTCGGTATCTCTCTCCCCTTTGCCTATATACTCTGCCACAGTAGGTGTAGTAGGCACTTCCTTCAACAGTCCTGTATTCCTTCACCGCCCACCTCCTCTCGCTGGGACCCAAGCCGTGACTCTCAGGTCCCTCTTCTCTCTGCATTATTCGCCCTCGCCCTACCGAATTGCAATCCTTCAGTAAGGCGTTTCTCCTCTTCCTCCTCCCCATTCGCAGGCTCTCTTCACCTCTAGTCATTCTGAATTTCTTCTTCTCTTTCCATGTCAGTGTCTACCCTCCCTTCCTTCTCACTTCCTCTGTGCTTCACATCTAAGCATCCTTTATTTCTCCCTCTCACACATTGGTCCATTCTTGCTTTCACCGTTCCCTGTTTCCCTCTCCCCTCTTTTGTTCTCACCCTTCTTTAGGAATTCCTTCTGTGCAGCATTCCCTTCACAGTTCAACTCGTGTCCTGCTCCTCGCTGATCCGCCCTCTAACACTGGATGTCTCCTTTAATCATTCCAAATCCATGTATGGCCCGGTGGTGCCCCCATCATGTTTATTTCCCTCACTCCATCTCCTCTGTGGCTATCTACACCCTACTCCCACCATCTCTTGCCCTTACTCCATCTCCTTCAAGCTATATATACCCTCCTCCCATTATCTCTCCCACTTCATCTTCTTCATGCCTAACTGTACCCTCCTCCAGTCTACCTCTTCTCCTTACCTCATCTCCTCCATGCCTATCTGCACCCTCCTACCATCCATCTCTTCTCCTTACCTCACCTCCTCCATGCCTACTATTCCCTCTTCCTGTCTACCTCTTCTCCTTACCACATCTCCTTTATGCCTAACTATTCCCTTGTCGTGTCTACCTCTTCTCCTTACCTCATCTCCTTCATGCCTAACTATTCCCTCCTCCTGCTTACCTCTTCTCCTTACCTCATCTCCTTTATGCCTAAGTATTCCCTTGTCGTGTCTACCTCTTCTGCTTACCTCATCTCCTCCATGCCTAACTATTCTCTCCTCCCGTCTACAACTTCTCCTTACTTCATCTCCTTCATGCCTAACTATTCCCTCCTCCAGCCTACCTCTTCTCCTTATCTCATCTCCTTCATACCTAACTATTCCCTCCTCCCGCCTACTTCTTCTCCTTACCTTATCTCCCTCATGCCTAACTATTCCCTCCTCCCATCTACCTCTTCTCCTTACCTCATCTCCTTCATGCCTAACTATTCCCTCCTCCCGTCTACCTCTTCACCTTACCTCATCTACTTCATGCCTAACTATTCCCTCCTCCCACCTACCTCTTCTCCTTACCTTATCTCCTTCATGCCTAACTATGCCCTCTTTGTGTCTACCTCTTTTCCTTACCTCATCTCCTTCATGCCTAACTATTCTCTCCTCGCATCTACCTCTTCTCCTTACCTCACCTCCTCCATGTCTATCTCCTCCATGTCTATCTGTGCCCTGCTCTCGTCTACCTCTTCTCCTTCCCTCATCTCCTTCATGCCGAACTATTCCCTCCTCGTGTCTACCTCTTCTCCTAACTTCACCTCCTCATGCCTATCTGTGCCCTGCTCGTGTCTACCTCTTCTCTTTACCTCATCTCCTTCATGCCTAACTATTCCCTCCTCCCGTCTACGTCTTCTCCTTACCTCTTCTCCTTCATGCCTAACTATTCCCTCCTCCTGCCTACCTCTTCTACTTACCTCAGCTACTTCATGCCTAACTATTCCCTTCTCCCGTCTACCTCTTCTCCTTACCTCATCTCCTTCATGCCTTACTATTCCCTCCTCCCACCTACCTCTTCTCCTTGCCTCAGCTCCTTCATGTCTAACTATTCCCTCCTGTCTACCTCTTCTTCCTACCTCATATCCTTCATGCCTAACTATTCCCTCCTCGTGTCTACCTCTTCTCCTTACCTCTTCTCCTTCATGCCTAACTATTCCCTCCTCCCGTCTACCTGTTCTCCTTACCTCATCTCCTTCATGCCTAACTTTTCCCACCTCCCACCTACCTCTTCTCCTTACCTCATCTCCTTCATGCCTAACTATTCCTTCCTCCCGTCTACCTCGTCTCCTTACCTCACCTCCTTCATGATTAACGATTCCCTCCTCCCTCTATCTCTTTCCCTTACCCCACCTCCGTCACAACTATCTATACGCTCCTCTTCTCCATCTCCTCCAGGCCTCACGTTATTCCCCCCCGCTATCTCTTCCCCTACCCCATCTCCGTCACACCTATATTTACGCTACTCCCGCCTACCTCTTCTCCATCGCCGTTGGGCCTCGCTTTACCATCCTCCCTGCCGTCTCTTCGCCTACCACCATCTCCTGTATACCTCTATATAGCCTCCTCCCCTCTACCTCCCATACTCACTCTATTTTTGTGCGCTCTACCTCCATTTCTCCCTAGTGTTTCCCTCTTTCTCTTCCTCCCTCTCCCCTCCTCCTGTGCCCCCTCGCTGTCGCTTATCTTGCCACACACAGCCTGTCTCCCACTTTCCTTTCCCGTGCTTTTTCATCACACTCCCCACTATTGCTCTGCCTCCCCACCCCACTTCTCCAGTTCCATGTCACTTCCCATCCCCCCTGAGTGATGTTTCGTTGCCACTTCCCTCGGCATGCCTACTCCACCCGTCCCCTGTAATTTGCTCACTGCTTCCTTTACCTGTTCCCCATCCCCTTCTCACGTAAACCCGTGCATTGCCATTATGCTATTATGTATACACACACCCTATTTTCCACAGGAAAGCATTGACGCCGCGGCAGTCAAATGACCTTAGCATCTGCTCCCGCACAGACCCCACTCCTGGGAATGAGGGAAGAGGGGCCAGGGTGTACCTGCTGCTGGACATCCAGGGGGTCTTCGGCTGTCTCATTGCTGCTGGTCCCGGACTTTCGCTGCGCCCGTCTCCATCCTTCCTCCCAATGCCATGTCCAGAGGGAGGGCCCAGTGCTAACTGGCTGATGCCCTGTTCAGGCTCAGGCCAAAGAGGCGACACTCCGCGGGTTGGCAGGGGGCGGGGACTCATCCTTTCCGGCTGCAACGGGGGCATTCTTGGCCTGCCGCCCCATAGCAGACTCCTCGATGGGGCCACAGAGCAGGCTGTGCAGGTCCCAGCAAGATCCGCCTTTGGAGTTGCTGTTGTGTGGAGCTCTCATTCCCAAGGCTGACGAGGAGGCATCGTTGGCTGCAGCGGTGGCTTCGAGGAGTGACACCTTGCAGGCACAACACGATGAATGATTGGATGGATATGGGGTGTTGTAAAGCGCAGCAGAGTGGACTAGATGCAGTACAGGCGCTACCTTGCCGAGGAAGCGTTCTTCTGCTTTTGAAAGAAGTGCATTTGGAGTTTCTTTCTGAAGGCCAGGTGTGGAGGAGGTCGCATCAATGGCCACTAAATGAGCACATTACGACCCCCATCTTGCCTGGCCTTCGTAATATGCGGGGCTTGGGAGTGGGGGAGGGCGCAGTGTGACGAGCAAGGCGGTGTCCCACGGCCTCGGGGGGAGTTAGAGACAGGGGACATATATCCGGGATCTGGAGCCGCGGGGGTCCGGGGAAGAACCCTAGAGAGGGAGAGTAGGGGGTGGGGGGAGAGTTCTTAAGCAGGGTGGATGGGCGGCAGCCTGGCAGCGATTGGCATGGAGTGTGACTGAGGGGAGGGGTCCCTGCGTGTTGCAGAGAGCTGGAATAGCTTTCAGGCACAGGTAGAGGAACGGGGGGATGCCTCCATTGCCCGGGTAGAATTAGGCACGGCGGCTGTTAAATCGGGCTACGGAGAGCACGACGGAAAAGCAGAGTCTGGAGAGAGAGAAGGGAGTGCTTAGCAGCATCCCCGCCATGCACTAGAGAGAGTTTGGATCAAGGTACCATCCGGCCACCCCCGGAGCGGATTTTCCTCTGCGCCACCTATGGCAGAACCCCGAAGAGATGGCGTTCACCTGCTGCGATATCAATACACGGGGTGGGTGATGGACATGCCAAGCATTGGAAGGTCTTCAAGGGCAACCCCCCACCACGCGTGTGTGCATCAATGCCCCTGGGCTGCACGCTGTGAAGCACAGTCAGACTGGTGCAATCGTAGGTCAGTGAGTAGGATTGCTTAGTGGGTTCGTGCGCCTACCGCCGACACGCGCAGGTCCGAATCCAGACAGCAATAGCGAATTGTATCTTGCTGCCGAGACAGATGAAACAAGCGCCGTTTAATTGGATTACATGCCACTCATTACCAAAAGAAGCAGGGCAGTGCGTGCTGCCTACTCCGCCAGCGTTGGTATTCTTACATCCGTCAGCAAACGAATCCTTGTGCGATGAGGAAACTTGGAGAGAGCGGTCGAGGCACATGCATCTGCCGGCCAACTGTGCCCCTCTTTCCAGTCAGGTGAAAAGCATCGCACGCTCGGGGTGGTCTCCGAACAGATGGCATCTATTCCTTCCTCTCCTTCCACACTCTAAATCCAGCAAATCGTGCCCAATACACGCGCCCATCTCCAGGAGGTCACGCACACCGTATTCCCAGCACGCCCGGATCCAGCCTCCCAATGAGATTTCCCGAGAACTTGGTTGCAGGAAAGTGGAAATGTTATGAACGCCTCGGGAATTTAAATTCCGGTGCACATCACAAAGCCAGGAACATCGCGCACACTTCAGGGCAGCGGGAATGCGGGTGCATGCGCCTCCTGCCGCACGGTGAGCCCCCTGGGGGGTGGGGCGAGGATGCCGAGGGGTGACAGTGCCCTCCAAGCGCGGGTTGCCAGCTGCCGCGCTCCCCGTGCTATTGGCAGCTCGGGTCAGGCAGGAGCTGCAGCGCTCACAGGCTCCCGGTGCTGAGGGAGGAGGTGGGAGGGGGCTGCTGCTCGCTGCTCTTGCATATTCATGAGCGGCAAACACATCAGCTGGCCCACTCTTAAAGCTACAGCTTGGCTTGTTCAGGGGCGTGGCAATTTTGGGGAGACAGAGGCACTCCTTTGCCCTTAATGCAGCCACACCATGCATAGCTATGCATTGGTCTTTTTTATATGCCTGCCTGCATATATGACAAAAGCTGTACCATCATTGCAGTTTACCTCATGCCTAGTTACCACATAATGTCAAGCTTCCTGCAAACTCGTCAGGCCATCATCACAAAGTTGCACTATGCCAAGATAGCAAATTGCTGTATACCAGGGGCGCAACGAAACCTACATTTCGGAGGGAGGGCCCACTTCAGAAAATAGGCGGGGCAAACTTGGAGGCTCCACCCCACACTGTTCTACCCACCCCATGGTCTGGTGTGGGGACCCACTATCAAATAGTACATTTTAAAGCGCAATCTGCAGAGAGGCGATGAAAGTCTTTCTTGAAAGTAGTAGCTTTTAAGTTTTACTGTGTTTGTTCGAGTACATTTTTCTGAACAAACGCAGTAAAACTTTAACACCGCCAGTTTCGGGGAAAGGCTTCCCTCACATCTCTGTCTAACGAAATGCAAGCGCGCGCAACCAGGGGTGCACATAGGCTAACAAATGTTGAGAGAGGCGGTAACTTCAGAGATGGTGGAGGACTGGCAAACTTACTTGTGTAAGGGCATCTAACTTCTTTACTCATTGTAATGAGACTATTTTAGTGCAGCTTCAATGTTACAATTAGTTAACGCTCTCATTTAAATCTGAAAACACCCACTTCTTGTAGATCCTCAAGCTCCTAGAAAGAGTGAAAATGGCAGATGGTGTGCAATGAAAAACTCAATATCATAGCATAACAGGACATTGCAGATTGCGGGGTAGTACTCTGGATGGCCCAAGCAACTTCAGTGACGCGGAGCAACAGGGGAGAACATGTAATGTTGGTTCGACCACAATTAGTCTGCTATATTAGAATCTCTGGTGCACTGACTGGCTGGTGAGACTATGGGCCTGATTAATGGAATCTGCCGCAGGAATGGCGCAAGTGCCGCGCGGCGAGAAGGAGCTGTGGCGCAGAAAAAAAAATCTGCACCATGTGTATTCATGGATTTCAAGATGCATTACTAGCCATCGTGCAAGTAACAACAAGCTGTGTAAGGAACGCCCCCAACACTCCCCCACGCAGACCAAAAATCAAGTTAAGGACTAACATGGCGCAAGCCTCAGCGCCATCCCTGGCCCAGCATCCAGCACCCCAGAGAAAATGTACAAAAAAACCCTCTCAATCCCAGGCCATACCCCAGCAAAATCGCTCGACAAAACCTCGCAGTCCCAGGCCGCACCCCATAGAAAACAAATGCCCTCCATCTCAAGCCCAGGCCGTACCCCAGAGAAATCATGTGAAAAAACATCACAATCCCAGGCTGCACCCCAGAGAAAACGAGCGCCCGCCCTCGCAAGCTCAGGCCATACCTTAGCTAAACCGCACGCCCCCTCGTAAGTGTTGGCTACGCTCTCAGCACCCATCCTGTCCACATAACCCCCCTAATGCACATGAACCACTGTAGTCCACACACCAGCCCCCGTCACCTGTGACACCCCCCACAGGCAGCCCCGTCCAGATGGGACACCTCCCTATAGGCAGCCACCTACATATGGGACAAACCCCACAGGCAGCCCCTACAGAAGAGACACCCCCCACTGGCAGCCACATCCAGACTGGACACCCCCCACAGGCAGCCCCCTCCAGAAGGGACATCGCCCACAGAGAGCCCCCTCCAGATGGGACATCACCCCTCAACCCCCCTGACCTGTGACACCCCCTACAGGCAGCCCCCTCCAGACGAGACACCCCCCACAGACAGCTCCCTATAGATGGAACACCTCCCATAGGCAGCCCCCTACAGATGGGACACCCCCCACAGGCAGCCCCCTCCAGAAGAGACACCCTGCACAGGCAGCCCCATCCAGAAGGGACACCCACCACAGGCAGCCTGCTCCAGTTGGGACACCACCCTCAGCCCACCTACCCGTGACACCCCCACAAGCAGCCCCTGCCAGACGGGACACCTCCCACAGACAGCCATCTCCAGATGGGACACCCCCTCAGACATCCCCCTCAAGACCGGACACCCCTCCCAGGCAGCCCCCTCCAGACTGAACACCCCCACAGTCAGCCCCCTCCAGAAGGGACACCCCCCACAGGCAGCACCCTCCAGATGGGACAACACCCCCAGCCTACCTCACCTGTGACACCTTCCACATGCAGCCCCCTCCAGATCGGCACCCCCACAGACAGCCCTTCCAGATGGGACACCTCCACAGGCGGACCCCTCCAGATGGGCCACCACTCCCCAGCCCCCCTCACCCATGACAACCCCCACAGGCAGCACCCTCCAGACGGGACACCACCCCAAAGCACCACTCACCTGTGACACCCCCCACAAGGTGCCCCCTCCAGATGGGACACCCTACAAAGACAGCCCACTACAGACGGGACACCCCCCACAGGCAGCCCCCTAAAGATAGGACACCCCCCACAGACAGCCCCCTCCAGAAGTGACACCCCCACACATCACCACAGCAATGAATGCCTGTTGCTCACCTTAACTTCTGTGGTGTGACAGCAGAATTGCAACAAGAAAATGTATCCTGCACATCCAAACAACTGCAATCACTAGAGGTCCATTCTTGAGTGAAGCACCTGCTCATATACCCTTCCAGGCCTTAATCATCCCCAACATACACATGTGACAAGTGAGTGCAAAAACATGTGCATGCTGCCCATGCCACATTGCCATGGCATCGAAGCACAGTGACAGAATGTGTGCCCACGACAAAAGCAAACATAGCAAAACTTGTTGCAATATCCACAAACAATGGCCAGGGGTATTACAGCCTGAGCATGAGTGAGCCGGTGGCAAAATACCTGTCAGCTAACTATCACATGACCAGTTCATACATGGGTGATGGTGGGGCAGTCAGAGAGAGCATGACTCACATACACTGGTGAATTGTGCAGACACTCTGGAATATAAAATATGAGCCTCTACTGCATTCCAGTGGTAGAGGTTGAGCAACACATGACAGAAGGCATTGTGTGATTGCACATGCTGGTGAAGGTGTATGCACAACATGTGTTTACACAGCAATAACAAAGTAATGTGCTGTGATGGTGACCATGGAACACTCCCACAATGAGCCCACCTCCCTCCACCCCAACCACAGTGATGCCAAACACAGAGTGATGCAGCACAGGTCAATGCAAATCCAAATATACAGTGCACACCCATTTGTCTGATTGACACACCAGCACATGTCAGGCACATGTACATCCTGTCATCCGCAACCATCTCAGCAACAGCAATACAGAAGCATGTACGCAACAAGACACATGACTTGCAATGGAGAGATGTGTTGGCTCAAAATAGGACTAGCAAACATGCCAACACACAAATGAACTGCACAAAGCATTACATTTTACAAACACATTGGGCCTCATTACGACCCAGGCGGTAAGTTACCGCCTGGGCCGTGACTTTACCACCATGGCGTAAACTACGTTTACGCCATGGTGGTTGGCGGACTTACCGCCCCATTCCGAGTTTGGCGGGGCGGTAAGTCCCCAATCCCCATTTACCCTTCCCCATTCCCATTTTTGCCCCATAGGGCATAATGGGAGTGGGGAAGGCGTTAATTACGCCACCGTAAATTACGGTGGCGTAATTAACTCCATGGTCC
The DNA here is from genome assembly GCF_040938575.1 of Ambystoma mexicanum. NCBI lineage: Eukaryota > Metazoa > Chordata > Amphibia > Caudata > Ambystomatidae > Ambystoma > Ambystoma mexicanum. The sequence continues at coordinate 703,001,332 of NC_090923.1, forward strand.
CTTAGCGCCATGGATTTTAACACCTGCTAAAAGCAGGTGTTAAATCCGCCATGGCGCTAAGGGACCTCGTACTCAGGCGGTAAGGGTCGGCGCTGTTTACGGCGCCGTAAACCCCTTACCGCCTGGGTCGTAATGAGGCCCAATGATATATATTGAATAAATATGTACAGGAAAAATGTTCAAATGAAACTTAAAGTTGTCCAGGTAAAATTTGTATAAAACAATAAATTCCTTACGCCTAAATAACTATATACAGTAAAAAAGGGGAAGGATGTCAGAAACGTCTGGTGAAAAATAATAAAGAAAGAAAGGAAACCTACACTTAAATAACTATTTACACAGGCAGTGGGCTAGTCCATCTCCACATCCCCAATCTCGCTCAGGCTCTCACGAGGGCTGAGTCCAGCGGCATATCCTCAATCCCCAGGCGGACCTCTGTTGTTGTCTGGAGGGCTAGCAGGGCCTCCAGCATATGTGTCTCTATCACCTCAGCATTCCTGCAAGTGGCCTGCGGGACTGCAGCTTGCCTCCTCACCCGACGCAGCGTAATCCCAGCCCTGGCCAACACAAACCTTGCTTCCAAAGCCTGCTGCCTCTCTGCTCCGATTTGCTGCCCATATCACCAGAACACAGAAGACATCATTTCCCTGAGGTCCACGTGTTCCTCCTGCCTGACATTGTGCACCTGCCCCCTTGCGATGATGGGCCCTGAGAAATGCAGCCTCCTCCTTAATGCCTGCTGTTGCAACAGTGCCCAGTACCTGCTTTATGTGTATGCCGTCAGGTCTGATGACAATACCCGGGGGCGTACAGCCTGTGTCCTGCTTCTGGGTGCTTGCTGTCCCTCCATTGCTGGGGACCCTGTTGGTTCCTGGGTAGGCACGGTGACTACCTCAGTCAATTGACCTTAGACTCCCAACTCGGGCAGGGATTTTGGCACTATGGGGTTGGACTGGTGCACAGGGTGCCCTGGTTGTATTTGGGCCAGAAGGTACCCCAAAGGATGACTGGTGCACAGAGAAGGAAGACGAGGTGGGATTACATTAGTGAACAGCCAATGCAGCACAAACTGGAACAGGCATGTTGCAAGCCAGCTGAGGAGTCGGCATACCTCATCGTGATTACGTGCAAGCAGCCTATGTGTACCCAGCACATCATCACGGATGACAGCTGTAAGCCTCGACACCCTGGCCTGCAGGGGTAGCACATATTCCTGGATGGCAACAGCACATGATAAGGGGGTATCGGTCTGTGTGGACACAGCCAACACCAGGGTCTGGGTTTGGGTGGAGGCATCCCGGCAGGCGCATAAAGCTGCATCCACTGGCCGAAGGGAGAGGATTTTGTACAGGTACCTCCAGGGTGGCCTGCACTGCCTCATGCCCCAGGGACAGGACTGCAGTAGGCACGGCCACCACAACACCCCCACCTGACCCCATGGGCAGTGCTTCAACAGCCGCATCCTCCGCCGCCAACCTGGATGACTCCAGGGTGTCTTCCAAAATGGATGGCCCCTGTGTGGCATCACCTGTCCCCCCAGCTGCTAAGGAGTCCACTCCCACTTTCGTCTTCTTGGACTTACCCCCAGCAGCATTGCCCGATGGTACCTTGTGCCTCTGCCTGGTGGAGGCATCCCTGCTGCCGTGCTCCACAGCACTGCTTCTACCCTCTTCATCAAATGCAACTGTGGAAAAGGAAACACAGAACAGAAACATCAGTGTACTGCACCAATGTGTGTGTGGCCATTCCAACATTCACATAAGCTTGACTAGTCAAGGGACTAACCATCATCCTCCACCCCCACATACATGGACATGCAATCCACATATATGCAGATACATGCGTGCCCATCACTCCAGACATTCACATCAGGCTAAGTGCCACTCTCACGATCAATCATTTGCGTATGCTACACACACATGCGTCATATGCACATACACGTAATGCACACACATCAATAGAGAGTCCACAAGCAACGTGATGAGCAATCACATCCAAGTCCTGTCAACTGTAATCCCGCTACATGACTGCGTCAGAAATCCAAATGCACATGTTGCATTCATGCGTGAGGGATGGCCAGTCACACATTCCCATCTTTGCCATATATACATTAACATCATGCATGCACAGGACGCAGGAAACACTACCTCAACTGTCCCACAGGCACGTCTCAGACACAAGTAACAAAAAATGTGCATGGTCTGAAAGGCAGCAGGACAACACACAATGCAAGAGATATCTCATTCAAAATACATATGGTCCAATGCACACATGGAGAGCAATGCCTGGGGCATGCACGCAGACATCTGTATCAGAGACATACTTGCTGCAAGCCTAAGGGGATCACTCCCAACATGCAGCAACACAAACACGCACTGTAGAGCAAAGCAACACATGGATACTCACCATTCGACTCCAGACACTGACGCAACTCGCAGACCTGGGTGTGCAGCGCCAGGTAAAACTTCTCCAGGACCCGCATGTTGGTAATGGACAGCCAGCACTTGGGCACACGGTGCAACTCCATGGATGAACCAGCCTCGATGAAACATAGGGCCTAGCTGTGGGTCCTGAATTTCAGGTCCTCCCAGTGATAATGCACAGTCATGAAGATCCGGGAGGATGCCACCCCCTCTGTGTTGATGGCATCCCATATCCAGTCCCAGATCTCCTGACGTCCTTCCTTACCGCATTGCAACGATGGGTTGAAGAGGGGATCATAATTCTCCAGGACCCTGCAGTGAATTTGACAGCCCTCTGCCTCACTGCCATGGGGTTGCCACTTTGGTCTGAAGATGACCGTGCAGACATGGTAACCCCAGAGGCAGATGTGGATGGCAATGAAGTGGGAGAATGGAAGAACAGGCTCCCGCCCTTCCCCTCTCGCGCTTGGCCTAGAGGATCACGGCCTAGACACCCGCCACGAGAGGAGTTTGCCTATCTACCAGACGACCAAATACCCTGCTACAGGAACATACGGATGTGCCCACCTACCTGCCCAGCAGCCCGCCCTGTCCATGCCGACACCTGCGACATGGATCAACTCGACTAAACCTACACGTCGTTAGAGATGCCATGACGACCTAGTCAACGGTCAGCACACCTGTGCAAACATGCACACCGGACACTCCCACACCAATCCACACGAAGAACATACTCAGTGCTATGACGTAGGCAACAGACATACCCACGGACGTGCATCTTTATTATTTTCCACATAGGCTCTCAAAATCAAGAAAACGCAAGACGCATAATGAACTTATCGAAAAAGGCTTGCTCACGCTTCTTCTAAGAACCATGTACCATAATGAAGAATATAACGGAGACACGATACTGAGGATAGAGCAATATGATACCGTAACCTAAAGCGCTCTGCATCAAACGGTTCCACCTATGCACCAGGCCCAAGTAGGCCGCAAGCAAAAGCTTCCATGAACATTGAATGAGCAATAGCTCGGTTGCTGACCCTGCAGAATGAGCCCGGCGAAAGCACACCGCCAAGGGCACGATGTTGCAATCTCGCACGCCGCAAGCCGACGCCAAGGTCGCACCTGCAAGATAAACCAGGCACACATTGGGAAAAACAATATTAATTGTGCTGAATTTTGCCTCAAACACGGTTCCACCTCACGTGACAGAGCCAAACCTGACAGGATGCCAAGCCCAGGAGGAAGGAGACGCCTGAATCCCACGTTTCAAGACACAGGCAGATACAATTAAAAGACTCATTGGACATCTGCAGCAGTGGGAGTAGTCGACCTCCCAACATATGAATAAATCCTCACATTGTTTACACCTACCCATAGTAAAACATTGTTGCAAATGACAGGTGCACCGCGAGCTGGGAACAGCGATAGTCTCAGACTGGGAGGCTCGCGAGAGGACCAATCAGAACATGGGGCTCTTATCACTGACGCCATTAACATTGACCAATCCTCAGAGGTCTTCATGTAACAATTTTCATGTATCAAATTGAAGGGACAGCCCAAGTATACCACCTGACTAACCCTCAACCACTAACACCGTTCTCTATATGTATGCTATACTAACCCTACCACTCGAGTAACCAATCCAGAGTGGAAATAGGTTTTTTGCTAAACTTTCTAAGGTCACGCAAGTAGCGCGTCATACTAAGGTAAAAAGGGCCTGCGAGCCCCACGATTGTGTGTGTGTCAGGACGGACGCGTACGATCCTTGACCCATCCCTGCCGTTTTGTCTAATAAACAGCAGAGTCACCTTGCTTCTTGCGTGTGTCTAATACTCTATCTCTTTTGGGATATACGGGAGGAGTTGGGGCCTCCCTGCCCAGAGGTCTACGGACGGCCCGGCCGACCCCAGCAGAATTTCCCCCCGACAAGTTGGAGGCACTGCTGAGATCTGTTTAAGATCTGCTTTTTATTTTTATTTTTTTCCAGGTACTCCCGTTGCGAGGAGGCCCGGCGGCTCGGCCCCCTCTGCCGTTGCCCCCTTCTGAGGACTACAGGACCATCGCGGAACTGCGAGAAGACCGGACAGCGCAATCCGGATAGTGGCCTTCGGGAGCCGGTTGAGAAGTATCCCGCCCGCGGTTGGCGAGTGTCCAGACGTGGTCCAGACGAGGGGAGGTGGCGAGCCGCTTGGAGGGGTGCACGCAGTCGAGCGGCCCCGCATCAAGAGAACTTGGTGAGCATGCCACGCACAACAAGCAATGTGAAATTGTGAGGGAGGGGGGAGGAATTAAATACGGGAGGTGGGAGGTGTTGCACAGGTGCGCGGCGAAGGTTTGATAATTTAGTGTAGGCAATTAAATGAATGGTAGCCGAACGAGTGCGAGAGCAGTCGGCTACGTTACGCGAGAGAGGGAGGTGGAGCACGAAAACATCACGTGCGGCCGCTTGTAGACACTGATTGGCCTGATTGCGAGGCGACGCAGTGTGCGCAGTCCGATTATATTATTGATTACCTTGTTCCAGGAGTGACAGGAAGACAGCTGTGAGGATTAACGGGGGTAGATTGCAAGTGTATTTTGGACTTAAAGATTATATGAAGAACTTACCAGTAGTTCGAAGAGATCGGTGACGTCACCAGTAGGGCTTTCATAGGATATCCCGAGCACAAGGCATCTTTCTTTCTGAGAGTGGTGGGGAAGAGAACTGTGGTAAGGGAGTGGAAACGGAGATAAACGGTAATGAGTTGATCGGGGAAAGGCGAAACGGGGGACGTGGCTGCGCACGGAGAACGCCGGCCACGGCAAGTGTAGAAGAAGGAGGAGGAGCAAGTGAAAAAAGGACGACTGTATAAGAACGTCACAAGGGGTACGCAGCCGCAGGGGGCTACGTGCGCCTCGGCCGCAGGGGGCCGTAAGGGTGTTGTTAAAGGAAGAAAGGAAGAAGAAAATATACAAATGTAAATACTATATTTTAATAATTTTCCTTAGCGGACTATCGCAAGTCCCCAAACTTACGGGGCCAGGTAAAGGTATAAGGCTGCCTATTGTAAGTGTTAGTAAGATAATAGCTACCAAATAGAGGAAGGATAACAAGTGAAGCGCTACTATGTCATACGGGACAGGATCGGGAGGATGGGGGAACACCCTCACTACCCCACTCCAACACATATGTACAACAATGTCACCCCATAGGGAGAAACTGATCAAGTATAGCATAGAGTGGACACAGGGGACGGACAACAAAATGATAACACCATGGCCTCCTAATGGTAGCTTCGATCCATATACCCAACATTCACTATTAAACCATCTGCATAATACATACAAATGGAAGAAGTTGACACACCACGTGGAGGTGTTTAACTTATGGAGGATGTTCCAGGGGTCCCGACCAGGACCAAATGGAATGTTCACTGTGGGGGAAATACCGGAAGAAAAAGAGATTAAGAAGGAAGGAGAGAATGGGAAAAAGGGGAGTGAAGACCCAAAGAATACGGGGAACGGACAAGAGGGAGGAGAAAAGAATAATAACTCAAAAGAAAATGAAATAAAAAAGGAACAGAGCAACGATATACCCCTAGCAAAGGTAGTGAAATCAAAGGGAGGGGGGTTGTACCCTTTAAGAGAATTAGGATAAATAGAAAGAGGACAGTTAAGGGCGGCTGAGGGGTACTCGAACCCGGCATACAGCCCGCCACCATATGTGGCTCATAGGAAGATGCCAGCAGGGGAGGGGAGGACTGGAGAAGAACAAACTGTGGAAATAGGACATGATGAGTGGGTAACTGCGCAGATACTATTAAAATTACGAGGTTCATTAACAGGAGAAGAGAAGGAGGTAGTAAGGAAAATAGACGAGGATAATACCAGGGAGAGTGGAATGAGAGGGGAAGAGCTGCTACGACAAAAGGAAGAGATTTTGGAGGAACGACTAGCAGAGTTAAGGGATGAGCAGAATGAACTGATCAAACAGCTCGAGAGGGAGGAAAGAGAGAGAGCGAGGGAAAGGAAAGAAGGTAAGAACGAATTGGAAAAAAATAAGGGAACAAACTGAGGAGCAAAGGAGAGAAGCTGAAAGGGTAAAAGCAGCAGCAGAAAGGGTATCAAGAGCAGTGCTACGAGAGAGGAAAAGGGAAGAAGAAGAGAAAGAAAAAGAAATGGCAATGTGGAAGAAGAGATTACTATCAGAAACAACTAAGAAATACGAAGAAGGGAGGGTGATAGAGAGTATATTAGAAAGGGAGAGGGTGAGATGGGAAAGGAAGAAAGAGAATGAAAGGATATTGGAAAAGGTGAGTAGTGAAGTAATGGAGGAATTAAAAAGGAAAAGGGAGGAAATTGGTAGAGAGATGGAGGAGAGAAATGAAGGGGAAAGAGAAGATAGGAGAAGGGAGAGTGAAGTAAAGGGGTATGTATATAGAGACACAGAAGTAGCAACAAAATCAGCGCAAGGGGGAGCGGTTGGTAAAGGAGAAAAGGGAGAACCGGACCTAATAGACTTAAAAACAGTAACAATCAAGGGGAAAAAGACAGAGTGGGGGCTGCCGTTTATGAATGACTTTTGTAGTGAGGAAGAAGAAGGAATGGAGAAGGAAGGAAGAAACAGTGAAAGGGAAAGCCTAGATAAACTATACACCACCCGGACCAATACAGACTCACCATGGATCTGTAGGAGAAAGGATGAACTGGAGAGAAGTGAGGAGGAAGAGCAAGGAATAGCGGAAAGACAGACACATGAAGCCACACCATCACCATCACACCCTCTCCCATCCCACCCTACATGCTCAACCACCTCACGCTCATTACTTACAATCAAACTTGCGCCCTTCACAAACAAACTGACACCCTATGCAGGTCGGCTTAGAGACGTCCCTAGACGCAGGCAGGAAGGACGAATACACATGCCCACATTAAATACAGGAAATGATGGAAGAAGGGGAAAAGATGGAGAAGAAAGAGTTACGAGCAGGGGAAATACGGACGAAATTGATGATGTAGGAGAGAGGGAAGAAGAGGAGGTGTGTGAGGACTCGATTTTATGGAACCCAAGGGGTAAAACGAGACACAACTTAATGCCACTTCTGGAGAGGGGAGGGGTTAGACCACAGTACGTCCCTTGGAAGCATACAGACAAAGAGAATATAAAGTGCAGGCTCCCATCATTAAGTGGAGGTGCGGGTAAATGGATATATGAAATGGAAAAACACACCGCAGGACAGAAACTGGCAGTGGGAGATGTAAAGGGCCTTCTAATATCGATATTAGGGGATGCAGCAGATGACATTTGGAAGAGAGCGGGATTCCCTGGGGTAACAATAGCAAACACATCGCACGATGGGGCACCATTCGCAAACTGCAGACATGCACTATGGCAGGCACTGAGGGTACAGTACCCAGACACATCAGACATAGGAGCAATTACCTCACGCAAGATGCGTGAGAACGAAGATCCTGTTGATTATATCCAGGAAATCCAAGAGAAGTGGCGCATGGAAACTAGAGAACAATGGGACAAAACACCAGCAATATTTTATCATATACTAGTACAAGGGCTCCCAGAAGGAGTTCAGAAACAACTGAAGAAAGTAGTGGGAATGGAAGCAAAAGCATGGCCAGAAATACAACTGACAATAGTGCATCATTGCAGGGCATGGCAAGGAAAAATGAAACAAAAGGAAGAGGACAGGAAAACGGAAGAGGCTAAACTAGTACAGAAAAAACTTACTAAATACACAATGGAAGGGGCACTAATAACTGCACCTACAACAATGACCCAAAGCCCCACACAAGTAGTGGCTACAGAAGATCCCTCCCAAATACCACCCTCACAGACTATAACACAACAGGTGCCGCCACTACAACCATACACGACCAACATCGGAGGAGGATACTCAATGCCAGGAGCTGGGTATTATAATTATAACAGGGGAAGAGGAGGAATTATGAGAGGGAGAGGATACGGATATAACACACAACAGCAGGTGGGAGGACTCCTACCCCACCGGGCAACCAGTATACCAGGACGACACAGGAAGCTTTCCATGGCAGAGTAGGGAACCACCGGTGTGTTGGAGTTGTGGATTAGTAGGGCACATGTCACGCACGTGTAGAGTAAGACCAGGAACACCATCATGGAGCGAACAGGGACAACCAAGGCCCACACAGGAACAGCAGGGCATACAGCAACAGCAGACGTTGCAACAGGGAAATGAACAGCAACAACTAATAACACAACAACAGCCACAGACATATTCACTGCCACAACAACAGGTAGCGATAACACAACAACCCCAAGCACAACAAACACAACTGGGTAGGGTGACGGTCCTGGGACACAACCCTTACACAGGAAATGGTCAATCGTTGTACCCTCAATAGGACAGCCCACAGACGGCCTTGGTGTGTCCCATCCTGTCGGTAACACCTAATAGTGCGGAGGAACCACGCATAGAGGTAACGATAGGTGACAAAAAATTATCATTCCTTGTTGACACCGGGGCGACCCGGTCTTGCATAAGGGAAGGTAAATTTAAGATGTTGGGCGAAGCCATGAACACCCAAGGATTCTATGGGGCTAGAGGGTTGGTTCCTTTTACTGATAACATTCCCTTATCTATAGGAGATTATGATATGTCAGTCCCACTTTTATATTATAGTGCCTCACCAGTAAATATACTGGGGAGAGACATAATGAACAGGTTGAATATGACGATCTCCTTTACGGAGGACGACATAATTTGCTCTACTCCAGGAATTAACATGCTCACAGCACGACTGATTATGCAAGCATACTGCGGACAGACAGCGATTAGGGCTGAGCCAGTAGATGGCGAACTCTTCCAGTATGGGACAGACATGGCATTTGCATGGATGCCAGGGATAGAGGGAAAGATCTGGAGGAGGCCAGCAGCCTATTTGTTCAGACCAGAAACACCAGTCAATGAACCAGAAGGAAAGGTGGTTCCAGTGGACATTGAGAGCATTATAGCAACAGCTGATTACATTGCTGTACATGCCCAAGACAGAGAAGGAAGAGCATGGAGGGCAGTGATAGCACTAGCAGAAGGATGTAGACTCACCCAGGTGTCAGATGAGGAGCTGTTCTCAGAAGAAAAGTAGGAAGGTGAAATGGTGTTTATGATGAGTGTGGAAATATGGCTAAGAGTGGCGTACAAACAAGTGGCACAGAAAATTGCAATGGCACTTGAGGCACCCACATCCACCCCAGTTCCCTTCTTTGAGGAGGATATGACAAAAGTACCCACATCATTATGGACTACTAGCCCCTATGACGTGGGGTGCATAAAAAGTATAGGGGGAGTAAGGATAAAATTGAAAAAAGGTGCAATACTCCCCAGAGTGAAACAGTACCCACTATCAAAAGAGGCAGATGAGGGCATATATGAAACCATAACGGCCCTTATAGATAATGGCATATTGGTCCCCTCAGAATCACCATGTAACACGGCTGTATACCCAGTGCGCAAGGCTAGAGGGGGGTCTTGGCGCTTCATACAGGATCTCAGGCCCTTGAACAACATAGTAGAAGCAGAATATCCCATAGCCGCAAACCCGGCCACAATATTGTGTGGCATTCCAGCAGAAGCATCACGATTTACAGTGATCGACCTTAAAAATGCTTTTTTCTCAATACCATTGCACCCAGACTCACAAGACCTTACAAGCTTCACTTACAGAAACACAAAGTGGAAACACACCAGGTTGCCACAAGGGTACTGCGAATCACCCTCAATCTTCAACAGAGTAATACAGATGGATTTGGGTAACATTGAAGTGGAAAGCACAGTGTTGCAGTATGTCGACGACAAAATAATTTGCAGTACAAACGAAAGAACATGCAGAGAGGACTCATTAAAGATGCTGACAATATTGGCTGAAAAAGGTTACAAGGTAGACATGGAAAAGTTACAGTACTGTCAAGAACAGGTACTTTACATTGGTCAGCTCATATCCCAACATGGAAGAAAGATTGCACCACAAAGAGCACAGGCCATTTCGAAAACGCCAGTGCCACAAACAGTGAGGGAACTGCAGCAGTTCCTGGGTCTGTGCAACTACTGTAGAGCATGGGTATTTGATTACAGCTCATACATAGGACCCCTGCTTGAGGCGTTAAAGGAAGCTAATAAAGGGGAGAAAAAGTTGGGGTGGACAATGGAAATGAAAGAGGCTTTTGATGAACTGAAAGATGGGATATCAACTGCTCCGGTACTGGCAACCCCAGACTATGAGCGACAATTCTTTATATTTTCACATTGCGACTCAGCAGTAATGAAAGCAGTGTTGGCTCAAAAAACAAGCATGGGCTACAAACCAGTAGCATTTTACAGCGGCCACTTAGATCCTGTGATGTTAGGTCATTTCCCTTGCGGACAAGGTCTCGCCGCAGCTGCTTTTGCGGTAGAGAAAGCATCAGCAATCACCATGGGGTGCCCAACTACACTATTTGTGGAACATGCACTATTTGCAATATTGAATAAACCTAAGTCCACCCTAACCACGCAAAGGGCATCAGGTTATGAGATCATTTTATCCAGAGCTGAACTATCAGTTGTTAGATGTAGCACGGTCAACCCTGCAAGGTTCCTAGCAGAAGTAATTGAGGAAGGAGATTATGCCCACGATTGTACGCAAATAACTGAAATGTACTCATGTACTAGAAAGATTGAAGAAAACGCACTAGAGGGAGGTGAGCTCCTGTTAATTGATGGGTCATCAACTATCGACCAAAGGGATGGTATAAGGAGGACTGGGCCAGCAGTGGTAAAAATGATGGAGGTACCGGTGTGTGTGGCAATGAAATGTGTACAACTACCACAGCATTATTCCGCTCAAGCAGCAGAATTAATTGCACTAATCTTGGCGTTGAAGGAAAGCTTTGACAAACGAGTGACCATATATTCCGACAGCGCATATGTTACGTCCACTGTCCACTCAGGGCTGTCGAAATGGAGAAGAAGAGGGTTTAGGAGAGCTGATGGCACTCCAGTGCAACATGCCCTCCTATTGGCTGAACTAATTGAAGCAATAAATGACCCCCAAGAATTAGCTTTGGTCAAATGCACCGCACACACCAATGGTGAAGACCACATTTCAAAAGGGAATGCAGCAGCAGACGCACATGCGAAGTATGCTGCATATTTTGGTGAGATATGGAACCCCCCAGAGTCAAAGAGAGGGAGAGGGAGGGGAATGGCTAAGGAGATGTTGATAAGAGAAGGGTACACCCATCTCCCAGCCACACAGATAATGGAGCTACAAGCGGCTGCACCAATGGCAGAAAAGGAAATATGGGTAAAAAGAGGATGCACAATGTCACCAACTGACGCACTATGGCGCCAGGGTGACACTGGAAAGATTGTAATACCACTGGCACTATTGAACACCGCCCTGAGCCAACTACACCACCCAGCCCACACAGGCAAGGAAGTAATTGCAGCACGAATTAGGGAAGACTGGTTCTGCCCCGAGTTAAATTCTCATGTGTCAAATTTTATCAGCAATTGTCTCACATGTCAACAGTTTACGGCCGGTCACACTCTGAAGGTGATAAGAGGTACTATAAACCGGCCAGAGGGACCCTTCCGACATCTCCATATTGACTATGTTGATATGATCAACGTATGTCAAGGACATAGGTATATGATTGTAGTAGTATGCCCATTCTCGAGGTGGATTGAAGCAGGGCCCTGTTCACACCCAGATACATTCAGAGCAGCTAAATTCCTAGTGAGGGAGGTCTTCCCCAGGTGGGGAGTGTGCGAGGTACTGCGGTCAGATAATGGCCCACATTTCGCAAACGAAATGTTCCAGCACATCACATCCTTACTGAACATCAAGCATAAATTTGCATGTGCATACCACCCACAGGCCAACGGTATATGTGAACGCCTGAATGGCCTATTAAAGGAGGCAATTGCAAAAATACAGCAAACAACAAAGAAGAGTTGGTTGTATTGCCTTCCACTAGCTCTATTTGAGCTAAGGAATAGACCAGGTTCCGACCACCACCTCACCCCTCACGAGGTGGTTACCGGACGTCAAATGCGCCTTCCCCTAATGCCAACATCAAGAGCATTTGCCGACCACGAGAGTACTGCAAATGTCCTTGGTGATGAAATGTACCAATATGTGTCTTCTTTGATTACTAGTGTAGTGTTTGTGTCTCAACAGCTCGAGCGCACGAGGGGCGGGTCTAACAGCGATCAACAAGAAGACGCGGATAAAGAATTGGAAAAGGAAAGACTGTGCAAAGTTGCTAAAGGTGACCACGTACTACTTCACAATTTCAATAGAAAGTGGAACAGCCCACGCTTCACTGGCCCCCATCTGGTAGAGGAGGTATCAACGAGAGCAGTAAAGCTACAGGACAAACGTGCCTGGAACCACCTACACGACATAAAAATCTACAAACTCCAGACCCGCCCCAGCGCCACCGACAGGGCCACTGGAAGTACAACGACAGCGTCACCAACGGAGGAAGAGACTTCTACCACAACTAACGGCCTAAGTGTCCCCATACCCTGCCACCCCTCAGATTCCCCAGAGACAACTACTAGACAAGAAAGGGGTGATCCCCATACCGCCCACCCCATGGTTACACGATCAAAGAGTAAAGAGACTTCCGCCAGTTGAGCCCCAAACCCTCTGCCCATTGACCCCCTACCCACTGTAGTAATAACTGAACTGAAGGACATTGTCTTGCACATATACACATGTAAACACCTGAATGTTCTCTTTCTTTTGTCTCGCACATGCAGGTACAGCGTATTATTGTATTACTAAGAAAGTAGATAACTAACCAATTCACTGCCCAGGAGTAGATGGTACCCTCAGACGATATTTGCCTGGAAGAATTGTCACACCAATTTGTATATGAAATAAAAAGACCAACGTACCTGAAAAAAAAGAAGGGTACGTGTCTACTACACAGCATTCCTCTTGGCCATAGAACATTCAATGCCCCACCTCCAACCATACTTGCCTGCCCTAAGAGATAGATCGCTTAGATTGGCGTGGGAACAGCTCTTCGCCTGGGAACTGAATGACTACTTGATAGGGAGAGCTTAAAAACAACAACTAACACTAATAACAAGCATATTAAGAATTTTCAGGCGGGCAACTGTAACGTCGCAAGAATAAGCTGCCGGACTGCAGCAAGGTAAGAGCAAAATGCCGGTGAAATTAGCATCTGTAATAAAATTGATAGGGATTTTAATGATCACCGGGTTCTTGGCTGCCTCTGTATGGCAGTACAGCTATGCTATCAATATTATTGCTGTACCTAAACCTAATACACCCCCACCCCCAGCTGCAACAGGTGTTACGTCAGGTGGTACTAGTAAAATCCCACACAAGGAAAATAGAGTTAAACGCAGCACATACTCAGATAATAAAGGTATTGACAACTACATACAAGATTCAGCACACATCTCAAACAACATATGGTACCAACATATGACCCACATAGGTAAGCAGACAACAGAAGACAGCTGCTACGTTTGCTCATTAGTCCCATACGCCATGAGCGCTTCTCGAACATTTGTTGCCACGGAGATAGATGAAAAAATAGCACGATGTATAATATACCTGGCACTGTTCCAAACAAAAGGAAGATTTCAAGGGACAGTGGTGCAACTGGTGTGGAAAACACGAGATACATATCCATATGACAACAACTTCCTCAAGACTTATTTGAGTTACCACAAGAGCAGTTTACATGCTGAAGGATTCAGATACATAACTAGCGGTCCTGAAAAAGGAGAAACAAAGAAAGTAACACTACAATACCTACCATGTGATTGGTACGCCACTGAAGTCCCTGGTAAAAACGGATGTTGGGAAAGACCACTGGTGATAATAACAGGGAAGGTGTACATGAACAACAAATGGGACATAGGAGTGGTTGGCAGCAACATGGTAACAAGAGAAAATATTTCAACTATTGATGGACACAACCATAGACGTTGGATGACTTGGGTCAAGTACGTACCCATGCTCACGTGGATGGAGAAGGATGAAGACCCAATAACAATACTGCCGCTAACCGCGCCTAAGGTATGCTACCAACATAAAGGGGAGGTGGACGTAGGATACAACACCAACTGTGAAAGCGTGATGGAGCTACCTGAGGGGGGAGCAGGAACAGCAGTAGTAATGGACCATTACTGGGCCTGTGGAGACAAGGCGTACCACACACTGCCCCCTTTATGGAATGGTGTATGCACAATAGTACATGTTAATGTACCATCACTAGTGGTGCCCCAGAAACATGTGAATATGGCGAATTTCCCCAAAATGGATGAAGGGAACAAAAGGAAAAAGAGATCTGCACGGCCTCGGAAAGGGCCAGAGAACCAACGCAACGGCAACAACACTGTCCTCAACAGAAGGAAAAGACAAGGAGAACCTCTGACAGGAAATTATCTGTGGGGAAGGTCGGAAACAGCACTCACCTCAATCCCGCCGGAACACAGACTATTCAGCAGAGCAGCAATGTTCTTCTCCTCGATAATACATCCAGGACTACAGGCCTACGCAAACGCAAAATGGCTCCAGATAACTAGGTGGGAACTAATGATGACAATTTCCTCTACAGTAAATGGATTCAACGCAATAAAAGAGGAATTGCGAGCAGTAAGAATGGTTGCACTACAGAATAGATATGTACTGGACCTCCTCACAGCAATGGAAGGAGGAGTTTGCGCTAAGATAGGACAATCATGCTGCACATTCATCCCTGCCAACGATGCTGACAATGGTACACTGACAAAAGCAGTTTTACAATTGGCCCAGATGCACTCAAAAATGATGGATGAAAGTAAAGGTGTGAAAAAGGATGAGAGCTGGTTTTCAATATTATGGTCATGGATGCCATCTTGGCTGTCAGATGGACTGAAGATTATAGTTGGATGTACTATTTTGGCTGGAGCTACACTGATCATAATAAGATTTTGGAAGGCCCGGAAGGCACGCACCACAGACGAGATGATCGAAACGGTTGATATGCACCTCTTGATGCCAACAGATGACGGCAAACACACAGGCACAATCATAAAAGAGAGAGAGAAGTTGCGCAACCAGATCATCACCAACCACCTGGACCCACCATCTGTGAAGCTCGAGAACCCAAGAAACCCAAGGAGCTACATAGGGAAATGGGTATACTGCACTCCTGGAGGAACCTGTGCATATATGTATTGGTCATTTGAAGACCATGTTAACCACTATGGACATTTGGGAGGAATAACTAAAATATGGAGAGTAAGAGGAGATAAAGAAAAGGATATGTTTGTGGTCGACAAGTCGACCAGAGGGGGGACTGAAGTGGGAGAATGGAAGAACAGGCTCCCGCCCTTCCCCTCTCGCGCTTGGCCTAGAGGATCACGGCCTAGACACCCGCCACGAGAGGAGTTTGCCTATCTACCAGACGACCAAATACCCTGCTACAGGAACATACGGATGTGCCCACCTACCTGCCCAGCAGCCCGCCCTGTCCATGCCGACACCTGCGACATGGATCAACTCGACTAAACCTACACGTCGTTAGAGATGCCATGACAACCTAGCCAACGGTCAGCACACCTGTGCAAACATGCACACCGGACACTCCCACACCAATCCACACGAAGAACATACTCAGTGCTATGACGTAGGCGACAGACATACCCACAGACGTGCATCTTTATTATTTTCCACATAGGCTCTCAAAATGCAGAAACGCAAGACGCATAATGAACTTATCTAAAAAGGCTTGCTCACGCTTCTTCTAAGAACCATGTACCATAATGAAGAATATAACGGAGACACGATACTGAGGATAGAGCAATATGATACCGTAACCTAAAGCGCTCTGCATCAAACGGTTCCACCTATGCACCAGGCCCAAGTAGGCCGCAAGCAAAAGCTTCCATGAACATTGAATGAGCAATAGCTCGGTTGATGACCCTGCAGAATGAGCCCGGCGAAAGCACACCGCCAAGGGCACGATGTTGCAATCTCGCACGCCGCAAGCCGACGCCAAGGTCGCACCTGCAAGATAAACCAGGCACACATTGGGAAAAACAATATTAATTGTGCTGAATTTTGCCTCAAACACGGTCCCACCTCACGTGACAGAGCCAAACCTGACAGGATGCCAAGCCCAGGAGGAAGGAGACGCCTGAATCCCACGTTGCAAGACACAGGCAGATACAATTAAAAGACTCATTGGACATCTGCAGCAGTGGGAGTAGTCGACCTCCCAACATATGAATAAATCCTCACATTGTTTACACCTACCCATAGTAAAACATTGTTGCAAATGACAAGTGCACCGCGAGCTGGGAACAGCGATAGTCTCAGACTGGGAGGCTCGCGAGCGGACCAATCAGAACATGGGGCTCTTATCACTGACGCCATTAACATTGACCAATCCTCAGAGGTCTTCATGTAACAATTTTCATGTATCAAATTGAAGGGACAGCCCAAGTATACCACCTGACTAACCCTCAACCACTAACACCGTTCTCTATATGTATGCTATACTAACCCTACCACTCGAGTAACCAATCCAGAGTGGAAATAGGTTTTTTGCTAAACTATCTAAGGTGACGCAAGTAGCGCGTCATACTAAGGTAAAAAGGGCCTGCGAGCCCCACGATTGTTTGTGTGTCAGGATGGACGCGTACGATCCTTGACCCATCCCTGCCGTTTTGTCTAATAAACAGCAGAGTCACCTTGCTTCTTGCGTGTGTCTCATACTCTATCTCTTTTGGGATATACGGGAGGAGTTGGGGCCTCCCTGCCCGGAGGTCTACGGACGGCCCGGCCGACCCCGGCAGAATTTCCCCCCGACAGCAAGGTGGTCCTGGAGATGGGCTGTGGAGCAATGGTGGTGGTATAGCACGGTGGGAGTCTGGTGAAGCAGCTGAGGTGGTCACAGTGCCAAGGACAAGAGCACTGGCAATAGCTTGACAGAGGTTGCTCAAAACTCAGGGCTACTGGGCAGGCAGCAGCAGATGGCTAGGTAGGAGGCAGGTTAAATGGCTTGGAGGCCTGAGTGTAGGTATTCCATGTATTATTCCATGGGCATGAAAGGACTTTGCGATTAAGGAATTTGCGTGGACATGTGAAATCCAAGCATAGGCCCACAGCGCTTAACTTCCAGACACGCGCTGCACACTGGCGTTGAGCACACCAGATTTGTGGCTACATAAGTATGCGTAGAAGCAATTCTGACTGTACATGCAAAGAAGAGTAGACGGACAAGTGGAATACTGCAAATTTTGGGGTGCCACACAATTCGTTCATTTCTGGGACCATGTAAACTTCTTATTTTGGTGGGGGATTTGCTGCAGCACATACGCGCGTCTACTTTTGTATTTTCAGATGCTAACATTGAGTCGCATATGCAATTTTCCTACTATGGGTGCTCCTGTGTATCATGTACCTCTATTCTCACCTTAACTGTAGCTTTTCTGGGTTTGTGTATGCATTTTCTGTGTTCCTGGGTGCCACTGCGTATCACTAACGCTTTGAATTTTTTTGGAAGCTTTCTGTTCGAAGCCCAAGGGCCCAGGGATGTGCAGTGGAAGCTGGTATCTCAGACCCAAGGGTCCAGGGACGTGCAGTGGAAGTTGCTGTCCCAGACCCATGGGTTAAGGGTCATGCAGTGGAAGCTGCTATCCCAGCCCCAAAGCGTAAGGGCCGTGTATCTAAAGCAGCTGTTCCATCCCCTGAAGGGTAAGTGTCGTGCAGCTTAAGCAGCTGGCCCAGCCCCAGTCGGTGATGCCTTGCCCCAGGCCACTAGTGGTCCAGCATGTGGGGCACAGAGTGGTTCCAGCCACACAGGGTCAACACCACGTACCAAGAAGGCAAAGCCTGCACATCAGGAACAGGCTCAACCCCATGGCATGGCACAGGACACTGGCACATTGAGGAAGAGGAACTTTGATGATAAAGAACTCCAGATCCTCATTTACTACGTGATAAAGCACCACCATGGCATGTGCCTGCAACTGGGAAACACACATACACCTGCTCAGCGTTTGGTGCATTGGCAGCTTGTCACGGATGAGATAAACACCTTAGAGTATGAGAACCGCACTGCTGCTCAGGTCATGAAGCTGTGGAATGACCTCACCCATCATGCCAAGTTCAAGATGGGTGCCAACCTTGCCTCTGCTATGGCAACTGGTATCTGGTCATTGCATCTTATGCCATTCCTCGAATGCCATTCAATCGAAATGTTTCCATCTAGAAAATTAGCATCAAATGCATATTTTTGGGGGGTAAAGGGATCATTTTTGTTCAGGTGCATTTTAAAGGGTAAAAAACAGTGGTTTGGGGGGACTCCACCATAAATTATTTTTAAAAAAATGCATTCGATGTTCATTTTTTAGATGGAAAGAAATTGATGCATATGCATCTCGATGAAAGAAATTTGATGCAATGGCCATATACCATGGCAACTGGATGGGGGTCACCAGAGGAGGAGCAGCTCATCCCGCATGAAGAGGATATGAGATCATTCATTCTACCGGAGCAGGTGCAAGGCATGGGAGACCAGCCAAATTACTAGGGCACCTCCGTTGAGTGACCAAGATTGTGCATCCTGAGTATGTGTAGTTTAGGATAACAAAGATGTATGGTTGTGTTGCACTTCTGCCAGCATTTGAATGACTGCCCTGGGTGAAGCATGTTGTGGTGTACTGACTCCTGTCCAGTGTACTCAAGAGTGGATACAACCCATGTGTTGTACCTCAGTTGCACATGGCTGTGTGACAGTACTCATCCCTCACTAGCATACCCTCCCAACATCTGCAACATTTTCCACAACATGCCATCTTGTTGCATCAGTGATGTCAGTCACTCTGCCCACCTAGACATGTGCTTGTGTCTGAAGTACGAGATGCACTTAATGCACTGCAGGGTGTAGGTTCTATATTCACACATATAGGTAGGTGCTTCCATGCTACATAGACCTTCAAAGAAGACTACCAACACACTTCATGGCATGCCATGAGTGAGTGTGCATGTGTCTAGACTGCGCACATCCATGCTGCTGCTATGGCAATGACTCCAGAGTTGATCTGTTGTGAGGCCTGATCCCTGTTACCCTCCCACACTCACCACACACCCCAGATGATGGATGCATACTTGTGTGTCAATATGAGTGTCTACCTGTTGACATTTCATGTAATAGCATGTCAGTGAGTCACATGACCATGCCCTTTCACTGGTAGTAGTCAATAGTTGGCAGTGCCATGTGTCATAATGTGCTTGCTAAGAACCACGTGTGTTGCCAGTGTGGCCACTGGCTGCATGTGCCCAAGCATGTAATGTTGTTGCCAGTCTGCATATGCCATGATCAGATGGCTTTTTGTAGTGTGTGGATGCTGCTTCTCTCATGGTGACATGCCCTGCATTTTGTTGTATGACAACAATGCGATACACATGTTTACTGTAGACATGTTTCACATGAGTCCTCATGTCTTTTTCTGTCCTTGTGCAGGTGAGTAGGCACCAGATGCAGAGGAGGAGGAAGAGGAGGAAGAAGAGTCTGTGCTGGTCCAGATCACCAGTGGAGGACGTGTCGTGGCAGGCCATGAGAATCCACTGGTGCTAGAGACCATCCTGGGACTTACGATGCTGAGTCTTGGGACTTCAGTAGCTCTGGTGCTGAACTGGATGTGCAGTCCTCAATACTGGTGGAGGTAAGTGTACCAATTGTTGGAACAGTTGGGCCCTGTGAGTCTGCAGGGGGTCAGGTGCCTTCACAAGGCCAGTCAGTGGTGTCAGGGATGTCTGTGGTGGTTATGGATGCAAGGCCACATTCCCATGTATTGGTTTCACATCCTGGGCCAGCTGTCCAAGGGAGGGTTTCAGTCCTGCAGCCAGAGACAGTGGCATCACAGCAAGGGCCATGCTCCCTTGGGTCAGGCAGGCGGGACCCTGCACACGTGGGGGGCACGTACAGCCTGGCAGACCGTGTGGGAGCAGCAGATGTTGCCTTCTGCACACCGACAGGGTGCTGCCATAAAGAGTTTGGCTGAGGGCACGGATAGGGTGGCCAGTTCCATGATCCCACCAGCAATACAGGTGGAGAAAGAGCTGCAGGTCATGCGGTCCACATGCCGCTCCCACAGGCTGTGCATGGAGGCCAACAGCAGGAGTCGACAGGCAGATCTGAGGTCTCTGCAGGCATCCCTGCTTGCAGAGGGTCAGGCACACAGGGAGCCCTGAGGCAAGAGTTGTTGGCCCACAGAGCTGCAATCCATGAGGAAGAGGCAGCCACCAGGAGACTGTTCCAAACAGAGATGCTAACATTGAAGCAGGATATCTTGGTAGAACTCCGTGCACAACGTGATGTTGGGCATGGTGACCTCCAAGCCCTCATTGTGCTAGTGCATTCATCAGTGTCACGCATGGCTGCTGTCACTGAGGTCCAGGCCAGGGCACTGCGTGGTCAGCCTCAAGTACCACTACCACCTTTTGACTCAACCCAGGATAGTGGTGCCCGCAGAGACATGCCTACCGGACCACCATAGCTTTGCGGTCCATGAGCCCATGGAGTTTGTTTTTTTGTAAATTCTTTTTTTTACATCAACCCATGTGGAAGTTGACATGCACCCCGCCCCTCCCACCTCCTGGTTGGACACCCTTCCCGCCCTGTACATGATGGATATTTTAGAATTTTGTATTTTTGATTTGATACTTTTATTCACCCTTTCCTGGTTTATTTTTTATTTGTTTTCTTATATTTTCCTTGAGGTGTGCTGTTGACATTTTAAGGCCATGACGTTTGCAGTGGTGGACATGCAGGCACGCATAGTGTGGTCAACTTGTATGTTTGCATGCTGGTGCACAGGATGCATGTGCAGGAAACTATGGTTTATGTGTTCAATTGCACATGTGTGCTGTGTGAATAGTACTTCACTATCCCTGTTGTAAAGTTTTCTCCTATGTTGTTTCAGTAATTTTGATCTGCAGTGACTGCTGCACCCTATGACGTCCGTGCTCCCCATGCCATCCACCAGGCACTGCCCCTCCTGTACCTGATTAGGAGACACAGTTCTGGGTGAAGTTGATGCTGGAATCACACCATGCCAGCGCTGTCAACGGGTATGCATGAGCATTGTTTTGCATGTTGAGCATGTGTCATTGGTGTGCATGTTTGCTGCATGTCTTACTTATCTTATATGTGCTATGCATGCTAACACGCCAGTATGGTTATTAAAGTGGTGCGCATGTCAGTGTATTACCTAACTTGGGAAATTCCTCTATGGCCGCACATACTGTGCTGTAGAGCATGTCATTGCCCATCTCCAATCTTGCCAGTGTACTCCTTGATGTGGCATTTCCTTGGCCTTCCCTCTCAGCGTCACCCTCTCTCCCTCTCTCTGTTGTGGTACACTGCACTCCTGGGCTGGTCACAATCTATTTCCTGTCACCCTCTGGCAACCTGTGTTGGTCCTGCAGTGGGTGGTCTCTGCATATTTTCTGTAGCAAATCATGTGCTGTCATGGATGTGCATGTTGTTTCTGTTGTTACTATGGCCCTCATTACGACCTTGGCGGAGAACCATGGTGCTATTAGCACCATGGTTCATGGCGCTAAGTTGCCAACTCCGCCATCGTGGTTGGCGGACTTACCGCCCCATTCCGACCTTGGCGGGGCGGTAAGTCCCCAATCCCCATTTACCCTTCCCCATTCCCATTTTTGCCCCATAGGGCATAATGGGAGTGGGGAAGGCGTTAATTACGCCACCGTAAATTACGGTGGCGTAATTAACAACAAGGTCCCTTAGCGCCATGGATTTTAACGCCTGCAAAAAGCAGGCGTTAAAATCACCATGGCGCTACGGGAACTCGTACTCAGGCGGTAAGGGTCGGCGAAGTTTACGCCGGCGTAAACCCCTTACCGCCTGGGTCGTAATGAGGGCCTATGCATGTGATTGCATTTATTGGAACTGTCTACCATTGGTGTGCATCATATGCAAGGCAGGTGAGTACTCTGTACAGGTAAGTCAATGCCAATAGCAGACACCTGTGTGTTATTTGCATGGAAGTCTAGCACTTGGTGTGCTCGCTTGGGATTGGCTTTTCTTGTAGGCCACAAGTACTTCTTAATGGGTGCATTTTCACAGGGTGTGCTTCCGATGATGAGTATGGGCATGGTGTAGGTTTGATGGATTGCTGGGGCAACTGTTTTCACATTCTAATTTCTGGGTATTCTAACTATGTGGGCCTTTCATTGGTGTTTGGGAGTACATAGCATGGCTGGCTGTTTGGGGCCTGTGAAAAGTATTGCTGGTTGTGCTGAAGTGTGTCTCATGACACTTTGATCATGTGTAATGAGTGACACTTTGCATCCTTTGTAATGTTTGTGGGTTTATGGATCGACGGCACATTTGGGCTGTCTTGATTATGGATAAACCATTATGGTGTGCAGCACCAGTTGAAAGCCATAAACATGTGTGTATTAATGCACATTTGTGGGGGATGCTATGGTGTGTACCAGCACATTAGGGTTAGTGGTGTTGATGGTTTCTCATGCAGGTACCATGCATGCTGCACCATGATGTTGTGCGAAATATTAACCCACTCAACAGTATTTCACCACATCACCAAGCTGCATTTGCGCAACAAAAAGCAAAATAGCTATGCTGGCTCCTGTGCGCACCAGGACCTCCAAACTGTGTTTTTGCAACAAACAAAATGATGACTGCACCGTCCTGCCAAGCACACTTCAGGCAGGATGGAACAAGGGGAAATACTGAAGGAGCGTGCCAGTGTGTGCTGAAACATAAATGGAATGAAGTGAAAAGGCAGCACTGCTTTGCTGAAAACCCAAATTTCCCTTCAAAATGAAACTTTTCACCATTTAAAAATGCTGCTTTGATGCTAATTCCATCTGTTCATTCTGAAATCACTGCAATTAAAAAGGCCCTGCCATGTCCAGGATATTTCACTGTGCTTCACCAAAACCAGGCATAATTCCTGAATGACAGGCCCTGTGAAACCAACTCTGAGAGAGATCCTCAAGGAACTCCACTTTCACTCGCACAGGAACACACGTTTATTTCTTTCCAAAAGTATCCAGGCTCAGCAGTTCAAAGAAACTCTAACTCTCTGAGCCAGGTCAATTTCAATTTATCTAGCCTGCAGATAAAACTCCTGCATTCACGAAAATGACTATGGGCCTCATTACGAGTATGGAGGCAGCCATGGTGCTATTAGCACCATAGCTGCCTCCATACCGGGCTCCAATACTGGGTTCCTTCAATGGGGAATTACCGGGTCATTCCAACATTGGAGGACCCGGTAATTCCTCCTTGAAGGAACCATTCCCTAATCCCATTTGAGCCCCCATAGGGCTCAATGGGAATGGGGAGGAAGGTAATAACGGGCACATTACAAATGGCCCGTTATTAGCTCCCTCTTTCCCTCGCGGGACCCAGAAAGGACGTCTGGTTTCACGAGACGTCTGTTCCGGGTCCCACAAAGGGAACCTCGTTATAGGCACTCCCATAATGAAGGGTGTCGGTCCCATACCGGCACCCTTCATGACGGAACCGCCAGGGTCGTAATGAGGCCCAATATCTGCAAATACAGAGGGGGAATCTGATGGAGCTGCCAAAACCGAATTTAAAGAAAGAAATGCTAGCAGTTTTCAACTCGTGTAAAAATGCGCTTTTGCAAAACTGAAGGAGAAAAATGCCCATTTAAAAAGGAAACTGTTGAAGGAAAGCCTGCCACTACCTAGCAATGTGAAGGGGTTTGTGGCTGCTGAAAATACACACGTGGCTATTTTATTCCACAGGTTTGTTTTAATTCAGGACCCAAAATAGGAAAATAAAGATTTCAAAACAAATGGACTGAATTTGCAAGCTCCCAAAAAACAGTTATTCCAGTTGGTAGCCCTGAAAGGTCCCCCTAGGTAGGGAATCACAGCATAAACTCTCAGCAGAGACTAATACCCCACTGATAATTACAGGGTGGTAAAGAATCTTGGCTGGACTGAACTCACTGACAATGGAGATCCCAGGGCCAGGAAGCTTGAAATGTGTAGGGGCAATAATACCTTCAATCAAGCTGAGAAACCCCCACCTTGCTTTGAAGGAAATGAGAGTTGGCAGCAGTTGAAGGAAAAAAATGATCACATGACAAGGACTGTCATTTGTTTCAAAATACTATTTCATAAAAGCACTTTAAAGACTTTTATCTTTGCAGCAAGACTTTGTAAAAATGTATAATGTTTAAGACTTGGTAGAATTCATTGACACCTTGGGGACAGAAATGGCAAAATATGACAGATTACAAGAAAAGCATCTATGTTGCAAATGTGAATTTTTGTACATATATCCCTTATGATAATTCACAACCATGTATAAAGTTCTAGAATGTTGAGTAATATAAATCCCATTGAAAAGCGCAAGCAACTGGTAGGCGGGCAAAAAAAGGTCTCACGGATTGGAGGATTGGACTGCAATGTACTGCACAAAATATGTAACCTGTGTATATAATTTGCTAAGAGATTGCAATTGTATAAATGTATGTTTGTTGCAGAAACAGATTTTAGTGAAAGTAACTGTGGGAGGTTTTTGGACATTGTTAAACTCACTCAATGAATCTGACATAATTTTCCTGAAATCCAACCAACTGAGAGCGAGATGGAGACTAGCATCCTTGTCCAATCCCTTTGTTAGAGGCCTATTTAGAGGCCTATTTAGATAAGCCTGCCCCAGTCATATACTTTGGTGATGTCACTATGCATGATAAATAAGAGTCCCTGACAAGACTCTACACACAGACACAGACACTCTTCCTGATGTTCCTGAACCAGCGTCCTGTTCCTGTTCCATCCATCCAGACTCCAGATCCCAACTAAAAGACCAAAACATTGCTGACCTTAATCCAGGGCCCACTGCAAAACCCAAGCAGTGCTGATCCTATTCCCAGCAAAGCCTCAATTCTGAAAACCCACTAATCTCCCATTGAAAGGGGAAAGCTGTGGTGTTTTTAGGAAGCATCCCGATACCACTAACTGCATGCCTCCTGCCAACCTGCCATCGTGCTGATCTTTGGTATCCAGTGACCAGAATTGCCCTTCCAGTCCAGTGCCATCTGGTGACCAGAACTGCCCAGCTGTTTGCCAGGCGCCCTGCCGTGTAGTGACCAGAACCATTGACTGTCCAAAATCCAAAAACTAAAAAGTGGACTGTGAGTATCAACTGCCACTGCATCTAAACCCGTAGCCTATCTTGTCTTTGTCCTTATTCCACTCTCTAAATAACCCTATCCTTAGCCTGATACCTTGTTCAAACTGTCACAATCATTCTTGCAACCCTGCCCTTGATTTCTAGTGTTAATGCCACGTTTCTTTTGATTTCTGTCTTGCATAGATCCTAAGAGAGAGAAAGGAACAATGAAGGTGGTGACCCTGTCTCTTAGTACTACAATCTAGCGGTGAATGTACCTATTGTTGGAAAAAGGGTCAATCACTTAAAGAACCCAGTGGAGCCAGTGTTAATAGGAGTGCCAAAACACCTAAGGTAATTGTGTTTTTTTAAACAAAAAAAACAAATGTTGAAGCCAACCTGAAGTTAACAATAAAAGTACATTTTATTTAATTCTCAATAAAACATTTAAAACTTCTTTTTTAAAAAAAGATCTTTAACTGAAAACGTAACAAAAATCATAAGAGGCAGACCTCTTATAATAAGGTTTTTTCTTATTATTTGGGGAGGGAAGGTCAGATTTGTATTCCGATTCTTGCCTATTATTCCTGATTGCCTGCTGCTTCTGTTTTCCACTCAGAAGTAATTATTTGTGGGTTGAGGGAACATTGCCGGGGAAATCCTAACTTGGGTGCTATCTTTCCCAAACCAAAAGTGCTCTTGTTCCGCTGTGCTGTGTATCTGTTCCACTAGAAGGTTAAACCCTGTGCATTGCTCACCTTCTCATTGTAATCACCACCCCATTGGTGATTGCTGCTCCCTATTAAAGAGTGTATGATTTCTTTTGAATTTTAAAATAAATAAATAAATATTGTATTTTACCAACTAGCCTGGTTCATGGTCCATTGTGACCGGGGGTATTTGAAAAGGGTGTGTGATATGAGTGGTGTACCATCTCAATATTGAATCAATATAAAAAGATACACATTTCAGTTGTGCTCTGCATACTAGGCCGAGACCAAGGTGTGTGTAGCCTGATTGAAATCCTTAAAACATTTGGGGGCTCATCCGGGATTGAGTTTGGTTACCACCCGTGACAGTCTAACACAGCAGACTAACCTGCAAGGTAGTGTTACTTTGTGTGGTGGGAATACTGGGTTACACTGTACAGCGCCTCCCAAAAACAAATACTCTAAGTACCAGGCCTGTGTCTAGAAAACTAAAATTAAAATCAACCCCAAAATAGACAGAAAAGCAACAGAATACAGGTTACCCTTATATAAATAAATAAATTAAGAAAGAAAAATGACCGTAGTAGAAATCAATATGGCTAGGGGAGCACCTTCTGCACAAGCTATTTGTCAGAGGTGAGTGGCCAGAACAGGATGAAAAGTCTGGCTACAAGAAATAACACAACAGGTCACCGCCATGAACCTGGATGCGTGGCAGGATGGGGACCTATTACACCAAGCTCTGAGTGTGTTACATCTAATATGGTTGTCGGTTCTATATCCCGACTCTCCTACGCGGCGCGAGCTGTTCCGGGTGTTTGCTGAACGAGCTGTAACGCTGTAGCGTTTTTACCGGATCTCAACCGAAGGTTGGCCACGCCCCCAGACTTCCGCACAGTATATCCGGACACTAAACCGGTGGCAAGGCGCGTTGCTTCTCTCCTTCTGAGTAGCTGTACGCTCCGTAAATTCATGTAGATTTCAATCTGCTCCTACTACTTACTTTTCTCTCTTCTTTACGCTGTTATCTCTAATAGCTGTGACGTTCTTTATTTTCTTCTTAGTGAAACCCACCGGGCTTCCAACCAATGGTCTTTCCACCCTTACGGGTTCTGCTAGCCTCTTCAGCGACTCTATCAGGTGCGTTACTACGTACTTATTCTTACAGCCCTTTACTTTTGTCAATCATTCTCTGGAGATTCTTTATCATTGTTCTAATCCTATTTTCCCCGTAGCACTTCTGATTCCAGCCACAGCACCAGAAGAAGTAGGAGATCCTACCCGGAAGCACAGGAAAGGGATTTCCCTTCGGTTTATTGGCTCAGGCGGTAAGGGAAGCATTTTGTGTTTCAAGACAAAGCCACTTGCACAAGACTTGAAGATGTATAACCTTATCCTTCTTTAGCTCATTTAGATTAGGCGTGAGCCTCTTCCTGCCTTTTTTCTTACATTTAGGATTGACCGAATAACACCCAGGTAATCCTTGTTTCCACTCTATTCACATTCCTTATCCTTTCTACTCTCAAGTATTTACTAGCCTGTTACCTTTTGTATTATTACACCCAGTTTCCTGTTCCACTGACGATCACCAACTACCCTTGGCTGAGGAACATCACCCTAGCTGTCCTCAGGATTCTACGGACCCTAGCAGCCCAACACAGGGTTTTTCCCCCGTTGGGGGTTTTCCCTGAGGGCTCCTTTGCATCCTGGCTCTTGGAGCGGGAGGTGAAGGGATCCCTAGGAGGAACCTCATAGCCTTCAATAGAACAATTTCAAGCTCCAGGGAACAATCAAGTCTCGAGGTGGGTAATATCT
This sequence comes from Ambystoma mexicanum, assembly GCF_040938575.1. Taxonomy (NCBI): domain Eukaryota; kingdom Metazoa; phylum Chordata; class Amphibia; order Caudata; family Ambystomatidae; genus Ambystoma; species Ambystoma mexicanum. Next base: position 703,029,489 of record NC_090923.1, read on the forward strand.
TGTATGTTGACGCTTGAGTTTGATGAATAGTACAAGATTTGAAATTAGATATTACAGAGTGAGCTATATATGATCCCAAAAATTAAAGAGGAGAAAACTAAAATTGCTAGAATCATGGCCTACATGTATCTCCACATGGGAGTGATGCGGAAAAGGCATGAGGAAAACACCACTTTAGCGCAGAACGAATCTGAACTATTAAATAAAATTCAGACTGATCTAGATTTAGCAGAACAAATATTACAGAAGAGCCAAGAGTTGGAGGTAGAATCTGGAAATTATATCCTAGAATTAAAAAAAGATTTGGCTCTCTAACATCAAAATAATGCAGATCAAGAGGCCCAATTAGATTCAGTAAGACTAGAGTGTCAGAGAAAGGTTGACTCTCTAGAAGAGAGTCAAAAGAAGCTGACTAAAAAATTAACCTATAATAGGGTGTGCTCAGGACAAATAACCATGTTGCAAGACCTGGTCAAAAAATTGAAAGATGAAACTAATAAATTCCTTATGAGAGACCTCCACTCTCAAGCAGAATTTGATGAAGAGCACCAGAAATTCAATATCATCAGGAAACAAAGGGATGACCTGGCTGAACAGAGTGGGACCCTAAGTCAGGAGAAAGATGCCCTAGGCAAGGAAATAAGCAAGTTAAAAGCATAGTTACAGGGAAGTGAGGTAGCCCTCCAGAAATTAAATGAACTCAAAACATAGTATGGGAATCTACTGGAGCATGCCAGACGGATAGAAGGTACTCTGGAAGAGAACAGCCAGACCAAAGATGCAAAAATTCAGGAGGTGAGTCTCCTGCAACAGAAATTGTCGCATTATTCCCAAACCATACCGGAAGTGCAGAGAGACAATGATGCCCTCTGTGAAAAGAATGATAGGCTCCACAAACAAGTTACAGCGCAAGGGTGGGACATAGAAGCAAGTAAAACCTTGATATCTGAGCACAAGGCTAAGATCTTTGCTTATTATCAAGAGAAACTAGCGAGGTTGGAGAAAGAGGGTGCTAGATTTAATCCTAGCTGGAGGGACCCTGAATAGGTAGAGAGGGAAAGGGCAACCCCTGATCATAGCATAAGGACCTCTGTACTAAGGGACTCAAACCCATTTCACACTTTGTGCACTGCTGACTTCATGGCTGCCAGTTCACATGAGCCGGAGACCATGAGCCCATCAGAATTTAATAGACCAAGCATGATGGAACTGACAGGTCAGCACCTCACAGAAACTGATGGACGGGTGTACCTGTATAGAGACCCAAACATTAAGGCTGATGTCTCTGACAAGGAAGTTTCCTATGAGGGGAGGGTCAGGGAATTAGATCCACAGAAGTATTACTTTCCAAGGGACCAGTTGGTCCAATTCCATGAAAAACCCAATGAAATGAGGCCCAACAATAGCATCCCAAAGAACTCTACCCAATTAGGGCAGTGGGGGGAATACTTTGCCAACCCTGGGAGTAGGAAGGAGTCAGAAGACTACTCTCCTGTGCCCCACAGGGGTGGAGAAACTAGACCCCACCATTCTGCGAGCCCCTCTCAAGCTCACAGATTCTGGGAGAGCCTAGATGATCATGAGGGGACCTCAAGTAGTAGCGCCTCTGAGGCCGAGTGGACACGGGTGACTAAGCCAAAGAAGGCAAACAAACTGAGGAGAGTTATGACAAAAGATCCCATTAGGCAGATTAAGGCCCTTAGGATTGTCATAACCCCATACCATAAACATGCAAAATATTCTGTTTGGGAACACTTGGAACTCTTTGAGCAGATGATGGACATTCTCCATATGTAAGACAACCAGAACTGCATAGAGTATGTCAAATGTACATTCTCCCCTGAGTACTCCAGTTTTTTTGCTGGACTGGAGGACCAGAACCATTCAAGATGGTCCACCTACAGGGTGGCCATCTTGAAACACTTTTATTTCTGCCCATAGAAACCCCCAAGAGGCTCACAAAGCAGCCTACAATCTGCAGTGTGGGGAAGATCAGGCCCCACGAGGGTTTGTGCAGGAGCTCAAACGCGCTTTTGCACAAACCACTAGGAGTGTGCGCACAGATAGCAGGGAGTTTGTAACCACCTTCTTTCATGCACTCCCCAAGTATATCATGACCCAGCTGGTGAGGGACTTCCACGAGAAAATATCTCTGGACTGGGTTATAGAGCAGGCGACCTGCATTTATGAGGTCCAAAAACCTGCAAAAAATAAAAATCTGAACAAAAACCCCAAACCAGCCAACACCCCTGCTGCTGCTAAGGCGGCAGAGGTGAAGGTTGCTCCCATTTTAGACTTAGAGATGGGGGAGCCTAAAAATGTAACTGCACAAAATCAGCAAAATCCAAGACCGAGAAGACCTTCAGGCCAATCACAAGCAGGGGGTAGTCAGAGAGGTAATCCCACAAATGGGACCCCTAACTCCCCTGATTATATCAGCCCCTGATACAAAGGCAACCGACCAATCCTAGGGTATTTATGGACTCCCCCAGTCCAAAGGGGGGCGGTCCAATCAGGTAAGTACTGCCCCGGAAAACTTCCCTCCTAACTTCCCCAGGAGGGCAGTAATTCCCCAAATGCTGGGTTAAGTTTCTTTCCCCGGTACCCACAAAACCCCAACCTGCAGGACAACCCTCCTTTCATTCCCCGATTTCAGGAGCCCAGATAACCCAATATGGAAGAGGGGAGGCCAAGAGTGGAGGGTTACCAAATTTCACCATATCCAGGGTACTACGGGAGAAGGGATAGTTACCTTTCCCGTGATCCACCTAGGGTTGACCAGAGACCCCTGTACCAGCCGGAACGGTTTTCCCAACTGGAGCGCTAGGTCTAAAACCTTACCCAGGATCTGGGTCGCATGTTGAGGGCTCAACAGAACCCTCAGATAAACATGTCAGCTCAGAACCCCACAACCCAAGGGTCTGGTACCCCAGAACAATGACGGGGAGAGAACCCCAACAACTCACCGTTTCCAGAGAAAAAGGCATTGGGAAAGGGGGTGTAAAGCCCCAGAGGAAGCTTCCTTCCTCCCTCGTGAATAGCCCTTGGACACCCAGGAACGGGAACAAAAATCTCCTGCCCCCGAATATCTGAAATCCAAGGAACAGAGGGTGGGTAGGAGAAATAAAGAACTCAAAAAGGCCCACTTTGTGGAGGAAGTTAGTGTCCTCCAATTTGAAGGGGAAGAATACTTGGAGGATTCTGGGAAAAAGATCTTCTCCTTCAGGGAAAGGGGGACTCCTCCCAAAGAAAAATGGGTCCCATGATATTTACATAAAGACTGGGTGGATGTGGGGACTAAGTCAGAATCGCCCATCCTTGAACCCCAGAAGGAATATCCAGGTAACCTAATAGTAACAGAGGGATCCTGAACCTCACAAACCAATTCTGGGGACTGCCTCCAAAAAGGGGAGAGGGGGGCAGCCCAGAATCATAAAAAGGGGAGCCCAAAACTTCCCAAATATCCAAATGTCAAATTTTTATTTCAGATCCCCAAACTCCCACACAGAATTAGGCCCAAACTTCCCCTGTGTCGGAGTCAAAAAGTAAGAAAATTTACAACCCAGTTGCCCAGAATGAAACCACTGTGATTAAAAAGGCCTTGCCATGCCCAGGTTATTTGATTGTGCTTCAACAAAACCAGGCATAGTTCCTGAATGACAGGCTCTGTCAAACAAACTTTGAGAGAGATCAGCAAGGAACTCCACTTTCACTCGCACAGGAACACGCGTTTCTTTCTTTCCAAAAGTATCCAGGCTCAGCAGTTCAAAGAGACTCTAACTCTCTGAGCCAGGACAGTTTCAATGTATCTATGCTGCAGATAAAACTCCTGCATTCAAGAAAAAGACTGTAGCTGCAAAGACAGTGGGGGAATCTGATGGAGCTGCCAAACCGAATTTAAAGAAAGAAATGCTAGCAGTTTTCAACCCATCTAAAAATGGGCTTTTGCAAAACTGAAGGAGAAAAATGCCCATTTAAAGGAAACTGTTGAAGGAAAGCCTGCCGCTACCTAGCAATGTGAAGGGGTTTCTGGCTGGTGAAAATACACACAGGGGATATTTTATTCCACAGGTTTGTTTTAATTCAGGACCCAAAATAAGAATAAGAAAATGCAGATTTTAAAACACATGGGCTGAATTTTCAAGCTCCCAAAAACCAGTTATTCCACTTGGCAGCCCTGAAATGTCCCCCTAGGAACCGAATCACACCATAAACTCTCAGCAGATAATAACACCCCACTGATAATTACAGGGTGGGAAAGAATCTTGGCTTGGCTGAACTCACTGACAATGGAGCTCCTAAGGCCAGGAAGTCTGAAGTGTGAAGGGCAATAAAAGCTTCAATCAAGCCGAGTAACCCCCACCTTGCTTTGAAGGAAATGACAGTTGGCAGCAGTTGAAGGAAGAATAAAATTATCACATGACAATGACTGCCATTTGTTTCAAAAGACTATTTCATAAATAAAGTTTAAAAACTTTTATCTCTGCAGCAAGACTTTGGGCCTCATTACGACCCAGGCGGTAAGGGGTTAACGGCGCCGTAAAAGGTGTCGGCGCCGTTAAACCCTTACCACCTAATTACGAGGTCCCTTTGTGGGTCCCGACCTTAACGGCTGGTTTTACCAGCCGTTAAGGAAGGAACCCACAAAGGGACTTTTGAGGTAATTACGGTACCGCAATTTGCGGTACCAGAATTACTGCCTTCCCCATTCCCATTGAGCCCTATGGAGGCAAAAATGGGAATGGGGAAGGGCCAATGGTGAATGGGGAATTACCGCCATGCCAACCTTGGAATGGGGCGGTAATTCCACCATTCACCATGGCGGAGTTGGTAAAATACCGGCGTCAACCATGGCGCTAATAGCGCCATGGTTAATGCCAGGGTCGTAATGAGGCCCTTTGTAGAAATGTAGAATTTTCGCAGTGTAAAAGTGTTTTTTGGACTTCCTTTTAAGACTTGGTAGAATTCATTGACAACTTGGGGACAGAAATGGCAACATATGACAGATTACAAGAAAAGCATCTATGTTGCAAATGTGCATTTTTGTCCATATATCCCTTATTATAATCCACACCCATGTATAAAGCCCTAGAATTTTGAGTAATATAAATCCCATTGAAAAGTGTGAAAAACTGATAGAAGGGAGAAACAAGGTCTCACAGACTGGAGGATTGGACTGCAATGTGCTGCACAAAATATTTAACCTGTGTATATAATTTGCTAAGAGATTGCAATTGTATAAATGTATCTTTGTGGCAGAAACAGATTTTAGTGAAAGTAACTGTGGGAGGTTTTTGGACATTGTAAAACACACTCTATGAATCTGACATAATTTTCCTGAAATCCAACCAACTGAGAGCGAGGCGGAGACTAGCACCCTTGTTCTATCCCTTTGTTAGAGGCCTGTTTAGTTAAGCCTGCCCCAGTCATATACTTTGGTGATGTCAATATGTATGAAAAATAAGAGTCCCAGACAAGACTCTACACAGACACTCTTCCTGATTTTCCTGCACCGGTGTCCTGTTCCTGTTCCATCCATCCAGACTCCAGATCCCAACTACAAGGCCAAAGCATTGCTGACCCTACTCCAGGGCCCAATGTAAAACCCAAACAGTGCTGATCCTATTCCCAGCAAGGTCTCAGTTCTGAAAACCCACTAATCTCAAATTGAAAGGGGAAAGCTGTGGTGTTTTTGGGAAGCATCCTGATACCACTAACTGCATGCATCCTGCCAACCTGCCATCCAGCTGATCTTTAATATCCAGTGACCAGAATTGCCCTTCCAGTCCAGTGCCATCTGGTGACCAGAACTGCCCAGCTGTTTGCCAGGCGCCCTGCCATGTAGTGACCAGAACCATTGACTGTCCAAAATCCAAAAACAAAAAAGTGGACTGTGAGTATCAATTTCCACTGCATCTAAGCCCATAGCCATTCTTGTCTTTGTCCTTATCCCACTATCTAAATCACCCTATCATTAACCTGATACCTTGTTCAAACTGTCACAATCATTCTTGAAACCCTGCCCTTGATTTCTAGTGTTAGCGCCATGTTTTTTTTCATTTCTGCCTTGCATAGATCCTAAGTCATTAGCGATATTGTATTTAAATAAATTAATTATCCCTTAAGAGAAGGGGTACACTGTGTGAAGGGTTACAACTGCAGTGTAACTTTTATATTCACGGGTGGCGTTCCTCTTTTCTTAGCCATTAATCTAGTTTAAGTAAGATTTGCCTTTCAATTTTAAAACCGATTCCTCTTTTCACTGCTCTATTTTCCTAAAAACGAACATCACTCTACCTTCCATATCTCTCTCAATTTACCAGCTAGAGACTTACTTTAATGTCCATATTACCTGTGATGTATTCCTATCCCCCAACCAAAAACCTCACTCTAAATCAGTGTATTTCACCTGTTTTTCTTAAAGGATAGTTCCGGGACTTTTTTTTTATTGTCCCTACAGTTCGGCCATGTGTTTTTAAGCATAAATCGGTAGATCGTAGAAAACTTTCCTATGGACCTTACCCGACTTTTCGTCCATTAACGCACTCGAAATCAGCCGCCATTTTCTGATAATCCTATCATTTCCCCCCATCGACCTGGCTCACCTGCTTTTGCGGCACTAAATCAAATCCCCCACCCCTGAAACAGACTTTATCAAAACATTCATATTCCCCGCCTCTATCCGTGACGTGACTGTGCTGCGTAGGCAAATGCGCCCAGGCGTCTTCTACGCGACTCCACACAGAACCCGGAAACCAACACAGATCAGCTCACAACACAGCGCGCCACAATTCGGAATATGAAACTGTACTTTTAAATCAAACCGCAAGATTGTAAATTTGGTAAAGTACATTTATTTGACATCAAATGTTTAGAGAATATTCAGCGATTTGCATTTTTATTTGCTCACGTTCCAAAAAGTTCGTTTTGAGGCACGCAATGTTCCTTTGCTGTACACAGGGTCTTAGATCATCTCACAATACAGCGCCACAATTCGGAATATGAAACTGTGGTTTAAAAGCAAACGGCAAGATTGTACATTTGGCAAAGTACATTTATTGGACATCAAATGTTTAGAGAATATTCAGCGATTTGCATTTTTCTTTGCTCTCGATCCAAAATAGTTCGTCTTGAGGCAAGCGATGTTCGTGTGCAGTACACAGGGTGTTGGTTTACGATAAAATAAGCTCTTCGGTCGCACTGATAATCGCATGGCTGTTCCAACAACGAGGCACTAGGCCACCACAACGGTCTGTATGTTGCATTTAGCCGTTAGTACCGCGTAAGGGCATACTGGTACTTGGCGATCGTCCCATAAAATGGTCAGGGTGGTAACGTTGTTCACGCGGAGAAGCAACTGGCGGTTGTAAAAGCCATCCGCCGGTGTCTGGTACTCGTGACACATACAATAATGAAGGATGTTCCTGTTTTAAAAACATAAAAAATGAAATTAGTCTCACCATCAGATCTTTATTAAAATTATTCATTTTATATATTAGGTCGGGAAATTATTTCATAGCTAGGACAGTGCAACTGGGTATTATACGTCAAGGAGGGGCTGTAGGATACTGAGACAGTCCCCCAGTGCAGGGGTTGACAGGGAGGCAGTGCAGGTGGAGAGTGGAAGGGCCCAGGACCGAGGTCGCAGACAGTGGACCAGTTGTAGCAGGGGAGAGGGAGAGAGAAAGCAGAAGCAAAGAGGAAGGTTTTGAGGTGCTTCCGTAAAAGGAGATGGTTCTCCTCAAGATAGTGCGCGGTACAAAACAATATGCCACATAGAACGAACAAGTACAACTTAACCCGTCTTTAAAGCTACTGTATAGTAATTAAATTGCGGTATAAACTCATCTAAAGAGTTACTTACATCATATTTGCATTTTCCATTGTGTCTGTGCGTAGGGCAGCCCCGAAATACCACTCCTTCTATGCCGACGTTATTTCTTCTAATGAACGAACATTAAATGGCTTTCGTTTCTGAAATTATATTCATTATCGTTTCTTACGTTATTGCCCCACACCCCCAAAAAGAAGTCTTTCGGGATGGTCCCGGCCTGTCAAGGTCAAATAACAATAGAACCTTATACTGAGTCGTGGGCCATTCCGGCACCCGAGCAAAAAATCAAAGCAGCTGACCTTCACTTTGAACGAGCACACATTCCTAGTTAGCTACATTCAGTGTAAGGCCATCTCACAGGACTTGAAATTTACACTCCATCTTTGCATTTTGTCTGCGTGCATTTTCATCCCCAGCGAACCATAAATACGGAGACATTCTATATTTTTTGAAAAATGATTTATATTACTGTTTGGTTTAATTTAATGCGCAAATGAACAAGGGTGGAGAGACACATTGCATGTACACTGAGCAATCACTTTTATTTACACAATACATAGCTACACATATTCAATGTGCCTGCGACATGAGGAGACTCGAGAGAACAGACAATCAAATTACAATCATTTAAACCGTGATGTGTATTTCTCAATGAGCTCTGCTTTAGGTGGACATGGAACAGAGGCAATGTTGGGTGGCAATGCAGTTGTCCCCTGCACAGGTTCGTTCACAACTCCATGTATGTGCCTATCTAGGACATCAACAATAAGTCTCTCAATAAACTCATATTGTATATCCTCAAACACTGGTTTGATCACCCATTGTTTACTTCTTTTAGTGAAGGCCTTATTGTAGCGAAGCGTCCCTAAAGTTCCGGTCGTCCTACTTTGTTGACGGCCAACATTATGGTTATGTGCCAAGACCGCTAGAAGAGTCCGATTTATCATGCCCTCCATGCCAAAATGCAATCGTTTTGGCCTGTACTTTAGGCACATATTGTGGAACACCTCCAAATCTCCTGTGTGGCAGAATTCCGTGAGTCCCCTCAAATCTCTTGTTATAGTTTTATCAAATACAATCTTTTCAATGGCTTTGTGAGTGGGTGATGAAGGAATCAACCACTTCTTCTTCCGTGCCTCCTCTGTGGACAAATGGCCATGTTCACAATTGTGGAAATGTTGGTTTGTGGTCCAGCGGTGAACGTTGCTACAGTGTAGCATTACTGACCGCCATTTTTCCAGTAGAATTTCCAACGACCCTCCACATGTTTTTGAGCTCCACCAAAGATGGTTGCTGATTGACTTGGACCACTGTGAAATAACTTGCATATCTTTTTTTTTACCTGCAGCCGACATTTTTTTATTGATTGTTTTTGCAAGATGCCAAACGTCAAATTGGTGATTAAATTTTTGCACTCTTCTCTCATTGTCTTGGCAATTGAAACGTGTCTGTCCGTGGCTATCAGCTCGATCACCATTCCCCGCGATTGTAGTTCTTGCAATGATGCTACAAAGCCAACTTTCTCCATGGCCACTGAGGATGTACTTTGTGACACCTGCACGACCACCAAACTCACAATTTTCTTACTTTCCATGTCCTGAAAGTGGTAGGTGCAGTACTTGGCTGAAAATCCTGGGCTGTCGCACTGTCCATCACCGGCTAGCCTGAACCGTTTGCCCGCGAATGTACTATCAATAGACATTTTTTCCATTCTCCAAGCTTCGCTAATGGCTGGAAATAGATAATAGGTTTGGTATTTGTAGAACTGAGTTTTCGCAATGAAATGGATTCCCACAAACTGAAAGAAAGACTCTAACTTTTTAAAACTTGAACCACTAAAAAGTGCGGCCGCTGCACAAAGTAGATTTCCTGCTGGCAGTTGCCCCAGCATGGGTTGTGCAGACCATGAGAAAGGATGATATTTTGTACAGGTGGCATGTATTTTAAGGTTAGTGCCTCGAATTGCACGAGTCACATTAATCAATGGCTCCCCACATACTTCCCCACCAACCGAATGCCCACATTTCATCCGAATAATAATATCAATCAAACAACTATCGAATACAATGAATTTGGCCTCTTTCCTTATACTGTCACTCTGCATCCCAGCTGGTTCGGCCTGTAACGTTGAGGACATGTCACTCACATGAAAGGTCGAATCTCTGATATCTTCTTCCGCTATGTTCAGTGATATTGATGGTGTTTCATTGTCGTCCACTTCATTCTCTTCCATTGCAACATCTGTTCCTTCTCCGGCGATGGGTGAATAAAACAATTTCTTCAACTTTCTCGCGGTCTTAGTTTTTGCGGGTGTGGATTCTGTGAATTGATCTCCGACTGCATCCGAACTACCAGGAGGACATTCACTATCAATGGCTGGTGGTGGTATAGCTCCGTTGTCAATCACTTCATATTCTTCCCATTGGCACGATGCATCTCCAGTCTCAAGTCCCTGCCAAAAGGTTTGACAAGCAACATCTCTCGTTCGCTTCACTGTCTGTGTAGATCTAGTTCGTACACCCACTCACAACTAGAGGACAGATTGGAAAAGGGATGTTCAGTTTAAACACAACTTACAGTATTGAACTATTAACAGTGAAAAACAACATAATATAGTGACCAGGACACTAACCTTCTTTTGCTTTCTTTTCTTTGAAACTTTCTTGCCTCGAACTTCAACATCAGGACGCTGTTGCTCCGACTCGTGTGTGCATGTCTCCACTTCCTCTTGCGCTGCAACGACTATATTTTCATGACAAGCACATCCATCATGCACTGACGCTCCATCGACTCCCTGAAACATAGAACTTTCATTAGTATGTATAATAATATTGAAAACACAAAATATACTTGGGGACCAATACCCACGTACATCTCAATAGCAAAACACGAATGAACGCTTTGTGTAGAACATTCAAACGACAATTATTCACGCATTGTTGATCTAGTTAGATGGAACTGTCAAGATCCATACCTCGGGCTCCTCATAGACTTCCATTGATGATATTATTGAAGATGATGCTTCAGTAACTCCCTGAAACACAGTAATTGCATTAGTATGGTTTTCTATTTTGTTAAAAAGAACATAAACTTTGTGCAGGCGTCAACGGCTCATCTAAATAGACCTGCACAAATGATCAGTTGTCTAAAATAAATAATGGATATCTAAATATGATTCGATTTGCTCGATCGTTGGAAGTGTCACCACCCAGAGATCTGCATCAACTACTAGGGGTGATGTTCTTGTAGAAGAAGCTCCGTCATCTCCCTGAAACATAGTACTTGCGTTAATAAAGAAGGAAGTATAGCGGATGTAATCACGTCATATGATTTCGCTTGATCGAACTGTCAGTATCCATACCTCGAAATGCATAAGAACATCAAGGGACGATGTAACTGCAGTGCACACTTCTGCAAGCTGTTGCGCCGACCCGTAACTGCATGCTCCCCCTTCTTCTTGGACTAATGCTCCATCGACTCCCTGAAACATAGGACTTTCATTATTAATGAACACAATATTGAAAAAAGAAGACACATAGGAGGGCGACGACAGAAGGACATATCAATGGCTAAAAACGAAAGAAACATTGTGTGTAACAATCACGCTACAAGAATGCAAGATCTGATGATCTCCATCGATGGAACTGTCCGGAAACGTACCTCGAGCATCTGAGTGACATCAACGGTTGTCGTCAATGCGTTGGACTCCTCAGCATCTCCCTGAAAGACAGTACTTGCATTATTTTGGATAACAATAATTATAACTGAAAACAAAGACTAGAGGACGAGTACAAGGGTGTACCATTAGGTAAAATAATTACACGATAAATTGAAACTATTGATTTACATGCCTAAAACAAGTCAGTGGCAGAATAGCTAAGTAAGATTACCCGATAGGCGCTTGAAGTGGCTGATGACTGCAATAACGACACGGATGGAGAATCTTCAGCCTTCATATTGAGTGGATACATAAATGGGGAAATTATTGTTAGCTAATGCTACACACTACCGCAAGGCCGAGAGATAAATACGTAAACTTGACTCACCAGTGGAGGGATGTGGACGAATAGAGTGGGAATAGCGGTTGAGAGCAATTTTCGCTTCGCTCGCGGTGTGTTCTTCTTTATTAGCAATGATGTGGAGTACATGTCTGAGCTAAAGTGCCTGCTGCAGATGCAGTATCGATCACCCCTCTTGTCCACAAAGACTTCTAGGACTCTACTTTCAAGCTCAGACGGTGGATATCCGCAATATCGGACCCATTCTCTTATCTGATCTATTGTCTTAGGCAAAACATGCATTATAGTACCTTCAGATTTTTTATGGGTCTTCGAAGGACAACCGCCAATGGAACAGGCAGGCATTGTGAAAAGTTCTGAAAAGTAAAGATCAACAATTCTATATGAATACCAATGTGTTAAAAAATTAAATGACACATAAAAGGTTCAATGCAAGGTTCGTTTTGGTTCTTGGAACTATACACGTTATTCACATGCGGATAAGTATTTGAATAACTTTAAAAAAATAGAAAAATAATTTGACTAAACTCAGAACGTGTGACTAGTTCCTTGCATGTACTGTCTTGAACGAAAAGAAATTGGACGCAAAATGATTATGGTACATGGCCTTACCTTGACGAACAAACAGTTAGATGCAGGGATCAGAGTAGTTTCTTGTCGTAGAACAGGGAGCAGTTCACAGGTTGCAAACTGACGAGTTTCCTCGAAGTGGTCACGGAAGTTCACAGAGACGAAGAGCAGATAACCAGCACCTTCACGGGTTGACTAGCAAAGCGCAAAGAAGTTCTCATTAGAAATATGAAGTGGGTTATAAAGAATTCGAAACAGGGGTGTGTTTGTGAATGAATGACGTGTATATGTCGTGGCATTATGCGGTTTGCAGGGGGGCGTCCAGCGTGAGGGGGGATGCTTGGCAGGAGACACGGGGTCTGGAGGTAGACATGGGAACAACAACCCATGCTCTATAGACCACTTTGAAGTGTACATGGTCTTTGGCACCTCTTGGCCTTTATCGCTCCCTGACAGCTCCACTTGGCAGCACAAGTACCCCGGTGCGAACTGCCTTTGATAGGGCGGGGGGTGGATTGGGGCGGTGGTCATGCAGACAAGACACAGGAAGACTCGTGAATGGAGACACACTTATGTGGATTGCAGGGGGGCGTCCAGCGTGAGGGGGGATGCTTGGCAGGAGACACGGGGTCTGGAGGTAGACATGGGAACAACAACCCATGCTCTATAGACCACTTTGAAGTGTACATGGTCTTTGGCACCTCTTGGCCTTTATCGCTTCCTGACAGCTCCACTTGCCAGCGCAAGTACCCCGGTGCGAACTGCCTTTGATAGGGCGGGGGGGTGGATTGGGGCGGTGGTCGTGCTGACAAATCTCGTTTGCCGCAGGGCCTCACCAAGGAGAGGCCATCTAACTGCATGTAAGAGGCAGGCTGCAGGATCTAGTACATGGAAGGCAGGGGGGTGAGTTTATAAATACCTCACCCTCCCAGGAGAATATATGGGTGCAGTTCACCCTGGAGACCCTGGATGCCTAGGCAGTTAGTCAGCAGCAGGCTGGCCTGTGTTGGCAAGGCGGCACGGGCCAGAGGGGGTCATCTCTGTACCCGGTGCCCAAAAGGATGATTTATTATGATCAACCATATTGATTATTTACCTATAACCATGTTTTGTATCAATAAAATCCAACGGCCTTTTATTGCCAACGCTTGAACAAAGTGGTGTGGTAAGTATTTTTGGGGGAGGAGGCATATGTATGTCTGCTGCATATGGGTTCAACGGTTATGTGGATTGAAGGTGGGCGGCCAGCGTGAGGGAGGATGCTGGCCGGAGACATGTGGTGTGACAAGACAAGGCACAGGAAGACTATTCAATGGAGACACACTAGATTCATTTAAAAAATCAAAACAACCATTGTTAAAATATATGTTGGGTTTTATTTTAGATCTTAATTTCAATTGAACATAAATAATAAACATTACACATTGTAAAGTTCCGGTTGCAGCACATCCAGGGAAAATCCGCGGTATTGTCCACTGTCGCTGGGGAAATGTTGTCTAATGGCAAGTACCGCACAGGCAGGTATTACTCTCTGAACGCGGTGTCCGAGCCTCCCGTGAAGCCACCAAGTGAAGCAAAGATAGGCCACCAGCCTGTACCACCTGTGAAAATGAAAGATGCAAACTGTATTAAAATGACAAAACTTTCTTATCACTGTCGATTCAGGTAAAAAATGTCATTCTGCTTTGAAAAAAATTCTATCTAGAAAATGCACAATATGGAACCAATTTACATGCATTCGAATGATATGTAGATGTAATTTTATATGTGGGAGACGACCATGAAATAGTAGTGGCATCACTGACATCACAACCAGAGTATACTTACTCGTTACTCGGATTACGCGGACGAACAGTGCCGCGAAGTTCGTGCATAAGCACCATCATCATCCTCAACACGGTCCGTGAGAGGCAGGCTTCCCTGAACTCTGGCAGCTCGGTGATGCATTGCGGACTTGGCTCGCCTTCCGAAATGTAGGCCAAGCACCCGGAATTTTCACGGCAGCATCAGTTCTCCTCCTCAGTTGGCATTAGCTCGCACCGATTGCACGTGCACCAGGTGGAGACGCCGTCCATGCGACATGGTCCAGGCTCTTCATCCGTTGACTGGTCCTCCCAACTACCGTCCGAATCCCCATCGTTTTCGCGTGCTTGCCTTTCCAGTAGTTCTTCCTCGGTGTACTCGGGCTCGTACATATACGGCATTATTGTAGCCATTGTGTGGTAAAGAAAGTAAAATAATTTACAGAGATGGTACAGGTGTTCACAAGGCCTAGAAGCGGCGAAGGTAGCTGACCAGAGCACAGAAACGAGTCACAGAATACTCAAAGTAACACAGAAGGAGTAATGGAATCGAAAATCTGCTGCTGTGTGTTGTGAAACGGTGTGTTTATACTTATTGAGGAAAGAGGCGTCCTGCCATTTCCATGGCGACACTTCATTAGCTGAGGCGCAGCGATTGTTGACACGAAACGTGCTTTGGCGTTGGGAAATGGGCGGTACGCGTCTGCTGATGTCAGGCTCAGGGGCGGGGGATTTGATTTAGTGCCGCAAAAGCAGGTGAGCCAGGTCGATGGGGGGAAATGATAGGATTATCAGAAAATGGCGGCTGATTTCGAGTGCGTTAATGGACGAAAAGTCGGGTAAGGTCCATAGGAAAGTTTTCTACGATCAACCGATTTATGCTTAAAAACACATGGCCGAGCCGTAGGGACAATAAAAAAAAAGTCCCGGAACTATCCTTTAAAAATCGTTTGGTTAATTTTAGATGGGAATGAAAAAAAATGCAACTTTCACACATTTCATTTTGCTGTGATCTGTGTTAAACCTTCCACTCATTTTCGAACTGTATGCTTTTGGTAATCCATTCTGTGTGATTGTTAGTGTATTTGCACTGTTGCTTTAGTGAGGAATTATATTTGCTTTAAGGTTTTTAACACACATTCATTATTTATTTGTCCATTTCCGAGTGTCATTTTATAACATTGCAAGGGGTTTAAAATCCGTTTTTCTCTCTTATTTGGGGAGGGAAGGTCAGATTTGTATTCCAATTCTTGCCTATTATTCTTGATTACCAGCTGCTTCTGTTTATCCACTCAGAATTAATTATTTGTGGGTTGAGGAAGCATTGCAGGTGGAAATCCTAACTTGGGTGCTATCTTTCCCAAACCAAACGTGCTCTTATTCCGCTGTACTGTGTATCTGTTCCACTAGAAGGTTAAACCCTGTGCATTGCTCACATTCTCATTGTAATCATCACCCCATTGGTAATTGCTGCTCCCCATTAAAGAGTGTATGATTTCTTTTGAATTTGAAAATAAATAAATAAATATTGTATTTTACCAACCAGCCTGGTTTATGGTCCATTGTGACCCGGGGTATTTGAAAAGGGGATGTGATATGAGTGGTGTACCATCTCAATATTGAATCAGTATAAAAAGATAAGCATTTAAGTTGTGCGCTGCATAGTAGGCCGAGACCAAGGTGTGTGTCGCCTAATTGAAATCCTTAACAGTGTTTGCAGCTTCAAGTTCACTGCAGCTCAGTGCATGCTTTCGATTGAATGCAGTATTTGTCCAATTGTATGCTGTGACAGTGAAGTCTGCATTCACCATGCTGTTTTGGTTTGCAGCCTACATTTAGCATGCATTCATACTTGGTTGCTGTATATCATTGCTTTTTGCAGTCTGCTTATGTCTTTGATAGCAGTTCCCCCATTGGCCAGCGTTCTATTGGGACATCACCCTCTGTGCATTTATACATCATGTATGGTCCTACCAGAAGTGCAAGAGGTGAGTATTTGTGTACTTGCATTCTAGTGGTTTTTATCACATCTGCACTTTCCAAAAGGTGCTGCCAACTTGCCAACCCATCCACTGTATCTTCTGCACCTATTCCTTCACAATCCCTTTGTAATACACTTGCATTTCATTTATTTTCCAAAAAGCCAGGACCTACTAAACCTCCTCATGACAGGCTCTTCCAACACAAACCTCCCTCCTCCTACCCACCTACCACTCAGCCTACTAATTCCTCCTGCTCCTCCTTCGCTCCTGTCTCCCCTGAAGAAGTCCCCGGAGTTGTCAACTCCATGAAGGTCTCATCCAAACAGGTGGGAACATGCTCATCCAGAACCATCAAGGGCAACATCTCCTCTATGTCCCCTGGTCTTGCTGATCTCTGCAATCACCTCTTTGCTGCAGTTTCCTTTCCATCCTCCATGAAGCACTCCATGTGCGCCCCATCCTTACAATACCATATGCAGAGCCTTCCTGCCCAGCCAACTTCCACCCAATTCAATCACCACCTTCCTGGGGAAAATGCTTGAGAGGTTTTCCCTCCCCCAAATGGACGCCGATACGTACTTGTTGGCAGTGTACATGTACACCAGTGTGGATTCCAATCTTCCTAAGCCATGGCCACTGCTCTCCTAGACACCCATGAAGAACTGCTAGCATCCAACAATTCATAATCCCCTGCTGACCTAATCCTCCTTGATATCTCATCTGCATTTGACACAGTGAAGCATTCCATCTTCATTAAAATGCACCATGTGCGGTCAGTGGACTGGCTTAGCTCATTCATAACCAACAAGCCATTCTTACAAATCATTTGGTGCCCTTTCTCCTACCCTACTTCCTCCTCCACCTGTGGCAGCCCACAGCTCTCCTTTCTTTTGCCATGCGTCTTTAACATATACATTTCCCTGCTGCAATGCTTCATGGCCTCATTCTCCCACAAATACCAGTGCTATGCTGATGACACACTACACTTCCTCAAAGTTCCTACTGACACACTTGCACCTTCATTCACCCTGACTGCCTCTGGACTGAAAATGACCTCGGATTGTACACCATCTGAAGCAAAAGTCCTCCATGCAGCCTACTTCTTCCATTCACTCCTTGCTCCATTGGCTCACTCCCTACCCCCTCATCCGAAGCAAGGAATCTTAGCATCATCTTTGACTCCCCCCTTTCCTTCATCCCTCATATTCTGCACATTTTACCTCCTTTGCAAGGCCTTTTTTGATAATGAAATAGAACAGGGAGGTGGATTGGTCCCACACCGTACCCGTCTCCGCCCGCCATATCTCTTGCATCTGAAGAATGAACTGCAGAGACTCTTCCTCGTCCCCCATACTGCATTGGATCACAGAGTGGAAATCTGGGGTGTCAGGGAAGGTCCTCCGCAGTGCATCCCATACCTGTGCTTTGACATTGTTAAAAGAAGCCCTGTCATGTCTGTCATTACCCAGGGTCACTGCTGGGAACCCTGCCTTCACCCACACTGTGTCAGCCTGGTCACCTATTGCTGACACTAAAAGGCTTTTGATATCCCCTATAGCCAAGGAAACTCCTGCTGTGTTTTTCTCAAATGCGTATATCCATTTCCCCGCACCCCCCGAGAGTGGTGGGAGGGCCTTTAATAAGTTATTTCCTGACCATAAGTGCCCAAGGGACGTAATGGGTCATCCTGCTCCCTTGTGGATGAGAGCCATCTGTAATTTCGATCTTACCTTTCCTCTACTTACCTTCATGCCTTTCTTTTTTGACAATGCCATTCACCCTAGTCTATTACAGAGCCTTCAATCCCACCCTTCTTCCTCTACTTCTGCCAATTCTGGAGTTGCCCATTTGATCTGTTGAATACCTCCCACTGCTCCTTCGTCGGACTCATCAAAGTCGCTCCAATATTCCTTTTCCCTCTTTGATTTTTCTGCATCATACCCCACACTTGCTGCTTCCCCCTCTTGCTCTATTTGAACTGCTTTAATTGGGGCTCTGTCTATTCGATAAAGGAAGTCCCAGACTTCCATTCATCCTCTGGGAGCTAGGAGGAACTCTTTAATGGGGGTGGCAATGGTGGTTGCCCTCCCCCTGTAGCTGTAGTGTCGTGTCACACAACGTTCACAATCTGGATAACTCTGCCTAAGTATTTGTCATGTATATTTCCAAATCTTGTGTCATTGGACCTGCGGGGGCGGGGGTTGGGCTTGATGGAGCATGTAAACCTATAGGGCCAACATTGGTATTTGATGAGACATATGGATGGGGCGGTGCAGTTGCTGGTGTGGCTGGTGTGCTTGCCTGTGGTAGGTATATGGGATCACAATACCCCTTGGCGGGCCTTGTAAGCAGTGAGTATTGTTTCTTTGGTTCTTCACTGTCCTTGCTTTTCTCTCCTAGTTCATTGTTTGTCACTGTTGGGGACTTTGCTTTCTTTTTCTTTATTATTTGTTGGGAGCATTTCCTCGAACATCCTCTACAAATCTAACACTTCTAGTCTATTCTGGAGCTGCTTCCCATTGTACTTTACCATTAGATAGGTTGCTACATAGTCCAATATCCTTTTATCGAAAAAGACCCTCCTTCTGGCCAGATATGAGGTGACCTCTCCCCTTTTCTTTTAGTTACCCATTGGCCATGGTATTTCTTTATTCGATCACTATACAAGGGGAAATGTTTGCAAATGTGTGTGAGTGGTGTATCTAAAACCATATTCAACCAAAGGGTCTCCTCCCTTACCCTGATTCTATCTGTACTGTAACACCTCAACCTTTAATGCAACAATCTTATTTTTCAATTATTTTCATTTCAAAACGTTAGGTATGCAATCTTGTTTTCCAATTATTTACTTTTCAAAACATTAGGTATGCATTTTCATATCAGTTACATAGAAACAGTAAACATTTTGATGGGACAAACCAACAATTTCACCGACAACATTGAACAAAGAACATAAAACACTCTAAAATAAACCCATATGCCTCTAGGCCCCCTTTTTTAAAGCAACCTTGAGTTTCCCTTCCCCACCCTCACTACTCACATCACCCTCACCCTTCCTGGGCCTACCTCCACAAGAGTTAAAGAACAGTATAGATACTAAACACTACTAATTTCCGAGCGTACTAAATATATGAGGCTCGTACTTTATTCCATTTCCTCACTTATTTCCAGAACTGTTCGGGACAGTGCTACGCAGCACCGCCTTCCACCCCTTTTGGAGCTAGGTTCCCGCATCTACTCTTATTTCCTCACTGTACTCCTTTATATAAAAACCTAATGGCCATGAAAAAGAAAAAGAACGCTTCGTTCTCAACAATCACTCCACTCAGTCACACTAAACCCAATGTTTGCGTGTTTCCCTTAATTGATCTGCTCCACACCTTCCCTTTCACTCCTTTACATCCTCTTGCAATCAATACTCATGTGCCTGTGGTATTCCGAGAGCCTCCATTTGCGGTCTAGCCACAAGTGGGGACCTCCCCGTCGTGGCACCGGTCCGGCTTCAACGAGCTAGTTGGTATTCACAAAGCCGGGACCCACAAAACCTGCCTTGTTGCGTATGCATTTTTTTGTCTAACTCTGATCCGCCGTGGGTGGGGGGTCAGCCTTTCCGGGGAAGTCCTGGATCTTGCCACAGTACAGAAACGTCAGGGAATATCATGTTGAATGGTCACCAAAGGAAGGTGACCACTCCCCAACACCATATCCCAAAATCAGAATAATGGACACATCCCAGTAGGGAATGAGACCAGGAGAGAGATTGTAAGTTGAACAAAGTTTATACAAAGAAAATTGTGCATGCAGAGAACTCTGCTGCCCGGAGAGCGCTCTGCCAACACACGGGCAAGGCATCCAGCGTCATAAATGACATCACATTACAATATACAATCCCGCAGCTCGATTGGTTCAAATCATCAGTGCAGTATGGATATGTACGTATTGACCTCATGGGATTGGTGGATGCTTGGATGTCACTCCTGCAGCATGCGGTTCACCTGGGCTCATCTTTGCGAGGTGAAGGTCAGACCAGCAAAAGGACACTTTTCCTGACTAACCGATCTTGCAAAAACAGGATTTGAAAGCATGAGACAAATGACACTCGTAAAGTGAGGTAGGAATGTGGGTTCATACACAAGTTATGGGCAGGCAATTTACCCTCTGCACCCCCGGTACCCATGAACCCAGAATCCCTGCCCAGGTGCCCACATTGGAGGTTTTGATCTACCTAATGCCTCATGGTACGAATAGACAAGTGTTATGGTTAGAAAGAAATATATGTTTGTTTGTTTGTTTGTTTGTTTATTTTATTTATATAGTGCGCCTCACCCAGGGGAATCGGGGTGCTGAATGTAAAGATTATGGTTACAGATATACAGATATACAGATAGGTACAGATATCCAGTCCAGTTACAAGGATACAAGATATTGGGCTAAGTGATATGCAGAGGAGCGTAGGAAACATACAGTGGCATGTAAAGTATAACAGAAAAAGAAGAATTGCATAGATGTGAAAGGAATACAAACATAAATGTGCTGAGTGAGGGCGGGTGTGTGAAGTTCATTTTTGTTGAGTAGCCATGTGATGACGTGACTTGTGAATTTTTTAAATGTTTGAATAGATTTGATGTCCTGTGGAAGTGTGTTCCATAAATGGGTGGCTAGAACTGGGAAACTAGTTCCGCCAGTCCTATAAGGTTGTATATGGGCACCACAAGGCAGGAGGTGTTGGTAGATCTTGTGGTTCTAGCTGACAATCTCGGGGTAAATTTGACAGTGATATATGGTGGGGATCGGTGGTTCAGAGCTTTGTGGGTGAGGCAGAGCGTTTTTAAGTCAATTTTCTCTTGTATGGAGAGCCATTTACAATGTTTTCTGGTTGCCGAAATGTGCTCTCTCCTGGGTATGTTTAATGTGGCTCTGAGCATATTATTTTGCAGAATCTGCAGCTTGGTAATTATGGATTTGTTGGTGCCTAAGTATAGGCCACTGCAGTAGTACAGTTTGGACTGTATGAGTGCTCTGGCCAGTGTGAGACAGCTATTGGATGACAGTAGGGGTCTGCAAGCCCTAATCAGCTTGCCAGTATAGGCGGTGGCTGATTCAGTCATGCTTACATGTTTGGTTAGATTGGAGTTGGCATTGAGGTAAAATCCTAGGGTTTTTACATCTTTGGCAATGGGTATGTTGTTCCCATCTATGTGGATACTGGTGTAGTTGGGACTGAGTTTTAGTAGGTTATTGGGTGAGCCGACTAAGAGCAGCTCACTCTTATCATCATTCAGGCAGAGGCTGTGCATGGCCATCCATTCCTGAATGATGGTGTAGACTTCATTGATCCATCAGACATCTGTGTCATAGGTGCCTGTTAGTGGTAGGAGTATCTAGGGGTCATCTGCATAATTAGTGTAGGTGACATCCAGACGGTCCAGTTTGTCGAAAAGAGACTTTGTAAAGATATCATACAAAGTGGGCGAGATACATTAACCTTGTGGGACTCCACAGGTGATGCGGAGTGGGTCTGCCACTGCTGTGGGTGAGAAGACAGGCATGGTTGTTTTGTCAAGGAAAGATTGAATCCACGTGACGGCAGAGTTTGAAAAGTGAGATGCTGATGACAGGTGATCGCATAATATTTTATTGTCAACCAGATCAAAGGCTGCTGATCAGTCTAGGAGGAATAGGATGGCACTCTGTTTTTGTCCTTTAGTTCATCGATCTGGCTTTTAAAGTCAACAAGGGCAGTTTCCGTTCCATGTTGGGGTCTAAAGCCAGATTGTCATGTTCCTTGTAGTTTGTTTGTCTCTAGATAGTCTTGAATTTGCAAGTATGCAACTCTATCTAAGATTTTCAGTAAAAAAGGGACTGTAGTAATCAGTCTATAGTTAGTGGGAATAGCCTGATCAAGTGTTTGTTTCTTAAGTCGCGGTAGAACCCAAGATTGCTTCAGGTTACTTGGGACTGAGTTGTTGAGGAATGATGAGTTTATAAGTTTGGTAATAAAAGGGGCTAAATCTCTGGCCGCATCTTTTATAAACTGAGCTGGACAGCTGTCACCTTTGCAATTAGATGGTTTCAAAGATGCTATGATTTTTTGTACCTCAGGTATGGATACATTGTTCAATTTGAAACCTGAATTATGGTATATGGTAGAGGGCAGAGTCGGACTCATTGGATTACCGGAGGAAGGTTGGTGCCGTTTGTCAGCTATTTTAATGTGGAGCCCCTTGATTTTGTTGGAGAGAGCATTTTGGATACTGGTGCACCTGGGTTTATCCTTAGTGCTGGTATCTACAGGTGGGTTAGGGTTTTCTAGCTCTCTTAAGATATTGATCATTCTTTGGTGTTGGATCCTGCTTGGTTAATTCTGTCATTGAAGGTTTCTTTTTAGTTCGGATGATCTCAATTTTGTATGTGGCGGTGATGTTAGTTAGGTTGGTTTTATTTTCGAGTGAAGGGGACATTTTCCAAAGTGTTTTGAGTTTTTTTTTTTCTGTGCATAGTAATTTAAGTTCAGGGGTGAACAGGAGTTCAGATGTGAGCTGGGTTTACCTTTGTGTAGTTTTAACGGGGCAGTGGTGTCTATTGCTTTGGTCATGGAGTCATTGTAAGTGTCAACCAGCAGATTCAGGTCAATAGTGTCAGGTAGTGCATTGAGTGTAGGTACTACCAGGGGTATTATAGCCTCAGCTGTAATATTACGTTTGTTTCAAGTGAGATAAGGTGGTGCAACTAGAGGCTTTATTAATTGATTTCTAGAGATAGGAGGTGATGATCATACCACACCAGCGGTGAGGAGTCCTTAAGGGTAATATTGCAATTGAGGTCTGCTACCCAGTCAAGTATCCTGCCTTTCTCATGGGTAGGTCGGGTGCTCGTTTGTGTGAAGCCTTGTTCAGATAGTGTTTTGGCAAGGGAGGTGGCGGGTATGTCATTGGGGTCATTATAGCCAAGGTTGAAGTCACCTAGGATAATATTTTGCACCGTAGGTTTGGGTTTGTCAGCTACTAGCGATGTAATGTCTTCTTCAAAGGATCCAGGAAGACCTGGGGGCCTCTATATAAGATGGATAGTAATAGTGTTTTTCGGTGACATTTGGAGCTTAAGTGTGAGGAGTTTGCAGGACACCAGAGGAGAAGAGGTGGCCAATCTCATGTCAAGTGTGGATTTGAAGATAATGGCAGTTCCACCTCCTGGAGCATTAGGTCTGTCAGCTCTGAGGATGGAATGGTTGTTGGGGATAGCTAAGGTTAGAGAGGGGCCAGCTACGTCATCCAGCCAAGTTTCTGTCACAGCAAGGAAGTCAAAGTTGTTAGCCAGGATGACATCTGCGATCTCAGTTGAATGGGTAACAAGGGCCCTAGCATTTAGTAGGTCCCATTTTATGGGAAGCTTCTCAGTGCCCTTCCGGATGTGGTTTGAGCTGTTATCGACTGGGTTCTTTGTCATGTTAGTGTGGGACCTTTTGCACATTTGTTTGTGGTTGGTGAATTCTGTGCACCATTTGCTAGTGGTTTTAGGGTTCTGTTTTGCTGGTAGGTTAAGGTGCGTAAGGAGTCTGGTGCCTAGTCTGTTGTTTCGATCTGTTGTATCTGGGTTGGTGGTAGGTATGCCTGCTCATGCGTAAAGCGGCTGAAGGGCAGTGGGAGGGTTGATCGTTGTGCCATACTTCACTCTAGGTATGGTGAAGGAGTGTAGTGTAGGTAGGAAAGAGGTAGGCCTAATTCTGGAGTCCCATTTGGTGGAATTCTGTGCCGGTAGGAAGCGAGTGGGCATGATCATGAAATTAGTGGCGGTGATGGAGCTTAGGTGAGCCCTTGGGAGGGGGTCCCTAAGGGGCTCCATCTTGTCAGGATTAGGTTGTCTAATGTCAAGCCTTGTGAAAGTGAGTATCAGCGGAATGATACAAAGTATGCTGATCATGATTTGACAGTTAACTAACATGAGTATTGAATGTGTATCATTATAGGCACATTCTATGTAGGCTAGCTAGGTGCCTAGTGTCAGGAATAGGCTAGTTCAAAAACTGTTAAGGTAACAGAATAGGCTAGTTCAAAAGCAATGTGGTTAACAGAATAGGCTAGTTCAAAAGCAATACAGGTAACAGAATAGGCTAGTTCAAAAGCAATATGGTTAACAGAATAGGCTAGTTCAAAAGCAGTGTGATTAACAGAATAGGCTAGTTCAAAAACAATGTGGTTAACAGAAAAGGCTAGTTCAAAAGCAATGTGGTTAACAGAATAGGCTAGTTCAAAAACAATGTGGTTAACAGAATAGGCTAGTTCAAAAGCAATGTGGTTAACAGACTAGGCTAGTTAAAAAGCAGTAGAGGTAACAGAATAGGCTAGTTCAAAAGCAATGTGGTTAACGGAATAGGCTAGTTCAAAAGCAATGTGGTTAACGGAATGGGCTAGCTAAAAAAGCAATGTGGTTGACAGAATAGGCTATTTCAAAAATGGTGTGGTTAACAGATTGGACTAGTATGGTTTTGTACCAGTGATGGTAGGCAGTATAGGTTTATTTAAGCACTGAGAGCGTCTATGGGCAGAGTGGCCAAGTTTAGCATCAAAACTGGTAGTTGGGCAAGGGGCCTGAATAGGCTAATTCATACAGAATAGACTGGTTCAAAAGTAACAGATGGTGATTCAGCGAGTACAGTACATAGTAGTTGGTAATTATTAAGAGTCTTATCGCTGAGATAGTCTGGGTCATAAGTGGGTTCGTACGAGGCATGAACACTGAGTCAAAAGGTACCTTAAAATAGTTCATTCAACGTCATAGCAGTGCAATGCATATAGGGAACTATGCAAGCAGTATTGCGTGTACAGTGGCGCATCACAGATCCCTTTACATATTTCACATCGGTAGGCAATTCAGAACCGAGGCTCGTGGTGAGGTGGTGGAGGTCTCGAATATATACGTTTGTGTGTCATTAGACAGTCGACGTTTGGCTGTAATGATGTTGTGGCTTCTGAGACAAGGTAGCACAGTGGATCTTGGTCGTACATATTGGGCGATGGGGGTTGTGGCCGCAGATGAGGTGAATCGTGGCAGATGAAGGGGTAATCGTACCACAGTCTGCTGTACTTAGTATCTAGAGCAGGGTGACGATACTGAGCAGGGTGAGGAGCTGGACGTTATAAGGGTGTGCGAACAGATTTCCGAACAATACACTTGGGGGAGGGAGCATGGATTAGCGTTGAACGAAGCAATGTACCTGAGGTGGATACAGATAGTAACCAGTGAGTCTGGAGTCGGATCTCTCAAGAGTGTCTTCATTTGGTCACTACAGGGGGCCAGAGGAGTATCTGTATCAAAGAACATTAGGGGCATGGTAGTTTACAGCATAAGAGGGCGGGGCTCAAAGAGGGACACTGGCGGATTAGTGGAGACAAATGGGCACTCAGGCAGGGGCCTGCTCTGGTCTCACACAGTGCAGTGAGCTCATCTGTTCTGGGATGGTACTGAAGTTTGAAACAATGAATAGCTGAACTTCTGTGAGAACAGGGTTTGTGCGAAGCAGACCGGAGGCAGTGGGTTGGGGGCTGCGGATGGTGGTGTGAGGAGCAGGACAGAGGGAGAGACAGGATTTTAGAGATCATTTTCAGGCCTGATAAAATATGGCTTCAGACAAGTTACCTAAAATGGAGTTGGTGCACGTTAGTAAGGCCAAATTATATGTTTTTCTCGTTAGTAATTAATTGGTGATTAGCACAGACTTCAGTTGGGAGGAAGGGGGATGTCTCACACCCTCAAAACAAGTGAGATCCATGCATATGGGAGTGGTGAGAGGGGCAGTATAGCTCACTTCTCTCCCAAGACCGGTTAACAGAAAAACACAGACTGACGTCAGGGGTACATGGGGAGACACACACGATGGAGGGTGCCTATGTATTATTACAGTGGGTCTTAAAAATAAGTTTAATTCTGAAGGAATTTTCGTTTTACCGTTTGACTCGAAATAGGTGAATTATTCCCATTGTAACAGATTACCAGCTCATGGTTTCCCACTGGGATATGTCTACCGAACTTTCCCAATAAAATATCTTGTAGGAATTATAAAAA
The DNA here is from genome assembly GCF_040938575.1 of Ambystoma mexicanum. NCBI lineage: Eukaryota > Metazoa > Chordata > Amphibia > Caudata > Ambystomatidae > Ambystoma > Ambystoma mexicanum. Next base: position 703,055,758 of record NC_090923.1, read on the forward strand.
AGAGAAACATGTACACTAGTGGTCCAGAGTTGTTTGCCAAAGTTGGTGAAAGCTGCAAGCGCCCACAACCAAAGCTGACCAATAGTTGTAAGGAGGTGTTGGCCAGAGCAGAAAGGTGGCCTGTATCCACAGTTGTTTATCCTAATTGGTGAAAAGTGGCAGTGACCATGGCCAATGGCAATGGCCAGTGGGTCACAGTGCAAGTGGACAATCATCTTTTACCTGAATAGGTACAAAGGGTCTAGTGAATATGTAATAAGGCCATGGGCAGTGAGACATTATAATTTACTGCTACAGGTGGAGTGCAATATAGCATTCAATGACAAATTCAGTGAAAAATCAAATGTTGAAACACAGTTATTGTGAGCCAATTCATTACATCAAAACTGATTAAATTCAGTGGGTGTTGGGAGTGGCGACAACCTTATCTCAGAGCTCCCCTTTCCCCAGCCCATGAGCACATAGATGAGATCACAGACGGCATCAGCAATATCATAATAGTTGGCCTCAAGGAGGTAAAGGTTGCTTTCATTCCCAAACACCTTGCACATTTCATGGCTTTTACTGTGTTTATTTGGTTTACCTTAGCTATGTCTCAACAACACCATAGTCTTTCTGTAGAATGCTTGATGATGTCAGAATGTGTGCAGAACGTTATGTATAGGTGAATGGAATGTATGTTTTGGAGGGAGTGCTGGAATGAGAAAGCACGGGTGTCAGAGAATGTGACTGTTGGAGACAGACTTGGTGAGAGGAGGACGCTCTGCTGGTGGGCTGTAATACTTAGACATAAATAAACTAATAGGTCTTAACTGACGACTGCCTCAGCTTGATACTTCATTTTTGGTGAGCAGAGAGCTAGGTCCCATGTCAAAGAGCGGCAGATGCTTAACTAGAGGAATTTTGATAGGAGGAAGGCAGTCAACGAGCGTTACTTGCAATCTGGTGATCTGGTGATGGTGACATTGGCAATGCCTTTAGTACAAGGGCCAATGAATGATCGAATCCTTGGAGTGTTTTCCACAGTGCTTTTATGACTGAAGATGGTAGGACTTGCAATGCTAGTAGAGTGGTGAAGGTGAAGGATCAGTGTGTTCCTGATCTGGCAATGAGTGTAAAAGGACGGTTGTTGCAGGAAGGAATTCAGGAGGAAAACTAGACATCCTGAGCATTTTAAAGACTTTGAGGTGGGTTAGTGTGACAAATATGAACAGATAGGAAGAATATTGTTCTTTTTATGTGTTTTTTATTCCACCAACATTTCTCATATTTGTGTCCCCTCTCCATGCTTACTTTGTTTTTGGGTTGTTAGGGGAAGGAGTTGTGTAGTATGCTGGGTGATGTCAGAATGTGTGTGGAATGTTAAGTATGGGTGAGTGGGATGTATGTGTTTGAGTGAGTGCTGGAATGAGAATGCAGGGGTGTCAGAGTGATTGTTGGAAAATAAACAAATATGTCTTACCTGACGACTGCCTCCTCCTGATATTTCACTTTTCTCTATTTGCCCTATTTTCTTAGAATTGGGAATTAAACACGAATTTGTATTTTATTCGATGTTAATTCTATACACAAAGAAAACAGAATAATATATGAACATTTATATTTTTAATTAAAACCAATAATTACAAACCAACTCGTTGAGCATGATGTTCATTGCTGTGTCCAACTCAAATTATGTTATGTTAGGTCATCTTATGAAGCTTTAATACTGTACCAATCACCACCATATTGGTCTTACAATGATGATACGTTCTCTAAGAAAATGGTGTAATGCGCCCCACCCAGAATAACCAGACATTAGTGTGTAGAGGAAGAAGGAAAATCGAGAAAAAAGTATGGCCAGTGAGAAGCAGCAGTAGGAGGTGTGTTTAGATTATATTTCTCAATGTACATTAACTTTCTGGAAACATGTATATTCCAAAGTTTTGATTCGTGAATATTATAATATATATTATATGAATACATCCATTAGAAATAAATATTCAGTGGAGACCAAATTGTAATTGTGCGGTGATATTGGGGCACCAAGCAACCATTTCCAGAGCCTCCATGAGTAGGGCATCACTTGTCAGTATCCATCAGTCGCAGCACCAATTCAAACAATTGATTACATCATCACACATGATAGCATTTATAAATATCAAAACCCAGTCTAGGCATTCAATATAATAGTCATCTTATAGTGTGAATAAATATATATGTGTTCAAATGTATTTCTTTAATATTCTTCTTAATGTTCTGACACAGAGTTCCCACCCCCGGTGTGCCTCTCGTAATAATGAAGTTTCAGTGCAAGAGCTATGACTCCATATTCTTAGTTTTCTATTCATTCTTCCAATGCATTTCACTTCATTACTCTCAGTCTAAAAAGATGTGTAGCTCCTCATCTACAATGTGCCTCACCGGTTTCAGGGTTTCATAGTTTCATTATAAGGTCCGACTCCAGTCTAAACAAGTTTCCAGATCTTCACCACTGTTTAGTGCTTTCACCTGATCAATCCTAAAATATATCAGCTGCCTAGCATTGCTTTGTACATTTCATGGCATAGTGCATCCCTTTTCTTTATAGGTCTAACATTCTGTAGTACCCGAGTTATAAGTCAGATCATTGAACAATATACAACAATTGCTCTCATGCAGGACATCCTTTGTTGATGTACCAACTTTTGATTGCATCTATTCATAAAAATGAATTGGTATATTGGTATTCTAGCCTATCATGACCATCAAACATGGCATTGGTGTATCCTTCTAAGGTTGGATTTGTAGTCTTATGGAATGAGTATTCATATTTTAAGTGCTGTGGTTCAACTGGTAGTGGTATACATGGAGGGTTTTTAACTTAACAATGTAATTCCTACTTGTAGTATTTATAGTAGCTACAAGGTGTGAATGCTCGCGGCTCTTCCAGCTCGCGAACTTCGTATGGAATGTATGGGTTGGAATGTTGTGTGAGGACGCGGAGTGAGGACGGTTGAAGAAGCGAGGTTGGTGGGCTGGCGGTGGCAATACGGGGCGCCGGTACATTGATAAACAAAGCTGTACAATAAAGGAAGTTGACGAACCTTTGGCTGCCTGACAAGTCACTTCAATTGGCGACGAGGATGCCGACGCCCTGAGAACCCACGGGCCGAATTGGGTGGAAAAAAAAAAAAAAAAAAACGTACACGAAGAGCAGACGCTCCGAGCCGCCGCATCTTTGGTGCAGGCTTGTGCTGGAAAGGTGAACCTTATTACACGAGAGCAGACGCTCCGAGCCGCTGTGCCACACGGCACAGGCTCGTGCAGTGAAGGAGAGTAGAGCACACGCTCCGAAAAGGTCGTATATTTATGAATTTTGCCCCACCCCCGTGTGACAGCCTGTAATTGTAACATACAGTGTAGTAGAAAAAAGGACCCACACAGAAGGAGTAATCACATGACTTTTAGAACAAGGAAGCAAAATGAGGAGTAGACAGCACTCCTCTTCCTCCTCACAGTAGTTTAATATTAAAATTGCTGGAATTAGCAAACCCAACCAAGGTACAAGGAACAATCGTATAACAAGAATATAAAATTTATGTCAAGTATGTTACAAGGCATCAGTATACAACCTCCAGCAAGTTTCCTGCCAACTCCTGGTCAACCAGTAGTATTATGGTCGGAATGGAAAGAATTCTGGTTAAATTACATTCAGGCTGTAGAACAGGAGGAGCTTACACCTCGGAAAAAGAAGCTGCTACTATTACACGCATTGGGGTTGGAAGGACAAAGGAAGTTCAGAGAATTACCAGAATTAAATGTAGATGAAGCTGGTGATGCGGATGAACATGATAGAGCCATTAGACAATTGGATAAATATTATGCACCAGAGACCAATGTAGCTATAAATAGATACAAATTCTACACCAGGGTGCAAAAGGAACAGGAAACCATTGAAGAATATGTTTCTGCTTTGAGAGTACTGTCAAGGACGTGCCAATTTGGAAATGGCATCACATTGGATGAGCTAATCAGAGACCAAATCATTATCCACTCGAAAGATAATATTATTCAGGATAGGTTGTGGATAGTGGGTAACCCATCACTACCAGAAACTATAGCCATAGCGAAACGAGTGGAACACACTCAATTGTGTTCGAGAGAGATGAAGAGCAAGAAAGAAGAAGCTGCACAAAGTATGCAGAAACATAACCAAGGCACTAAGGAGATACAAGAGAAGGAAACTGAAGAGCAAGGTCAGGTGAATGCAGTTCGACCCAGAGACAAAGGAGGGGCGAATATCAAGAATAGAGAGAAAAGTGAAAATAATGCAGGACGAAACAACAGATTGAAGAATTTTGACCAGAAGGGAAACTCATACCGAGGAAAGAACTGGATGAAGAGTGAAACCAGAGTTCAAAACGATCAAAGGGCTCAGTACAATCAACAGAGAGAAGGTGACAGATGTTACAATTGTGGCAGAACTGGCCATTATGCATATGCTAGACAATGTCCTGCTTTGGGACAAAAATGTGGGAATTGTGGAATAAGAGGTCACTTTGCGGTCACGTGTAGAAGGAGGAAGAAAGTTTCTGCCGTAACGGAAGAAGAAGAAGAATCAGATGAAGAAAGAGTGTTCCTTATAAGAGAACCACCTGAAGGAGAATTCAAATGCCCAAGTTGTGAGGTGTTCCTGGACAATTGGAAACTCAAGATGAAGGTGGATAGTTGTTCCCCATGGACTATTATCACAATGAGATCTTGGAAGAACTTAAAAAAATGTGGTCTGAAAACTAAGATGGAAAAATCAGACATAATGAATCCTGGAGGATTTGAAGGATCCAGAATCAGCATGATTGGTTGGTTCCCGAGTATCATTCAATTCAGAGACAGACGATCTCAAGTTAAGGTATATGTTGCTGAAAAAGGAGTAAATGTTCTGGGATGGAGAGATCAAGCGGGACTGAGAATCAGGTTGGATCCGTGTAACGAAGAGCAAGTTTTGGTGGTCAACAAGAGTCAAGGGCGAGGAACAAAGGAAGTCAATAAAAAGGAGCAAGAAAAGCCTAAAAAATTAGGATTGCTAAAAGATTTTTCACACAGAATACGACTCAAGAAAGGAGCAATACCAGTTAGACACACGAAATCCAGACCCATTCCATTTGCGATGGCTGACAAAGTGGAGCAAGAATTGATATCACTAGAAACTGAAGGAGTTATAGAGAAAATTGAGTCATCTGAGTGGGTGAGCCCTATAGTTGTGGCATTGAAGAAAAGTGGCAAACCTAGGATATGTGTGGACCTAAGAGATGTCAACGAAAACATAATAACAGATGTGTTTCCACTTCCCATCATTTCTGAGATGCTGAATCGTATTGACAATGCCGATGTATTCTCTACTTTGGATCTATCGAGCGCTTATCATCAAATATCATTAACAGAGGATTGTAGAGACATTACAGCATTTATTACACCTTATGGGTTGTATCGTTACAAACGCATGCCATTTGGATTAGCGTCTGCAGCCGCAGTGTTTCAAAGAATTATGACGTATGTTTTGAAGGGTCTGAGTGGAGTGTTAGTATATCAAGATGATATAATAGTATTTGGCAAAGGGTCACTAGAGCATGATGGGAGATTGAATGAAGTTTTGAGAAGATTGGAAGCAGTTGGGTTGAAGATTGAGGTAAACAAATGTAAATTTGGGGTAGAGGAAGTAGAATATTTAGGACATGCAGTAAATGGTAAGGGTTATAAACCCAAAAGAGATGCATTAGAGGCTATCAAGCAATCACCAGAGCCAAAAAACAAAGATGAATTAAGATCGTTTCTGGGGTTATGTGAATATTATAACAGATTTGTAAAAAATTTTGCTAGTACAACGGAACCATTGAGGAAATTATTGAAAAAAGATGCTAAGTTTAATTGGAGTGAGGAATGTGGTGAAGCAGTCAGGAGTATAAAAGAAGGGATTTGCAATTCGGTAGAATTGGGAGGGTTTGTTTATGGGAGACTCACTAAGATTACAGTGGATGCAAGTGGAAATGGTCTAGGAGCAGTGTTAACACAGATAGATGAAGATGCAAATGAAAAGACCATCAGTTATGCGTCGAGGGCAATCACAGAAACAGAAGGCAGATATTCAGTAATTGAAAAGGAATTATTGGCATGTACATGGACAGTGAATTATTTTAGGAAATATTTGTGGGGAAACAAATTTGTAATTCAAACCGACCATAAACCATTGATAGAAGTTCTCACAGTGAGAGGAATGTGTAAAGCATCTCCGAGATTAGCTAGACTCAGTTTGAAGTTGCAGGATTACAATTTTTCTGTGAGGTATGTGCCAGGAAAGAGAAATATAATAGCCGATTACTTATCTAGATTGCCGTTAAAGAATAATGAAGTGAATGCAGATCCAAACGAAGAAATTGTAGCAGTCATTTTCGAGGTCACGTCCAAAGAAATGTGGATAGAAGAATTAGCCAAGGATGAGGAATTGCAGGAGTTAAGGAAGTACACAGAAAGTGGTTGGCCTGAAAAAAGAGTTGTGAGCGAAGGTTGTAGGAGGTATTGGGAAATTAAGGATGAGTTGTCGATGGAAGATGGGTTTTTAGTGAGAGGAGATAAGTTAATTCCCCCCCACAAGTTTTGGAATGAGTTAATTGAGAAGGCGCACCAAGGCCATCCTGGCATCACAGGGACTAAAAATAATGTAAGGTTGAAATATTGGTGGCCAGGCATGGATATTATGATTGAGAGATTTATCAGAAATTGTTGGCCGTGTCAAAATAGTGATAAGAGCTGTAAGATTGTCAAGTCCAAACCAATTAACATTGACAAAGGTGATGCGCCATGGGAGATGTGTGGGATTGACATCATTGGACCATATGTGAAACTAATTGGTGAAAAAAAATTCCTTATTGTATTAGTGGATTATTACTCGGGTTGGGTAGAAGTCAAAGCAGTGAAGGAAATTGATACTTATGCAATTATAACATTTTTGATGCAGGTATGCAGAAGGGAAGGATTTCCTAAAATAATATTAAGTGACAATGGAGTACAGTTCAGAAGTAATGAAATGAAGGAATTTGTCAAGAAGACAGGCATTGAGTGGAGGTTTTCGTCATTATATCACCCACAAACTAATGGATTGGTTGAGAGACACAACCGTGTGATAGTAGAAGCAGTAGAATTGGCATTGAGTAACAATCTACCGGTTGACGAGGTTCTTAAGGAAAGGATTTGGAGTATTAGAATGTCTGTCAAAAGAGGAATGGAAGTATCACCGTTTGAATTAATGAGGGGAAGAGCTCCCAATACGTTACTTAATCCTGAATGGGTTAATCGGAGAAAAGATGTAGGTATTGGATTACAAGGTCATGGAAGAAATCAAGAATCACATGAGAGAAACGAAATGCATGTTGAAAGGTTTAAGTTGAAAATAATGCCGGGTGACCTTGTGCGAATAAAGTTCGGAAGGAAAGTTAAGAAGGGGGAATCTAAATACAGCAGGCCTGTCAAGGTAATACAAGTGTTCAAGAGAGCTGTTAGAGTAGAAGGGGGATCTGTATGGAATATAGACAGGGTTAGTAAGTGGATGTGGAAAGGTGTTAAGCAAGGACACTCACGACTCAAAGCAGAGAGGACAGTAAGTGATGTGTTTGGTGATGAAAATATTCTGAATAGCAATGATGTAGTGAATGGTAGTGTGGGAAGTTATACTGATGAGAATGTGGTTCAACGACAACAAGTGGAGGGGAGGATTGGAAACAGGAGTGTGCGGAATTCAAGAGAAAGGAGATTGCCGTTTTGGTCTAAGGATTATGATATGTAAAGAAAAAAAAAAACATATCCTTTAAGTATATTCAATATTTAGTTCAATAGGTTGATTCTCACATAATGTATATATATAAGTCAAATTTAGTAATATCAATTTGAGTTTACTGTTCCTGGTTTTTATATTACCTAAGGTTTCTTTAATTCTTCAAGATGTTTAAAAAGGGGGGGGATGATGTAGTATTTATAGTAGCTACAAGGTGTGAATGCTCGCGGCTCTTCCAGCTCGCGAACTTCGTATGGAATGTATGGGTTGGAATGTTGTGTGAGGACGCGGAGTGAGGACGGTTGAAGAAGCGAAGTTGGTGGGCTGGCGGTGGCAATACGGGGCGCCGGTACATTGATAAACGAAGCTGTACAATAAAGGAAGTTGACGAACCTTTGGCTGCCTGACAAGTCACTTCACTACTCATTGTGAAAATTATGTTTTGTCGATTAACCATAACTCTTAAAATTGTGTTTTAATGTTTTGATTCAGTGTTTTTGTGGGTAGTATTGCATGCAGTGTGTTAGTGTATGGTGGACCAGTGTATGTCAAATTACTATATGGTGTATAATGTGTGGCATATGAGTGTCTGGCGAATCAGTGGCACATAAGTGTTTGATTTGTGAGCATCTGGCATGTAAGTCGGTGTATGAGTGTATGGTTTATGAGTGTATGGTGTGTGAGTGTATGGCATATAAGTAGCATGTGAGTGTTTGGTGTAAAATCATGAACTACACCTCTTACATGCGTCCTATATGTATGAAAACGGACATAATTAGATTTGAATTTGATATTAGTGTTTACATTGTATAGTAGGCATAGAAAAGTTTCACATTAAGAACATGTTCACAATATGCATCTCCCAAACATCTCATATATATAGAAAATCGAAAACCCCCAGAAATTCGCCAGTTCGCCAGTTATGGTAAGCTAAACAACCATAACTCGCGACACCACTGTGCACTGCTAGGACTAACAACCGGGACATCAAAGATGACATCACAAATGTTATTGATGACATCACTGTTGACATCACATATCTGGGTCACTTGTTTTTGTTTATGGACCTATGTAGTCCTGGTGGTTTTGTTCACTGGCAGTCAGAATAATAAAATTGAAAATGGTGCTATATATCTAGACGTTAACCTTGTCATATGTTCTTTAAGTACTTTCCTTAGGGTTTGGTCTCAGCTCATCGTGCACATACATGGGGAAATGAGGCCTCAAACACACAATTCATTTGTATACATGACGATAAACTTTAATATCATTAACATTTCTGATTATGCAGTTTCTTTCTTCCTTACTATAGTTTCCTTGTATGTGCCTCTGATTTGTATGCATTGTGGTTCTTCATATGTATTGTTTGTACTAGTACAAGTGCTGTAAATCTTGAAATGTTAGCTAGTTATTACATTTTTAACATTGCTCAAAACTCTGATACGGTAGCATTCATTATTGTACTATCCAAAATTACAAGATTATAAATAGTGTACTTCTATGGTGCATGCTGCAGTCATTGCCTATGTTTAAATATGATTTGGTTTCTGTATTAACGACAACACTTCAATATAATGATATTAGATGAGTACATTCTTTAATAAATCTGTCGCCCGAACACCCCTGACATCTTGTTACCAACAATATAAACACAACTCCTTGTAGGGACTTTTCATCAAAATGTATTTCACATGTGATGTCATCAGTGATGTCATCAATGATATTTGTGATGTCATCTTTGATGTCCTGGGTGTCAGACTTAGCAGTGCACGGTGGTGGCGCAAGTTATGGTTGTTTAGTTTACCATAACTGGCAAATTTCTGGGGTTATTCGATTTTACTTGAAACCATAACGTCCCTTTAACAAAGTTTTTTCTTTGAATTTCATAGGTTTTTATTAGTCCAGCATAACCATAACGTCCCTTTAAAAAAGTTTTTTCAATGAACTTCAAAGGTTTTTATTAGTGCAACTTAACCATAACGTCCCCTTAACAAAGTTTTTTCTTTGAATTTCATAGGTCTTTATTAGTGCAACTTAACCATAACGCCCCTTTAACAACGTTTCTTTCAGTGAATTTCATGGGTTTTTACCAGTGCATGCTATTTTCCTATAACTTACTAATATCATACTTACCCAATATAGCAATATTTGTGTCCCATTTACAAAGTGTCACCTTAAAACTCTGCCATTTCCCATCTTCTGGAATCATTTTAACACTTCTATACACTTTTTGCAACTAATTCAACTAGTTTTGCATCCGTAGACATCTACGAACATCTGACTTCATAGCGGACCTTCCGGACAGTGCCACATGACCATACGCTGGCGCGAGGCATGATGACGTGTCCGAGAACCCGTCCGCACTTCACGATAAGATCTCTGCTTCGCGGACACTTCAGAACTGCATTTTCTACTGATCTAGGAACTTTCAACTTCAAACTGTCCCTTGCACAGCTCCAACACCTATTCCTATTCATTATCCATTAACAGTCTCGTACACAGTACATACTTTTAGCAAAACTGCTATTTATCTTAAAATGGCATCAGCTAATGCCATCCCTCCTCCCCAAGAGCCACCACCACTGCTGTAATTAAGGAGCATGAGAAACACTGCCCCCTACCTTAGAAATAACACATGTGCAACATTTTCCCTTGCTCACCTACCCCTCCATATTAGTGTTTGGTTCCTCTTCCCTCATTTCCCTCCCCACCTTTCGTTCTCAGCTCTCCTTCCCAAAAAAATACATCCAAAAACAACAAAAGACATATTCCTTTAGGAACCACCTTTCACAGTTAAAAAATAGAACTAAAAAAAAAACATGTATAGACTCCATCTACTTTATGTTTCTCAGTAAAGTACATAGACTCTATAAGATTTCCCAACATTTCCATTTGCATTTTGTGTTATGCTAATGGGAATATTGTGGCGTTCATCCTCCGTTCCAGGGACTGGAACGATGGATACCGGCCTAGCAGCCCAAGTTATCAGCCCAAGCGAAGCAGGGTGGATAACAGGGTCTCTGGACCATTATCCTCCCATTCCAGACCCTGAAATGGGGGATAAAGGTCATTACCACACTAGGTTCCCAAAGCGGGAACCTGGGGTGCTAAAAAAGAGGATTTTTATTCCTACACCGGGACGCCTGTGGCATCCCGGTGTAGGAAGGAAAACCCATTTCCAAGATGGCCACCATGAAAAGGGAAGGCGAGGGTTCCATACAGGGCCCCTCTTTGCTTTCCATGGCAGCCTGCAGAAGGCAAAAAGAGAACCCTATGACCATATTACCACAAGCACATTTTTCTTCCCTTTCAGATCTATCCTAATTTTGAATAACTTTACCACAAGGCCAGTCCCAGGCAGACATGGTCACTTTAATCCTATGTTTTGTCCCTTGTGGTCATGGCCAGTAGCCAGATTGTCCGGATCATGACCTTATTCCATGACCCGGACAATCTGGCCACTGCCCATGGCCACAGGCTACCCCTCAGTTACTAAAGATATACCGCTATTTTTTGTAGCTACCTTATGACACTTGTCAAATAATAAAACACTGGCACATTTGCAAAACTATGCTTGTAGGTCCTTGCCAATGCTCCTTATGCAAGTTTGCTGTAAATCCACCCATGTTTTATTTTTTCAAAAGTGTCAAATGTATGCACATACATTCGTCATATAACCTAGCCCCACTTCACAAAATCCATTCAGACTTTACGAAAACATTTATATCTAGATTTATAATCTTTTTGCAAACCTTTGTGTAGATTTGTCAAATGGCACCACATTTGTAAGCCTTTACAATATCTTGGGACCCCCCCTCTAATTTTGCTCCCTCTTGACAGAATCCCACCAAACTTCGTAAAACAGGTATATCTTGATCTATTATCAGTTTGCCAAATGAAGTGTAGATTCTTCAAATGGCACCTCATTTATAAGCCTTTTCATTATTTTGGGACACCCTCTAATTTTGCCCCCTCTTCACAAAATCCCCCCGAACTTCGGAAAAACATTTATATCTAAATGTTTTATCAGTTTCCCAAATTAAGTGTAGATTTGTTAAATGGCACCTCATTTATAAGCCTTTACATTATTTTGGGAACCCCCTCTAATTCTGCCCCCTCATGACAGAATCCCACCAAACATAGCATACGCACTCGGAATCAGCTCAGAAACATACATACACAATTTCATGCAGTCCCATTAAGTGGTGCCAAAGTTATAAGCCATCCAAGAACTGCATTTCACCAACCCTGTAATGCTGAGGTGTCTGCAAACTTTCCCAGGACTGTCCACGGACATCCAAACTGTTCGCGGACCACCCTATAACTTTGCCCACCCTGGACCAAACCTCACCAAACTTTGCAAAACAAATCAGAGTGGGCCATATACTTTTCTGTGCAACGTTTGGTGAGGATTCATCCAGGGAGAGCGAAGTTATAAGACGCCCAAAAATTGCTCTTCCTATGGAATTGGCAACTTAGCCATAACTGGCTGTGTAATTACACAGCCACAATATTGGCTGTGTAGTTATGGTTAAGTTGCTAATCCCATAGGAAGAGCACTTTTTGGGCGGCTTATAACTTTGCTCCCCTGGACGAATCCAAACCATACTTTGCAAAAAAAATATATGGCCCACTCTGAATTTTATTGCAAAGTTTGGTGAGGTTTGGTCCAGGGGGGGGCAAAGTTATAGGGTGGTCCCAAAATGTATTTTCTTCCCATAGACTGAATGGGGAAAAAACTTTGCGCACGCCTACAGCCCAAACCGCTGGACGGATTTTCACCAAATTTGCAGCAGGAGCAGTGGCTTGGTCCCGAAAGCGTGCTTTTGTAAATTTGGTGAAAATCCATCCGGTAGTTTTTTTAAAGCGACCAAAAAGTAGGTCACAAAAAATTAGTGATATCTATGTCCACTCAGCGGACACACATCTCAGTTCGCTCCGCAGGCAGGACACCAATTTGCTAATCGGCTCGCGTCATGTCCACGGACATGCGACGTGTCCCCTGATTGGATGGTGAAGAGCGTGAAGTGAATCAGATTTTTGGAAACGCCCACCATCTTGGATCCGTGTTTGGTGTCCGCGGACATCATGGTATAAACATATTGAAAAACACAACATTGCACTTGTCAAACTTATCAAATAATCTCTGGGGAGGTGAGGGTTGATGAGGATGGGATGGGATGTGGCTGCAAGAAGCAAAAAACGGGTGTTTTTTGTTGTTGCGAAAGTGCAAACAGTTAGGATGTTTGTGAACAGTCCTGTGGAGGACCGGAAGAAGTGGTTGATTGGCTTACAACCTATGTTTACAAGTCCACCATTTACGTTTCTGCCTCACCATCTGTGTTGTCACTGAAATAATGCAATCAATTTGAAAATTAGTGAAGGTTGCAGGCTAAAAGCACTCTGCAGAGAAGTGATACAGTACCCACTGCTAAGGGGTAAGGAAACTTTGCAATGACGCTTGATGTTTATAAATTGATGTTGTTGTGCTACACCCAGAGCGCAGCAAAGAAAGGGCTATTCATGTCTGTGTTAAAATGTAATTAAAGTAATAATGGAGTCAGACTGGTGCCCCCTACAGTCGGCACCTCAGGCAGCCACCTGCACTGCCTGATGCAAAGACCGCCCTGCACGTTCATGAGAATTACAGTTCTCATGGATGCGGTGTGGCAAGTTGTTGCAAAGTAAGAATGTATTTTGATTCTGAGGGAAGGTCACCAGCTTTTAATTTTTGTTTGCGAGCTCAGGAAGCCCACACATCGGACACAGGGTATAAGGTTCAACTGTTTTTTGACCTTCAGACAAAGGGACCATTCCAAAAGGAATTGAATAAAGGAGTGTTGTTATAATGTAAAATATGATAAGCTTATGTATTCAAAAAGTGGACTAAGGAACATGTAAATTCAGTTTATGAAAAATTGATGGTGCAAACGGAGTCTACCTTACGGTCTGAGTTACGCCAAGAGAACGGAAATGGTGAATGTAATGTACGTTTTTTTGTAAACTCTTTATTTTTGGTATTTAACACACCGTACAACTTCACAACCACATTAGGGTGGACTTTAACTTTGCACCATCGCCCAGATCCCACCCCCAACCCCCCCACAACTCCCCCCCTTCCCACCAGAACAATGTCTCCAATGGTAATCATCGCACCCCTCCTGACTTTTTTCTTGAGGAAATGTTGGGGCCTGGTCTATGTCATCATCAAGGTGTGCCCCCCGTCCGAGGTGCCTGTTGAGGAGACTTCTGCCTCATTCATCAAAAATAGTATCGGCGGGCCCCATATGTCTGGTGGGCGAGCATGTAAGGGTAGAAGTTTAATGAAGTCTGTTTCTACATCCTGGTAGTAGAGTATGTCCTTTCGCCAGGCGGCGAATGATGGTGGGGGACCCCGGCCCCAGGCCACAGCACCCTCATCCGAGCTAGTGTCAACAAAACCCCAGCCAATTTCCTTGATGGAGTGGAGAGTAGCCTTGTCATGCCCAGTAAAGCTGCTGTTTGGCTCGGTTGTATTGCATCTCCCACAATTGCCGCTGTCGTCTCCAGCACTTGATTCCAGAAAGGGGCTATTTCGGGGCACTCCCAGGACAGATGGACAAAGTTCGCGGAAAGGGTACCGCATCTCTTACATTCAGCCAGCGTGTCTGGGTGGTGTTTGTTGGTTTTTTCTGGTGTGTAATAGGTTTGATGGAGGAAGTTGAAGTGGATACATTTGAGACGTGAATTAAGGGTGATTTTTTGCGTCTGTTTCAGGATGTAGCTCCAATCCTCTTCTGAAATGACTATGTGTAGTGATCTTTCCCATCTGGCTTTTGCACACGTGATGGCGGGGGTCGTACTGGAGATTATGGATTTGTAAATTTGCGACACCAACCTGCTGTCTCCCTGCATCTGAATAGTGTTGTGTAGCAGTTGCCAGGTTGGTGGTTGACACAGGAAGTCTGGCAGAAGGGTCTGCAGGGTGTAACGAGTCCTGAAGTAGAGGAATACGCCTATTGCAGTATTGCCCCCTTTCATTTTTGCTTGATCTGGGGTTAGGAAGCCTTCCTCTGTGAAGAGGTCTCCTAGGGTTTGTATGTGTAGCTTATCGACCCATTGGTGGAGTACTTTCTCCGAAGTCAGTGGGATTCCAGGAATAAATTTGACTGGCAAAAGAGGGGAGTACCGTGTTTGCACCCCGAGCCTTTGGGCCAGAGTCTTCCAGACTTTGTACGTCGTGAGCATCACATTCATCGTGGGGCTGGGGACGGGGATCTGGCCAAAGACTACTGCCGTCAGAAAATTGGGCGTTGCCAGGACTCGTTCCACCTGTACATGAGGTTGGATTACTTGAGTGGCATAACAATGGCTGAGGTACTGTGCCTGAGCTGCCCAAAAGTATTCTTCCAGGTCCGGAAGGGCTAGCCCCCCGCTGGACACCGGGAGTGTCAGTGTTGTGTGCGCCACTCTGGCTGGTTTGCCCGCCCAAAGTAGCTCGAGGACCAAGCTTTTCAGCCTTTTCAGAAAGGTTTGCGGTAGTAACAGAGGAATATTGTTGAAAAGGTACAGTAGTTTAGGCAGGATCACCATCTTGAGCAGGGAGGCCCTACCCCAAAGTGTTAGTGGAAGCGTCTTCCAGCGTGATGCCTTGTCTTGCAGGGATTTGACCACCTCCTCGTAATTATCCCGAAACACCTCCTGCTGGTTCAGTGACAGTTGTATCCCCAGGTACCGGACCTTGGCAATTTTCCATGTGAGTTGGAAGTCATCTGCAAACTGCTTGGTGGCAAGGGTCAGTGGAAAAACGATGGATTTTGATTGGTTCATTTTTAATCCAGAGGCCGCACCGAATTTGATGACTTCCCTCATGACCGGGTTCAGGTTGTCTTCAGGGTCGCGTATGAACAGTGCCACATCATCGGCGTAGAGGGAAACGATGAGCCTGTGTGGGCCTATGATGAGTCCCCTCTGCTGACGTTGCTCCCGAAGGTTGGAGGCTAATGGTTCCATTACCAAGGCGAATATTAAAGCCGATAGTGGGCAGCCCTGTCTCGTACCTCGTTGCAGTTCTATTGCGGCTGATTTTGCTGTGCCTACAATAATATTAGCTATCGGCTTGGTGTACAAGAGAGAGACAAGCTTAATGAAGCGAGCACCCAGTCCCATCCTGGTGAGCACCATGAACATAAACAGCCATTCCACCAAATCGAATGCTTTTTCGGCGTCGAGAAGAACCGCTATTGCCTGTTTTGAGGGGTCTAGTGCCTCGATGATTCTGAACATTCTCCTAATTCCAAAGGTCGTATTGCAGCCTGGTATGAAGCCGGCTTGCTCTGCCAGTACAAGGGCGGCCATCAGTGGCATCAACCTTTTAGCTAGTACCTTGGCGAGTATTTTATTGTCAAGGTTAAGAAAAGAGATAGGGCGATATGATGCGCAGTCTTCTGGTGGTTTGCCGGGTTTATGCAAAAGGATGACATTGGCTTCACAGGAGGAGTGTGTGAGATTCCCTTTTTCCAAAGCCTCCTCGTAAGCCACCGCCAGAAGGGGAGCTAGTGTGTCTGGAAACGCTTTGTAGAATTCTCCCGTTAGGCCGTCCGGGCCCGGCGCTTTGGGAGAGGGTAGAGTCTTTATGGCTTCTCTAATCTCCTCCTGTGAGATCCTCTCGTTCAGAGGTTCACGCAGGTGTTGTTCAACCCAGTAGAGCTCTGTGTCTTCCAGGTATTCCAGAGGGGTGTTTGAGTCTTTTTTGAGCTTAGCACTGTAGAGGTCTTGGTAGAAGAGGCTGAATTCCTCTGCAATCTTTTCATCGGTGTGGATCGTCTCGCCCTGCTTGGTTCGGATCCATTCGATTTGGGACTGCTTGTTGTCGGCTCTGATTAGGTTTGCCAGAAGGGCACCTGGTTTTTGGCCCTCACCGTATTGTCGGACTTGAGTGTTGCGACTCAGAAATTTGATCTCCGGGCCTGCTGTGGCATTACATTTTTGCATTTCCTTTTTTAGAGCTGCAGCTAATTTTGGATCAGCCGTGTTTGTATTCTGGATCTCAAGGTGTTTTAATTTCTCTTCGCTGGTTGAAAGCTCGCTCCTGATGAGCTTGAGGATGCCGTTTTCTTTGGCATGGCAGACTCCTCTGATAAAACATTTTAGAGACTCCCAAATTGTGCCCGCTGAGGGGACCGAACCTAAATTGGCTTCGAGAAACACGTCAATCTCCTCCCTTAACTCAGAGGCAAAAATGTCATCTCGTAGCGAGCCCGTCTTGAAGCACCACCGCTGTAGTGGCAATGTAGGTTTGGAAGGCTTGAGATTAAGGAAAAGTGGAGAGTGGTCGGAGAGCGTTCTCGGATGGATACAACACCGGCCACATGTCAAGGGGCCATTTGCTGAGGTGAAGAGATAGTCGATTCGAGAGCTTGTGTTATGAACCGCAGAGTGAAAGGTGAAATCTCGCAACTCCCCACTAGAAACTCTCCATACGTCTTGCAGATCAAACGCATTGCAAATTTCCTTTTTTTGGAGACAAGCTTTAGAAGGTGGCTGTGGAGTGGCCTTTGATCTGCCCCTTATAGGGTCCAGAACCGTGTTCATGTCTCCTCCCCAAATTATTGTTGCTGGGTCTTGAGCGGAGAGTTGGGTCAGCTCCCATCCAAAATTGTCGGGCCGTCCACATTTGGCGCGTAGGAATTGATGAAAGTCATTTTCTGGCCTGCGATGATGCCGCACACTAAGATCGCTCTTCCCTCGGTGTCCTTGGCCGTACGGATTAGACGGAAGCTAATCCTCCTGTGTATGAGGATGGCGACTCCTCTCGAGTAAGTAGAGTAGGATGAGAAGTATCTGTGGCATCCCCAGCTCTTGGCCCACTGGTTATCTTTTCCCGGGAGAAGGTGAGTCTCTTGAATCATGGCCACGTCCACTTCGTGGCGTCTGAGGTATTGGAGGATTTTCCTGGTTTTGGCTGGGATATTACCTCCTCTTATATTCCACGTCAAGACATTGAAAGGGGCGAGTTAGTCTTTATGTTGGACCACTTTACCTTTTCGGTGGACAGCGATGGTGTGGATATGTTTGGCCGAGTGCCAGGGTCAATGCTCAGAGGTAGGGTGTCTGGCTGAAGCGACGGTGATGACGGTCGGCGGTAAACAGGGGGACAGCAGGACAGTTGGGATCTGGCAGTGCTGAACTCTCCTGAAATACTCTGAGGGCTCGGTCCACGGGCAAACCCCAACAGGCCCGTGACGTTACTCTCCGAAGGGTGGGCAACCCCCAACTGGCCCACCGAGAGGTCCCTCGTTAACCAGCAAAAAACCAAGACGGAACATGGAGTTACCATGCCGCAGGGTGAACCTCCACCCCGAAGGAAAAAACTCAACTCAAAAACTTAACAGTAGCTGTGCTAGGGGCGCTTGGGGCCTCCCAAGTTTCCCAATCCCGTCTTTCCCTCTGTATGAATGTTCCGGCTTACTCTGTGATGTAAGAAGGTTTATGACTAGCCGCCCAGCTTTCCTGATTATGGTGGATTCCTGGGATTTCTATCCCTTTGAGGTCTAGGGCGGGCCTGGTTCTGTTCTGGACATCCCAATTGGTCCAAAAATATGTTTGCTTCGTCCGGGGTTTGAAAGAATTGGACTTTCCCTTCGTGCTGTATTCTAAGACGTGCCGGGTAGAGCATTGAGTAAGTCAGTTGACTGTTTCTGAGTCTCTGCTTGACGCTGGCGAATATTTTCCGCTGTGACTGCACTGATGGGGAAAAAACGGGGAAGAAGTGTATTTTGTTCCCCTTGTGTCGTAGTTCACCTTTCTCTCTGGCCAACCGGAGTATGGAGTCCCGATCTCTATAGTTCAGTAGCCTCGCTATTATTGGCCTGGGAGGCGAGCCAGGAGCAGGTCTAGACGAAGGCACTCTATAAGTCCTCTCTATTATGAAACAGTGGGACAGTGCATCGCGGCCAAATAGGTTGATGCAAAGGGATTCCACAAAGTCCTCCATTTTCTCCTGCGTTTGGTGCTCTCTCACTCCCACTATCCGTAGATTATTCCTTCTTGAACGGCCTTCTAAATCCTCACACTTGGCAATGGTTGTCTTAATTTGTGATTCCAGTTGTGAGACTTTGTTGGTTAGGGTTGTTGAGCTGTCATCAAGATTAGACACTCTCTGCTCCACGTCATTCATGCGTTCAGCGTGAGAGTCCATACAATGTTGCAGGAGGTCGACTTTAGATGCTAGACCATCCATTTTATTGTTCAGGTTGCCAATGCCAGCTTTCAAGTCTAGGAGAATTTCTTTGATTTCGGAAGGGTTATCGAAAGGTTCTTCCTGGTGAGGACAGACCGACGATGAAGCCTGGTCCTCCTGGTGGAGGGGTACCCTAGGGGTTGAGCCACTTTCAAAGTTCAGCTTCCTCTGGGATTTGTCGTTTTTCCCCATCATGACTGCGGGATTGGGTATGCCTGTTGCTGGCTGCGGATGGGCAGAATACATCTAGGGCACCCCGAGGACCTTTCACCGGGCTGGACTGCTCACTGCTCAGTGTGGAAGGTGGGCTTGCGTACTTGTAAGGAGGGAGCCAGTCCCAATCTAATAATTGTTTGCAGTGGGGTTGGGTCCTATGGTCCTCAGTGGGGGAGGAAATCCCTTCCCGATGTGACTGGCTCTCCTGATCAAGGGTGATGTTGTCCACCTTAGTGAGGAGAGTCACAGTGCGCTCTGCGCCCGTGGCTGCCGCAATTAACAAGACTCAGTGGGGAATGATCTGAACTGACTGTGGGCTCCGTGCCGCCTGTGTGCTGGTGGGCCTTGTCTGCAGCTGAATCCATTGCTGATCTATGTGCCGCGGGGGTGAGGGTGGGGCGCCGCTTGGGGAGCTGTGCGATCTCCCCCCCACTCCTTACCTCTGCGCGAGATTGACTTATTTTCCTCCTCTTCGAGGCGGGGACTGCTCAGGGTGCCCTCGAGTCCTATGGGGAGCTCCCGCCTCAGTTCCTGCAGCTGGGACGGCGATTTCTGGGGTGGTCACGATGGATGCAGGCGGAGTCGGGGGGAGTCAATGGCGCCGGCCACCCGGTAGCCGTGCTGATGTTGCCCCCTCTCGATCGCTGGCTCCGAGCGGGGGGGAGGTAGTCTGAGTCCTCCGCCGGCACGCCACTCGCTCTACGGCCCACAGCTGGGATGCTGGATGCCGGAGCAGGCGCGGTGGAAGCGGGCGGAGGTAGGGTGGGGAAGAAACAGCTCGTCCTTCGACACGCTGTCCCCACTGATGCTGGTGTTGTCCTCCAGGATGCCGTGCGGCTGCTGCCCCTCGCCAGCTTCAAATGGGGGGGGAGTCTAGATACTCCGCTGGTTCGTCGTCCAGCGCCCGACTCCTCTCCGATCCCCAGGGCGCCCTCCCGCGACTCGGCGTCGGGCGAGATCAGGATTCCTCTGGGGACGGGGCCGGACTTGGGAGCGTTGGCGCCCCGCAAGCCAGCTACGCGGCGCTCGGTGTTAGGGCCGTGTGGGCTGGGTTTTGGCAGGAGGGGACCGATTTTGTTCCGGATTTCAAGGGGATGTAGCTGGGGAGACCAGAAAGGCAGGAATCAGGGGTATGGCTCACAGATTCACAGGGATCCGCAGGATTTCGCAGGATTGATGCGGGGCTTAGCGGGAGCTTTAGACCAAGTTGGCCATCTTGGATTGCCCTCTAGCGCCCTCTTGAATGTAATGTAAGTATTATTTTGGATGATTTTATACTTGAAGGAGCATCAATTTATCATTATCTGAGCATTATTTGTGGGTTACATTGAAGTCATTTGTTCTGTGTGGCATATTACAATGAAACGCAAGTATAACCTTTGATTGTAATGATGTTTTTACTGTCCAGATGGGCAGGCCAGCATTGATATGCATGTAGACCACTAGTCAGTTCTCCCAGGTTCAACGCTAATATTTCATTAAAATGCCATGAATGAGCACATAGAATTGTGGCATCAGCTTTCGTATCCCGTTTAGAGATGATCATACTACATAGCAATGTTCTCGGAAGCATATTGTAATAAATATGGGCTAGTGAAACCTATTTCTATTATGTTTCCGAAACAGGTACATTTTGCCATTTTGCCATTGTCATAGATTCCAGATGCCAACTGACGGATTATTTAATCGGCAGCTGCAGCTACTTGTGAACAACTGGATGTGTTTAACAGTTTTTTGGGACGATCGGCAAGGGCAGATATGCCCTTACGCTGTACTAGCGATTAGGAGCAACATAACATCCTTTACGGTGGTCTACCCTCAAGTTGATGCACAAGCCCTGGAATTCACTGTGCGACCCCCAAATTGTACAGTCTTGTTTTTTCTTTTTAAAGTACGATTTAGTATTCCGAATTGTGCCGTGCTGTGTTGTGAGAAGTTGTGTGTTGATTTTCAGGTTCTGCATCACATCACGTAGGTGATGACAGGGCGCATTTGGGTACGCTGCTCAGGAACGTCACAGAGGAAGGCGGACAATATCACTAAGTCTGTTGATTTGAGGCTCAAGGCTTAGTGCCATCAGGGCAGTTAATTTTAGGCCAGTGGTCTTCAAATTTATTTGGCCGGGGCCCCCCTGAGTAAAATTTGGGCAGGTCGGGTCCCCCCAGAAATGCCAGATGGACAGTATATATTGCGCTACGTCACCTGCTCCCATCACAATTGCTGGGCTCCCTCATCCCACTCCTACCCAGTCCCTGGTCTCTCCGCACCCCATCACACACCCTGGGCTCTCCCCACTCTGCTCCCACCACTATCCCATGGTCCCTGCCCATTGTGCTCCCACTATAGTACGTGGGTTCCCCCACCCCGTTTCCAACACAGTCTGAGGGCCAGTGGCGGGTGGTGATTTCTTTAAGTGGAGGGGCATAACTATTTCCCCCAAAAATGCCATAGCGACCGAGCATAGTGAGGGAGCCAGAACCAATAAAGGGAGGTTCGGGGGGGGTTTCCCCAGTGAATTTATTTTAAATAATGGGTTAAATGTTGCATTGTAGAGCATACTTTTAACAAAAACATGAGTAAATAGCCAAACAGTTTGCAATTGGTGCTGGGGGTCCAGGGGGCAGGCATGACATTTTTTACATCTATAATAGATGTCCAGTAAAAAGATGCCATCCCTGTCCCCTGGGCCTCACTGGGCCTAACACAATCAACATGATTACATGTGTATGCAAGGCGCTGCACATTTATACAGCATTCACTCTATCATTGACACAAGCATCCATCACCATACATTCACTCATAACATAAGCATACACGTATCCATACACATGTTTAAATAAAAACAATGAACATAAACGTACCTTCTGCATTGGCCTGCATGTGAGTGCTGAAACTCCCTGCTGCAGGCTGCTCTGTTCGTATGTGCGAGGAGGCGCAGGAGCTCCTCCTCGGACATACAGACATGCAGTGCCCCAGCCAGCATTTTCAATGAGCTATACAATGCTGGGGAAGCAAAACGCCCCAGCACTTGTATGGCTCAGTGAGCATGTGCGGCTGGGGAACTAAACTGAACTGTCAAAGGGAAACAGTTTTCCCTTTGACAGTTCAGCCATCCCAGGAGCACTCCATCAGCTGGAAAAAGCAGCTGAGGGAGTGCTCACTGTTTTACTGGGCTGGCTCCTTAGCTCCTCCATAATGGATGAGCCGCCAGGCTCGGACTAGGCTATAGGGCAATGCCTGTACCAAAAAGGTAAAATGCTAGTGTGGGCCAGTCAAAATGCGCCACCATTTTGGCCATGTGGACCAGTTTGATGAGTTACTTTGCAGTTGGTAGTTTTGACCATTGTTGCTGAATATATCACAATTTACTTACATTTTAACACAAAGCATCCCCTTGGGTACTATTGTAACAGTGGGCCTAATTACAAGCCTGGCGGTAGCTGTGATGTCATCTTTGATGTCCTGGGTGTTAGTCTTAGCAGTGCACCATGGTGGGGCGAGTTATGGTTGCTTAGCTTACCATAACTGGCGAATTTCAGGGGGTTTTCGGTTTTACTTGGAACCATAACTTCCCTTTAACAAAGTTTTTTTTACTGAATTTCATAGGTTTTTAGTAGCGCAACTTAACCATAACGTCCCTTTAACAAAGTTTTTTCATTGAATTTCATAGGTTTTTATTAGTGCAACTTAACCATAACGTCCCCTTAACAAAGTTTTTTCATTGAATTTCATAGGTTTTTATTAGTGCAACTTAACCATGACGTCCCCTTAACAAAGTTTTTTCATTGAATTTCATAGGTTTTTATTAGTGCAACTTAACCATAACGTCCCCTTAACAAAGTTTTTTCATTGAATTTCATAGGTTTTTATTAGTGCATGTTATTTTCCTACAACCTACTAATATCATACTTACCAAATATAACAATATTTGTGTCCAATTTACTAAGTGTCACCTTAAAACTCTGCCATTTCCCACCTTCTAGAATAATCTTTAACACTTCTATACACTTTCTTCAACTATTTCAACTAGTTTTGCATTCGTAGATGTCTACGAACATCTGACTTCATTGCGGACCTTCCGGAGAGTGCCACATGATCATACGCTAGCGCGCGGCATGATGACGTGTCCAAGAACCCGTCCGCACTTCACAATAAGGTCCGTCCTTCGCTGACAGTTCGGAACTGCATTTTCTACTGATCTAGGAACTTTCAACTTTCCCTTGCACATCTCCAACACCTATTCCTACTCATCCATTAACAATCTAGTACACAGTACATACTATTAGCAAAACTGCTATTTGTCTTAAAATGGAATCAGCTAATGCCATCCCTCCTCCCCAAGAGACACCACCACTGCTGTAATCCAGGAGCATGAGAAACACTGCCCCCTACCTTAGAAATAACACACACGCAACATTTTCCCCTGGCCACCTGCCACTCCATATTAGTGTTTGGTGCCTCTTCCCTCATTTCCCATCCAAAAACAATAAAATGAATGTTCCTTTAGGAACCACCTTTCACAGTTAAAAAATAGAACTTCCTCCACCTCATCTTCTTTAACAAATACTGTAACCACACAGCCTGATGTCTGCGGGCATTGGTGCATTATAAATAAATAAATAAATAAATAAATAAAGTGGGCTACAGACCATGATCGTCCATTGCAGCCCCTGAAATGGGGGATAAAGGTCATTAGCACCCCTGGTTCCCAAAGCGGGAACCCAGGGTGCTAAAACATAGATTTTTCTTCCTATAGTGGGACGTCTGCGGCATCCCGCTGTAAGATGGAAGGATTATTCTTCCTACAGCGGGTCGCCTTTGGCGTCCCGCTGTAGGAAGGAAAATCCTGTTCCAAGACAGCCAACATGGAAAGAGAAGGCGGGGCTCCGTACACAGCCCCTCTTCTCTTGCCATGTCAGCCTGCAAAACCCTATGAACATATTACCACAAGCACTTTTTTTCCCTTTCAAACCTATCCTACCTTCGAACTCTTTACCACATAGCCGGTCCCAGGTAGACATAGCCACTTTAACACAATTTTTCTTCCCTAGTGCTCTTCCTATGGAAACAGCAACTTAACCATAACTACATGGCCACTACATTGGCCATGTAATAGTTATGGTTAAGTTACTGTTTCCATAGGAAGAGCCCTTTTTGGGTGGCTTATAACTTTGCTCTCCCTAGAAGAATCCTCACCAAACTGTTTTGCAAAGTTTGGTGAGGTTTGGTCCGGGGGGGCAAAGTTATAAGGGGGGTCCCAAAACTACTTTTTTCCCATAGACTGAATGGGGAAAAAACTTTGCTCACGCCTACAGCCCAAACCGCTGGACGGATTTTCACCAAATTTGGACATGGAGCAGCGGATTGGTCCCAAAAACAAATTGGTGAAAATCTGTCCAGTATTTTTTTTTTAATTTTTATTTTTTGTTATAATGAAGTAGTATTGATTTATCTGTTTGGATATTGTAAAATTTTGGGGCATTTAGATACCAGTTGGTGTATTCTAACTGTCTATTTGTTTTATATAATTTAGTGGTATTCATTTATCTGTTTAGTTGTTGTAGAATCCTGGGGCAGTTAGACACCTGTTGGCATATTCTAACTGTTTATAGTTTTTTATAATGAAATAGTATTGATTTATCTGCTTGGTTATTGTAAAATCTTGGGGCAGTTAGACACCAGTTGGTGTATTCTATCTATTTTTTGATATAATTTAGTAGTATTCATTTATCTGTTTAGTTGTTGTAGAATCTTGGGGCAGTTACATAGCTGTTGGCATATTGTAACAGTTTATAGTTTTTTAATAGAAGTTTAGTTAATGTTTAAGTACAGTTTAGTTAATACATTTTGGTTTTAAGAAGATGAAATAAGTGTTTGTAAGATTTGCAGGTAATCTCTGCTTTAGAGTAATGGAACTATCATTTCATTCGAACCATCCACATTTTTTTTATATATGCAGTATAGTGACCTGCATTGGTTGTGGCTCCTGTGTGGTAGATTATACCTATTGTTGTGAAGGTTTTCTTACCAAGTGATACTTGACCATGCGTGAATCCAGTCAGCTTGCAGTTGTTTTTGGTACCATCTGCATTGTAACGTAGAAGCATTAGTATTACGTATTTACTATCTGTTTGTATTAGTAAGGTGGAGCGATTATCCAAATTGCAGGTAGTACATAATCTACCATGGTTTGAATTTTGTGCAAGTTGCTGAAATGGAATGGATTCACAATTAGGTATTGATACATACACAAAGCGCTCATTGGGGATTTGTTCTTGTGTCACATTGTTGCAGAGAGTGCATGTATGTTTTCACATGTATGAAATCAATTTCACATGTAGGGAAGATTTCAGTTTTAGGTTTGTTTTTCTTTTCCAGTACTTGTAGTAAGTACATTAGAAATTCTTGTGGATCTTCCTGTGAGTTTTTAGTGAATTTCACCATTCCAACACAGTAGTCCAATTGTTGTCTTATTCCATAAACACTATACGTGTTGTCAGGATTATTTGTTGCATTTCTATGAAGTACTAACGTTTGCAAACACAATTGGTCTGTACTGTGTTAGTAAATGTTGTCAACAATTGGTGGTAATTGAAATAGAATATTCATTGCTACATTTGCGTAGCAACTTACACCAATTACATTTGAAAGTTTAAATGGACCAGGTAGTTCTGTATCTGAGTGCTTTTTTTTCAGTTTGTCTTCCTTTTTTGAAGAAGTACCTTGTTTACTTTCCCTAACAGTTTCTTTTTTGTTTGTGGTACTTGATGAATGAAGTATTTGTTTTTTTTATTCTCTTTGGAGGATTTACAATTACATTCTGTTGCATTTCTGTTTGATTTAGTTTTCTTTTAGAACATTTTACTTTTTGTGGAACAGGATATGTTTTTAGATGGGGTGTATAGTGAACGAAGTCTATTGTATTAAAAAATGCAAGGAATATCAGCATTTACTTTACTTGCATCAAAGTTGATTAGAAATAGACCGTCAAGTGTACGTAACTGTGATAGTGCTACAAAGCTCATGCCTTCTTTAAAGACTGTGTTACCAATGTCTATCAATGCTTTGTCTAGGATAAGACCTTGTGATTTATGAATGGTGACTGCGTATGCAAGAGTTAGAGAAAATTGTTCTCTGCGTACATACATGTCTTTGAAGAGAAGGAATCGAGCTGTTGAGCGTCCTATCCTTTTCACTTCTGAAAGTTTGTCAAAGAGAATATTGACAAACTTAATGTTGTTGTCACGTGGGTATGTTTGACACCCAACAACTGTACCTAGTGCTCCATTAACTAGTCCTTGATCCACGTCAAGGTTACGTTTAAGCATTACTCTGCAATTTAAGGATAATTTTAATATTTTTTCCAATCCAGCTGTGTTGGAGATTGAATTTTCTAAACTATTTAGTCTCGTTATGGCTTGTTCACACATGGGTAGTGTCATACCATGTATTTCTAGTTTGTCTGTGGCACTCATTTCAATTATTGGTTGCATTTCTTTTTTTAACATTGTTTAATTGAATTTGAAACAGCTTGCAAAAGTTGGCATTAAGGCCATACAATTGACATTTTTATGGGCTAATTATTCCACAACATCCGTAGCACATGCATTATCACCATAAAGTGCATGAATGTGCCGGGTTTTCAATATTGCTTGTGTTTCTTGAGATAATATACCAACTCTAATACTTTTTAAGATGTTGGCATAAGTGAGATCTGCAGATTGCTGCATGTTTTCTGTTAATTCTCTGTATTAGAAATGTTGCCAAACATTGACATTTCCAATGCTGCCAACAGTTTTACGGCAGAGTTTGTGTCCTAAGGTTTTAAAAATAGGCTCACCTTTCATTGGTGTCAATTGAAGAAGATCTCTGAAAACAATAATGTGTTTTCCTCCAAAGAGCTCTTCGTAGTTTGTTTTGAGTACTTCTTGTAATCTGAGGTGAATCAAAGCCAACATTAGGTTGGAGACCATGCTCACTTCATCCATTAGTAGCATTTCATTTGTTTTAATACTCTGCGTAGTTCCATTGCAGCTTCTGTATAAAGTTTGTAATAGTCTAATTTATTTTGGTGTTCTACTGGCAGGAGTAGTAATCAGTGTAAAGTGACACCGCCTATGTTGTAGGCAGCTAAACCTGTGGGGGCAGTGACAACAGCTGACAATTTGTTGTTTGTCAATCGTTGAAGGAATTTACTGAGGATTTTGATTAAGAATGTTTGGTCAGAACCAGCTTCACCACTGACGTACATTAGTATAGGTTTGTAATTTTGGCAGGTGCATTCTTTGTTTTCATGTTGTACACCATGTGCAATTTCTTTTGTTACTTCTTGAAAAATGCTACATTGCTCATTGTTTAGTTTCGATTGTAGTATAGTTAATTCTTCTTTATCTTCATACTGACACATGCCGGGTAATTAATAGAATTCAGCACACAAGTGGCGCACGCGGCTGGCGCACAGTGTGCGCATGCGACTTTCTGCGCCAGCCGCGGGTGCTAAAATCCATTCCTGCGCACAGCGTATTCATGGATTTTAGCTTCCAAAACCATCCGTGGTGCAGAGTGGCACAGCGACCTTGCAGCAGCGCCAGTTATGCCCCAACCCCTCCCCGTGCGCCATGCACAGCGCACAAATCCCGTACATGGCGCATAGGCCCCCAACCATGAAAACGCCTGTTAAACTCCCCATGCACTCCTCCGAATACACGTACCCCGCTGCACGGGGAGTCTCACACGCGATTGGAGAGGGGTACGTGTATAACTGGGGTTCGCAGGAAGTTTCACACATGATTGGAGTGGGGTGTGTGTATTTCGGGGGTGCACGAGAAGTTTCACACGCGATTGGAGCAGGGTACGTGTATTTCAGGGGTGCGCGGGAAGTTTCACACGCGATAGGCCCTGTGCGAGTGGGGTACGTGTATTTTGGGGGTACGCAGGAAGTTTCACACGCGATTGGAGCAGGGTACGTGTATTTCAGGGGTACGCGGGAAGTATCACACGCGATAGTCCCTGTGTGAGTGGGGTACGTGTATTTTGGGGGTACGCGGGAAGTTTCACATGCGATTGGAGCAGGGTATGTGTATTTCGGGGGTGCTCGGGAAGTTTCTCACGCGATTGGCCCTCTGCGAGTGGGGTATGTGTATTTTGGGGGTACGCAGGAAGTTTCACACGTGATTGGAGCAGGGTATGTGTATTTCGGGGGTGCGCGGGAACTTTCACATGCGATTGGAGCAGGGTACGTGTATTTCGGGGGTTCGGTGGAAGTTTCACACACGAGAGGCCCTGTGCGAGTGGGGTACGTGTATTTCGGGGGTGCGCAGGAAGTTTCACATGCGATAGGCCCTGTGCGAGTGGGGTACGTGTATTACTGGATTTCGTGGGAAGTTTCACACGCGATAGGCCCTGTGCGAGTGGGGTACGTGTATTTCGGGGGTTTGCGGGAAGTTTCACACGCGATAGGCCCTGTGCAGTGTGGTACTTGTAATCCGGGGGTGCGCAGGAAGTTTCACACGTGATAGGCCCTGTGCGAGTGGGGTACGTGTATTACTAGGGTGCGTGGGAAGTTTCACACGCAATTTTGCTGTCAGAGCGGGGTACGTGTATCCAGTGGGGGGCACGTGGAGTCCCACACGTGAATTAGCTCTGTAGGTCCTCCCAGGTGTCCCCTCCACCCCTTCCACGGCACCTGCAGGCAGCCCACACCGCAGGCAGTCAATCCACCATGGGCATGCCCCCCAGCCATGCCACAAGTCAACTTGCACTAGTGATCACCAACTCATGTCCCCCAGCACCCACACACCCAAGCATTCAGGGGCACCAGCCAGCAGGTCCCCACACATGGCCCCCAGCACCTCCACCCCCCAGCATTCAGGGGCACCTGCCAGCAGGCCCCCACAGATGTCCCCCAGCACCCCCACCCCCCAGCATTCAGGGGCACCTGCCAGCAGGCCCCCACTCATGTACCACACATTTCCCCCAGCATCCCCACCCCAGCATTCATGGACACCTGCCAGCAGGCCCCCACACATGTCCCCCAGCACCCCCACCCCCCAGCATTCAGGGGCACCTGCCAGCAGGCCCCCAATCATGTCCCCAGCACCCCCACCCCCAGCTGTCAGGGGCACCTGCCAGCAGGCCCCCACACATGTCCCCCAGCACCCCCACCCCCCAGCAGTCAGAGGCACCTGCCAGCAGGCCCCCACTCATGTCCCACACATGTCCCCCAGCACCCCCAGCCCCCAGCATTCAGGGGCACCTGCCAGCAGGCCCCCACACATGTCCCCCAGTTCTCCCACCACCCAGCATTCAGGGTCACCTGCCAGCAGGCCCCAATCATTTCCCCCAGCACCCCCACCCCCAGCAGTCAGGGGCACCTGCCAGCAGGCCCCCACACATGTCCCCCAGCACCCCCACCCCCCAGCATTCAGGGGCACCTGCCAGCAGGCCCCCAATCATGTCCCCCAGCACCCCCACCCCCCAGCAGTCAGGGGCACCTGCCATCAGGCCCCCACACATATCTCCCAGCACCCCCACCCCCCAGAAGTCAGGGGCACTTGCCAGCAGGCCCCCACTCATGTCCCACACATGTCCCCCAGCACCCCTACCCCCCAGCATTCAGGGGCACCTGCCAGCAGGCCCCCACTCATGTCCCACACATTTCCCCCAGCTCCCCCGCCCCCAGCATTCAGGGGCACCTGACAGCAGGCCCCCACACATGTCCCCCAGAACCCCCACCCCCCAGCATTCAGAGGCACCTGCCAGCAGGCCCCCACACATGTCCCCCAGCACCCCCACCCCCGGCATTCATGGACACCTGCCAGCAGCCGCCAAAGCATGTCCCCCAGCACCCCCACCCCCCAGCATTCAGGGGCACCTGCCAGCAGGCCCCCAATCATGTCCCCCAGCACCACCACCCCCCAGCAGTCAGGGGCACTTGCCAGCAGGCCCCCACACATGTCCCCCAGCACCCCCACCCCCCAGCATTCAGGGGCACCTGCCAGCAGGCCCCCAATCATGTCCCCAGCACCCCCACCCCCAGCTGTCAGGGGCACCTGCCAGCAGGCCCCCACACATGTCCCCCAGCACCCCCACCCCCCAGCAGTCAGAGGCACCTGCCAGCAGGCCCCCACTCATGTCCCACACATGTCCCCCAGCACCCCCAGCCCCCAGCATTCAGGGGCACCTGCCAGCAGGCCCCCACACATGTCCCCCAGTTCTCCCACCACCCAGCATTCAGGGTCACCTGCCAGCAGGCCCCAATCATTTCCCCCAGCACCCCCACCCCCAGCAGTCAGGGGCACCTGCCAGCAGGCCCCCACACATGTCCCCCAGCACCCCCACCCCCCAGCATTCAGGGGCACCTGCCAGCAGGCCCCCAATCATGTCCCCCAGCACCCCCACCCCCCAGCAGTCAGGGGCACCTGCCATCAGGCCCCCACACATATCTCCCAGCACCCCCACCCCCCAGAAGTCAGGGGCACTTGCCAGCAGGCCCCCACTCATGTCCCACACATGTCCCCCAGCACCCCTACCCCCCAGCATTCAGGGGCACCTGCCAGCAGGCCCCCACTCATGTCCCACACATTTCCCCCAGCTCCCCCGCCCCCAGCATTCAGGGGCACCTGACAGCAGGCCCCCACACATGTCCCCCAGAACCCCCACCCCCCAGCATTCAGAGGCACCTGCCAGCAGGCCCCCACACATGTCCCCCAGCACCCCCACCCCCGGCATTCATGGACACCTGCCAGCAGCCGCCAAAGCATGTCCCCCAGCACCCCCACCCCCCAGCATTCAGGGGCACCTGCCAGCAGGCCCCCAATCATGTCCCCCAGCACCACCACCCCCAGCAGTCAGGGGCACTTGCCAGCAGGCCCCCACACATGTCCCCCAGCACCCCCACTCCCCAGCATTCAGGGGCACCTGCCAGCAGGCCCCCACATATGTCTCCCAGCACCCCCACCCCCCAGAAGTCAGTGGCACCTGCCAGCAGGCCCACACTCATGTCCCACACATGTCCCCCAGCACCCCCACCCCCCAGCATTCAGGGGCACCTGCCAGCAGGCCCCCACACATGTCCCACACATTTCCCCCAGCACCCCCACACCCCAGTATTCAGGGGAACCTGCCAGCAGGCCCCCAATCATGTCCCCCAGAACCCCCACCCCCCAGCATTCAGGGGCACCTGCCAGCAGGCCCCTAATCATGTCCCCCAGCACCCCCACACCCCAGCAGTCAGGGGCACCTGCCAGCAGACCCCCACACATGTCCCCCAGCACCCCACCCCCCAGCAGTCTGGGGCACCTGCCAGCAGGCCCCCACGCATGTCCCACTCATGTCCCCCAGCACCACCACCCCCCAGCATTCAGGGGCACCTGCCAGCAGGCCCCCAATCATGTTGCCCAGCACCCCCACCCCCCAGCATTCAGGGGCACCTGCCAGCAGGCCCCCAATCATGTCCCCCAGCACCCCCACCCCCCAGCAGTCAGGGGCACCTGCCAGCAGGCCCCCAGTCATGTCCCCCAGCACCCCCACCCCCAAGCAGTCAGGGGCACCTGCCAGCAGGCCCCCACTCATGCCCCACACATGTCCCCCAGCACCCCCACCCCCCAGCATTCAGGGGCACCTGCCAGCAGGCCCCCACTCATGTCCCCCTGCCCCCACATCATGACGATCCTCAATCATGGGCCTTATAGCCAGCCACATCACACCCCACGCCACCCCAGCCCAAAGACCCAACCAAGTATTGCATCCACCCACATAGAAATGCCCATTACATGATACAACCCGAATGGCAAGTATGTAAATGAACACATGTCTGTCACACACACACAATGGGTGCAAGTGAATGTGAAAACCCACATCATGACATACATGAAATCAATGAGAGAATACCACACATCGAAGTATGAAACAAAAATGTATTGAACCCAAAATGAATGTAATAAAAAGAAAACACAAAATAATGTGAAAAAGAAGTAAAACGCAGCATGTCTGGAAAATAATCAAAAATATGAAATCATAATCCAAAGAAATCCAAATGAAAATGTGTCCAAAGTCTCAGTCCAACAAAGCAAATCCAAGGGAAAAAAATAAGTGAAATCCATTGCTCCATGGTGAAATGAAAAAAAAAAAAGACAAATCCACTGTTCAACTATATACAAATCACCAATCCAAGGTCCATGAGCCCAACAAATGAAATGAAACCTACAAAAAAGACTACCTAATAAAGAACTATATACAAAAACGTGGTGCATTGTCCAAGCGCCCCAAATAAACAAAAACAGAAAGGAAACCTAACACTATCTAACTATATACAATGGCGGCGGGCAAGTCCTGTGGCTCACTCTGTGCTGTCCCGGGACAGGGCATCATCGAACTCCATGTCGATGTCCCAGAGGCGGGCCTCTGTCCTGGCCCCGAGGTCTCTCAGGGAGGCACTCATGGCCTGTTCCAACTCCCTGCGAGTTGTCTCAAGGCACTCGGCCCGCCTCAACGCCCGATGCATGGAGAACTCCGCCCTGACCATGGTGAGCCGCGCCTCTTCCGCCCGCCGCCGCTCCGCATCTATCCGCTGGCCCAACCGCTGACACACGGAAGACACTCCCATTCCTGGGTCCTCCTGCCCTCTGGCCGATGCCCGCCCCTCCGATGTTGATGGCCCCGAGCCATCATTGCTCCCACCTACAGCCTGCTCCTGCTGCTGCTGTCCATGTGCCCTGTCAGATGGTGCCTGCACATCCTCCATCAGCTGGTCTCCAGTTATGGTGTCCACCCCTTCTGGGCCGCCGACTCCCGACGTGGCAGGGATGTGAGCTCCACCAAGCTGGCTGTGTTGGTCGGGCCAGGTCCACTGGTGGAATCTGGGCCAGAAGACGGCAGGGAGAATGACTGGCGCATAGTCTCCACAGAGGAGGAGAGGTCCACCAGAGTGCGTGACACATGTAGGGACCCACCGACCAGGGCCCCTCCCAACAGTGCCACATCGCGACGCTGCTGTTCGTGATGCCGTGCTTTCTCCTCCCAGGAAGAACGCATGTCATCACGAATGTCACGCGTGCGCAACGCGACACCGATCAGGACGGAGCCCATACGGTCATTGGACCCCTCGTCCGCAGGTAGCGGAGAGGCAGATGACATGGCACTCTTACTACCTGCGGACGGCCTGGGACGAAGCATCCCTGCTGGTGCATGGTGGTGCAGTCACAGGGTCAAGGACAGGGACATGCACAGGCCCCTCTGCGGTGACCTGTGCTGCCTCCTGACCCTGGCCCTGGACTGCACCACTTGCACCAGTGGTACTACCGCCACCAGGCCCCATGTGCAGCTCAGTAGCGGGCTCCTCCTCCTCTGTGGAGACCACCAACCTAGATGTCTCTGTACCGTCTTCCGCCATTGCAAGCCCCTGTGGGGGCTCACCCGGCCCTTCCGCCACAGCCGTAGGGGCAGACGCAGCACCAACCCTCTTGCTCCCGGATGATGGCAAGTCCTGGGAGGGTGGCTGGGCCTTGCGTCGCCGCCCGGTGGAGGCATCCCTGCCGCTTGGCTCCACAGCGCCGTCACCGCCCTCTTCTTCACTTGATGCTGCGTAGAGGGAGAAATAGAACACGAGCATCAGGGTGCAGTACAACATTCCCCTAGACAGGAAGCAATAACACATGAGTTGCAGTGTCTAACGTCACTTCCATCCTGTCCCTCCACAACACATGGGTGAATGCACGCAACACACATGCATCCATGTACAAGGGACTCTATTAACCAAAATCTTGCCTTCAAACTCACATGCATCATGGCTCACACTGATCCCATGCACGCAGTAATTTGGCCTTTTGGGCAGCAGCATGGTCTTCCGTGTGTTGTTGCGTGGCCAGCTTGATACGGAGTGATTTGGCACGTGAAAAAATTGCTCGTCAGCGTGTAATTGGAGGAAAGGCCCTTAGCGCATAAGCATGTCAGCACACGTACACGATTTCATTGGACCAAAGGCCCTTAGCACGTAAGCGCTTCTGTGACGTTGCGCGTGGGCGTTTCCATCGTGACGTGGGCATAGCGGTTCAGCGCGCGTGAAAAAACTGCACGTCCGCGTGTGAATGCATGTAATCTGAGGAAAGGGCCTACGCGTGTAAGTCACATGACGCACGCAGGCATTTCCCTCAGCACGGGTTAAAGGTGAGCGGGGCCAGCAGTTCGCTGTACGTGCCTTTCGTGGAGACCGACGTGTGTTCCTGCTTCGTGTTGTTTCGCGCGCCATCACAACTTCATAGCTATCAAGGACGTATCTCTTCTTTTGGCGGGGGTATTGGCTACGCGTGTTTTTCTGCATCGCGCTAGTCAGACGGTGAGTCGCGCACACTATTTTTCCCACTGCGGGTGCCCCTGTGTATCGCACCCGTTTTTGAGGTCATAGTAGCCTGCGTGTCCCACACGTACGCGTTTTTCGTGTTACTGGGTGCCACCGTGTACTGCGGGAGGTTGATTCCACGCACGTAGGCTGCAGGGTTATGTGCACGGTTTTACTGCAGTTTTGGGGTGCCTGAGCTTTGCGTGAACCCCGTCACTACATCACCGGGGTCACATACAGCCTTGCAGGTGCAGGGGTGCTGTTAACATCTTGCATCCCACCCCATTCACCACAATTGCCCAGGTCAATTGTGGTGTACACCTCCCATTGGCAATACTCCATCTGTGCCGGCACTACAACATCTGTGCCATGGTTGGGAGGCCACCAAAGGTGAGGGGTGCCTCAGCTGGGCATCCTCCCTGTGGCAGTCGTGGTCGGGGATGTGGCCTGGGTAAGCAGGGAGTAGGGGGACTCCAGGGTGGCCAGGGTGGCCGCAGAGGGGGAAGAGGCAGGGGTGCGCCACTTGAGCACGATGTTGTGCCATGTGTCGGTGCAGTCATGCCACCACCCCCTGTGGTTCCGGGAAATGCAGCTTCTGCATCTGGCACTGGCGCCCGTGTGACCCGGCAGTCCGTTTCATCAACTGCCACGGGCTCAAGGGTAGTGGTAGCTGCAGGTGCAGCTGTTGACACCACCACCCAGGCTAAGGGTCTGCCAGTGCAGGCTGCGATGGCACTTGAAGAGCCCTTGGAAGATTTCCAACAGGCCAGGAGGGAAACCGTAGGGGCACGCAGGGCTGCCCTGACCAAGACACGTGCCCCTGGGGCAGTAATGTCATCTGCTGCCCCGAACATCCGGGTGTTGGCAAGTGCAGGCGCAGATGCACCCAACAACACCTCGGTTGTGAGTCTGCCAACCAGGACAGTTGCGGTCAATGACCCTGCACAGTGGATGTTGCTGGGCAGGGTCCATTAGAGGGCACCCAGCTGCCACTGACACAAGTCAGGCCTTTGGTCGTCCCTCCACCTGCCACTCCCTTGGCTCAATCCACCGAACCCACTGGCCATACTGATCAGGGCGGCATTAACTAGCCAGGGTCTGCGCCACAATCCAAGAGGAGGAAGGTTGCACCTGTAGCACAGGCTGGGACCCCACACACAGCCACGACCTCCTGCACGTCGAGGAAGAAGCCTTTCTGCAAACAGGAACTGGACTTCCTTGTGGACTATGTGCGGGACCACAGCCGTGACATGCTAGTGGGTGCTAATTGTCAGACTACGGCTGCCCACCGTGCCCACTGGAAGCAAGTTGCGGAACATGTGAGTGCATTCGGCCATGAGGTGCAAGAGTGCAAAAAGCGTTGAATGACCTCAAACGCAACGCTAAGGCTAAGCGTGCCTCAAATTACAACTTGACTCTGGTGACTGGCAGTGGGCCTGCACCAGAGGAGGAAGACCTCACTCCACATGAGTCACTCATTGCATAGTTCATACCATCTGAATCGGTCGAAGGAGTGGGAGATATGCCGGACTTTGATGCCCAGTCCAGTGAGTGTTGATGCGTGTTTGTCGAGGACGTGTGTGTTTTACTTGTGTGATGTGTTGTGCATGACTGCCACTACATGTCACGTATACATGGTTCTGATCTGGAAGTAATACAATGCTTCCCTGATGCATGTCTACTCTGCTGGATGGTGGACATGTGGAGCAGACGGGGACTGTCCGCATCACCACTATTGCACCCTACTCACATGCTGGTTACCAGTATGCTGGTCCATGTTCCAGCTCACTGGCACTTCTGCATGTAGCGTGGGGTGACCTTCCTCTCAGCCCAGGGACTATGCATAGCATGACTGACGTGCATGTGTCCTGTGCCTGCAAGCGGGTACTTAATGTAGGCATGCTCCCTTGCCCCTCAACCCCCCGCTCTGCACCCCAATTCCACCTTAGCCCTGGTCTGCTACAATATTGCCATTGGGTACTTCCCTGTTCATGCCTCCTGTGTACATGCTAACATCCAGCGGCCAATCTGCCAGACATATGCTGTGTGGTACATCCTTAGTACTTCATACAGGGTGTCTCACTTGGACTGTGCAGAGGTCAGATGCCCCACAGGGACTTGAGTGCCCATTCATGCTCCATGTGCATTCCACGCATGCCCCTATGTGTCCATGACTGGATGATCACTGTAATACAAGTCCTGGATGACCTACATTGCATGGGATTTCATCTGCCTTCCCATGTCAACTGTGGCTCAGTACTGTGTTGCACACATGTTTAGGGTTTGACAATCTGTGTGGGTCACAGGCCTCAGCCTGTTTAATGGCCAATGACTCTGTCCAACTGGTGTAGTGACTTCATCGCATGTGGGTGTACTCCAGAGGTTTCATCATGTGTCCTGCTTACTGTCCCATCATCATTTGCTGTGTT
This sequence comes from Ambystoma mexicanum, assembly GCF_040938575.1. NCBI lineage: Eukaryota > Metazoa > Chordata > Amphibia > Caudata > Ambystomatidae > Ambystoma > Ambystoma mexicanum. The sequence goes on from NC_090923.1 coordinate 703,092,747, forward strand.
GTCACTTGACTCACATGATGCTGTTGATGCTAGTCAACACTGTCTGTCAATACACAGGTCTATGGTCAGCCTTTTGATACCATGCTAGGCATCCCTGCTTTTGTACTTGGGGGGAGGGGGGGTTTGCTTGTAGATATGCTACCCATTGAATGCACATTGCACGTGATGCCTGAAGTTGACCTTGCACTGCCTTCACATTTTCTGACACACACCATGAAGTCCTTGTACATGTAGATAGTGAGTAACATACATATTTGCTGCACTGCATAGACCCACTTCAGTGCAAACTGCCACCTTTCCACAGGTCTAATCACAGAAGCAATTTCAAGTTGACCCAGCATGCATGCCAGGTTCTATTTTGTTTGTCACATGTCTGCCTGATGTGTTTTTTCAGGTGATGATGCAATGGAGCCGGAGGAAGGTGTTGTCATGCCAGGCACAGGGTTGTTATCACTACATCAACCCAGCACAAGTGGGGGTTGTGGGGTGGTAGGCCACGAACACCTCCAAGTGCTACAGTCCATCTTGTCTATAGCTGCCTATGAGTCCAGGCCCGATGAACACTCTGACGACCATGTCGAGTTGGATAAGCACCAGGTCCATATGTCAAGGGTGAGTGATTCTGATGTGGACACTCCTCTGTCCGCGACACCTGCACTGAGGGGTCAGACAGTCTTGGAACCTCCGCCCGTGGTGGATCGGGACGCAGGGTCACCCTCCACACCAGTCACTAATGTGCCTGGGACATCACGTCGACGGGGGCATGTAGTCGTGCAGCCGCGGGTGGTGCCAATCTCAGGGTGGTAAGGTTGTGACAGTTGACTGTCTCTTTGTCATCATCGATTGTCACCTGGTATGTGCCAGGCTTGTGTGCACTCCGCAGGGTTGGGAGTTTAGGTGAAAAATGTGGCCACAAGCTGGGTCCGGGCTTCCTCGCCACATGCCCTATCCCCTCCCATGGGCAGTGCCTGTGCCTGTGGTTGGGGATGTGGGGGCACCACCATGTCCACCGGTACGCCCTGCCGTGTTGCAACATTGTGCAGGACACATGCTGCCACAATGATCCTGCACACTACTGGGGGTGCATAGTGTAGCTGCCCACCAGAGCGGTCAAGGGAGTGGAAGCGTGACTTGAGCACTCCCAATGTGTGCTCCACTATGGCCCTGGTTGCAATATGGGCCGCGTTGTATCTTACCTGGAGTGGTGTGGTGGGGTTCCGGATTGGCGTCATCATGTGGTTGCTCAGAGGTTAGGCATTGTCCCTTGGAGAGGTGACAATGGTTGTGATTATTGGGGTTTGTGTATTTGTGTGTGTGTGTGACATGCATGCATGTGCACGGGTATTTGTACTCACCTAGGAGCCATGTGTCGCCATGCTGCCCAGCTTCCAGGGCCCGGCTCAGGGTGGGCATTCTGTATATGAAACTGTCATGGGTGGAACCAGGGTAGTTTACATAGACAGAGGTGATGATTCCCTATGCATTGCATACCACCTGTACGTTGATGGAATGCCAGTGCTTGTGGTTTCGGTAGATGTGCTCAGTGGCCCTAGGTGGAAGTAGGGTCACAAGCTTGCAATCTATGGCACCGAGCACTTTGGGGAAGTGTGCCACCCTGTAAAAGTCTTGGACAACGGCCTGCCTTTCTGTGGGTTTTCTGAGAATGTATATGTGCCTGCGGACTGAGGGGCGCGCTGTCATGATTGCCAAGACCTGGTGTAGGCAGTGTGACTGCGTGGCCTGTGAGACCCCCCAACTATGGCAGTAGTCCGCTGAAAAGACCCAGTGACCAAAAAATGCAGGACATTGAGCACCTTCTCCAAGGGGCTCAATGCTTGGGAGCAGAGGGTGGGGGATGTAAGGTCATCTTCCCACTCCCTGACCAGGTCTACGATGATACGGGGTGGAAACCTATACCTGCCATAGACCTGGTCGTCAGGCATCCCAAAAAGGCTTGTCCATGGAGTAAAAATGCGTGCCCTGGCTATTCTCCCCCTCCTGCGGTGTCCCCCGATCAGTGCTGCGACAAATGGGGCATTCATCGTAGCTGTATATACGTGTTTGTTGTTTGCGCGCACTTTTATACTGTGCGCGGGGACGCTTCCGCCTGCCTTCGTGTGGCGGACACGTTGATGCCTGTGCACGTCTTTTGCCATGTGCGGGTTTCCCGTATTCGAATCCATGAATATGGGTTGTTCGCGTGCATGTGGGCGTTCCGTGTAGTGCTCTGTAGTACTTCCCCAGTTACACCTTCTTTTTCATGCGTTATTCCCCATTCCACGTGTTACGCCCACTGTTCCGCCCACTTTTGTTGTGTGCGCCGTGCACGCCGTTTGATGACGTGTGTGCCCGGGTGTGCCATACACGGATTTGGCACACAACCAGTGGGAAACAAGCGCAGCGACCTTCCTTGAATCGCACGCGCGCGCGTGCGCTTACTTTCTCACGCTTGCGCCACCTTGCGCCTGCTTGCGCTGGGATTTTCGGCGCACGTTTGTTCCATGAATCGGCCCCATGGTATTTTCTACTTCCGTCATAGCTAATTCTGCCTCATTTGTTATTAGTGGCTCTCCCAGTGGTTCTTGGCTTCCTGTTACAGAAGGTTGACTACTGTCAGGAGTGTCCTTATCTAGTTGGGCCTGGAGTTCTTCTTCATGTTGCTGTTCATTGTGCAACATTGTTTTGTACTGTGTAAAGTTTACATCGGTTACAGTGCTTTCATTTGCTTTGAAAGCGTCTTCATAGGAGTCATAGTTATCTAGTATTTCTTCTTCTTTTTTCCATGGTTTAAAGAGTTGTAGCAGGGACATGTAATATAGTTCTTTATGTTGAGGAGTCTTTAATGACAGTTTGATATGATTAATTCAATTTGGTTTGGTGAGTTTTACTAAGCTGCTTTCACAATTTGACACTCTGGGCCTCATCACGAGTCTGGCGGTAACCCTTAAATGCAGTGGTAGTGCTATTACCGCCGCATTTAAGGGTCCACCAGATCACGGCTTTGGCGGATTTCCCCCCAGCTGTGAGCTAGGGGAAATCCGCAGCAAATTTGCCAATTTTCAGCGTGATTACCTCCGGCGGGAAATCCGCCGACGGTAATAGTTCAAATTTTCCCCATTGGGCCCACTGGGGAATGGGGAATTCCCGAATGGGCCCAATAGGGAATGGGCAATAACCCTTCTGCCAAACCCGTGATCTGGCGCAAATAGCGCCAGGGGTTTGGCGGTAGTGCTATTAGTGCCGTCACTATTAGCGCCGGCGTTACCACCCAACTCGTGATGAGGCCCTCTGTATTTACCTTTTTTTTCATCATGTTTTATAATTTTTTTGCATGTGAATTTTTGGGCTATGTGGTACAGACACATGGTTTCCAAAGTGGTACTTCTGTTTGGGTAGTATGTGTCCAGTAAATTGTTTTTAAAATGTCTTGGCTGTTGGGATCATGTTTGGCTATTGTTTCTATATCGTTGTATGATTTTAGAATTCTTTTTCTAGATTTAGCAGGACCAAGACTTAGCCATACTATATTTTCAGATTTTCCATACAAAGCAGTACCAGGTAAACAATCTGCTCCTTCATAGGAGCCACATTGTCTATGGGAGAGCATTTTTATGCCCAAGATGCATAATTTCTGAGACAGTGTTTTGTCTGATGACAGGTCATTCCAGAGGTCTTGGAGCTCTGTTTTTTCTGCTTTGGTTAAGTATGCTGTAACATATTGTGCAACTGCAGTGGAATTGTCTGCAATGTACTACACATCTATGTTTGCATTCCATAAGTGGGCAATGATTGCATTGTAATCATTGATATATTTTTCTTCTTCTGTTCTTTTATGTAATATGTATTTTTTTAGGGGATTTACCTTTAACACTATGCCTAACTGAAGACATGAAGTTGTTTACTTGACCTGTTTTTGTAACCGGTCTAGGGAAACCAAAGCGGCATTTGGTGTAGTATTTCCCTTGGTTTTTATATTTGCGATGACAATATTTGCCACATTTGTGTCTTTGAAATTGTAAAATGTGTGCATGAAGATCACTATTTGTTGCTTCTGATTGAATTTCACAAATGACATATTTTTCAATAAACTGTAACACAGTGGCGTCATTGTCTTGACCAAATTTAGGAGCATTTTTAATCCATAAAAGCATGTGGATATGTGGTGCTCCTCTGGCTTGGTATTCTTTTCTCCAAAAGAAGTGTTGCACTTCTCCGAGGGGAGGAGCAGTTTTGTTACAAATAAAGTGTAGCATAGCAATGAAGCGATGGTGAAAATATCTTGAAACATTAACAAAGTTCTCAAGGTGTTAGTATGTCTATGTTTTCTTTTTTTTTTTTATATGCGTAGGAAATCTTGTAAATAATCTTCCCATGCATATTCTGCACAACTTAATGTAACAAACCAAGTGGGTGGGCCAAGGTTACTTATCATACAACGTAGATCTCCACGACGCCCAAACCAGTACTCTTTAGTACCACGCATGTTTGCTAATAGATTTGTAATACTTGATTGTAAAACCTCATCTTTTTGTTGCACTTTTTGTAATGATTGTGTAGCTGACATATTTTAAAAGTGGTATCCTGATTTTAATGTGTGAGCAACTCCGTAACATAAAGTTGCTAGTTCATTTTCAAAGAGTAGGTGGAATATGTATTCCACATTTTGTCTAAATCTGGGATCTTCAGAATACATCCGTAACAAGGGGTATTCTGATGCTGTTATTTGAATAGGTCTATCATCGTATCTTCCTCCTTTGCCAGTAGGAAAGAGTAGAGAAAAAGCACATGCTTCTATACTTTTTTCCCATATGCTGATTGGTGATCCTTTTGTTTGTCGCATGTGGCACGTTTCTAGTGCATCTTCTACGGTGTCATTAGAGTGCAATGGATGAATTGTATAATGGTCTAAAATATTGGATACTGTAGCAGGATCTAGAAGCTAAAATTGACCAGCTTCTGGTGACTCTTGAATTATTTCAGTGGTTTCCTTCAAGTTTTCTTCAATATTAATTTCTTTGTAGTATTCATTATTGTCTTTTAGATATTGCAAGGCTTGTCTAACGTTATGTAAATCTACCAGTTGCCAAATGTTTTTGTCTTTTTTAGGTACACCATTTACTAAGATAATTAAAGATTGCTCCATTGGACGTTGCACTCCCAGAGTGTGCACATATTGGGGCCGATTCATGGAATTATTTGCACCAAAAAACGGGGATTTGTGCGCCAAACTTCCCGCAAATCCCTGTTTAACAAATGGGGATTTGCGGGCAGAATGGCACACAAATCCCCGTTTTTCAGCACAAATAAATCCATGAATCAGCCCCTTTGTTTTAGATCTAATGGTAAATTAGGGCATAAACTGCCCGCAAATCCCTGTTTAACAAATGGGGATTTGCGGGCAGAATGGCACACAAATCCCCGTTTTTCAGCGCAAATAATTCCATGAATCAGCCCCTTTGTTTTAGATCTAATGGTAAATACACTACTTTTCCACGAATAGCTTTCACTAATTCAGAGGGAGGTAATTTTGCTGTTTTTAGTTGAAGGCGTATTATTGCTTGAAAGGAGTGCACTGTTTGAATTATGATGCTTTCATATACATTGAGTTGTTGTAGGGGTTTTGGTAGTGGAAATAATTCCACATTATTTGTGATAGCAAGTGAAGGAGTTTGGTTGTTGTCAAGTTTTGTAGTGCAGTCACTGCAAAGTATTAAGGGGTCAGTTATTTTGTATTTGTTTTCTCCTATAAAATAGAGAGCTAATTCAAATCATTTAGAATCTTCATTGTCTTCTATTTTGTATGTTAGGTCTACAGTTTTTGTGTTACTTCTATAAAAAGATCTGCGGCAACATACACACACATGGTTTGGTACTTCAGCAGATGTACTTTTAAATTTCAGTATTTCTTTTTTGTATGTGTGTAGTAGAAGGTTGCCATGCATAGAATTGTTGCTAATTTGTTTTAAAGCTATTTCATTCTGTAAGTGGCTTTCAATTCCAAAATATTTTTTCTGGATATAGTCGATTTCTTCAAGTAGGTCTTTTTCTGTACCATGTAGAAGAAAGTTATTTAAATTGGCTAGTGCTAAAGCAGGACTTTAAGCATAGTACAGTTTATAGACTAGATTTCTTATAGTTGAATGATGTGTTGATATCATTTTGATATAATGGAAGGTGGTTTTGCAAGTAGGTCCTGAAATGCAGGCCAATGAATGTCCTTGTAGTCCTGTGTACTTGCGCACTGGACAGGTATCCATATTTTGCAGTAGTTTAATTTTGATTTTGTCTCTGCCTTTCACATATTGATTGAGGAATTGGCGTAAAGACTTGAAAGATTTTTGGGAATGTTACACATTGACGTGCATGGCCATTTGTATACTAGACGTTCTGATTCAGTTGAATTGAGAGGTAATTGTAAGTTTTCTGGGGATATTTTTGTAAGCAGTATTTCTTGTTCCATTATGGTATTATTAACTTTTTCATAACCTCGTCCACTGCTATGTATGGCAATTGTATTTGTTTGCTTTTGTTTGTGTGCTTCATCATTAAAATATGGTTCTGTGCTTGTATTGTGACTCCACTCACCTCCACAGATATTTAAGATGTTATTTCTGTTGACATTTCGTTTATTGAGAAGTCTTTTTTGTAATTTAGTCATTAGTTTTGTTAGTGGTTTCATTTCGTTCAACACTAAAATAAATAACTTTCTTTTGAGAAGGATTGCACTGTCTATCAAAGCTTCTAAGATTAATTTCCTACGATAGGTTTTAAGGGTTGTGCCTGATTTCTCTCCTGTTTTTATAAGATTTTGAAGGACTCTGTGAGGGAACATTTTTGCTAAAATACTTTTTTTGGTATGCTTACTTGGCACTATATCAAGATTTATAGGAGCAGTTTTATCAGTAGTGGTAGCTGAATTTTTATTAATTGTTTTCTGTTTTGTTTTACATTTTGATAGAGGAGGCAAAGTTTCTGTACTTGAAGCTTGTTTTTTTTCGCTAAATGACTGTATTAGCTGTTTTGTTTGAACTTTTTTTTACAAATTATGCTAGAGATGGGTGCTTATTTTGGACACTTATATTTTCATTTGCTCTACTTCTGCGTTGTTTTCTACGTACTTGATTTTTGGTAGGCATTCTTTAGGGTCTGTTGAATAAAATAAAGAAGGTATGGGTTGGGATGTTCTGCAATGTATGTGTGCTGTGTGCATCAGTGTCTGAGTATGATGATGAAGATGTATGTGATGGTGTTTGATTGTGCATTGGGCAACTACAACTAGTTTGGATGGGTATTTTTGAATTTATGTGCTACTAAACTGGGGTTCAGATGACAGTAGAAAGTAAGCTAGTGGTGTGGAGAAGTACAAATAGTAAATCTAATGGTATACAATTAAAACAGTTGTTTGTTCTATAATATCAAAATTCTAGGGGCTGAGTTGGGTCATTTGAGCATTGAAAAATGGGCATTAGTGTGCCATTCTGCCTGTAAATCACTGTTTATGAAATGGGGATTTGTGGACAGAATGGTGCACAATCTCTATTTTTAGGCACAGAAATAGCATGGATTAACCTTACAGTGTGTTTGAGTAATAGTACAAATATTATGGTAGTATTTAACTTATTTTTTTTTTCTGGAACGAGCAGGTTTCTTCTTAGTTGTTCTTTGTACTTCAAATTCGGCTGCTTCTTTTCAGGAGAGTGGTCTTCACTGCAATTTTAAAGGAAACAAATTGGTAATTCTGTTTGTATATAGCACTGATTTTAATTTCGACTTTGATTTTTATGTTTTTGTACAAGTATTGTTGTTTGATATTTGAACATAGTGTGTGCATGCAATTTTGTCTGATTGTGTGAACTCTTTATATTGTACTTTAAGTATGTTAGTTCAACATGCTTTGCAAATGCGTGTTTAAAAAGAAATAGCAGATAGGTTTGGAAGTGACAGTTGATTATAGGAGATGGGAAAAATGACAGTAAGTTCATTTTATAGGTTATACAAGGTAACAGTCAGTTAATCTGTTTATATGAATGTATAAGAATTGTAAATGTACTATACAGAAAATATCCATACCTGTAGTTTGTGTTCATGCATATGGATATGCATGCAGCTGCAAGTAGAAATCTTGGAGACTTGTACAGTATTTCTTATAGCAGGTGCTTTCCAATGATATGACACTTGTACTCAGAGAGATTAACAGTACATTTGAAGTGCTGATCTATGATGATGCAGTTAGATGTAGAGGTATTGGATGTGATTGGTGGATGGTCGTGTGATTGCTTAGCTATATCCAATGAGGGAATGGCACAGAAAGTGAAATGGAAATGGTAGGACTGTCCATGTTACGATATGTCCGTGGACATGGCCGTAGTCCGCGGACATCGCATGTTACTTCCGGGGATTCTGGGGTGGGGAGGCATGCAAATGAGAATGAGCAGAGCAAGGGATTGGTTAGTAAAGTTTAGTGGGTGTGTTGTGCCAGGAGAGAGTTTCTCTGATACTCGTTTTGCTGAGCGAAGAACAGATAGCTATGGCTGTGTGTTTCAGAAGACAGATTGTTTGGATTTTGGGAGACTCGTGAATACATTGGTTGAAGGTGCATGCAGAAAGCTGCGGAGTAGCTGTAGATCTTGGATTCCCACATGTGGAAGTGCACTGGCATGGGGTACGTGGAATAAAGTGGTTGGACTTGCTACCTCTCTGTGCTACTTTGGAGACAGAGCAACATCCAGACATAATTGTAATTAATTGTGGAGGTAACAGTTTAGGACATGTGTCTGGAATTTCTTTGCAATTTGCAATGAAAGAAGGACTTGGGAAGGTCATGGACATGTTTCCAAATTTTCAAGTAATTTTTTCACGGATTGCGCAGAGACAAATGTGGCTTCGTTCTTCTTCATTTGGTCCACAAATGGAGAAATCAAGGCGCAATGTCAATAAGGCTGTTTGTGCCTTTCTAAGAGATTTTGGCATGTCCTCTTTTCACAATGAAAATATTATGTTTCGTAGCACATACATTTTTCGCAGAGATGGAGTCCATCTTACTTATGCTGGCAATCAGATTTTTCTGAGAAATGTACAAAATGCATTGCAACCTTTTTTGGAATTACAGCATCCATTTTGTAGTAGGTGTTGAGCATTTCAAATTTTTCAAACACAAACAAACACCACCAAAAGTCTCTTTTCAGAGCCACCACTTCTTCCCAGAAAAAACTGCAATGGTTATGATAGGGCAGCACCCCAAATTTAAGATGCTCACAGACTGTCCACGGACTTTTAAAAAATACAAAGGGCCCTGCTTCATTTATTTTCACTTCTATTTTTAAACTGTGAAAGGCGGCTCTGAAAAGAGCCTTTTTTTATTTTTGTTGTTTTATATTTTTTGGTTTTTTTTATACACGACACACTAGAAGAGGAGGGAAAAGGAGGGTAAGGGGGGACACCAACCATGTGGATAAGAAAGGGCGGGTGGAGAGAGGAAGATGTAGAGAAGGTCTTACTTGGGTAGTGAGCAGATCTTCTTGTGCTCTGAGACGAGAGTCTCAAAAGCACTTTGAAGTCTCTCCCCCCTGCAGAGTACTGCGTTGCAGTACATACACACAAGTGTGACCCTCAAAAGGTAAGGGTCATCAGTATTGTGTATGGCCTGTGAGGCAGTTTGAGGAATACGCTGTCCCACAGGAGTGTTCCTTGTGGTGACAGGATCGGAAACGGAGGATGTAGTAGAGGAAGTCAACCTATTACACTCGTCGCAAGGTACAACCTTGCGAATGCCCCCAGTGTGGAATGACTTTAGGTGTCGCTTCATGGTAGTCGTCCCAAAGCTGTATGAACCAGGTCTCTCGCGACTGAGTACCATTTTGCACTTGTTGCAGGTGACTTTGTTCGCACGCGCCTTAGGTACATTACCATGAATGCTAAATAACCGCCACACCCAAGACTCACACCGAGTACTGGTAGTAGGGACTTCTACTACCTCATTCTCGTCATCCTCTTCATCCTCCTCTGCATCCTCACTCCTGTTCCCCTCTTCAGAAATTTGGGGAGGTGGTGGTGGTGGAGGGGGTGGGGGTGATGCTGAGGCAGTTGTAGCACCAGGTGGCAGTACTGCAGCCATGGATGCCATCAGGTTTCAGATGAAAATCTGGAAAGTTGGCAGCAAAATGCACTGTGTTCTGTAAGATAGCCAGAAACACAATGAGAATGAGCTCCAGGGTGTGGCCTTTTATAGGGGTGCTTGTGCGCGGTTCGCGGACACGCGCGCTGTCCGCGGACATATCAAACACCAAATAAAGGTTCAAAAAGTCCCAAAAAATATGTAGAAACTCAGAACTGCTATGTGGGACTTGTGCTATGGTGAGTTATTATTGAAAAATATTGGGGATTGCTTGAAAAGGTTGTTTTAAATTGTTCGGTCACACAAACAGTGTTCGCAGTCAGAACACACGCTCAGCGTTGGTGCGGTCATATGATAGCTTTGTGAACATGTTCGCGAAGGGAGCGGGTGTCCGCAGAACATCAAATGCACTGAAACTGTTTTGTGCATGCGCGTTGGTGTTCTACAGACACTGTTCGGGTCCTGAAACTAATTAAAAATGTGTCACAAGTGAAACGAACAGTTGCAAACAGGCGTTTGTTCTTAGAACAGTTTCAACTTGCTTGCAAACAATACGGACAGGCATAGAATCCTCAGGACAACCCAATTTTGTTTATTTGCGAACATCCCGGGACACTTGATGTGTTCTCAGAACAGTTTGAACCTGCTGCCGAACAGCACAAAAAGGTCTAGCATCCTCAGGACACCCCATTTTCTTTATTTACGAACATTTCAGGACACAGCGTGTGTTCTTAGGACAGTTTCAGTTTGTCCTTGAACAATATGGACAGGTAAAGCGTCCTCAGGACACCCCCATTTTGTTTATTTACAAACATTTCAGGATGCTGCCTGTGTTCTTAGAACAGTTTCAACTCGCCTGCGAACAATACGGACAGGTCTAGCGTCATCAGGACACCCCCATTTTGTTTATTTACGAATATTTCAGGACACCGTGTGTGTTCTTAGGACAGTTTCAGCTTGCCTCCGAACAATACGGACAGGTATAGCGTCCTCAGGACACCCCCATTTTGTTTATTTACAAACATTTCAGGATGCTGCCCCATTCTTAGAACAGTTTCAACTCGCCTCCGAACAATACGGACAGGTCTAGCGTCCTCAGGACACCCCCATTTTGTTTATTTACGAACATTTCAGGACATCGCATGTGGTAGTTTGATTGCAGACATCCCAAACACCAGGTGTGTTCTTAGAACAGTTTTAACTTGCATGCGAACAGTACGGACAGATATAGTGTCCTTAGGATGCCCCCATTTTTGTTTCTCTACGGACATTCCGGACACCCGCGCTGTCCGCGGACACCTGAACTGCTTTTTAAAAAAAGACAAGAAATGAATCAGGACACAATATAATAATTTTAATTTATTTTATATGGATGTTAAATTTATGACAGAGAAGGTGAGGCAGAAACTGAAACAAAAACAGGAGAATTGGGGGTTTCAAGAGGATTCATATGAGGTGAAGAAGGGATGGAAGTTTCATCAAAACGTTTTTGTTAATGGAGAGGATTTGGGGATAATTGAGTGGGATATGGTGAGGGGGGACAGGTACATGTGGGACAATGGTATCCAGGTTTTTCTTTCAAGTGATCCTCTACAAAGTTTTTTAAATTGTTGAAATGTTCCATGAGTATGTCAATTTTTTCTTCCATGTGCTGGAGAGTGTTATCTAATAATTCTTTTTTTTTACAAATCTCAATGTTTGTACGGTCTGTACAAAAAACAATGTATATGTTAAATATATACAAAATAGTATTTATTAATTGGTTTATACAGAAAAGTGTCTACCATTAGGTTCACTATCTTCAGACATTTCCTCATGAGGGAAATGCTCCTTTAGCCAATCCAGAGTAATAGACATTTCTGTGAGAAAAAAAAATGATATCACTTTTTTTTGTATCTAATACAGGCATTTCAGAAATATATGAGTAAAATGAAGTACACTTACTAGCTTCTGGTAAGGTGTGTTCTTACTGGTCTGTAGATCTGCTGTTGCTCTTAGTTGTGGAGTTTCTGTGAGGTAATTATGTTGGAAGCCTATCTTTCTTCTTTTGGTATATTCCATTTTAGAACATATTGTATTTAAATGAATGGTTGATGTGTTAGATATATAGGTTCCACTTCCTATTTATTAGTACATATAATATGTTTGTGTGCTGGTTTTTGAACTTATGAAGTGTTCATATGGCATGATATAACAATTTAAGATATTCCCTGAGTTTTTGGGTAGTATTGCTGTTGTCCGCGTCCGTACACGGACATTCGCACAGTCCGCGGACATCAAAATCACTAGCTGGGGTTCAGTATGTTCTATTTTACATGTATATAAAGTCAGGGATATTGTGGTTAAGTTGTGCTATTAAAAACATATGAAATTCAGTAAAAAAAACTTTGTTAAAGGGACGTTATGGTTCCAAGTAAAACCGAAAAACCCCTGAAATTCGCCGGTTATGGTAAGCTAAGCAACCATAACTCACACCACCACCGTGCACTGCTAAGACTAACACCCAGGACATCAAAGATGACATCACAAATGTCATTGATGACATCACTGATGACATCACATGTCTTGCTCCCACTTTTTTCCTTTACTGACATATCTAGGCCACATGGTTTTCTTCAGTAACAGTCAGGAACTAAAAATTGTAAACATACTATATTTGTAGACTTATCCTTCAAGTATGTTCTTACAGTAATTCCCTTACGGTCCAGTCATATCATATGAAAAATATACATAGGGGAATACACAAGCTTGAAAGACAGCAATCCTTTCTGTGCATGAAGATAATCAGTAGAGTTATCAGCACTTTCTGATAGTTTTTTTTATTTTTTTATTACTGTACTTTCCCTGTATGTGCTCATATTTGTATACATTGTACTCACACTACTTTCCTTAGTGTCCACTCACATCATGTGATACATATACATAGGGTAAATAGCAGCTTTGAAACAGACAAATCATTTATTTGCATGAAGATAATCAGTTAGGTTATGAATTGTTTCTGCTACTACTTCTGCTTTTTTGCTTACTTCACTTTCCCTGTATATACCCATATTTGTATGTGTTCTTGTCTCTTTGTGTTTTGACTGTAATAATGCAATTATGTAATACGTGTTTTTTTTAGCTACTTATTACATATTTCACAGAACGCAAAACTCTATTTTGAAAGCAGTTATCATTTCACTATTCAACATGGCAAGCTTATGAATATTGGACCATCATCATGTATGCTGCACACAATGCCTATATTTCTACATGAGTAGCTTAGTATACTGGATAGAACTTCATAATAGAATGCTATTTATATCAGTGCATTGCTTAATGCACTAATTAGCTCATGATATTTATTCCAATGATCCTTGACACTTTTTTCTCAACATTATAATAAAAATTCCTTGTACAGACATTTCATGAAAAGTACATGCACATGTGATGTCATCAGTGATGTCATCAATGACATTTGTGATATCATCTTTGATGTCCTGGGTGTTAGTCTTAGCAGTGCACGTTAGTGGCGTGAGTTATGGTTGCTTAGCTTACCATAACTGACGAATTTCAGGGGTTTTTCGGTTTTACTTGGAACCATAACGTCTCTTTAACAAAGTTTTTTTACTGAATATATATATATATATATTTTTAGATTTCATGCTGAGCTCTCAGGGCCCCCCAGTGATGCACCCGCGGACCCCTGGGGGGTCGCGCCCCACAGTTTGAATATCGCTGCCTTAGGCCGATGCAGCAACGGGCAAGATTAGCACAAGATGGCCGCGCCCTCTTGCCAGATTTCGCATGTGTACAAAAGAAGAAAACTAAGGTACCCAAAATAATGTAATGGCTTATAAATGAGGTGACATTTGATGAATCTACACTTATTTTGGAAAACTGATAATCAATCTAGATATAAATGTTTTTGCTGAGTTTGGTGGGATTTTGTCAAGAGGGGACAAAATTAGAGGGGGGTGCCAAAATAATGTAAAGTCTTATAAATGTGGTGCCATTTGACAGATCTACACAATGGTTTGCAAAAAGGTTATAGATCTAGATATACATGTTTTCGTACAGTCTGAATGAATTTTGTCAAGTGGGGGCTAGACTAGATGACGATTCTGTGTGCATTCATTTGACATTTTTGAAAAAATAAAACATGGGTGGAATTGTAGCAAACATGCGTAAGGAGCATTGGCAAGGGCCTACAAGCATGGTTTTGCCAAAGTGCCGGTATTTTATTATTTGCCAAGTGTCATAACGTAGCTATAAAAAAATAGCGGTATACCTTTAATGAATGAGGGGTAGCCTGTGGCAATGGGCAGTGGCCAGATTGTCTGGTTCATGGAATAAGGTTATGATCCAGACAATCTGGCTACTGGCTATGACCACAAGGGAGAAAACATAGGATTAAAGTGGCCATGTCTACCTGGGACTAGCTTTGTGGCAAAGTTATTCAAAATTAGGATAGATCTGAAAGGGAAGAAAAATGTGCTTGTGGTAATATGGTCATATGGTTCACTTTTTTGCCTTATGCAGACTGCCATGGAAATCGAAGAGAGCCCTGTATGGAACCCTCACCTTCCTTTTCCATGGTGGCCATCTTGGAAAAGAATTTTCCTTCCTATACTGGGACACCACAGGCATCCCGGTGTAGGAAGCAAAATCCTCTTTTTTAGCACCCCGGGTTCCGCTTTGGGAACCTAGGTTGCTAATGGCTTTCATCTCCCATTTCAGCGTCGGTCTGCGGTCATACGCACAGTCCGCGGATATCAAAATTACTAGCTGGGGTTCAGCATGTTCTATGTTACATGTATATAAAGTAAGGGAATCCTAGTAAACATACATCAAATTCACAGTATGTATATGTATATTCAGTAAAAAAACTTTGTTAAAGTGACGTTATGGTTAAGTTGCGCTACCAAAAACCTATGTATATCCAGTAAAAAAACTTTGTTAAAGGGACGTTATGGTTAAGTTGTGCTACTAACAACCTATGAAATTCAGTAAAAAAGCATTGTTAAAGAGACGTTATGGTTAAGTTGTGCTGCTAAAAACCTATGAAATTCAGTAAAAAAAACTTTGTTAAAGGGACGTTATGGTTCAAAGTAAAACCGAAACACCCCTGAAATTTGCTAGTTATGGTAAGGTAAGCAACCATAACTCGCGCCACCACTGTGCACTGCTAAGACTAACACCCAGGACATCAAAGATAACATCACAAATGTCATTGATGACATACTGATGACATCAGATGCCTGGCTCACTCTTTTTTCGTTTACTGATATATCTATGCCAGTAACAGTCAGGAACTAAAAAGTACTATATTTGTAGACTTATACTTGAAATATGTTCTTACTGTAATTCACTTAGGGTCCACTCACAGCATCTGAAACATATACAAAGGGGAAAACACAGACTTGGAAGACAGCAATGCTATTTATGTATGAAGATGATCAGTAAGGTTATCAACACTGACTTATAGTTCTGTTGTTTTTTTATTACTGTACTTTCCCTGGGTATGCTCATATTTTTACACATTGAATTTGCACTACTTTCCTTAGGGCTAGTCACAATATTTGATAGTTTTACATAGGGAAGTAGTAGCTTTAAAGCAGAGCAATCATTTCTGTGCAGTAAGATAATCAGTTAGGTTACTTCACTTTCCCTGTATATGCTCATATTTGTATGTGTTGTTGTCTGTTTGTGTTTTGTGTGCAGTAATGCAATAATGTAGTAAGTGGGTTTTATTAGGTACTTATTACATGTTTTACAGTATGCAAAACTCTAATAAGAAAGCATTTATAATTTTAGTATTTATCATGGCAAGATTATTAATATTGCAACTCCTTCATGTCTGCTACACACTATGCCTATGTCACTACATGTGTACCTTGGTATATTGGAAAAAACGTGATAATACAATGCTACTTGGATTAATGCATTGCTTAATGCACTACGTACCTCATGATATTTATTCCAATGATCCTTGACACTTTTTTAATTAACATTACAATAAGAATCCCTTGTACAGACGTTTCATGAAAGGTAAATGCACATGTGATGTCATCAATGATGTCATCAATGACATTTGTGATGTCATCTTTGATATCCTGGGTGTTAGTCTTAGCAGTGCACAGTGGTGGCGCGAGTTATGGTTGCTTACCTTACTAGCGAATTTCAGGAGTTTTTCGGTTTTACTTTGAACCATAACGTCCCTTTAACAAAGTTTGTTTACTGAATATATGTTATGTTATATTAACGGTACTTATATAGCGCACCGTCACCAACGGATTTGGTCCCCAGGTGCTCTTGAGGATCTGTAAATGAGAAGGTGGGATGGGTTAGTAAGGTGAAGAGGGTGTAGGATAGTGGGAGGAGTGGTGTACTGTTGGCAGCTTCAACTCGGTAGACACCGGGTGCTGAGCTTTGGTGCGAGTATTGGATCAGTGTCAGTCCACGTGTGCTGTTGGTGAGGCTTATGTGTTGTTGCAGTGTGGTGAAGTGCATGCAGCTGGCTGTGCGAGAGATGGTTGTGTGAGTTTTTTTAAGTATGCAGAGAGTTAGAGTTTATATTGGTTAGTGGGTTATGTGACATTTAACATGCAATCATTCACAGTTCTATCTAAGTGTGGCACTTGCTGCCCTACACAATTCAGTCTGAGTGTGGCACTCACCAACCCTAACAATACCATCCAGATACCACACAGGCCAATGTTCATAATTCTATCAAAGTGCGGGACATGCCAACATTCTCAATTCCTTATAAGTGTAGTGCTTGGCAATCTTCATAATTCTGTCTAGGTGTGGCACATGCTAACATTCACAATCCTGTCTAGATACGGCATAGGCTAATGTTCTCAACTTTAAATGTGGCACAAGCTAACATTCACAATCCTGTCTAGATATGGTGCAGGCTGGTGTTCTCAACTCTAAGTGAGGCACATGCTAATATTCACAATCCTGTCTAGATACGGTGCAGGCCAAAGTTAGGAATTATGTCTGAGTGTGGCACATGCTAATATTCACAATCCTGTATAGATACGGCGCAGGCCAAAGTTAGGAATTATGTCTGAGTGTGGCACATGCTAATATTCACAATCCTGTCTAGATACGGCGAAGGCCAAAGTTACGAATTATGTCTGAGTGTGGCACATGCTAATATTCACAATCCTGTCTAGATACGGCGCAAGCAAAAGTTACAAATTATGTCTGAGTGGGGTACATGCTAGCATTCATAGTTCTATCTAGGTGCGACGCAGGCTTATCTACAGAGTTCCCTCCCGGTGTGATACTAGCAGACATTGGTAGGTAAGTTGGTATGTATTGCAGGGTAACATTGACAGTCCATTTGCAGTGGTCACAAGCCTTTCTAAGTATGCATTAAGTAAGTCTATGGCAGTCTATGCTATGGAAAGGTAAGGTAAAGTGGCAGGGGTTTTCTGGAATAGAGTAATTGCTCTACACCCCACCCATGCCACACTCACAGTTTCTGTTGGTGTCTGCCGTCTCCTGGCTTCATTGGCTTCCCCTGCTGACACCTGCAGACACATCTTGGAGCCGCCAATGTAGGAGCGGCCCTTTGCCTCGTGGTCCTTCACCACGGGGGCTGCCGGGCAGAGGGTTGCCCTGGGAGGGCCTTCATATGGGTTATGTGGACCAATCCGGATGCAGTGGGCGGATTGGGAGGTGGGCATAAGGGAAACTAGGAAGCTGGCGGCCCCAGGACACAAACCACGTGCTGAGTGGGCAATGGTGCTTTTAAGCGCCATTTAATTATTGTAAAGTTGGCTTCCTTGGAGGTGAGGGTCAGGAGACTCCTTACCTTGGTTGGGGTCCGCTGGAAATGGCGGAGAGCAGCTAGTGCAGAGCCTCGCCACGGCCTCTGTTTTGCTTCTTTTTTTTCTCACAGATAGGCCAATTGGGACGGGGAGGAGGGCATAAGGGAAACCAGGAAGCGGCGGCCCCAGGACACAAACCATGCGCCGAGTGCACAATGGTGCTTTTAAGTGCCATTTAATTATTGTAAAGTTGGCTTTCTTGGAGGTGAGGGTCAGGAGCCTCTTTACCTTGGTCGGGGTCTGCTGGAAATGGCGGAGACCAGAATGAAGGAGAATCACCGGCCTGCAGCCCTACGGCCTCGCTAGCCAGGAGAAATCCATCCACCAATCAGGGGAGGTGGCGGAACCAGGGAGGAACAGGCAGGCCGAGGGAGCGGGAAGCCACAGATATTACAAATGCACTCCGAGCGCTGAAAGGGAAATGCAGAGTAAACCCACCAGAAAATGGAAGGTGCCTCACTAGGCACACCTTGCCTTGCCCAAAATATGACACCAATGAAGGAGAATCACCAGCCTGCAGCCCTACGGCCTCGCTAGCCATGAGAAATCCATCCACCAATCAGGGGAGGGGGCGGGACCAGGGAGGAACAGGCAGGCAGTACTGTCTTTGATGTGAGTTTTCATACATACATTAGTGTTCATGTACAAAATGTACACTTGTAGTTTGTATAGAAGATGCACATTCATTCTGCACATCTCGTATGCCTCCTATCCATAAAAAAGCTCACATTATAGTGAGGCTTAACTTTGATGTGAGTGATTTGAGATTTTAAACACACAGGAGAGGTATAGCAGTATTACATTTTGTACACATACACAATTTACCGCTCCTTTATATATCACATAATATAAAGCTCACAATGAAGTCAGTCTTGACTTTCATGTGAGTTTTCATATGTGTAGTAGTGCACATGTGAGGAATGTACATCTTCTACGGGTATGTGTACGTTAAGAGTCTGTGTTGTAAGAAGTCATGGTGTAAGAGCATATGGTGTAAGATTGTGCAGTAATTGTGTGGTATAAAAAGCATGACCTACCAATGCATAGCATAACTGTATCTAGCGTATGAGTGCATGGCATGAGCCTGTGTATTGTAAGAGCATGTGGCGTAAGATCATGTACCGTAAGAGCATGTCCTTAAGCATGTGTGGTATAAGACCACATTGCACAAGAGTTTGTAATGCAAGTTTGTGTGCCATAAGAGTGTGTGTGTCATTACGGTGGGTTTCTTAAGTTTGTATCACAAGTGCACATCATGTGTGTTGTAAGTGTGTGCCATAAGAGCTTGCGCCATAAGAGCGTGTGCATAACCTTGTTTGGCATAAGAGTACAGGGTGTAAAAGAGTGTGGGGTAAGAGCAAGTGCTATAAGAGTGTGATATGATATGATATGATATGATATGATATGATATGATATGATATGATATGGCATTTATAACACGCCTATACACAAGTGTTTCGAGGCGCAACAAGGCAAGGGAGGGGGAACAAAGGGAAGACAGAACAGCGATCCTACTAGGTCAGGTATCATTCAAATCGCGCAAGTGCATGGAGAGGGGAAAAGGGAAAAGTGCGTGGGGAAGGGAGAGGGGAAAGTGCAGTACATGGGATAGTAGAATAAAAATAGATAAATGAAAAAGGCCACTGGTGGCAAGTGCAAGGAAGTGCAGACATAAGTGCTAGTAGGGGGACAGTAGGGATACAGAAAACAATCCCCAGTGCAGGGGTTGCCAGGGAGGCAGTGCAGGTGGGCAACTGTTGAGGCCTGGGCCCGAGAGTCAGAAGGGTGGCCAGATAACCAGTGCCGTTTCAGCCAGGAATTTAGCAGGGGAGAGGGGAAGAGAAAGCAGAGGCAAAGAGGAAGGTTTTGAGGTGCTTCCAGAACCGGAGATGGTTCTCCTCAAGTTTTAGGGAGGCAGGAAGGCTGTTCCAGAGGGAGGCCCCGGCCGAGGAGAGAGATCTACCACCAACTTGTTGCTTTGAGAAGCGACTGACCCTGCGGGAGTTGGATGCCGATGAACGTAGAGCTCAAGAAGGAAGATATTTAGGAAGAGATAGTTGAAGGTATTGCGGCCCAAAGCCCCAGAAGGCCTTGTGGACAATACAGAGGGTTTTAAACTTAATCCTCATAGCCACTCTGAGCCAGTGAAGATATTTCAGTCCTGGAGAGATACGATCCCTGGGCTTGAGGCCAAGGACAAGTCTCGCAGTCCTGTTCTGGATCAGTTGCAGAGGGCGGAGAACAGAGGCAGGCAGATTTAGATAGAGGCTGTTACAATAGTCTAGCTTAGAAAGAACCATGACTCTGGAGAGAGTGAGCTTCTGGGGGAAGGAGAGGAAAGGAAGTATACCTCTGAGGAGGTGCAGCTGGTAGTGTGACTTCTTAGAGACGTCAGGAATGTGAGGAGAGAAGGAGAGTGTAGAGTTGAAGATGACTCTGAGGCTTTTTACTGTGCAGGTGGGAGCAGGAAGTGTGCATTGTAAGTTTGGGTGTCATATGTACATGTGTTGTTAAGCATGTGCCTAAGAGCATGAGTCGTAAGAGTGTGTGTCAGAAGTGTGTATGGTGTAAGGTATTTCAGTGTCTTCTGTGAAGGTGCCTTGCATGTGAGTGAATTGCATATATGAGTGTTTGGTATAAAGTCATATGAAATGCTAATGTCCTATATGTCTCCAGTATGAAAAGCTCACGTTACAGTGAGAATTGACATTGATTTGAACGTGTATCCATATAGGAGATTATTTTACTTTGTACATCTGCATAATTTACATCTACAGGGCATCTCATGTACATATGAAAACTGACATCAGTCAATCATGACTTTGGTGTGAGCTGTCAAATTGCAGACGACTACATAGCTAAAGTGTGTTATTATTTAAACAATATGCCTCGATCGGCAGGGGCATTACCCACTCAGGTAATGCCCTGGGGCCCATAGTTATAGGCCCGAGCAAAGTGAGTAATGGTAATGCCCCCGCCGCGAGGGACATATAGCTATTAGTACCCCAGCCCACAAGATATGCGTGACTGGGGCACTAAAAGCATTTTTTTGGTATAGAAACGCTGCAGCATTTCAGGAGAGGAAAAAAAAAAACGACCAAGAAAATGGCCTCCGGAAAAAGGAAAACAGAGTTCGTTTTCCCTTTCCATTGTGGCCATGGGGAGCGGACACACTGGGAACAGAAGTGTTCCCAGCGTGTCTGTTCCCGAAAGACAACAGAGAAGAAGGTAAGTGGGGTTGGGAGTGTGGAAGGGAGGGAGGGGAAAAAATAAAGAAAAAAAACCTTCCTAGGTCCCCGGCGGGGGACGATGAAAGCCTCCAGCAGTGTGGAGGCTCGGAGTGGGGATGTCCCCGCTTTGAGTCTCCAGACGGCTGGAGTCTGCCATCGTCCCCCGCCTGGGACAAAGCAGGCAGAAAGTAGTAGGGATGGGAGGGAGGGTGTGAGGACAAAAAAAATGTAAAACATACCTGAATCCCCGGCGGGGGGCGAAGGTGGCCTCCAGCCGTGTGGAGGGCTCAGAGCGGGAGTGGCCGCGCTTTGAGCCTCCTCATTGGCTGAGGGGCTGCCACGCCCCCATCCGGGGATAAAGGCATGGAATCCCGGCCAAAGGATTCCCGGACGGGTAATGCCTCAGTGAGGGCCAATCTGAATGGTCCTTTCATTTTGATTGCGCCCTCGCCTGGTACTAATATATATCACAAATCTACTGCTTTTGCCCGGTGGACTGGATATCTTCGCCTGGTAACCCTAGATTAAAAAATTATATATTGATCTTAAGGACACCAAAGTACAGATGCTGGATCCAATTCAAATATGTGTATTCAGTACGTTTTAATTAAAGTCAATTTTCCAGTTTAATAACAAAAATAAATAATGGTTAATTTGAGTCTAATGTCAGTTCAGTCTGATATACTCTGCATAGCAAAACCAATAGTTTTCTTCTAATATTTGGTCCATCTTTTCTAACCAATGTGCATAAAAAAGCTAACACTTGTGCACATACCCTTGTTTCACCTATTCTCCGCATTTGTCAACACTTAATAATTTTACAGTCTTGGTATTTTGAATAGTACGCAATTAACATTGTTCATTCCCTTCCAATACTGTTCGTTCCTCCTAAATTCTTCTGACAAAATGATGCAAAGATATATAAGAGAGCAAGGGGAGACAGAAAACATGGGAAGAGGAAAGAGAATAAAGCATAAAAGACCAAGTAATAAAGCGCTCCTGCTGTTCATTCCGATCTTTCACAGCATTTGTTAGTTAACATATACAAGCACTCGCCCCCAACAGGGCAGGAGACCTCCTCCTCCAGCTAAGATCCACCGAAGGGATCTGCATCTACGGCGCCACGAGGCACACAGAAGCAGCCTGCATCGCTCTGCACTGAAGAGCTCGGCAGGATCAGCCGCACGGAGCTCCTCACCACTACAGGCAGCTTCCAACTGCAGCCCTACAGTGCCCCCGGCCCCCACTGCACAGGCACTCACCACAGGATCAACGAAGCCGCATCCGCGACACGGATGCAAGCCAAAATGGCCGCCGGCCACATTTGTTGATAGCGGTTGCCTAGCAACGGCACCCACCTTCCCCCAGAAGGCTGTCGGCAGGTGGAAGCTGGCCCGCGACAGGAAGGCCCAAGAAAGAAAGGCCCCTTCCTGTTTGCCCCTGTTCGCCACTGGAGACACAGAGCTAACACTCTTCCTCCAAGGCTCCCCTGGACTCGAAGCCTACGTGAGTAGAACACTCCATCAAAGACTGCCCTGCATTGCACCCAGATTCTAAATAGTGTGAAACGCAATATAATCCCATTTTGTAATTTGTATGTATCATTACCTTAGACCTACTACGTACTTAGATGTCACAATGCAATGCTTATGTCTCATACTCATCATTGGGAAAGCTTCATTATGTACTTGTAGAAAGTGAATGTTTCTTGCATAGTTCTATCACCCAATATCCCATAGACAGCTAGCACCCCGCACCACCAGCAGCTCCACTGTTCAATCCCGTTTCCCTGTTTAGTCACTACCAAGCACTCCAGCATCTTATCAGGGATGCACTACCACATGAATACACTACTACTCATAGACACACGCCTCACCACAGCAGCATATGGACGACAGTATCTCCCTTCCAGCCCACCTAGCTCCTGCATCATGATGCCGCCTCCATAACTCCATAACTCCAACTCCACACATACTCATGCCAGTCCAGACATCACGACTCCTCACACCTATGTACCCAACAGCTGCATCAGACTGTGCAGGCTGAGGACGCGCACTATACCCAGAACCCTCTCCTCTCACCTCACTCCTACATCACACAGAAACTTCAGACTGGGTTCCCGCACACCCGTCTCGCACAACTCTACGCCCAGCAATCCTCACAACCTCCTCCCATCTACCAGCATTATGCCCACTGCCTAATCACCCATCCCATCCAATTCCAAGCATGCAAAACAAACAAAACAGCAGCCTCCTAACAGAATCCAGGTAGCACCTCTACTCAAATGCGCACTACTTAACACCCGCTCGCTCAATGCCCATGCCCTGGAAATTAATGAACTTATCTCCAGTCTCGACTTAGACCTGCTAGCCATCACAGAGACCTGGCTACATGAAGCATCAGGACCCGCCATCACCTTAGCACTACCAGAGGGTTACTCCATCCTTAGGCAAGACAGACCAACAAAAATTGGAGGGGGGGTTGCCTTAATCTTTAAAGACATCCATCATATCAGACCCACGCCACACACATGGGAAGGGAATGCAGACATACTATCTGCAAAACTACCACTCTCTCACAACAACACCATTAACATCCACCTCATCTACCGGCCCCCAGGACTCGCAGATGATTTTCAAGGGCAAATCTTTCACATTCTCAGCGAAAACTTTAAAAAATCCACAAAAACTATACTCCTAGGTGATCTTAATCTAGGCTATAACGATCCCAAGGACAGAACAGCAGTCTCCTTCCTTAAGGACCTCTCCAACCTAGACTTCACCCAAAAAATTCTATCGCCCACCCACACTAAAGGCAGAACTCTAGACTGGATGGCCGACCATAACTGCAACTCCTCCATCACAGCTGCATACAATTCTCTATCCCCACGACACCTACCAAAAATACATTAGTATATATGTCTGCCACCATAACCAGAAGCTCCAGAAAATTTACTGCAGACAACTTACGCCCCCTTCTTAACACCCCATGCCTCGCCCCACCCTTCTCACAAGATCCTAACATTCTAGCAGACATCCTAAAGGATACGCTCACTAATGCAATAAACACCATTGCTCCTCTAGAAGAAAAAAAAGAAAAAAAGTCCTTCCACTCCAATGCATGGTTCACAGAGGACCTCCAAGCATTGCACACCAACAAGCGCCAGGTGCTCAAAGATTGGCAAGCAAACCTGTGCGACATCACCAAAGACTCATTCAAAGTCATTGCAAAAAAATACAAAGCTGTCATCTTCAATGCCAAATCTGAGTCATACAACCGACGAATATCAGATTCCAATTCCCATTCAAAAGAACTCTTCTCCATCTTTAAAGAGCTTACAGTGCCTCCCACCTCCACTGACGAAATCGCTAAGGATGAAGCTTGGTGCAACAGTATCCAAGCAGCCATGCTTAACAAAATCCACCTCCTACAAAACAAAATCTGTGACCACTACAACACCCTACTGAAACAGAGTTCTCACCTACAATCTCAAACCTCTAGCATCAACATCCCTAAATTTGCCTTCAACGAAGTCTCAGAACGAGAAGTCCTGGACATCCTGAAACATCTGAAGCCATCGACCTGCAAAGGCGATACATGCCCCCCTAAACTTAGCAAAGACTGCGCTGAACCACTTGCCCCACTCATTACCGCATTTATTAATGCCTCTTTCAAAACTTGCTCCGTCCCAGGCAGCCTCAAAGAAGCTTGGGTGCATCCACTTCTAAAAAAGCCCACTCTTGACCCTGCGCTGCCCAACAACTACAGACCTATAACGACAGTCCCTTTCCTTCTCAAAATTTTAGATAAAGTGGCACACAGCCAACTCCGACTATACCTTGAATCAAACTCCATCCTTGGTACCAGACAGTCAGGCTTCCGCAAAGGCCACGGAACAGAGACTGCTTTGCTGGACCTTAAAAACCAAATAACTAAGATATTGGACACAGGCAAACCCGCTCTTCTCCTTCTCCTTGACCTCTCAGCGGCGTTTGACCTAGTGGACCACAAGACCCTCACCTCACACCTCTCCCACTCAGCACATTTCTCAGACCAAGCCACCTCATGGATAACATCCTTTCTAGAAGGGAGGGCCATGAAAGTTTTTTCAAACACTTCCAACGCCACACCATCCATTATTTACTGTGGTGTTCCACAAGGCTCTTGTACAGCATCTACACTGTACAACCTCTTTACAAAGCCTCTCTTCGATAAACTGGATGCACTTGGAATCGCCTACACCAACTACGCGGACGACACACAAGTGCTCCTCCCACTAACTGGCTCATACCACACAGACACCCTGGCCCTAAAACATATATACGCAATGGTTCAGGCATGGATGGCCACTAACGGCCTATGTCTTAACGGTGATAAGACTGAAATCCTGATCCTTGGCCAAAAGTCTACACTTGACAAGCTGGATAGTCTCTATGTCAATTTTAACATCGACAATTGCACCATCCCAGTCCTATCTTCAGTGAAAACGCTAGGGGTCTACATTGATGCAACCTTGTCTATGGACAAACAAGTCAATGCCATTGTCTCCGCATCCACACTAAGCATCAAACTCATCAACGCCATCAAACCATTCCTTACCAAAGAAAGTTGCCTGTCAATAGCAAGAGCTACCATAGGCGCTAAACTTGACTATTGTAACGCACTTCTAGCTGGCCCCTCTGAAAAAAACCTAAACAAGCTTCAGGTCACCCAAAATAATGCTCTTAGAGCAGCCTTAAGCATCTCCAAAAGGGACCACATATCACACGCAAGACAATCCGTTCATTGGCTCCCTGTCAAAGACCGCATCACCTTCAAGGTACTGACCACTACCCACAAATGCATCCATCACAGTGCACCACCATATCTCTCAGACACTATCCACAGACCGGCCTCATCCAGACCCAGAAGACTTTTCTACACTAATCAACTCACGATACCTCACATCAACAAGACTACAGCAGGAGGTCGGGGTTTCCCCTACATAGCACCTAGGCTCTGGAACAATCTCCCTCACGCTCTAAGAGCAGAATGCTCCCTCACAGCTTTTAGAAAAAAACTCAAAACCTCTCTCTTCAACTAAAACTTCTTCTACCCACAGTCAAACATAAACACACTGCTAATGTTTTTATTGTCAAAACTTGCATGCGTGTATGCCTCTATGATGTAACTAAGGAACTAAGCTTTGCTTTTCTGTAACCAGCGCCACGATGCTTCAGGGCTGTTCTGTGCGCTTAACAAATACGAATACATAAATAAATAAATAAATCCTCACATTACTTATCTAAGTTAGTAAATTCATACATCAGTTGGTTTGCATATTCTTGGTACACATTTTAACTTTTTTTTAAAAAAATATTTTATTGATTTTATATTTTAGAAAACCAAACAACACACAACACAATACAACTGTTAATTACTTACAGAAACACAAAAGAAATTACGAAAAAACTCCCCCCACCCCCCATCAAGCCAGAGCCGGCTCCCTTGTATCCTCAGTCGGGGCACCGTCAGGTGGAGCATTGTCCGTATGCCCGTCATCCGAATTCTCAGATTCGTCCAAACCATGTTGTGGGTTGGTCATAGAGGCCACCAATTGTCGCCAGGCCAGCAAGGGCCCTATCTCCACCTCGCCCCCTCTAGTGACCGCTTCAAACCATACCACGGATTCCGCCTCCGCCCACCTCACGAGGTCCGCCCACCATAGTTCCACTCTCGGCCTGCTGGCCGATTTCCAGCTCATGGCAATCCTGCGTTTGGCCAGAACATATGCCAGGTCCCTCATCTTGCTCAGGTGCCTAAAGTGTCTGGGCCTGGGGAAGATCCCAAGCATACACGACCAGGCCGATCTCACGTCCAACACCACTCCCCCACCTGCGAGCTTCATCTTGACCTCCTCCCAAAATCTATACACTTCCGGGCAGGCCCAAAACATGTGTAGCAACCCTGCGTCCACCTCCCCACACCTGGGGCATTTTTGAGTGATCGAGCCTCCAACCCGTGCAATCTTCTGGGGAGTCAGGTAGGCCCTGTGAGTAATGTAGAACTGGAGTTGTTGGAGCCGTGCATTTCGGGACACCTTTTTATGATACCCCAGGACCCTCTTCCACTGACCCTCCGTCATGAGTCCACCCATCTCCTCCTCCCATTCATGCCTCAGTTGGAGCAACTCTTTCCCAGCCTTCGCTCTAAGGAGTTTGTATATCCGTGATATTTCATGCCCGCCCTCTGAGACATCATACATAGTTTCAAGGGTGGCATCAGGGTCATCTGCCAGTGCCGTCACCGGCCATCTCTCTCTTACTCGTTTCACTAGCCTGGCATAGGTGATGTACTGGCCTCTATGCACCCCCGTCTCATCCTGCAACTTTTGGAAGTCCAACGCCTCCCCCTCCTGCCATATGTCCCCGAGCGTGGCCAGGCCCACCGGCTCCCAGTGCCTACGGACAGACTGAAACAGTTGGGAGTCGTTTTCACACAGGGCCACCAGCGGGACCTGCCGAGATAGCGGTTCTGACTCCCCCATCAATTTCCACGTTCTGTGCCAGACCTCCCATCCCAACCTCAATAGCCGCCCTCTTCCCGTCAGTTTATTCCTTTGTAGCCACACCACCTCTCTCAGGAAGTATGGGGCCGCATCCTCCCGCAGCAACCTAGATTCCGCCGAATCTTCATCAGACAACCACCTGGCCACATACAACAGCTGCCCCGCCAGATAATATAGTTCGAAGTTGGGCAAGCCTATACCCCCCTTCTCGTGCGGGTTCTGGAGCTTCCACAGGGCCACCCTATTCCTGGAGTTACCCCACACGAAGCCCCTACACATACTATGAAGTCGCACAAATAGGCTCTTAGGGATCAAATACGGGACGTTCACGAAGAAATGCAGGAGTCTGGGAAGGACCACCATTTTCAGCAAAGCCGCCCTCCCCATCATGGACAGGGGCAATCTGGACCAGAATGCCATGCTGTTCCTGACCCCCTCTATGGCTCTCTCTGTGTTATGCTTGTGTACCGCCTCAGTCCGGTGGTAAATATTTACCCCCAGGTACCTAAACGTGTCGGTCCGCCATGGTATTGGCAACACAGGCAGCCTCTCCAGCGGGACGTCCCTGTACCCGCCCAGTGGGAACAGGCTAGACTTCCTGGGGTTCACTGATATGCCCGAGAGGACAGCGTAATGATCCAGTACCTCCAGTACGTACTGCAGGTTCTCCTCCGGGTAGCGCAAGTAAAGCAGCATATCGTCCGCATACAGAGATATTAAGTGACTGCCGCTGGCGGTGTTAATGCCCACCTCTCCGTATTGTTGCCGCAGGCATATCGCCAGCGGCTCCAGCGCGAGTATATATAACATGGGTGACCAAGGGCATCCCTGCCTGGTCCCCCTGCTGAGTTGCCAGGCATCCGAGACTGTGGCCCCTGTCTTGACCCTCGCCACCGGGCTGCTATATAACAACTGGACCCATCTGATATACCCAGGGCCCATGCCGTATCCCTGCAGGGCTGCTTTCAGCCAAGGCCATCTCACTGAATCGAAGGCCTTGACCGCATCCAGCGACACTACCGCCATCTCGCCCATGTCGTCCTTAGTATGGTCGATAACATGGTGCAGCCTCCTAAAGTTGTCAGTGATATTCCTGCCTGGGACATATCCCGTTTGATCCGGGTGGATCAGCTTGCCGATCACCTTCTTCAACCTGTTGGCCAGCACCGCCGTGAGTATTTTGCTGTCCTGGTTTAGCATGGACAGAGGTCTATAAGATCCACACTCAACAGCCGGCTTGCCTGGTTTCAGTAATGGGACAATCATGGCCTCACGGAGGGACAACGGGAGTTCTCCCTGTTCGTATGCCTCGTTAAACAAGGCCAGCAGTGGCTGGAGCAGCTCCTGCACGTACACCTTGTAAAACTCACTAGGCAGTCCATCCGTTCCAGGTGCCTTACACATGGGGAGGCCCCGGATCACCACCTCCAGCTCGTCTGAAGTGATAGGGGCGTCCAGTTCCTCCCGCTCCAGGTCGTCTAGGGTGGGCAGACCAATGTCTTCGAGTGTGTTCAGGATGTCCTGACTCCTGTCCTCCCCAGTGTCCTCATACAAACGTTTATAGAACCTGAGGAAATCCTCGTTCACCCCGTCCTGAGTGTTGCGAAGACAACCGTCCTCACCACAGATCTCATGAATAACCACCCGGGGGGACTCGCTCTTGTACAGCCAGGCCAGCAGTCTGCCTGGCTTGTCGCCCCCCGCGTGCAGCCTCTCGGTGTATTTCCTATGGTTCAATCTGCATAGTCGATCCCAAAGAGCACTGCACGCCACCCGAAGGTCCCTCGCCCTAGTCTTGTCCTCCTGAGTGGCGTTCTCGAGACGAGCTAGGCTCTCCAGTTCCCTTTCGGTGTCCTGAAGCTCCCTCTCGATACCCCCTTGAAGTCCTTTGGATTTAGAGATGGCCACTCCGCGCACCACTACCTTAAAGGCCTCCCACAGAGTTCCCACAGAGCGCACGCTACCCGTGTTTATCTCAAAGTATTCCCCGATGGCAACCCTCAGGTCCTCCCGGAATCCCTCATCCTGCAGTGCCTCCGACCGAAGCCTCCATGTGGGGACCCGAGGCCTAGGGGGTTGGTGTCGCCACTCTACCACCAGGGGCGAATGATCCGACAATACTCGGGCCTTGTATTCTGCCCCCACTATTTCACCCGCCATCTCGGCAGTTCCAAACACATAATCCAATCTCGTGTATGAATCGTATGGTGCCGCATAGTGCGAATACTGCCTATCTGTGGGGTGGAGTGTCCGCCACACATCTACCAGTCCCAGGTCTCCCAGCAATGTCCCGAGCGCCTTGGCCGCCGGCGACATTTTCCCTTTGGTATCAGCGGACCGGTCAATTTTGGGATCCAAGATGCAGTTGAAGTCCCCACCCCACACCATCGCACCCCCTACCAGGGGGCCTAGTTTGCCATAGAGGGATCTAAAGTAGGCTGCAGTATCATGATTGGGGGCATACAGGTTGAGGATGTGTACTTCCCTGTTCTCCAGGAGTCCTGTTATCGCCACCATTCTGCCCTCCGGGTCCACTATCGAGTCAAGCACCCGGAACGGCACGTGCGGCGCCACCCAGGTGATAACCCCTCTAGCATACGCCGAGTACGTGGCACCCACCACATTGCCCTTCCACTTCCTCTTGACCACCTCCAATTTCTCCCTAGTGAGGTGGGTCTCTTGTAGCAGGGCTATATCTATCCGCATCCTCTTCAGGTATAGCATTACCTTGTTCCGCTTGAGGTAGCTATTGAGGCCTCGGACATTCCAGGTAGCTATGCGAAGATTATCCGATGCCATCAGTTCAGTCTATACTCAGCCCCGCCCTCCCCACAATGCTCCCTTGGTCTAACTCTCCGCCGGCTCTTCCGTCCTTGATCCCCATCCCCCCTCCCTGTTTCCCAACTACACACCACAGCAAACAACCCATCCCACCCCAACAAAAGCCCAGCTCCATCCCTGGATCTCAGGCCCACCCGCGTCTGGTCTTATCCCGTATTCAAGGAGTAGGACCCCGCGGGGCGTCGCCGATCTAACAGCAACCTAACTAACTAGATATGTTACTACTGGGGACAAAGGAAGCCTCTCGGTGCTCCCAACCAAGTAACCACGGGTAGGCATGCCCAATGGGCCAGCCAGTCAGCACCACATCACACGCACCATATGCCGTATAAATGACTATATTCAAGTCCCAATGTCTGGGCCCCATTGCCCTAGGCGACCCAGCCGTAAGCTACTTATCTTCCGTAGTCTCCGCCTGGATGCCCGGTTCTTGAGGACTGCCCAGCGCATCCAGCCAGTCCATTGCTTCAGTCGGTGTTTCAAAGAACAGGGATCTGTTTCTGTAAAAAACTTTCAATTTGGCCGGGTAGAGTAGCATGTAGCGATGGCCAGCTTCACGCAGTCTCCTTTTCACCGCCCCGAAGTGCATCCGACTCCGCTGGTACACATTTTAACTTATTCAAGGAATCATTATTTTAGATTTATTTCCAAGTCATTAAGATTGCACCCCATGTTTTAGGTTTCAAGGTATTTGGATTTATATGTTACACAGGCTTCCAAGTCAAGATTAAAAGAATGGTGGAGCCCCAAAAACGACATGTCACTGCCGCTCTAGCGAAAGCCCCAGAGGAAGAGACACAAAAGGATAAGGAGAAATCAGCTCCTGAGACACCTCGGGGAACCCTATGACGGGTCTGCAGTCACAGTCCCAGACATTTGGGCTACACACACTGCATTAAAATTTTGAAGCATAAGTTATGTGGTCGGCTCCTACGGTAGGACGCTTACATGGCATCGCCGTTCTGGCAAACAACTCCCTGTTTACACCATCATGGTGGATTAACACCCAAACTCTCCCTCGGCGTCCCTTCTGCTGTACTGAACAAAGGACCCTTCCTGGACAGGGAGATGAGTCACTGATGACTTCTAACAGTGACCCGCCTGGCCTGGTTTCTTTAGCGATCTGAATAAGGAAATTGTCCCACAAACAGAGCACACACAGAGGCCTCCACAACAGGCCACACAGGCCATACCCACATTATGCCTTACAGTTGAAGTGTTGTGTGAGGAAAATACATGTCGACACAGGAAAACACGGATGATGAGGGAGAAGAACAGGAGGAAAGTAACTCCACAGTTTTCATTTTCCAGGATAGGGTCTGGTAAATAATGGTTTTCCTACAGCGCCCAGTTCCAAAAATACAACCTGGGGAATTGGGTGTTCTGGTTGACGACCTGCCAAAAAAGTTGCAATGCACAGGAATTCCGCTCCAACATTATATCCTAGCTGAGGCAAAGAAAATATGGACAAAGCCACACAACATCATGCAGGTGAACAAAAAGCCTGACACCTGTCAAAAACAGGTGGCCACTGAACTTTTTTCCCTAACGAATAAACCGCCAGGACATTCTGCTGTTGTCCTAGCAGCTTTGGCACAACGGTAAGAACACTAGCATCACGTCTGGCACCATCACGAAGGGAAGAGACAGACTGGATGGCCAAGAAAAAAGGGGTGTTTGAAGAGTGCCAATGCAGTAGCAATTCTTGTTACTTCTAAACACACGATTTTTCTCAGGACATGAATGGCGAGAGAAAAGAACAATTCCTGGCAGGATTAAAGGATGCCCAGATGGTATCTCGGACATGTAGGAAGCATCGGCAGGTGATGTTGGTACAGCAGCGCGAGGCATGTGATGAAGTGCGTGGCTGAAAAGCACTAAACTGCTTCCGGAAGTGCAAGGCAAGGGGGGCCCCCGCCCTTCGATGGTGTTAACCGTTTCCACCCAAAAATGAATGATGAACTGGTAGTGGAGAAGTGTCTCTCTGCCATGTCGCGGCCAAGCGTGCATGTGAGTTCCCATTCCTCCTAGCACAGGACTCAGCGCGGCACAAGCAAGTTCAGGGGTCTTTGCTTGGGAACCCAATGAAGAGAGTGTTGAGGCCAATAAACGGGTGCCCTAGAAAATAGAAAGCATGGACAGAAAAATAATAATTCTTGAACACATCTCTGCAGCAACGGAACAACCGATGAGCCACCAACATCCAAAACCTGTGGGTCGAAGAATAAGCCTCCATTGAACATGTTACAGCGAAATTACCTCAGACCCTGCAACCTATGAGAGTTGGGCCACAACTATCACATTCCCTTCACCCTCCACACTCGACCCCCCTACCATTCCCCATCAGATGTCATCAAACTTACTCAAAGCACTTCTGAAACTGAAGGAATTGAATGCCATTGAGTAGAGTGATTTGGAGAAACCCGTGCAGGGCTATTCTCGATCTGTTGGCCTCCAAAGATCATCTCCTGACAGAACGATTCAAGATGGTGACAACAATTCAGATTATGTCCACATTGCTGGAAGAAGATTGATGGGGCTGTGGACCTTCAAGATTCAGACATGCACATCCCGATCTGGCTTCCGCACAGGCAGTATCTTCGATTCTCCAATCACAATCAACATTTTCAGTACAAAGGCCTTCCATTCTGGCTGAATTCAGCCCTAAGGGTCTTCACCAAGGTGATGTACACCTTCATGTCACATATTTGCTTAAGTGGGGTGCGAATCTACCCATATCTGGATGACTGGCTAATTCGGGCCCAAACACCTTCTCAGGTGTTGGGCTCAGTTGTGCTGGTGGTCAGAAACGTATTTATGCTAGGCCTGAAGGTGAATATGTACACATCAATCTCAATTCCCACAACAGGACTTCAATTCATTGGAATAGTGTGGGACTATGCGTAAGGGAAGATATTCCCATCATCTGACAGGATGGACAGCATAAAAGCTATGCAATGAATTTGTGAGGAAGTCATACATGCTGGCTTTCACATTTCTGTGGTTACTGAGACTCATTGCCCCATGCATTCTGGTGCTGACACATGCCAGGTTACACATGCGCCACCTCAATTTCATCTGGCAGCAGAATGGTCACAAGATATGCAACCACAGTCACACAAGGTATTGATCCCCATTCACCTTCACAGGGATCCGAAGTGGTAGATGCAGGAAGGGGTCTCCAGAGGGGTCCCTTTTTCGCCTCATCTTCTATTGAAAACAATGGCTACTCATGCATCCCTGGCAGGCTCTCGGGTGACAGCAGACAACTTAGAGATGTACGACTTGCGGGTGTAAGAGGACAAGGACAAGCATACACATTATTTGTAACTGAAAGGCAACCATCTAGGATTAAAGGCTTTCTTACCTGTACTGGTCGGGAAACAGGTTCTGATCTACACAGACACTAACACTGCGATGTTCTACCCGAACAAGCAGAGGCGTACGAAATAGCTGACACTATGCGATCTGGCCATGAAAATCGGGTCCTATTGTCATGAGTATGCTATCTCATTGTTAGCCGAACACCTCACTGGAGAGGAGAATATCAGAGCAGATGCTTGAGTCAAATAGCACATATGCACATGAAAAAGAGCTCAATCCCAAGGAAGTGGATCCGATTTTTTTAACAATGGGGCAATCCATCGGTGGACCTTTTTATCAATTTGAGCCAAGTCGCACATGCCACGGTGCCACCCAGTAGGCATCACTGATGGTTTACCTACAGTTTGCAGGAACATAGACAACATATTTTGGGTCTGCAAATGAGCACAATATATTCAATTAATGTCCATTTTTTGTTAAAGTTATTTTATGGTTGCAGTGTAAAACCTACAAACCATAGAAATTACACACTTATGCTAATCTACACAACCATAACACCAACTCCCACCATGCTCTGCTGTAACCAAACACATAACATTTCAGATGACAATACAAATAGCATCATCAATGACATCACTGATGAAATCACATGGCATTACCGAACAATACTTATCCTGACAGAAAGAGCCTATTAAGGGTTATGTGAAGGTTATGGTAAGAACCGCATGCAGGGTGACAGGTAAGCCTCTCATGAACTTGGTGATGCTTCCAAAAATGTAACTGTACTAAGAGAAACTGTCTACAAAGGATTTGTGGAGACTATAGGAATCATGGAATAGATTACCATAGTTCATAGAAACATCTTGGCTCAAAGCCTTGGGATTTTGTCATTTGTATCTAGTTGTGAAGGATGAGCAAATCAGGAGAGGTATGCAAATTCATTGAGCTCTGACACAGCCAATTCAAATGGAAGGCACTGCTGAAAGCTTACATGAGGTTGCAGAGTCAGGGTTCTATGAGGTTGGACAGTTCGCATGATTTGTGCTTGTCCTCTGTAACTTCCCAGAACAGTGCCCACAGTTACAGATTTGATGACAAAAAACACAATTTTCTGCAATAAAAAGGCCATATTACATCTCGCTGGAGCATTTCTCCGCCACCATGGGGGAAAACATGCCCCAGAACGCTAATATATGCTCCTTAATTTGCCTTTCCCCAGCACATTGTACTGCTTTGATCCAGAGTTTAAAAAAAATGTCTTACACGACTTGACTATATTGGTAGTGAATACAGACATAGGCACATATATCAGGAAAATATGTTATCATACCAGTTAAAAATATGCATTGTATTTCAAAATGTCAGGCACTTAAGACACACACGCTAGTCTCAGGTAATGTTAGACATGCACATTGCGTTGACTATTATATTAGCACCAGGGCGGGGGGGAAGCAAGCAATCAGGGTGCTCGGATCGCAGGCTAAATCCCACAATCCAAGCCTGCCACAGACAGCAGATTCCCCCATCCCACCATCTTCCTACCACCCTCCCTTCCTTAATTTCCGCGTCCCTCCCACCCCTACTTAACTGATGGCTTCAGCAGTTGTGGAGCACCCACGGCTGCTGCTGCTGCTGCCGCTATGTCTTCCTTCTGGCCATCATTCAAATAGAAGAGGGGCTTTGCTTGAAGCCCGTCTTCCAGCTCTGTGGCAGCCATTTTGAAACAGTCCACCTCACCAGGGTGGACAAAGATCTGGTCTAAATGTATAATGTTATAATTATGCAAATTAACAAGGTCGGTAATGGGAGTCCCTCTGCCAGACATTAGTTCTGGTTATGAGAGATTTACCCTGAGTCTTTAGCTCACTATCTTTCACAGAGAAGAAATATCCCAAACATATCAGTCTTTGTCCTTCCCTGGGGCAGTCCAGCACCGAAATGCTAGGCAATTCTCCTCTGAACAAGAGTACCAACAGCAACCGCAGACACGTGTTTCAGTCTGGTTGGACCTCATCAGTCGGGTGGAGCTGTGCCTCTCTAAGAATAGTGAGAATTAGTTCTGGTTACAAGAGATATGTTTGGGCTATTTCTTCTCTGTGAAAGATAGTGAGCTAAAGACTCTGGTTAAGTCTCTCGTAACCAGGACTAATGTCTGGCAGAGGGACTCCCAGGACCCCCCTTGTTAATTGCCATATTTAAGGAAATTTGGGTCTCACCCTAAGTTACTAGGGGAATACAGACGTGGACCCCTTGCTCACTATTCTTAGAGAGGCACAGTTCATCCTACTGATGAGAGCGGACCAGACCAAAACATGTGTCTGGGGTTGCTGTTGGTACTCTTGTTCAGAGGAGAATTGCCTAGCATTTTGGTGCTGGACTGCCCCAGGGCAGGACAAAAACTGATATGTTTTGGATATTTCTTCTCCGTGAAACATAGTGAGCTAAAGACTCTGGGTAAGTCTCTCGTAACCAGGAATAATGTCTGGCAGAGGGACTCCCAGGACCCCCCTTGTTAATTTGCATAATTATAACATTATACATTTAGACCAGATCTCTGTCCACCCTGGTGTGGTGGAGGGATTGCACTCATTTTTAATTCTCAGTTCAGATGTGTTTCCCTCCCCTCTAAATATTTAATCAAGATGGAAGCCCTTCTAGTTTGTTGGACTATCTCTGCTTCTGTGTCAGGGTATATTCTGGTTTATTATTTCCCTCCTCATCCCGACCCATATTTTTACCATTCTTTTTTGGAATTGGTAGATGATTTTCAAATTAGGTAAGCTAACATATTGGCAGTAGGTTATTTTTTATCTTAGATTCAACTCCCCCCTGACTCATCCATCGCCCAATTCTTTAAGGCTTTGAATAATTTAGATCTTGTGCAGTTGCATGGACAATATTCAGGACCTTATTTCTTTTCTTCTAAATCATTAAATAGTGTCTTCCCTGTTTACCCGATCACTTGGTCGGATCATATGGTTGTTCCTTTTTCTATTAAGTCTCAGTCTCCTTGCCTAATGCTCATTTTGGCCAACACCTTGAAGCGCAATTGCCACCCGGCAGAGAAAGTTGACATCATTTCCTCAATCACTGATAGATGCAGTGATGTTTCTACCTTGATACAGGTATTCTCTAAACTGCTAACCTTCTTGTCTTCTTCATTTTTGTAAAGATTTTAAGCGTCCATCGGAACTCTGATTTAATAATCATTTGAAATCTCTTTGTCTGAAGCGCAGATAAGCAGAGCGCAAATGGAGCTTGTCTTACTGCCTTACTAATACATTGATTTTTTAGCAGTGCATTCAATTATATCACAGCTCCATTCTTGAATCTAAGTGTACCTTCTGCAAGGGCAAAGTAGAGGAAGCTCTTAATCAGCATGTGTACATTTTCTCCTTGTTTACTCTCTTTCATCTATCGATAATTCTGCAGTTGGCATGGTTCCCTCTCAGGGTTTCTGTGACTCTCTCTTGAGATTCTTTATATAGCTAATATGGGATATCCACTGAAGAATGTCTAACTCTGATCTTAGATTAATCAATCTCCATTCTGAGGCCTCTACTTTAACTTCTTTCCATTTTTGGTCCTCTTTTCCGCTCTTTACTTCTGAAAACATTATGAATGGCACTGCTAAACTCAAGTCAACTTCCCCTCTTAATCCCATTCATTTTGGGGTTTTAAAAGAGACTATGTCTGACATTGCTCCTTAGGTCACTCAAGCTGCTAATTCCTCTTGCAGTACTGGTTCCATTCCTTCGGAGCTAAAGCAGGCCCTGGTTGTTCCACTCTTGAAGAAACCCAGTATTGACCTCACTGTCCTGGCTAATTTCTCATGAAGCTTTTGGAATCCCTAAGCTCCCTTCTGCTGAGTTCCTTTCTGGAGGACTCCCGCTTTTATAACTCTTTCCAATCAGGTTTTCATCCTGGACAGGGCACCAACAGTGTTATTGTTTCAGCTTTGGACAACTTGACTTGGATGTCTGATCAGGGTGGAGTGGGTGTGCTGATTCTTTTAGCTCATTCAGCCGCCTTTGACACAGTTGTCCAATACATCATCCTGCTGGATCGCTCTTGGCCCCTGTCTCGTCCTGGTTCACCTCTTTTCTATCAGACTGAGGTCAAATTCTTTCTCTCTCATCTTTTCTCTCTTGTTCGACTCCTCTTTCCTGTAACGTTCCCCAGGGATCCACCATGTCCCCTATTTAATTTAATGTACACATCCAGCGCTTAGTTGGTCTCATCCACTCCCATGGCCTCCGTTGCTACTCCTATGCTGTTGACACTCAGATTATTGTATGGCTTACTCTGTCACAACCTAACACCTCATCTCAGTCTAGGGGTTGCTTGGAGGCTTTGAGTCAGTGGATGAACCACAACTGGCTAAAGCTAAATGGGAACAAGACGGAAGTCCTGGTTGTGGGCCCTCCTCTGCTACCTCACTATACTCCTCTTTTTTGGCCTTCGACCTTAGGATCTTTTCACTCTACTCTGATGGTGGTTAAGGACCTTGGTGTTAAAATCTCTTCCACCTTATCCATGGAGGCTCAATGTAGTGTCATGTATCATTCAGGGCACTTCCACCTTAAGATCCTTCAGAAGGTCCTACCATTTCTCCCCTCATCTCTTCATGATCCAGTAGTGTTGGTACTGAGTCGTATTGACTATTGTAATTCTCTGTATTTAGCCGACCCTCAGTACCTCATTCATCATCTCCAACTCCTACAAATTCTGGGGGCTATAGTTGTAACGGGTACCCCCTATGGAGTCCACATCTAACCCGTTATATATGGTTTAAACTGGCTCCCTATAGTAAAATGGGTTGAATTTAAAGCTATGTGTATTGTTCACTGTGATTTCCACGATCCCAGGATGGCTTTTTCATCCAGATACCTCGGTATCGGCTATCCAGATCTGGGGATCATACCTTCTCGGTTGCAGCTGCAAAGCTATGGACTGCTTTGCTCTATCCTTGTGGGCCACTGAGAATCATTTGATGTTTAGATACCTATTGAAAACATTTCTATTCTAACTATTTCACCCCTTGTTCACTTCTTGTTGGTTCTCTAGTACCAAGATGCCTTTGGTGAATGTGCAGTCTGTAAATCTGCTAACATAACATAACAACAGTTGTGCCTGAACTTGAGGAAAGTGTGGGAGCAAGAGTGAGAAGGGCGGAGTGCATGGGCATCCTTGAAACAGACAGTGGAAGGATAAAGAACCTAGAAACCACCAAAAAAATATGTTGTGACACATAAGGCAATCAGAGAGCTGAAATTCAGACTCTGATTGGGGCTGATGAACCTATAATACAAAGGTTTAGTGAGGAAGGACACCAGCAAACTGAGAGTTTACTGAGGACAGATGGGAAGAATTAAATTGTCATATGGAAAGCAGGTGAGCAAGGAGTGCCAAGGTTCACCAGCAACATTTACAGAAGGTTTCATGGACCTTGAAGACCCTAAGGGGGTAATTCATAGAATTTAGCGCACAAGTGGCACACGCGGCTGGCGCAGAGTGTGCGCGAGCGAATCTCAGCGCCAGCTGCGTGCGCTAAAATCCATTTCCGCGAACAGCGTATTCATGGATTTCAGCTACCAAAACCAGCCGTGGCGCACAGTGGCGCAGCGACCCTGCAGCAGCGCCAGTTACGCCCCCAAGAACGCCCCTTGCGCAGGGAAAAGCCATCAAAATCCCCAATCCAGCGCAAAGGGCTGCGCTACCCCTGTACCAGCACGGCAAGTGGGGTACGTGTATTACTGGGGTTCGCGGGAAGTTTCACATGCGATTGGCCCTGTGCGAGCGGGGTACATGTATTACAGGGGTGCGCGGGAAGTTTCACATGCAATTTCAGCAGGGTACGTGTATTTCAGGGATGCGCGGGAAGTTTCACACGCGATTTCAGCAAGGTACGTGTATTTCAGGGGTGCGCGGGAAGTTTCACACGCGATTCCAGCAGGGTATGTGTATTTAAGGGGTGCGCACGAAGTTTCACATGCGATTTCAGCAGGGTGCGTGTATGTCAGGGGTGCGCGGGAAGTTTCACATGTGATTCCAGCAGGGTACGTGTATTTCAGGGGTGCGCGGGAAGTTTCACACGCGATTTCAGCAGGGTAAGTGTATTACTGGGGTTCGCGGGAAGTTTCACATGCGATTGGCCCTGTGCGAGCGGGGTACGTGTATTACAGGTGTGCGTGGGAAGTTTCACACGCGATTTCAGCAGGGTACGTGTATTTCAGGGGTGCGCGGGAAGTTTCACACGCGATTTCAGCAGGGTACGTGTATTTCAGGGGTGTGCAGGAAGTTTCACACGCGATTCCAGCAGGGTACGTGTATTTCAGGGATGCGCGGGAAGTTTCACATGCGATTTCAGCAGGGTACGTGTATATCAGGGGTGTGCGGGAAGTTTCACACGTGATTCCAGCAGGGTACGTGTATTTCAGGGGTACGCGGGAAGTTTCACACGTGATTTCAGCAGGGTACGTGTATTTCAGGGGTACGCGGGAAGTTTCACACGTGATTTCAGCAGGGTACGTGTATTACTGGGGTTCGCGGGAAGTTTCACACGCGATTGGCCCTGTGCGAGCGGGGTACGTGTATTACAGGGGTGCACGGGAAGTTTCACACGCGATTTCAGCAGGGTACGTGTATTTCAGGGGTACGCGGGAAGTTTCACATGTGATTTCAGCAGGGTACGTGTATTTCAGGGGTACGCGGGAAGTTTCACATGTGATTTCAGCAGGGTACGTGTATTTCAGGGGTGCGCGGGAAGTTTCACACGCGATTCCAGCAGGGTACGTGTATTTCAGGGGTGCACGGGAAGTTTCACACGCGATTTCAGCAGGGTACGTATATTACTGGGGTTCATGGGAAGTTTCACACGCGATTGGCCCTGTGCGAGCGCGGTACATGTATTTCAGGGGTGCGCGGGAAGTTTCACACGCAATTTCAGCAGGGTACGTGTATTTCGGGGGTGCCGGGGAGTCCTACACGTGATTTGGCACTGTGGGTCCTCCCAGGTGTTCCCTGTACACCCTCCATGGCCCCTGCAGGCAGCCCACACCACAGGGGACTACCCTGCACCCCTGGTCATGTCCCGCAGGCAGCCCACCCAACATGGGCATGCCTCCCAGCAAAGGTACATGTCTCCTTGCACTACTGATCACCAACTCATGTCCCCTTGCACCCCCACCCCCCAGCAGTGTGGGGCACCTGCCAGCAGGCCCCCACTCATGTCCCCCTGCACCCCCACCCCCCAGCAGTGTAGGGCACCTGCCAGCAGGCCCCCACTCATGTCCCACTCATGTCCCCTTGCACCCCCACCCTCCAGCAGTGTGGGGCACCTGCCAGCAGGCCCCCACTCATGTCCCACTCATGTCCCCTTGCACCCCTACCCCCCAGCAGTGTGGGGCACCTGCCAGCAGGCCCCCACTCATGGCCCACTCATGTCCCCTTGCACCTCCACCCCCAGCAGTGTGGGGCACCTGCCAGCAGGCCCCCACACATGTCCCCCAAACACCACGCCATGACTATACAGACCCATGGCCCTAATGCCAACCCAAATCCCACCCCTCCACCCCAGTGCAAACACCCAACGAACCACTGCACCCACTCCCTAGTAAATCACCCATTCCATTATAGTCTGAAAAGAACCAGCATGCCCATCAGCAAATGTGCTACAGAGCCACACAGTTGCAACAAATGACTGTGCCAATGCTCATGGAGACATGCACCAAAATCCTCACTGTACATCACACCAATAATGGTGAATGAAGAAATGTATTAAAAAGTATAACAAATGTCAAAATGAAAAGCACACATGCAAATGAAGAAATAATATTTGAAATAAGAAAAAGAAAGTCAAATCCAAGCAAGAAAAGAAATCCAAAACATGAAAAAATATAAGTGGTGCATCCCCAAAGTCCATAGAACGAAATCCAAAGATGGAAAGCATAAAAAACATTACTCCATGTGAATATGACTAAAAGAAAGTATATACATGTCCTGAAAATTGAAAAACGAAAGTCTGAAGGGTCCATTATCCCAAAAGCAAATGAAACCTACCAAGAACCCTATCTAAAATACAACTATATACAAAAAGTGGAGCAAAGTCCGTGGACTCCAAATCATAAGAATAAAGAAATGAAACCTAAACCTAAATAACTATATACAAAGGCAGCGGGCTAGTCCGACGGCTCACTGGTTGATGTCATGGGCCAGGGCATCATCAAACTCCTGTTCAATGGCTTGGAGGCGGGCATGTTCCCTGGCCCCGAGGTCTCGCAGGGATAATGCGGTGTCCAGCTCCAACTCCCTGCAAATACCGTCGAGGCACTCAGCCCGCCTCTGCGCCCTCCGCATGGAGTTCTCTGCCCTGACCATTGTGAGCCGTTCCTCCTTCGCCCGCCGCCGCTCCGCACCTTTCTGCTGGCCCAACCGCTCCCACACGGAAGACACTCCCATTCCAGGGTTCTCCTGCCCTCCGGCCGATGCCTGCCCCCCTGATGTTGATGGCACCGAGCCATGATGCCTCCCACGTCGAACCTGCCACTGCCTCCGACGCAACTGCCTCTGCCAGCACGACGGCATCCAGGCTGATGGAATCCACCGACCCCATCGTGCATGTGCCCTGCCCGATGATGCCGTCACATCCTCCATCTGCTGGGGTCCAGTTGCTGGTGTGTCCACCCCTGCTGGACCTCCGACTCCCGACTGTGGCAGGGATGGGATCCCCACCGAGTTGGCTGCGTTGGTCGGGGAAGGTCCACAGGGAGCCCTGGTGGTCTCTGGGCCGGAAGACGGCATGGAGAATGACTGGCGCATAGCCTCCACAGAGGAGGAGAGGGTCGCCAGAGTGGCCGACACATGTACGAAACCCCTGACCATGGCCGCTCCCAACTGGGCCACGTTGGCACGGTGCTCTTCGTGATGACGTGCGTGCTCCCCCCGGGAAGCACGCACGTCATCACGAATGGCACCCGTGCGCAACGCGACACCAATCAGGACCTTCTCCATGCAGCCAGGGGTCCCCTCGTCCACAGGTGGAGGGGAGTCAGATGACATGGACATCCCCCCTACCTGCGGACGGGCCTGGGATGGGACATCCCTGCTGGTGCATGGTGGTGCGGTCACAGTGTCAGGGACAGTGACATGCACAGGCCCCTCCACGGCGACCTGTGCTGCCTCCTGCCCCTGAACTACACCACTTGCACCAGCAGGGTTGCCCCCACCAGGCCCCATGTGCGGCTCAGTAGCGGCCTCCTCCTCCTCTGTGGAAACCACCAACCTGGATGGCTCCACACCGTCTTTTGCCGTTGCAAGCCCCTTTGGGGGATCACCCACCCCTTCCGCTGCAGCCGTGGGGGCATCCCTGCCGCTTTGCTCCACAGCGCCGTCTCCGCCCTCTTCTTCACTTGGTGCTGTGTAGAGGGAGACATAGAACACAAGCATCAGGGTACTGTACAATGGTCCCCTAGACAGGAAGCAATAGCAGATGAGTGGCACTGTTAAAGATCACTTCCATCATGTCCCTCCACAACACATGGGTCAGTGCAGGCAAAACACATGCAGTAACAGGCATGGTGCATGCTATGGACATTAGCATACATGTCCAAGGGACTCTTGAAACATACAATGTTGTTTTGGAACTCACATGCATCATGGGTCATGCCTATCACATGCACACACTTCAACGTAGTTTCATCCATCTAGCCTCGTACACCCCAGACACAGTGGATGCAAGGATAACTAGGCTGCATCATTGAATCTGAACATTGTCACAGACATGTGTCATGCATCCATGGCATTCACAAATCACAGACACGCAGGTCAGACACACAGACATGGACACCATACATGTACATGGCATCAGCACCCATCCCTCACCCCCACCCATGTCCAGGAACAGAGACTGGCATGCTCTCATGTGTCCATTCCGCATAGGGCTCCCCATGTTGCATTTAAACACATGCACCAACCGTGTGGTTCACACATTACTGGTCTCACATGCATGACCATGATGTCCCTGCACACACACATGCGTACATGGCCTATGTCACACATACAGGCAAGTATCAGACAACCAGCACACTGCAACATGCCCTGTCTCACACAGCAATGCTTGGCCACTGACCGCTCGACTCCAGACGGGTCTGCCTCTCAAGGATCTGGGCATGGAGCGCTGGGCGTACACGTTCCAGGACCCTCATCTGGATGGTACTCATGCTGCCCCGGCCCCCCTCCACGAGGCGCCGGGCCTTTATGAGGGTCCTGGACCTCAAGTCCTCCCAGCGCTTCTTGACTTGCTTGATGTTGCGGGTTGCCACCCCCTCCGCGTTGATGGTAACCACAAAGTCGTCCCAGATCCTGTCCCGTCCTTCCTTGTCGGCGCGTGATGATCCGAAGAGGGCATCATAATGCCCCAGGACAAGCTCCACCAGGACACCAACGTCCTTCTGACTGAAGCTGGTGGCCCTCTGCCCCTCTGGCTGGGGGTCACCAGTGGTCTCAGATGGTGTTTGCCCCGACATGGTGACCCCCGAGGCAGGCGTG
Organism: Ambystoma mexicanum; assembly: GCF_040938575.1. Lineage (NCBI taxonomy): Eukaryota > Metazoa > Chordata > Amphibia > Caudata > Ambystomatidae > Ambystoma > Ambystoma mexicanum. The sequence continues at coordinate 703,137,174 of NC_090923.1, forward strand.
GGTGGGCAACTGGGTACTGGGGCTGGGTTGTGGAGCGATGGTATCCCAGTCGGGAGTCTTCTGTTCCAGCAGGGGTGGGCACCGCAACTGGACCCCTGCAGATGGCTGATGTGCAGGCACCAAATGGCAGGGCACGAGGGCAGCAGGCAGTCAGGCAGCAGCAGATGGCAGGTGGGAGCATGCTCGGGGCTCTGGGGGGCAGTGATTCGGCCTTTTGGGCAGGAGCGTGGTCTTCCGTGTGTTTTTGCGTGGCCAGCTTGATACGGAGTGATTTGGCACGTGAAAAAATTGCACATCAGCGTGTAATTCGAGGAAAGGCCCTTAGTGAGTAAGCGCGTCTGCACGCATACGCGATTTCATTGGACCAAAGGCCCATAGCGCGTAAGCGCGTCAGCCCGCATATGCGATTTCATTGGACCAAAGGCCCTTAGCGCGTAAGCACGTCTGTGACGTATCGCGCACGGGCGTTGCCCTGCCAGGGCTTGAAGATCCCACGTGGATTTCCATTGCTCTGTACGTGCTTTCCGTGGGGTGCGGTGCGTGTGTTTTCCAGGCGTTGGAGTTCACACGCTATTACTTCACAGCGGGTAGGTGTTGGCTACGCGTTCTTCTACACGCAGACGGTGAGTGGTACCCCGCTCGCCCAAGGCCTATCGTGTGTGAAACTTCCCGCGCACCCCCGAAATACACGTACCCCGCTCAATCGCATGTGAAACTTCCCACGCACCCCCGAAATACACGTAACCCGCTCAATCGCGTGTGAAACTTCCCGCGCAACCCCGAAATACACGTACCCCGCTCAATCGCTTGTGAAACTTCCAGCGCGCCCCCAAAATACATGTACCCCGCTCAATCGCGTGTGAAACTTCCCGCGCACCCCTGAAATACACATACCCCGCTCAATCGCGTGTGAAACTTCCTGCGCACCCCCGAAATACACGTACCCCGCTCAATCGCGTGTGAAACTTCCCGCGCACCGCCGAAATACACGTATTCCGCTCGCACAGGCCCAATCGCAGTATGGGACATTCATCATTGCTGTATATTGCCACTTTTGTAATGCGCAGGGACGCTACCGCCTGCCTTCGTGTGGCGGACGTGTTTTCGGCTTGTGGGTGTCTTTGGCTGTGTGCGGCTTTGCCCTATTCGATTCCATGAATACGTGTGGTTCGAGTGCGTGTGGGCGTTCCGTCTGCTTCCCTGCAGTACATCCCCAGTTACGCCCTTATTTTCGCGCGTTGTTCCCCATTCCACGCGCTACGCCCCGTGTTCCGCCCACTTTCTGGTGTATGCGCCGAGGTTGTGCGCTTTCACTGTGCACGTCGCGCACGCCGTTCGGGCTGTTGCAGTGACGTGTGAGCCATGCACGGGTTTGGCGCACATCCCGAGGAAAACACGCGCAGGGACTTCCATGAATCGCACGCGTGCGCCTGCTTTTTCGCGCTTGTGCCTGCTTGCGCCAAGATTTTCGGCGCACTTTTGTTCCATGAATCGGCCCGTAATTACTGGGAGTGCCTCCACACAATTTCTTCAGGCAGTTCCCCCTGAAGATTAACGGTTCTAGGTTTGGCACTTCGACTGATAGTTTTATTATTTTCTTCAATTAGTGCTGATACCCGTCCACCAAGTTGTGTTTCTCTTGGGCATACAGCACTGTTATTCTGCAAATGTATCTTGTGTTATAGACCTTACTCCCACACCTGTGTTTTCTGTAATAGATTTACAGTTACGATAATTACTGTGTTGCATCCTATGCTGAACAAATGTGAAAGATTCATCAGTCATCTCTTAGCCATACGTTTTCCACATACATACTGTCCCTACTCAAAAAATACAGGTTAACGTCATCGAAAAGACAAAATAAGACAACAATTCGACTAAATATTGTGTCTCTAACTAAGTGACTATGGCCTATTACAACTACTGGATTTCCAATGTATGTAATAATCACCAGCTAGTGAGAGAATTTGCCAATTACTTCATACCTTATTCTAGTAAAATTTTGTCTTCTGAGAGCTGTTTTATCTTTTTGCTGACCTTAACTTATATTTTTACATTTGATGTGTATGAATGAAGGAGAACTAGGGACAGATTCTCATCTATCCCTGTTAGATAAGCGGTCCAACACCCGATGCCTAGGAAATGTTTTGTGCAACACAGGGACAGGGTGTACTTCTGAGTAGGGACAGTATGTATGTGGAAAAGATGACTGATGAGTCTTTCACATTTGTTCTCCAATACCGTTCTACTGTGCTACAGTTAACAACCATAATGGTTGGAAAGTAGATAGGACCTTGAGTCCACACTTAATAAGCCCTTGTTGTGTTCTGCATCCTATGCTGATCATTGGTCTGCGACACCTTTAAAATGTTTTTTTTTTCCGTTACAAGTATGTTTGAACTCTTATCCCAAGGCTCTAATGTTATCATCAAATCATTACTCAACAAGTTAGAATATTTGATTGTCTCTTTGAGAGGTTAAGGGCATAATCCAAGTGATGCTAAGAATCGGCGCCCCATAACAAACTCACTGTTCCTATTAAAAATCATTGAAAAAGTGGTGTCTGTCCAATTACAACAACATTTAGAAAAGCAGGACATGCTGTATCCTATGCAATCCGGTTTCCACGCACAAAATGGTACGGAGAGCACCTTACTATACCCACAGTCACATATGCTCGGCTTTCTGGAAAGAGGTAAATCCAGCTTACTTTTACTTTTATATTTATCGGCCACTTTCTACTTACTGGACCATTGGCACCTACTACAAGTACTACGTACCACCGGGTAGCACTCTAAGGAAGCAATAAACTGCATAAACTTGTTTCTGAGCAATCGGGATTCTCGAATATCCTGGGGCCGCACTTCATATGACGGGAAAGAAATACTGCACAGAGTACCGCAGGGAGTTTGCCTATCACCGGAGCTTTTCAACGTTTATATGAAGCTCTTTTTTGATCTACTTACCAACTTGGGTATCTATTTTGTCAATTACACTGATGACACCCAGCTCATGATTGAACTGAGTGGTGACTATAAAACAGATTCATCCAGGTTAGCCTCAATATACAACTCTATAACAGTTATCCATAATAATTGTTTATTTGTCCAACGCTTATACACAAGTGAAGTTCTTCAAAGCACTTTAAGGTGGGAAAGGAGCAAGGGAATACAGTAGTCATTCTTAGGCCTTGAATTTTTTGAATGATCTAACAGAAAAATAACTAGCGAACTAGGCCCGACAACATTTCTCCTGGTGCAAGTGCATGAGGTGTTTCAGGCGCACCAAGCTAGGGAGGCGAAAAAAAGGGGGGACAGACAAACAAACTTACTAGGCCTAGTACATATAGATCCTGCAAGTGTGCAGATGGGAGTGTGAAGGAGGGGGAGGTGCGGACAGGTGCACCCAGTCAGCAGGGCCCTGGGTTAAGTGCAGTGCGGTTACCCTTCTGGGTTACCCCTCAGGGTTAAGTGCAGAGAGGTACCTCACACATGGAACATGTACTGAAAGTGCAGTCGAGCTGAGCATAGTGCAGAGGCCCGAAGGCAAGTGCAAAGACTGTTGGGGTGCCTGGGACCTGTGGGGCTCTGGAGGTGCACCAGGCAACCTGTCAGCAAAAACTGAACAGAGTAAGGGAATGAAGGAGGTGGGAAGCAGGAGGGAAACGAAAGGTGTTTAGCAGGGGAGAGGGAGAGAGAAAGAGGAAGAGAAGATGAAGGTCTTGAGGAGTTTCCAAAACGTAAGGCACTCCGGCTCAAGACGGAGAGAGGCAGGAAGACTGTTCCAGAGGGAGCCGCCTGCAGAGGATATAGATCTATCCCCAAATCTCTGTTTTGCTAAATGGCTCACCCGCAAAGAGTTGTAGGAGGAAAAGTGCAGGGCTCTACAGGGAGAGTATTTCGGAAGAGAGTGTTGTAGATAGTGAAGGGTCCGGCCCGAGAAAGTCTTGTGGACTATGCAGAGGGTTTTGAACTTGAGCCTTGCAGCCACGGGGAGCTAGTGGAGTGATTTCAGTGCCGGAGAGATGCAGTGCCTGGGCTTGAGGCAAAGGATGTGTTTAAACCCTGCCAAGATGGAACATATATATGATCTTTGGACCTACCGGGGCATGAGCAAAATTAAGTCCAGAATATAAAACCATGTACCCAGAGGGAAATGCCATTCACACCCTCTAGATAATTAAGACACTAGGGGTCTACATAGAAGCTTCCCTTAGCTCTAAGGGACATGTCAACGGGTGAGTTAGTAGTGTGCAATACCATCTGAGGGTACTAAGACATGCCAAACCCGTTCTAACTCAGAAAAATCATGAAGTACTGGTCCAGGCAATAATTATACCCAGGCTGGACTACTATAACACCCTTTGCATAGGAGCAAACAGAGAAAGCCTTTCCAGACTACTAATGATTCAAAATTAGGCTGTCCGAATCATCTTTGACACTCGGAAAAGGGAGCATACCTCTGGGGCCAGTGGGAAATTACACTGGTTCCCGGGTTCTGTGAGACCAAGATACAAGGGTCTGACGGTTGCCCATGGGTGCATTCATGGGAAGACAGCTGAAGACTCTTCTTTTTTGATGTTTCCTCGTACTTTTCCCATGAACTTTCAGACTTGTATCTATGTCTGCACCCTGATGCCTTTTTGGCTTTGGCGCAATACAAATGAATAAATACAAAAATAAAAATATGAACCTTTTACAGTTGTCTATTAACTTCAAAACATGTAACACTGTTTTCTAGAATATGTCAAAAGCATTCTCACATTCTCTTGGTGGTGCACACTTTGTTGTACTCTGTAACTTACAGTTTAATTCCTCCCATCCCTCGGCTAGTTCTGTGCTTCCACGTGACCCATTTTGTCCCATACTTGGGCTGATTCAGGCATGCCTCTTCCTCCCTTTTTTGTTAATACTAGTGCATGTCTGTAGTAGTCATTTCTTATTTTTCTTTTTCCAAAGACGGTGGTACTCACATTAGAATGATTGTGTTTACCATTTGTAGCACAGGCCTACGTGTGCAAATAAAATATATATGTTCTGTTTCCCATGTGGGTGGGACACCATATAGAAATACTCTTTCAGTTTCTACTGTTCATGGCTAAAATATTTTTCTGGAATACATGGCCCATACTTCTACACAGGCATGGCATGGTTGAGATTCATATGTAGGACTGAAGCCTGCCCTCACAGACATAGCCTGCCTATTCCAACTTTTTGGCCAAATCACCTGAGAAATGCATGATTAAAAAATAATAATAATACATGTCTCAAACTTTCTGTGATTCACGGTTTAAATTATTTTATTTGGACTAATGGCCTTTGTCATAGTTGCTCATTTCCACGTGTTCTTTATCAGACAGTGATAGGTATGTCAAAAAATGTGTTCAGACAAAGACCCACATGAGACTCACATAGGACACACAAGGGTTGCCACGACCTGCCCAGCAAGCAAGCCCTATTAGGATCCTCAAAGGGGTCCTCTTCTGTCACTCTAGATAGAGGCTTCCTGTATGGTCCTATGGGTACAGAGTTTTTTCTGGGTTCCATAGATCTATTGGACATGGATCCTGGCACCCAGGACAGATGGAAGAGGCCAAGAGACAGCCAGTGGTAGCTCTTATGGGCAATTCTATGAGCTTGGCCATAGCCGTGACCAGACTGTTGAAAATATAGTGGTATCTCAATTAGCATGCCTCTACACTCAGAGGGTAGTGGCCAAGCTTAGTACCAGTATTTTGGCAGATTCATCAATGTCCCCTGACAAAGGACAAAGCATAGTCAAGTTAATACTTGTTGGTTTCATATATCAAAATGTAAGGAATAAGGTATCAAACACAACTCTGCTGATGTGTGTTTCGTCCAACAGGCTTTCTTAAGGCTTTGCAATATTAAGGAAATCCATGTCAAAAGGAGTCGCATACAAATCCATGTTGATTGAGTGTTGATTCTGTCTTTGTCCCATTGAAAACAAATCATACAATCATCATAAGTGTTGCTGGTAAAAAAGTGCAGCTTAAAACAATGTTCATGGTGAAGAAGCAGAGGAAGGACAACAAGAGAAGAACAAGAGAAACATTTGTTAAAGTATAAACAATCCCAATTTAAGTATAAGAAGAGCCATTACTTCTTGCTTATAAGTCTATAAAGAAAATATATTTGTTGAATTAATGGATCTGCATGAAATGACAGAATGCAAAAGTCTGACTACCAAAAGACGGACCTTTTTTTTCTTCTTTTTCCATTTTTCTGCAAATATATATGTGGGGGGAGACCCCCCACAATTCCCCCACCCTATACATTTCTATTAACTTTACCCCCCACATATATATCTGTGGAAAAATGGGGGTTGGACTTTTGGGGGTCAGACTTTTTGCCCTCAGTCATTTTGTTTGATTCGGAATTAATCAACGTATGTAAGAAATATTTGCTTTGCATGCATTATAATTATTAATAATTAAACATGTGTGGATCTCTTCACATGGTCATATAATGCAGGGATAAAAACCAATATAAAGATTACTAAATGAACATATGAATTATCTTCCTGACCAAGATTCTAAGACTCTTTTAATTAAATTCTACAATATGTATCTCTATACATTAGCATAAGGTACAGTCATTGTTTTCTGGTATGATATTCTGTATGTTGATTGGATCAAAATGTACTTGAAAGATAATTTACCATAATGTTATGTATATCACTTATATTAAAATATTATACAAGTATATTCAAATATGCATTGGGTTGCTCACCATGTAACAATATTAGTCCACTTCTACTTTGGTAATATAAAACAGTGTTCTACTTCATAAATCATGTAGGTATTGGGTTTCAGATAAGTTGCTCTGTCTTTAAAGATATTGACATAGGTATTGCATAATTAAAAATAATCAGTTCTATATATATATTTAATAATGTAATTACTTATGGGCTATTGCCACATATTGTAATGAAATGTGGTGTATTATTTCAACCAAAACTATGCCCTCCTTATACCGTGTAAGAACTTCAGGTATCTATTCCTAAGAAATATTATTTTCCTTATCTGCTTTAAGTTTGAAACATATCTGCAAAATTAAATGTGTAGCGGGAAATTGAGAACAATTTCGTATTGTACATTCAATATGTAGGGAACAGAATCAGACAATCTGTGTGTTGTTTAATACTTACTTGATTAGTGAGATGTTGTTTATCCCTACTGTAGAAGAGGAGCCAGTGCCCCCACTCCATCTACCCTGTCTACATTACCTGAGATGTATGAACCAAAATATGTGATGTATCCTGAACAGGTGAACCAGCAAAGAGAAGAGAACAGACTATGTCCATTACCCATAAGAATATCTATACCTAAGAGAATATGGGAGGTAAAGTACCCATTGAGGAAACCATACTTACATCCAAGACAATATGATGGCCATTTGAATGAGATTCCTGATGAAACAAAGAAACTGAATGACCAGGGTGAATGGTGACATCATACAAAGCTGAATCGACACCCATATAGAAAGATAACCAGACCAGAGGGGCAGACGGTTTATAAAGAACAGAGAAATACCAAGGATAAGTGACATCTTGGGATCAAGATGAAGAGACTATTGCCACAAACCTGATGAAGAAACTTAGTTAGTTTAAATGTGTACAGATACAATGAAACGCAAGCAGCAAAGCAATCATGAAGCTAGCCACATGCTTAAAGAGATTAGACTGTGGCAAGTGCCAACATATACCTATATACCTCATAGATACATACAGATTAAGTAAAGAATGAATGTTTCCACTACGAATAAGGCAGCATTGAACAACGCAAGAAGGCCTCATTTCAGTGTCGCAGTTACAAAAAGCAATTGAATTAAACAGAATGTATTTCAGCTAAGGAGTTCACTGAGCCAAGAAAGCCAAGGTCTTGGAGTTGGCTGACATTAGATACAATTAACGTGAAAGAAAAGAAGCTCCTATTCAGAGAGGTCAAGAAAAAACAAAAGACGTCAGAAGACTCTCGAAAATAGAATCAAATACACACAAAGGCTTAATTTCATGGTGTCCAATCACGTGATGGAAGAAAGTTGGACGGATGAGAAGATCACACCTACCCACGGAAACCGGATAGTACCCACACTCCTTCAAAATTGTTAGAGAACAGTACAGACTCAAGGCCAACTTCAAAGTACTAATAGACACTGGACCATCGAGGTGATGAAGGATCACATTTTTAATTAGAGGGAAGCTGGTATCAAGACAATTTTTACCCGCACCTGGTTGTTCGGTCTGCATTCTGCTCACGTAGGTGGAAAATTACTGACGGGGGTTAGTAGCCAACCAATTGTAAGGGACCACGTAGTTTGGGGTCCTATAGTTTGTGTAGCCAATGGGACGGCGTACATTTAGTGACGTTCATGGTGGACATTTTGAAGGGAGGGCTTAGTTGCCCCACCTGATGTTAAATATCCTATCACCTCTCTCCATTACTCCATACAGATATAGAACCTATGCTTAGTTATTCACTTAGAACCAATCCCGCTTCCCGGTTTCTGTAGTTTGCCACGTAGGATGACGTTGGTAATGACGCAGGTCAACACGTCAGCTATGACCAATTATAGGTATAAGAACCCATCTTTTTTATGAAGTAGTTAGAGTTAGAGTATCGAGCGATTGCTGATCTTTGTTGTACTCCCTGTTTTAAATACTTGCATTAAAACAGACAAACTTTTGCCAAACTATTTGTGTCATCTTGATTATTGATGTTTGATTAAAATCTGCATCCCCATCTATCTCAAGGGTACCGCTACTTATATTAAAAGGGCTGGAAGCCTCCAGTTCACTTGGTATTAGAGATTGATGGTTTGATAAGATACTATCGGCAGTCGACATAAGTAACTTTAGAGTCTCGGCAATATCTCACGAACTTTGCCATTCGGCTGACAGGACGTGAAGCTCCCCGTAGATAGTGGTTAGAATAGGAAAAATCCTTGCAAGGAAAGGTTTGATGGGACCCCTATTTTCAGATAGAAACCCCTCCCACATCTAGGAGAAGTGGATCGGAAAGCGGCTCGAAGAGTCGGTAAAGAAGACAGTGATCCCGAGGGTCCAAAGATGAAAAACATGCGAACGGTGAGTGAATAGACGAAAATGTATGGCAAAGGAATGCATGCGTAGTAAATAACAGAGAGTAACAGATGGAAGCGGGATAAAATATAATGCAAGAGTAAGAGTGTAATATATACGTATACCGGGAACAAGATATTTATTGACTTAAGTGTGGCCAAGTAATATATGAGGAAAAATAGTCATGAGTGCAGCCGTGCTATGAGGATACGCCCTGTTCCTAGACTTTAAAGAGTGCTTTAAAGAGTGCTAGCAGAAGCTTTTAATTCAGAGCCCCCTTTACTTGGGACATATAAGAGACGAGATTGGTTAAAGACTTTCTTAAAGGAATTAGCTTAAGTTCCAATCGGAGCAGATCTAGAGGGTAAAACGAGTCTTAGAAGAAGATTGTGAGTAGTACGTACATGTGGCCGGTCAAGTCTGTCTGTTTTGTTTCATGTGGTTGTAAGGTGTGCTGAAGGCAGATTTGAAAAAAAAATTATTTTAAGTAATAGAAAAACGTGAAGAAAAGACGTGAAAATTGATTGCTTTAAGATTAAAATTTGATGGTTGTTTTTTAGCATGATTAACGTAAAAAATTGCATTCTGACGGAATTGGAGCTTGTGATGGTTGGTGCTCATTCATAAGTGTATGTTGATTGAGACGTAAAACTGAAAACTGTAACTAAAGCATAAGTGAAGTGGTAGCAAAGAGAAAAGTAAAGGCTTTAGTGCCTCTTTACAAACAGCTACCAAAGCACGCGCTTAAACTTAAACAATACAGTGCAGAATGGGTTAAAGGGGCTGCAGATAAAATGTTCATGCCATGGGCGCAAGGTGGGTCATTATCGAGAGCAGTTCTGCAGAATAAGGTGACATATTTGCATGCTGCGTATACAGGAATAAAGTTAGAAAAGTGCCTAGCGAGTCTAGAGCTTTGGAAAAAGTATGAACACGAGAAGGAGGAGAAGCCTCCTTTAGATTGGATACTCAATATATGCAAAGAGGCGGGTGAGGAGCCTTCTGCACCGCTCGCCCCATCTGAAATAAAAGACAAAATCAAGAAAGACGAAGGGTTATACCCATTAAGAGAACTTAAATCAGCGATGGGATATAGCAATCCATCATATATGTCACCTACGCAATTTAGTGATGAGGGCCCAGAGAAAGAGAACAAGAAAGATATAGGACCTCATTACACGGATGGCGGTGGACCAAGGTGCTATTAGCATTATTTATGTAATAATCACCAGCTAGTGAGAGCTATTAGCACCTTGGTCCATGCCGGTAAAATACCGGCACCGCCTTGGTGGAAAGGGGAATTACCGCCCTATTCCAAAGTTGGCAGGGCGGTAATTCCCCTTTCCCCCATTGCCCTTTCCCATTCCCATTTTTGCCCCATAGGGCTCTATGGAAATGGGGAAGGCGCTAATTACGGTGCCGCAAATTGCGGTACCGTATTTAGCTCCCTGGTCCCTTTGCGGGTTGGTTTTTAACGCCTGCAAATAGCAGGCGTTAAATTCTCCAACCCACAAAGGGACCTCGTAGTAAGGCGGTAAGGGTTTACCGGTACCGGTAAAATACTGGTACCGGTAAACCCTTACCGCCTACCGTGTAATGAGGCCCATAATCTCCAAAGTCCCAAGCGGCAAGGAAAGGCACGATAAGGAGAGAATCGATCGAGCAAGCACATCTTTAGACATAAGGAGAGAAATAAAGAGATGGAAAAGAGATAACGATAAAAATGATGAGATCTCGCATTACAGAACGGATGGATGGGAGGTCAGATTTTACTGAAACTCAATGTTAAAGAAATCGAAGATGTAAGACAAAGGGGATATCAACATGAACAAGACAGAAAAGACAAAGAAAGATGAAGGAGTGAAAAGAAAAGATAGACAAAGACAAGAACAGTCATATCAAGATGAGCAAGCTAAAAAACAAGAGAGAGCAGAAGAGCAAAGAAAACATGATGATAAAAGGAGAACAGCCGATGAACAGGAAAGGCTAAAAGAGGAAAAAATAGACGATGATGAACAGGAAAAGATAAGAGAGAAAAAAATACAGAGACGAAGGCATGAGGAAATACAAAGGGCATATGAACAAAGAGATATGAAAAAAGAAAGAGGAAGATAGAGTAAGAGAAGAAGCAAGACAGCGCAGAGAAGTTGATGATGACATGGAACGTAAAAGAAGACAGAGAGCATGAGAACTCAAGTATTTGGAAAGGGAAGTAAGAAATCCCAATCCACGGGTAGCAAGGGAAGACATAGAAGAATTATTTCCTGAGTCTGAGTTATTACCAGGTAAGTCTATAGTAAATCTAGAAGACGAATTCAACTCACGAAGAATTGGGGATACGACTGATGAAGTATACCATGAAATGCAAGCCCAGAAAGAATCACAAGGGAAAGGAAAAAATTATCATCTCGAGAGCACTCAGTTGTATGACATGGAGGAAGCCTCCTGTTGTGCAAGACATAAAGAGCTGTCTTTAGACAGACTAACATTAAATAGAGTTGATGATGAGAGGAGTTGCACAAGTTGGGCACAAGATGTATCATACGAAGAAAGGAAAACCTTCCTGAGGGAAAAGAGAAGTGATATATTTGGTCCAGAGGGATGTTCACCTATGGATAAGGGAGTAAGATGGTCAGATTCAGAAATACCTATGTCTAAAGCATCAGAGCAACTGACAAAGTCAGATCAACACAAGGGGCAACTCCATGGTCAGAGGTGGGGAGTCCCCACCTTATGTAAGCAGGCTAAAATCACTGCCAAGTAGACGACGATGTGGGACTATTACTCCAGTGGTAGATAGACAAATGATGAGAGATGGACATGAGTTTGGAGCGTCACAGTTCTCCTTGTTGGAAAAGGGAGGGGCCAGGCCACAATATATACCACAGCCCCAGATGGACAGGGAAAATGTAATATGTAAACTCCTGAATTTAACTTCCGGCGTTGGAAAATGGATACATGAGTTAGGAAAAATGACGGGAGGGAATACATTAGCTATAGGGGATATTAAAGGTCTTCTAATTGCCATACTTGGTGAGAGAGCTGATGATGTATGAATATGGGCAGGTTACCCTGGTGTGACTACAGTCAACACTGTGCATGATGGAGCACCATTTAACAATTGAATAGCAGCAATTTGGAAAGATCTTCGAGTGCTATATCCAGACACGTCCGATATAGGAGCTATAATGACGATAGAAATGAAGGAAGGCGAGGACCTGCTGCTTAACATTCAAAGTTTTCAAGATAAATGTAGGCTTGAAACACGTGAGGCTTGGGGGAAGTCTATACCTGTATTTTATCATATATTATGCCAAGGGCTGCCAGAGCAGGTACAGAAACAGCTCAAGAAATTAGTGGGATTGAAGCCAAACTGTGGTCGGAAATCTTGTTAACCATTGCACATTATTGCAGACTCCTGCAGGAAAAGAATTGCAAAAAAGGCGATGCACGAAAAGGTGAAGAAGCAAAATTAGTTTAGCAAAAGCTATCCAAGTATGCCATTGAAGGGGCAATGTTAACTAACATAGGCGATTAAATTTGCAGCAGGCAGTGCACACGCCACAAGTAAATAACCAAAGACAGTTTGATCAGACAAAAAATGGATATTTTCCATGGGGAAGGGGATATCCAGAGAGATGCTGGCAAGGTAATCAATGGTATTGGCAGAATAATCAGGAAGGGTTCCAGAATGTGCAAAATAGTAATCAGAACATACAACATGGGCAGATGGAAAGACAACTGCTTGTATGTTGCACATGTGGAATGACAGGACACATATCTCGTATGTGTAGAAGCCAAGGGATGGTACAGAGTGATCAATTTTCAAGACAGGGAACACCAAATCCACCTGCATATTCACAGCAGGGCGGAAATGGATTTGTGCAAGATCAAACAGTGCAGCAGCAAGCGTTGAGAGTGCAGCAAGGCTTGCAATCAGAGCAAGTAACAGGTACCCCATCGCAGCAATCTCCTATGCAACTTCAGCAGAACACAAACACAGAACCATCTATGATGCGTAGAATAGGAGGTGTTACTGTGTTACTGTGTTACTGTTGATGGAGGAAATCCATTCACGGGTCATGGAGTGAGACTGTACCCGAAATAGGACAGCTCACTGGGAGATCTGATGTGTTCAGTCCGATCTATTATGCTGAATCCTCATGAGGAGTGAAGGGTAGATGTAATTATGGGCGGCAAAGCTTTTTTCTTCTTAATGGACATGGGTGCAACGCGCTCGTTCATACATGAGAGCACATTTTCAATGTCTGATGATGCGATGAATACTAAGGCTTTACAGAAGGAACTAGTCATATTCCTTTTACAAAAGAATTGTCAGTCTTCATAGGAGAATGCGATATGACAGTTCCACTGCTTTATTCAAGGTAAACACCTGTCAACATATTAGGACGAGATTTAATGAAGAAAATTAATATGACCATTTTGTTTACAGACAATGGAAAATTATGCACAACACCGGGAATGCACTAACATATAAACGTGTGCAAAATGATCAGCGCATAAGCCGGGCAAATAGTGCGTAGAGCGATACCGTTGGAACCCATAGTGTCCCATTATAGGATATGTGTTTTGTTAACATGGCTGCCTGGTCTAGTTGGCACAACCATGAGCATATCAGATGAGTTTCTATTTAGACCTCAGATACCCATGGGTGAATTTTCCCCTTAGACATAGAAGCAGCTATAGCCTGAGGAAATATGGCTTTGCTTGGTGCAACTGATGATAAAGGCAGACAATGGAGCACAATAATTGGCATTGAGGAAGGTTGCAGAGTGACTGACGTCACTGCTTAGGACTTGTGTGGGATATTTTGACCCATTCCAATGTGCCCCATTTCACCACTTCACAAATGGTGAAAGAAACAGCCTAAAATGGATGTGCTGACTGATTTATAGTGATTAAATCAAATTACATCATGTCGAAAGACATAATGTTGAAAAAAAAGTCCCAAAAAAATTTTCGAATGTCATTTTTTGTTTGATTTTTGTTCAAAATGGGGCGGTTCCCTTTTTTTTTTTTTAACCATTATTTTTACTTACGGAACCCCCAAAAAACATATAAATAAAAAAAGAAAACATTTGAAAAAAAAAAATTGACATTTATTTTTATGACAGTTTTCAACTTTTTAACTGCACACCGTGCTGACTCCAGTGTGCGCCAAAATCTGCAAAACTGCATTCGGCTCACAACCAAGAAAAGGCTGCACACCCTGCCACAATCAGTCAAGGGGGGGAGTGAAAACAGAGTTATCACTGAAGGAGCATGCCAGTGGGCTATGTTATATTCAACATGGAGTAAAGCAGCAGAATTGTGCTGAAAACCAAAAAAGCCTTTAAAAATGTTAGATTTGCAACCTTCAAAAGTGCTGTTTTTGGTGCTAGATCCATTTATGTCCATTGAATCATTGAGATTAAAAAGGGCACTGAAATGTCAGGATCATTCAGTGTGGCTCAGAGGAACCGGGCCTCATTGACTGACAGCTTTAGAAAATGTATCTAAGGAAAAAGCAGCCCAGGAACATTTGTTTTCAGTTCCACAGGAAAAACGCAGCTAACATTGCAACATGTAACAGAATCAGCTGTCAGCTATGCAGACAGAAACTTTAAACAAAGGCATGTATCCAGATTGCAAACCATCCCAGCACTCAAGGGAAGAAAGAATGCTGAATCAGATGTGTATGTGCTGCATAGGAAAATCGGATTTAAAAGAACTCAGTTTAATGTGTTTTTCCATGAAGAAAGTGCAAATCGCCTGTTTTGAAAGCATGTTTTTGTTGAAAGGCCTAATTTTTCGAGAAATACCAAAGGATTGCTAATGTAAAAATCCACCTATAAACTGTTTTTATTTTATATGCTTAAATGAAAGATGTGGGTGGAACATATAGTAACCCAGCTTGGAGTTAATTAACTATTTAAAAAAAAAAAAAAACAATTCTGCTTGACAGTCCTCAGCCTGGGAAAGATTGACAATTCACTGCTGGCAGGAAAGGACTAATTGCTTCTGGGAAGCCTCACATACTCATGACAAAGGACTCATTAGATATTTGTCTGTGGCCCAGGCAAAGACAATAGAAGGGTGGACACTCATCCTTGCAGAGGAGGGGCAGGATGCTGGGAGAGGCTTCTCATTGAACTTCATAGGACTGGCCATTTACTCACACTTGGGGAGTAAGAAAAAAAACCTGCCCTGTGATTTTGAGCTTAAATTGCTTATTTTGCCACATAACATCATGACATTTAACTTGGCAACAAAAATAAATAAAGGGATGAAAAGTACATACATTGAAATTGAATTTTATGATAGACATATAAAGACTTGGTAGGATTTCTTACTGCGTAAGGAACTGAAGTTATGAAATTTGTCCTTTTGAAGTTATGAAAAAGGACAAATTGAGCAGAAACTATTAATGTTGCAAATCTAATATTGTGTACCCATGAACTAGGGGTGATTGCACATATATGTATCAAATTAGGAATTGTTAGGCCAAACCTTTATGATTACAATTGACAAAATTCCCAGAAAGACAAAGCCAGGTCCCACCAACTTGGGAGTTGGATGTAAATGTAACCCACAAAATATGAAATGTATGTGTCCAATTTTATTAGAGGGCATAATTATATAAATATGTATTTGTGGGAAAGTAAAATTTTGGTCCAAATAACTGTGGGAGGTTTCCAAGTCACATCATAAAATATGACAACCCTTTCTGTCATTCTACCAGCAAAAACCAAGGCGGGAACAGTGCCCCTACCATAAACTTAGTGATATCATTTGGCAGGATAAATAAGGGAACCTCACAACACACAAACACACACTGATTCCTGACTCCATCCTGATTTCAGCGTGGTGCTCTGTTCCTGAATTCTACATATTGTTCCTGATCCAGATTTCTTTATCAAGCCAAGGCTTCAGCATTGTGAACTCTTTTTCAGCTAGGTCCAAATCCTGAAACCATCCCAAACTTAAGGGAAACAATTTTCATCCAGTCTGGCTGGCTATCATTCATGCTTGCCAGCTGAAACTCGTCATCCCACTGATCTACAGTGTCTAGCAACGAGAAGGGCCAATCCAATCCAGTCTGAGGTGCCAGTCTGGTGACCAGGACCGCCCAGCTGAGCTATCCCGCCAGAGGAGCCCTGCTGTCTGTAGACCCTATCCGTGATGACCAGAATCTGACGGTCCAAATCTTAAATTAAAGTGGACTGAAAGTATCAATACGAATCATAGGGAACCATAGCATATATTGCCTTGTCCTACCCCAACCTATAACCTGTCCCATCTTTCCTTAAGAACCTAAATATTGTCAGAACCATCCTTGCAACCCTGTTTTGTAGTTCTTAGTGCTAGCACAGATTTTCTCCTCTTTGTTTTACCAGACCATGAGCCATTAGTGATTTTGAGTAACTAAAGTAATTCCCAGAAAGAACGGGGTATCCACCACGTGAAGAGTTACAAGCGGCTGTGCGTAACTGTGGAAATTCACGGGTGGCATTCTCTTTTTCTTAGCCATTAATCTAGTTTAAGTAAAATCAACCTGTCATTTTAAAACCGATTTTCTGCTTTTCTCTGTCCTATTTTTCTAAAAACGCCTCTCATTCAAACTTGCATAACTTCCTCAATTTTATAGCTAGAGACTTAGAGGCCGATTCATGGAATTAATGTGTGCTGAAAATTCCCGCGCAAGCGTGTGAAAGCGTGCGAATCGCAGCGCAAGTACGAATATCGCAGCAAAACCCGAGCTCAGCGATTCATGGAAGTCTGTGCGCTTGTAAATCCATGGATGTGCGCTAAAATCTTGTGTGGCGCACGCTGGCGCACACGTCTTCAAACAGCATGCACTACGCACACAGCGAAAGTGCACATAGCGAACGCACACAACAAAAGTAGGCGTAACACGGGGTGTAACACGCGGAATGGGGAACAACGCGTGAAAATGTGGGCGTCACGGGGGAAGTACAGGAGGCAAATGCGCAAAATTCCCACACGTGCGCCTGCACCACGTATTCATGGCATCGAACGGGGCTAACGTGCGCGCCAAAAAGGACGCGCTAATCCGGAAACACGTACGCCAGCAGGAAGCAGGCGTACGTGGACCCGCGCAGCATAAAAGTGTGCGCAAACAACAAACAAGCTCAGACGCCAAGATGAATAGACCGTTCCTCACAGCAGTGGTCGTGGGATACCGCAGGAGGAGGAGGAGAATAGTCAGGGCCAGAATTTGTACATCCAGAACCAGCCTTTTTGGGATGCCTGATGACCAGGTGTAAGGGAGGTACAGGTTTCCACCTCACATAATACTCGACCTGGTGAGTGAGTGGGAGGATGACCTCACATCACCCACCCTGTTCTCCCAAGCACTGAGCCCCTTGGAAAAGGTGCTCAATGTACTGCACTTCTTGGCCACAGGTTTATTTCAGCGGACAAGTGCCATAGTGGGGGGGTCTCACAGGCAACACATTCACGCTGCCTGCACCAGGTGTTGGCCATCAACACTGCATGCCCATCAGTCCACAGGCATATATACCTGCCCAGAACACCTGCAGAAAGGCAGGCTGTCGTCCAGGATTTATACGGGGTGGCACACTTCCCCAAAGTGCTAGGTGCCATTGACTGCACCCATGTGGCTCTACGTCCTCCCAGGGCAACTGAGCACATCTACAGAAAGCGCAAGCACTGGCATTCCATCAACGTGCAGGTAGTATGTGATGCCAAGGGAATCATCACCTCAGTATATGCCAACTATCCAGGGTCCACCCATGACAGTTTCGTTTACAGAATGTCAACCCTAAACCGGGACCTAGAAGCTGGGCGGCATGGCGATACATGGCTGCTTGGTGAGTATAAATGCCCCTGCACATGCATGCATGTCAGATACTGAGTAATGTCACAACCCCACTAATGATACCCATCATCAACTCCCCAGGGGACAGTGCCTACTCACTGAGCACCCACATGATGACGCCAATTCGGAACCCCACCATACCACCTGAGGTAAGATACAACACAGCCCACATTGCAACCCGGGGCATAGTGGAGCGCACATTCGGAGTGCTCAAGTCACGCTTTCGCTCCCTTAACTGCTCTGGTGAGCAGCTGCTATACGCGCCCCCAGTAGTGTGCAGGATCATAGTGGCAGCATGTGTTCTGCACAACGTTGCAACACGCCGGGGCCTACCGGTGGACATGGAGGTGCCCCCACATCCCCAACCACAAGCACGGCTGCTGTGCATGGGAGGGGAAAGGGCACGTGGTGAGGCAGCTCGTATGCAGCTGGTGGCTAATTACTTCACCTAAAATCACACCCCTGTGGAGTGCACACAGCCCTGGCACATACCAGCTGAAAATCAATGATGATGACATAAGGGACAGTCAACTGTCACAACCATACCAGCATGAGATTGGTCACCTGGGATTGTTACATTGTGTGCATCCCTACCTGACGAAAGACAACCAATGCTGTGTCACAATAAAACACACATTTATGCTGCATGAATGACTACCCCCTTGCAAAATACAACATGAAAATAGCGCCATGTCACCCAACACCTCCCTGGCTCCGCTACCCAACACACCATGGCATATCATGCAATGTGAAAGCAAACAAAGCAATGCACAAGACCTGACACAAGTGTCACAAAGTGCACTGTCCCAAATGGAAACTGCCCGCAGACAATATGCTCCCAGTAATAAATAACAAACAGCACACATGAACAAATACTTACCACCAACACAATACAGCAAAACACCATGATACATTGCAAAAACATGGCAGTACTAAGTCAAAGTAGTGGTAGTCTTACAACCTGAGTAAACCAGCACATCGACCCCTTCCAACTGTAGAGTGTTGCTGTAACGCAAATGTGTCAGTGTACTGCATACAACAGGGACTCCATCTGCAAAGGAGAAGGCCTTGTGAAGACGTGAGGAAGGAACCTGCAAATTTGGAGGAAGACATGGATGCACAAGCACATATCAATACACCATGCAGTGTACAATACAACAACAATACCCACTAGGGATGTACACACAGTATTGACTACAGACTGCCCACACAGCTCATGGGAGCCGAATGTCACTGTGTAAGTCACTGTCACTTGGTCACACCCTTTGCAAGCCCATGGAAACGGGTGTGTGTGTCATGAACCCAAGCATCTAACGCAAACTCAGGACAAGCCTGCATGTGCCCAGCCGGAATACAGTGGATGCCCACGGGAGCCACACAAGGCAACACACTGTAAAAAAAGAAAAAAAAGAAAAATCAAAAATGGCCATTAGGGGGACGGGGGGAGGCCACACAGGAGGTTTGAGGACAGGGTGCACACCAACACCCACCTGCGTGGATGTTGCGGAAAAAGAAACCCTCCATGGGCTCATGCCCTGCATGGCTATGCCAGTGTGGGAGAACTGCTGTCGCTCTCTTCACCCTCTGCTGCTGCATCAGGAGGTTGTGGCACTATGGGGGGCAGCCCACGCAAAGCCCTGGTATGGTCCTCCATGGCAGCAAGCATGCAGGTCTGATTCTGGAGGATTAAAGTGTGGAGATCCCCATGCAGCACGTCACGGGTTGCCTGCACTTCTGCACGCATGGCCTTGTGGGATGCACAAATCTCCTCACGTGTTGCCTGCAGCTCAGCTGAGAGCGAACGTGTGAGCTGCTCCAGCTGCTGTTCTGCCCTAACATTTTGGGAAGCCTCAAGTTCAAGCAGACTCTGCCTGAGGTTATGGAGTTCCACCCTCAGGGCTTCCATGTGGCCCTGTGACTCTATTGATATGGATTCGTCAGAGTCTCCAGTGCCACCCGTTGGTACCTGTTGGACGCAAACATGTCTTACCTGTGTGATTGGCAAATGGAGTCTGTTGCTTGCTGTTGTTGCTCCATCTACCTTTCAGGGGGGATAATGGAAGTGGCCACCCTCTCCATTGCCTGAGCCATCATTTCTACTGATGCTGCCTGTTGGGTTGCCATACCGTACATGGAGTTTTCCCATACAGTATTGCCTGGTGGCGCACGGCCACCGTGTCGGCGGGCACCACACCTGTTCGGGGTAAGGCGATCTGCACCTTGCTGTGCTGGCACTGCCTGAGGCTGCAGGACTGCATTTCCCCTCTGATCTGCTGGCCCAGGAACAGGATCAGATGCTGTGGAGTGTGACCCTGCATCCGTAACCGCCAAAGGCGGACCTACCAACACTGACATCCCCATAGAGGGTTCTACCTCTGGTGCAGGTGGGTTGGACAGAACAGAATCCCTGCCAAAAGCACTGACCAGCGACAGCACATAAGTCTCTTCATCCGACTCAGGACCTGAATAGAGGTCTGAGGAGCTGCACCCAGAGACACCCCTCGACAGTATGGTCTGCAGTACCAAAGTGTTTTCACCCACCACCACACCACGTCCCCCACTGGTACCTGGTCGTGGCTGAGAATCCTCCTGGGTCTGCACCATCTCCTGAACCTCAACAGCATCAAGTGCGTTGTCACCTGCAAAAACATGAAATACAAGAAATGGAAACAGGCATGAGCGCCATAGCACACATATAGGCCTGACAAGACAGAGATCCTGTACTTGGTTTACACATGTCCCACATGACTATAACCCTGGCATGCATGCACTGTCAATGAGTTTGAAGGGGAGTCAAAAAGGCAGACAATGAGGACACCAAGATGGAAAAGCAACACATTCGCAGCATGTTGTGTAGCACTGGCATCACACATCAGCCTGTGAGTGGCATGTCCAATACACATACATGACACATGCCAGCACACAGATGTCATGTAGCATAGCCATGGTAAATTAGACAACTACAGTGATATGTCAGTGAATGAGTACTGTCACACATCCATGTCACATGGACATGATGAGAAGATTAATGCAGAATAGTGTTGCAAAATATGCATGTGCCACACACTGCAACACATACAGTGTACAATAAGACAGTGATTGTAGGCAGATGTACACATCAATGGTTGGTCACTTCAACATGACAGGAAACAACTATCATGTTCCACACCTGTAAACAGGCCCTAAAAATAAATTTTAGCAGGCCAATATTCCCTCACCCTGAATGGTCTAATCATTCACATAACCAGGTAACTAAAGTGGCACAATGTGGGGTGTAAACAATGACAGAAGCATGTCACATATGTGGCATTAGGATTGAAAAAAGCATATGAAAAATGGGATAATCTAAACAATCAGCCTGAATGAACACAGAAAAAATCAGAACAATGTTGTTGCAAGATGATAGTTCAAGTGCAACAGCAGTAATGTGGGGCTAATTGGCTACTGTGGGCATAAGGGCTAGTGTCATACCCAAATCAAAGGCATGTGAATGTATTGGAGGAAGCACATGGGTGACCCATAACACTCAGGAGTACACACCCTCACCTGACACTCAATCAGAACCCGTCACCCAAACAACATACACATGGATTACACACACATGCATGGGCACTCACCGGAGAATGCGTCGCAATCAGGTAGCTCTCCCACGCCTTGGATCTGTTCCTCTGTGACGAAGGTCCCAGCAACAGTCTGATGTTCAGTGAGTTCATTGTCCTCTGGTGGAGACCCCCCGCCAGTTACCAGAGTAGCGGCATTATTTGAGGCCAGCTTGTTCTTTGCTCTGCGTTTCAGGTCATTCCACCGCTTGTAGCAATCATTAGCTGTGCGCCTCACAAATCCAAGGGCACTTATGCGGTCCGCAATGGTCTGCCAGTGTGCCCTAAGTTGACCAGGTGTTGTCTTGCACCCTGCAGTCACCACCATTTTGCGGCTATGTGCCGACACATAGTTCACAAGTGCATCAAGTTTGGCGCCATTAAAGCAAGGCTTCCTTGACATGCCTGACTGTGTAGCCATGTCTGGGGTCTCAGCCTATAGTGCCAGAGCACCCTTCTTCCTCTTTTTCAAAGGTGGAGCGGAGCCTGAGTGGCTTGCGCCGCTCTGGTCAGTAGGGGCAGAAGCGCAGGTGGAATGGGTACTGGGAGTGTGCGAAGGCACAATGACCATAGGTCTTGGTGCAGGCATTGGCTGAAGTGTGATGTTGGCAGGGGCAACGTCAGTTTGATGGACCAGGACCGACACTGTCCTGGCTGGGAGACTCAGAGCTGGGGTGGATAGAGCTGCAGCTGCCCCTGCAGCCTCCCCACCCTGCCTACTTGGGGCAGCAGATGACATTGCTGCCCCAGATCCACGTGGCTTGGTGACACCAACTTGCACCGGCACACGTGGCTTAGACTTGCTGACCTGGAAGTCAGCCTGGGAGTCATCCTGTGCCGGGCCAGGTGCCACAATGGGCTGGTCCAACAAGGGCTGAGCTGGGATGGTGTCAGCCACGTTTCCCTCAACCATGGGGGGGAGCATAGGTGTCCCTGATTGGTCCTCCACACATGGGGGTGCTAGGGGCACCCTGCAAATCCTGGCCACGTCCCCTACCGCGCCCACCATGCCCACCTTTTGGAGGTCGGTCACCTTTGCCTCCCTTATCACTTGGTCGCCTCCCAACCATGGCACTGATGTTGTTGTGCGTATGGGAGTTGCAGTAAACAATTGTCCTGGGCAATTGGTGAAAGGGGTAGGGTACTAGATGGAATTCATACCCTAGTGATCTAGCAAGGCTGTCTGTGACACCTGGGGGAAGATGACGGGTCACGCAATGCACAGGCAACCCAAAAACAAAAGGTAACATGCACGCAACCCCTCATAGACCATGTGCGTGGAAAAATTAACTCGCACTACGCTGTGGCACCCAGAAACACAAAAATAAGCGTACACGTGTTACACGCAGCCTACAATGACCTCTGAAGGGGTACACAACACACGGGGCAAGCACAGTTGGTAAATGCGTGCACGACTCACCGTCTGCCTGGAAAAAGAACGTGAAAAAAACACACGTGTGCGCATTCGAAACACCCCCGCCAAAAGAAGAATTGTACGCTGTCTGAGGAGACAGGACAAAAGAAGAAGTGAACGCTGTTTGAGGAAACAGGCCCAACAAAATAAATGAACGCTGTCAGAGGTAACAGGGAGTACGAACTTCAAACGCTGTGAAGTAATCTCGTGTGAACCGACAAGAAGTACAGAATTCACCCACTCGCTCTCCACGAAAAGCACCTACAAGGAAATGGGGTCCTACACATACCTTATAAAGCGGCCCACATGTACAGGATCACTTACGCGTGTACGCGCTAAGGCCTTTTCCTCCAATTACACAAACTGACACTCGGATGTGCAGTTTTTGGACGTGTACGATGAACATGCACCTGTGTTGATGGAAAGGTTCGCGCGCATCACTTCACAGGCGCGTAGGCCCATTCCTCGGATTACACGCAGTCACATGCGGGTGTGCAGTTTTTTCACGCGCCATGAGCCACTATGACCACGTCACGAGGGAAATGCCCGCGTGCGTCACGTCACAGACGCGCTTACGCGCTAAGAGCCTTTGGTCCAATGAAACCGTGTATGTGTGCTGACACGCTTACGCGCTAAGGGCCTTTCCTCGAATTACACGCAGACGTGCAGGATTTTCACGTGCCAAATCACTCCGTATCAAGCTGGCCACGCAACAACACATGGAAGACCACGCTCCTGCCCAGAAGGCTGAATTACTGCCCCCCTGTCATGATCACTGTTTCCAAGGAGCCAGGACCAGCCCAACATCCTTGGAAGCAGGCCCCTAACCCTAATCCTAGGCACCAGCCGGTCCCTACTGGGACCTTTTGGACCCTGTCCTGGCGCCGGTGGCACCAGGCTCATCAAAACCATAGGTCCCGGCACTGGAAGCGCCGGGCTCATAATTGGTGTGAAAGTGCTTGGGTGGACCTACCTGCAGCAGACCATGCTGCTTACTTACCAGCCACTTAGAAGCCCTCTGTGAACAGGAACTACTTTCTTACCTGGGTGGGGCAGCTCCACTCCCTGGATACAGCACAGGAACTCTTCTGGAAACTGGAACTCTTTTCTTACCTAGGCGGGGCCGTGGAAGAAGACGCCTCATCACTCCAAGGATATTTAAACCACACCCGATAGATGAAACGTGCTTCGCGTTATTCTGCATCTGCAGCAGAACGCTCACCGAGTCTGTTCCAGCCTTTCTTCTTTTGATCCTGAACCTGCAAGAATTATACTTACCATTCCTGTATCCAGTCAACATCAGCACCTGCAAAAGACAAGAAACAACAGGTTAGCAAGACAAACTTTACACGCAGTACTTGCTCACCTGATCCATCGGCAGCTGCCGTGTCTCACGCTGCACCTTCGCCTGCAAAGACAACAGCATTGTTATACTTACCGGCACGCTGTGCATTCCGGATTTCTTCATTCTGCATCTTCGCCTGCAAAGACAAAAGCATATACTTACCGGCACGCTGTGAATTCCGGATTTCTTCATTCTGCATCGTCGCCTGTAAAGACAAAGAAAAAGACATTAAGCAGAAACCTCACCCTTCGAGTTCGACACACAGTGTGAAGAGGTTCAACCCCAGAAGCCAATCGAGTCCTGCACATCACTTTTCGAGTCACTGACGCCTTCCTGCCCAGACCCGCGCCTCCGTGGGAATCAGGTGAGCGTTACACCCCCAGACCCTTGAGCATGCTCCCACCTGCCATCTGCTGCTGCCTGCCTGCCTGCTGCCCACGTGCCCTGCTATTTGCTGCCTGCACATCATCCATCTGGAGGGGTGCAGTTGTTGTGGCCAACACTGCTGGAAGTGAAGACTCCCGACTGGGAGACCATCACTCCACAGCCCAGCCCCAGAACCCAGTTGCCCACCCACACCTGCCTCTGGGGTTGCCATGTCGCGCAAACCACCATCTGGCACCACTGGCAACCCCCAGCCAGAGAGGCAGAGGGCCACCAGCTTCAGTGCCAGGGAAGTTGGGGTCCTGGTGGAGCAGGTCCTGGGGCAGTATGATGCCCTATTTGGAAGTTCTCGCGCCGACTATGAAGGACGGACCAGGATCTGGATGGACATCGTGAATGCCATCAACGAGGAGGGGGTGGCAGTCCCCGACTTCAAACATGTCAATAAGAGCTGGGAGGACTTCAGGTCCAGGACCCTCGACAAGGCCCGGCGCCTCTTGAAGGCAGCAGATGCCAAGGGGTGCCGGGGGCCACCTGTCCGACCACCAAATGAGGGTCCTGGAAAGCATATGCCCAGTCCTCCATGTCCATGTCCTTGAGAGGCAGACCCGTCTGGAGTCGAGCGGTAAGTGTACATGCATACTGATTGGATGCTGTGTGTGTCATGGTGTGCCAGTAGTGTGCAGGATGCACATGTGTTTTTGTAGGGCCATGTATGGATGTGTATGTACAGGGGCATGAGGCTGACACATGCAAGTCCTGTCATGTGTGAGACACATGGATGGTGTATGTGTGGGTAAGCATGCAGGCCAAATGCAGATGTGGGAGCACACATGTTTGAATTACTGTGTATGTACGTTGGCATGGTTGTGGTGTCACACATGGATGTTTGTTCCAGCTGCATGTATCTGCACTGTGTACATGTGCATGTGTGTGTATTTGACAAGTGTGCAACTGTGATGATACAACATGGATGCATGTGGCACTGACATGTAGAAGGCTGAATGCCAGATGTGACATGGATGGCGATCTCATCACTCTGACAGTTGGTGGACATGCTCACATGCATTTAAATGTGTTGGTGTGTGTGCATGTGTTGTGTACTCCCCGTGTTTCATGTGACATCAGGATCACCTTCGATGCTGATGCGGTTGTATGTGTATGGATGGTGCTGCCTGGTGCAATATTACTATGGAATTGCTCATGTGTGTGAGTAGAAATGACATGT
Organism: Ambystoma mexicanum; assembly: GCF_040938575.1. NCBI lineage: Eukaryota > Metazoa > Chordata > Amphibia > Caudata > Ambystomatidae > Ambystoma > Ambystoma mexicanum. Next base: position 703,163,109 of record NC_090923.1, read on the forward strand.
GTGTCAGGGAGTGTGATGCCATGTCTGAAGTTTGACACTGCCACTCATGTAAAACTTTAATGTGTGTATCAGTCCATTGTACAGTGCCCTGATGCCTGTGTTCTATCTCTCCCTGTTTGCAGCGTCAACTGATGAAGAGGGAGGAGAGGGTGCTGTGGAGCAAAGCGGCAGGGATCGCACCACCAGACGGAGACGCAAGGCCCGGCTCCCCTCCCAGATTGTCATCTCTTCGGGGAGTGAGGAGTCTGGTGCCGCGTCCCAGGCCGCAGCTGCCAAGGGTAGGTCCAAAAGGCGGAGGTTGGAGATGGACTCCTCGGCAGCAGAAGGGGCAGCTGAGACCCCACAGGGTCCGACGGACGAAGATGGCATGGAGTCATCCAGGTTGGTGGAGGGTTTGGAGGAGGAGGAGGCCGTGGAAGGGACACACACGGTGTCTGGAGGTGGGGATTCCACTGGTGCCAGTGGTGCAGTGCAGGGGCAGGGACAGGAGGCAGCACAGGCCGCAGCGGAGGTGCCTGTGTGTAATCCTGTCCCTGATCCTGTGACTGCATCATCCGGCACCAGCAGGATGCCTGGGTCCAGACCCGTTTTCAGGGAGGGGATGGCCGAACAACAACTGGCCTTCCTCTCCCTGCGGACATGGCTATCCGGGACCGTGTTGAGCCTGTCGAGGCTGGACTAGCGTTGCGTGAACGGGGCATGCGAGTTGACCTGCAGTGTTTTCGTGAAGACACTGCACGTCATCTCGGATGCCTCTTTGACCTACTGGGCCGGGTCACCAGTGCTGGATTCCTTCGTGTGCTGGACCTTCTTTAGACCCCCTCCTCACCTGAATCCCCTACGCGCCAGTCGTCCTCCATGCCATCTTCCCACCCATGTATCACCTGGGTACCCTGTGGAGCTGCCTCTGACCCAGCGGCCAGGCTGGTGGAGGACACATCCCTGCCACAGTCGGGAGTCAGACATCCAGCAGGGGTGGCCACCACGACAACTGCACCCCAGCCAGAGGAGGATGTGTAGGCAGCAAGAGCCAGGGCGCAGGCACAGGCACAGCAGCAGCAGCAACATGGTGGGAGCAATGATGGCTCGGGGCCTTCAACATCGGAGGGGCAGGCATCGGCCAGAGGGCAGGAGGACCCAGGATTGGAAATGTCTTCCGTGTTGGAAGCGGTTGGGCCACGCCATAGATGCAGAGTGGCAGCGGGCGGAAGATTCACGGCTCACAATGGTCAGGGCGGAGAACTCCATGCGGAGGGCACTGAGGCGGGTCGAGTGCCTCGAGGCAATTCGCAGGGAGTTGGAGGCCAACATGTCATCGTCCCTGTGAACCCTCGGGGCCATGGAAGAGGACCGCCTCTAGGACATTGAGCGGGAGTTCGATGATGCCCTGGCCCGGGACATCCAAAAGTGAGCCGTCGGACTAGCCCGCTGCCATTGTAAATAGTTAGTTAGTTAGTTAGTGTTAGGTTTCATTTTGGTTTTCATTTTTTTTGGGGAGCTTGGACAATACCCCACATTTTTGTATATAGTTCTTCATTAGTTAGTGTATATTTGTACGTTTCATTTGGACAGTTGGGCTCATGGACCCAGGATTTCATACTTGTAAATAGTTGGAGTGTGGATTTGTCTGCATTTTCTTTTTTGATTTTTCCATGGAGCAATGGATTTTACTTTTTCATTTCTGTTTGGATTTGCTTTGTTGGAAGGAGACTTTGGAGACATTTTTGATTTCATATATTTTGGATTATGATTTCATTTTTTTATCATTATGTGACATTCTGCATTGTTTTCCTTATGTCCATTGTTTGGTATTTGATTTTCTTTCACCACATTTTCTGTTCAATAAATTTGTTCCCGTACTTCATTGTGTGGTATTCTCTCATTGGTTTCATGCATGACACGATGTGGGTTTTCACATTCACTGGCACCCATTGTGTGTGTGTGACGGACATGTGTTGATGTACATACATGCCATTTGGGTTGTTTCATGTAATGGGCATTTGAATGTGGGGTGTATGTTATGCTTGGTTGGTTATTTGGGCAGGGGTGGCGTGCCGTGGGATTTTGGTGGCCATGAGGGCCATGATTGTGGGTCATGTTGACATGTTGGGGGGGGAAATGAGTGGGGGCCTGCTGGCAGGTGCCTCTCACTGATGGGGGCTGGGGGTGCTGGGGGACATGAGTGGGACATGAGTGGGGGCCTGCTGGCAGGTGTCCCTCACTGATGGGGGGTGGGGGTGCTGGGGGACATGAGTGGGACATGAGTGGGGGCCTGCTGGCAGGTGCCCCTCACTGATGGGGGTGGGGGTGCTGGGGGACATGAGTGAGGGCCTACTGGCCGTTGCCCCTCATTGCTGGGGGGTGGGTGTGATGGGGGACATGAGTGGGGGCCTGCTGGCAGGTGACCCCTCACTGATGGGGTGTGGGGGTGCTGGGGGACATGAGCAGGTTCCCCTCACTGATGGGGGGTGGGGGTGCTGGGGGACATGAGTGGGACATGAGTGGGGGCCTGCTGGCAGGTGCCCCTCACTGATGGGGTGTGGGGGTGCTGGGGGACATGAGTGGGGGCCTGCTGGCAGGAGCCCCTCACTGCTGGGGGTTGGGGGTGCTGCGGGACATGAGTGGAGGCCTGCTGGCAGGTACCCCTCACTGATGGGGGGTGGGGGTGCTGGGGGACATGAATGGGGCATGAGTGGGGGCCTGCTGGCAGGTGCCCCTCACTGATGGGGGTTGGGGGTGCTGGGGGACGTGAGTGGGACATGAGTGGGGTCCTGCTGGCAGGTGCCCCTCACTGCTGGGGGGTGGGGGTGCTGGGGGACATGAGTGGGGGCCTGCTGACTGGTGCCCCTCACTGATGGGTGCGTGGGGGTGCTGGGGGACATGAGTGGGGGTCTGCTGGCAGGTGCCCCTCACTGATGGGAGGTGGGGGTGCTGGGGGACATGAGTGGGACATGAGTGGGGGCCTTCTGGCAGGTGTCCCTCACTGATGGGGGGTAGGGGGCTGGGGGACATGAGTGGGGGCCTGCTGGCAGGTGACCCTCACTGCTGGGGGGTGGGGTGCTGGGGGACATGAGTGGGGGCCTGCTGGCAGGTGCCCCTCGCTGATGGTGTGTGGGGATGCTGGGGGACATGAGTGGGGGCCTGCTGGCAGGTGACCCTCACTGCTGGGGGGTGCTGGGGGACATGAGTGGGGGCCAGCTGGCAGGTGCCCCTCGCTGATGGTGTGTGGGGATGCTGGGGGACATGAGTGAGGGCCTGCTGGCAGGTGCCCCTCACTGATGGGGGATGGGGGTGCTGGGGGACATGAGTGGGACATGAGTGGGGGCCTGCTGGCAGGTGTCCCTCACTGATGGGGGGTAGGGGGCTGGGGGACATGAGTGGGGGCCTGCTGGCAGGTGACCCTCACTGCTGGGGGGTGGGGGTGCTGGGGGACATGAGTGGGGGCCTGCTGGCAGGTGCCCCTCGCTGATGGTGTGTGGGGATGCTGGGGGACATGAGTGGGGGCCTGCTGGCAGGTGACCCTCACTGCTGGGGGTGGGGGTGCTGGGGGACATGAGTGGGGGCCAGCTGGCAGGTGCCCCTCGCTGATGGTGTGTGGGGATGCTGGGGGACATGAGTGAGGGCCTGCTGGCAGGTGCCCCTCACTGATGGGGGATGGGGGTGCTGGGGGACATGAGTGGGACATGAGTGGGGGCCTGCTGGCAGGTGCCCCTCACTGATGGGGGGTAGGGGGCTGTGGGACATGAGTGGGGGCCTGCTGGCAGGTGCCCCTCACTGCTGGGGGGTGAGGGTGCTGGGGGATATGAGTGGGGGCCTGCTGGCAGGTGCCCCTCACTGATGGGGGTAGGGGTGCTGGCAGACATGAGTGGGGGCCTGCTGGCAGGTGCCCCTCACTGCTGGGGGTGGGGGTGCTGGGGGACATGAGTGGGAGCCTGCTGGCAGGTGCCCTTCACTGATGGGGGTTGGGGGTGCTGGGGGACATGAGTGGGACATGAGTGGGGCCTGCTGGCAGGTGCCCCTCACTGATGGGGGTGGGGGTGCTGGGGGACATGAGTGGGGGCCTGCTGGCAGGTGCCCCTCACTGATGGGGGGTGGGGGTTCTGGAGGACATGAGTGGGGGCCTGCTGACAGGTGTCCCTCACTGATGGGGGGTAGGGGGCTGGGGGACATGAGTGGGGGCCTGCTGGCAGGTGACCCTCACTGCTGGGGGGTGGGGGTGCTGGGGGACATGAGTGGGGGCCTGCTGGCAGGTGCCCCTCGCTGATGGTGTGTGGGGATGCTGGGGGACATGAGTGGGGGCCTGCTGGCAGGTGACCCTCACTGCTGGGGGTGGGGGTGCTGGGGGACATGAGTGGGGGCCAGCTGGCAGGTGCCCCTCGCTGATGGTGTGTGGGGATGCTGGGGGACATGAGTGAGGGCCTGCTGGCAGGTGCCCCTCACTGATGGGGGATGGGGGTGCTGGGGGACATGAGTGGGACATGAGTGGGGGCCTGCTGGCAGGTGCCCCTCACTGATGGGGGGTGGGGGTTCTGGAGGACATGAGTGGGGGCCTGCTGGCAGGTGTCCCTCACTGATGGGGGATGGGGGTGCTGGGGGACATGAGTGGGACATGAGTGGGGGCCTGCTGGCAGGTGTCCCTCACTGATGGGGGGTAGGGGGCTGGGGGACATGAGTGGGGGCCTGCTGGCAGGTGACCCTCACTGCTGGGGGGTGGGGGTGCTGGGGGACATGAGTGGGGGCCTGCTGGCAGGTGCCCCTCGCTGATGGTGTGTGGGGATGCTGGGGGACATGAGTGGGGGCCTGCTGGCAGGTGACCCTCACTGCTGGGGGTGGGGGTGCTGGGGGACATGAGTGGGGGCCAGCTGGCAGGTGCCCCTCGCTGATGGTGTGTGGGGATGCTGGGGGACATGAGTGAGGGCCTGCTGGCAGGTGCCCCTCACTGATGGGGGATGGGGGTGCTGGGGGACATGAGTGGGACATGAGTGGGGGCCTGCTGGCAGGTGCCCCTCACTGATGGGGGGTAGGGGGCTGTGGGACATGAGTGGGGGCCTGCTGGCAGGTGCCCCTCACTGCTGGGGGGTGAAGGTGCTGGGGGATATGAGTGGGGGCCTGCTGGCAGGTGCCCCTCACTGATGGGGGTAGGGGTGCTGGCAGACATGAGTGGGGGCCTGCTGGCAGGTGCCCCTCACTGCTGGGGGTGGGGTGCTGGGGGACATGAGTGGGAGCCTGCTGGCAGGTGCCCTTCACTGATGGGGGTTGGGGGTGCTGGGGGACATGAGTGGGACATGAGTGGGGCCTGCTGGCAGGTGCCCCTCACTGATGGGGGTGGGGGTGCTGGGGGACATGAGTGGGGGCCTGCTGGCAGGTGCCCCTCACTGATGGGGGGTGGGGGTTCTGGAGGACATGAGTGGGGGCCTGCTGACAGGTGCCCCTCACTGATGGGGGGTGGGGGTGCAGGGGGACATGAGTTGGTGATCACTAGTGCAACGTGATATGTGGCCTGGCTAGGGGGCATGGCCATGGTGGACGGGCTGCCTGCGGGACATGTCCAGGGGTGCAGGGTAGTCCCCTGTGGTGTGGGCTGCCTGCAGGGGCTGTGGAGGGGGTAGAGGGCACACCTGGGAACACTGCCAATTCACGCGTAGGACTCCCCGCGCACCACACTGGATACACGTAACCCGCTCTGACAGCAAAATCGCATGTGAAACCTCCCGCGCACCCCAGTAATACACGTACCCCGCTCGCACTGGGCCAATTCGCGTGTGAAACCTCCCGCGCTCCCCAGTAATACACGTACCCTGCTCGCACAGGGCCAATCGCATGTGAAACCTCCCAGCACCCCAGTAATACACGTACCCCGCTCGCACAGGGCCAATCGCGTTTGAAACCTCCCGCGCACCCCAGTAATACACGTACCCCGCTCGCACAGGGCCAATTGCGTGAGATAGCTCCCGCGCACCCCAGTAACACACGTACCCCGCTCGCACAGGGCCAATCGCGAGTGAAACTTCCCGCGCACCCCAGTAATACACGTACCCTGCTCGCACAGGGCCAATCGTGTGTGAAAGTTCCTGCGCACCCCAGTAACACAGGTAACCCGCTCGCACAGGGCCAATCGCGTGTGAAAGTTCCCAGGTACCCCATTAACACACGTACCCCACTCACAAAGGGGCAATCGCGTGTGATAGTTCCTGCGCACCCCGTTAATACACGTACCCCGCTCGCACAGGGTCAATCGCGTGTGAAACCTCCCACGCACCCCAGTAATACACGTACCCCGCTCGTACAGGGCCAATCGCGTGTGAAAGTTCCCGCGCACCCAGTAACACACGTACCCCGCTCGCACAGGGCCAATCACGTGGGAAACTCCCCACGCCGTGGTGTACATGTATTCGGAGGGGTGCGCGGGGAGTTTTACTGGCGTTTTTGTGGTTCGGGCATGTGCGCCATGTACGGGATTTGTGCGCTGTACATAGCGCATGGGGAGGGGTTGGGGGCGTAACTGGCGCTGCTGCAGGGTCGCTGTGTCACTCTGTGCCACGGCTGGTTTTGGATGCTAAAATCCATGAATACGCTGTGCGCGGAAATGGATTTTGCGCACGCGGCTGGCGCAGAAAGTCGCATGCGCACACTGTGCGCCAGCCACGTGCTCCACTTGTGCGCTGAATTCTATTAATTACCCTGTTAATTTCAACTGTGACTTAAACCTAACACCTTTAGCTACATCCCTACATATGTCAGGGATGGCACTCTATTAAGAGTGGCACAGGACACCCAGAAGGGTTTGGGTGCCAAAATAAAGTGGACAGACAAGTACACACACAGCAGAAAGGAAAGAGAACGAAGAGTAGGCAAGAGTAGCAAGGAAAAAGGTACAGAATGAATTCTCTCTTGGGGTGTATGCAGATATAGGAAAAGAGTATTCCACGAACCTTAGGAAATACTCTAGCCTTCTGCAAAGTTTGCTATAACAGAGGCCCACGCTGTTTGCTCATGGCTTGGAACAGCAGCTATGGGTGTTTGTAATGTAGAAACGAGACAAGGGAAGGGGCAGAGGTTGACTGATGGGAACCAACAGACAAGCTCTGTACAAAAGGATCTACAAACAGTACTAGAGAGGATACTTACAGACAAATCCAGGAAAGGAGGTAGATAGCAAACTAGCAGAAGGATATGAAGGGAAAGTCGTGTAACAGGATAGGATAGCAGAGGACAGTAAGGAACAAGGTTGAGAGCTCAGAGGAGCAGGAAAGCAATGAGCAAGCCCACAGGAGCAGGGCTGTAAGGTAGAGAGCCCAGATGAAAAGGGCTTAGGGCAGCAGAGTAAGCAGGCTGCACGGCAAGGAACCCAGAAGGCCCGGGCAGCAAGGAGTGGGCCCTGAGGGGCAGGGCCGCTGACCGTAGAAGGTAGCAGAGGACTGTAGCGGGCTGCTAGGCCGAGAACCCAGCGGAAAAGGGTAGGTAGTAGGCAACGGAGCGTGATAAGCTGCAAAGTAGGAAGGCCAGAGGACAAGGGCTGTAGGCAGCCGGAGTGAGGCAGGCTGCAGAGCAGGGAGCCCAGAGGACAAGGGCTGAAGGCAGCCGGAGTGAGGCAGGCTGCAGAGCAGGGAGCCCAGAGGACAAGGGCTGAAGGCAGCCGGAGTGAGGCAGGCTGCAGAACAGGGAGCCCAGAGGACAAGGGCTGAGGCTGGAAAGCAGCAGAGCGTGATCAGCTGAAATGTAGAGAGCCCGCAGGGCAAGGGCGGAGGCTGAAAGGCAGCAGAGCGTGATCGGCTGCAATGTGGAGAGCCCGGCAGGGCAAGGGCTGAGGCTGGAAGGCAGCAGAGCGTGATCGGCTGCAATGTGGAGAGCCCGGCAGGGCAAGGGCGGAGGCTGGAAGGCAGCAGAGCGTGATCGGCTGCAATGTGGAGAGCCCGGCAGTGCAAGGGCGGAGGCTGAAAGGCAGCAGAGCGTGATCAGCTGCAATGTGGAGACCCCAGAGGAGCAGGACTGTGAGGCAGGGAGCCTGGAAGGCTATGGCTGGAGGCAGTGAAGTGTAACAGGCTGCAAGGCAGGATCCAAACAGGAGTGATGGTAAACAGCAATACAAAGATCCGTAGAAAGACGCGAAAGGTGGAGGAAGGACTCTCAATGCAAGAGGCTGAGCCACTGCAGGCAGCAGCCTTATATACTGCCTAGCCCAGCACAGAGGCAGGCTAATTGGTTGCACCTGGCAAAGCACACCTGCAGGCAATCGGCCACCTCCCTTTCTGTTCCTGGGCTGGTGGAAGCAGAGCAAATCCCTAGGGCATGGGTGCACAACATACGGCCCGCGGGCCAGTTGCGGCCCGCCATGCTCTTTTGTCCGGCCCGCGAGGCACAAAGACTTTCCTAATTGAGGGCGGCCCGTGGCCGCCCTCCATTAGGAAAGTCTTTGTTGTCTTCCGGGCCGGACAAAACACTGGCCGTCATTGGCTCAGCACACATGCACCACGTTGCTCCTACGAGCCACGTAGTGTGTGTGTGCTGACCCAATGGAGGGCCAGCACTACGGCTGGCGTGGTCCATAAGGCTTGATGCCGGAAGGCATTTCAGCCTTGGACCACGCCAGCCGTAGTACGATTCCAGCGTTCCTGCTTACCTGCCGCTTACCTGCCTTCCAGCACGTCTCCGGTAAGTGGTCTGTTTGCGTTTGTGTGTCGGGTCTGTTTTACTTTATGTTTGTGTGTGTATGTTGCGATATGGGGGGGGTGTCGGATGTGTATGAATGTTGGAATTTGAATGTATTTTGTGTGTGTGTTGAGATGCGGGGATTGGTGTCGGATGTGTATGAATGTTGGAATTTGAATGCATTTTGTGTGTATGTTGAGATGCGGGGGTGGGAGGGGTGTGTCGGATGTGTATGAATATTTGTGTTTGAATGTATTTTGAGTGTATGTTGAGATGCGGGGGTGGGAGGGGTGTGTCGGATGTGTATGAATGTTTGTGTTTGAATGTATTTTGTGTATATGTTGAGATGCGGGGGTGGGAGGGGTGTGTCGGATGTGTATGAATGTTTGTGTTTGAATGTATTTTGTGTATATGTTGAGATGCGGGGGTGGGAGGGGTGTGTCGGATGTGTATGAATGTTGGAATTTGAATGCATTTTATGTGTATGTTGAGATGCGGAGGTGGGGGGTGTGTCTGATGTGTGTGAATGTTTGTATTTGAATGTATTTTGTGTGTATGTTGAGATGCGGGGGTGGGGGTGGGTGTCAGATGTGTATGAATGTTTTGATTTGAATGTTTTTTGTGTGCTGAGTTGGGGGGGTGGGGGGTTCGGGTCTGTACGGGTGCATGTGTGTGTGCTGAGTTGGGGGGTGGGGGGTTCGGGTCTGTATGGGTGCATGTGTGTGCTGAGTTGGGGGGTGGGGGGTTCGGGTCTGTATGGGTGCATGTGTGTGTGCTGAGTTGGGGGGTGGGGGTTCGGGTCTGTAAGGGTGCATGTGTGTGTGCTGAGTTGGGGGGTGGGGGGTTCGGGTCTGTAAGGGTGCATGTGTGTGCTGAGTTGGTGGGTGGGGGGGTTCGGGTCTGTATGGGTGCATGCTTGAGAATGTGTGTGCTGCGTTGGGGGCGGGGGGTTCGGGTCTGTATGGGTTCATGCTTGAGAATGTGTGTGCTGCGTTGGGGGCGGGGGTTTGGGTCTGTATGGGTGCATGCTTGAGAGTGTGTTTGGGGTATAGTGTTTGGTTGGGGGTGAGGGGGCCATGGGGCATAGTGTTTGGTTTGGGTGAAGGGGCCATGGGGCATAGTGTTTGGTTGGGGGTGAGGGATAGGGGGCATAGTGTTTGGTTGGTGGGTGAAGGACAGGGGGCATAGTGTTTGCTTGGTGGGTGAGGGACAGGGGGCATAGTGTTTGGTTGGGGGTGAGGGGCCCATGGGGCATAGTGTTTGGTTGGGGGTTAGGGGGGTGAGGGGGCCATGGGGCATAGTGTTTGGTTGGGGGTGAGGGACAGGGGGCATAGTGTTTGGTTGGGGGTGGGGGCCATGGGGCATAGTGTTTGGTTGGGGTGGGGGCCATGGGGCATAGTGTTTGGTTGGGGGTGAGGAGCCCATGGGGCATAGTGTTTGGTTGGGGGTTAGGGGGGTGAGGGGGCCATGGGGCATAGTGTTTGGTTGAGTGTGAGGGACAGGGGGCATAGTGTTTGCTTGGGGGTGAGGGACAGGGGGCATAGTGTTTGGTTGGGGTTGGGAGCCATGGGGCATAGTGTTTGGTTGGGGGTTAGGGGGGTGAGGGGGCCATGGGGCATAGTGTTTGGTTGGGGTGAGGGACAGGGGGCATAGTGTTTGCTTGGGGGGTGAGGGACAGGGGGCATAGTGTTTGCTTGGGGGTGGGAGCCATGGGGCATAGTGTTTGGTTGGGGTGGGGGCCATGGGGCATAGTGTTTGGTTGGGGGTGAGGAGCCCATGGGGCATAGTGTTTGGTTGGGGGTTAGGGGGGTGAGGGGGCCATGGGGCATAGTGTTTGGTTGAGTGTGAGGGACAGGGGGCATAGTGTTTGCTTGGGGGTGAGGGACAGGGGGCATAGTGTTTGGTTGGGGTTGGGAGCCATGGGGCATAGTCTTTGGTTGGGGGTTAGGGGGGTGAGGGGGCCATGGGGCATAGTGTTTGGTTGGGATGAGGGACAGGGGGCATAGTGTTTGCTTGGGGGGTGAGGGACAGGGGGCATAGTGTTTGGTTGGGGGTGGGGGCCATGGGGCATAGTGTTTGGTTGGGGTGGGGGTCATGGGGCATAGTGTTTGGTTGGGGGTGAGGGGCCCAATGGGCATAGTGTTTGGTTGGGGGTGAGGGGGCCCATGGGGCATAGTGTTTGGTTGGGGGTGAGGGGGCCCATGGGGCATAGTGTTTGGTTGGGGGTGAGGGGGCCATGGGGCATAGTGTTTGGTTGGGGATGGGAGCCATGGGGCATAGTGTTTGGTTGGGGGTGAGGGGACCATGGGGCATAGTGTTTGGTTGGGGATGGGAGCCATGGGGCATAGTGTTGCACTCCAAGAGTGAACTCAATAATAAAGCTAAAACAGGCACAGTTAGGAGATGTACATCCTTTGCTTTTTTGAGGAAACCTGACTCAACGAAGGCCATACTCCTCTTGGGTAACCCAAACAGCAAACTATAGCAGTCCAAAATAACGGAATGTCCAATCAAGGGTCAATAAAATATATATAATTTAATTAAATAGACGATATACAATAACTAAATCGAAATAAATGATAGCAATGGAAAATGTGTAGTACAAAATGTAAGTTTGAAATGCAATAAAAATCGTTACCCCTCAAAAACATCTTTTTCCATGTGTTTAATACAAATTGGGGGTTGAAAAAGCCTCCTGACATGTCCCGCCTACCGCCCCGCCCACTTTTACTTTTCGGCCCACTATAGCCCTCATGTAAGGTACTTTCGGCCCTCTGTCAAAATCAGTTGTGCACCCCTGCCCTAGGGCTTCTGGGGGGTGTAGTTCCTTTGATGACCAATAGGAACAGCCAGGAATCGATGCTTGTAGCCAAGTGCATTATGGTATGCGTAGTTTGTTGGAAAAAATAATAAAGCACCAAAGTCTGGGGCATAGTGTTTGGTTGGGGGTTAGGGGGGTGAGGGGGCCATGGGGCATAGTGTTTGGTTGAGTGTGAGGGACAGGGGGCATAGTGTTTGCTTGGGGGTGAGGGACAGGGGGCATAGTGTTTGGTTGGGGTTGGGAGCCATGGGGCATAGTGTTTGGTTGGGGGTTAGGGGGGTGAGGGGGCCATGGGGCATAGTGTTTGGTTGGGGTGAGGGACAGGGGGCATAGTGTTTGCTTGGGGGGTGAGGGACAGGGGGCATAGTGTTTGCTTGGGGGTGGGGGCCATGGGGCATAGTGTTTGGTTGGGGTGGGGGCCATGGGGCATAGTGTTTGGTTGGGGGTGAGGAGCCCATGGGGCATAGTGTTTGGTTGGGGGTTAGGGGGGTGAGGGGGCCATGGGGCATAGTGTTTGGTTGAGTGTGAGGGACAGGGGGCATAGTGTTTGCTTGGGGGTGAGGGACAGGGGGCATAGTGTTTGGTTGGGGTTGGGAGCCATGGGGCATAGTGTTTGGTTGGGGGTTAGGGGGGTGAGGGGGCCATGGGGCATAGTGTTTGGTTGGGATGAGGGACAGGGGGCATAGTGTTTGCTTGGGGGGTGAGGGACAGGGGGCATAGTGTTTGGTTGGGGGTGGGGGCCATGGGGCATAGTGTTTGGTTGGGGTGGGGGTCATGGGGCATAGTGTTTGGTTGGGGGTGAGGGGCCCAATGGGCATAGTGTTTGGTTGGGGGTGAGGGGGCCCATGAGGCATAGTGTTTGGTTGGGGGTGAGGGGGCCCATGGGGCATAGTGTTTGGTTGGGGGTGAGGGGGCCATGGGGCATAGTGTTTGGTTGGGGATGGGAGCCATGGGGCATAGTGTTTGGTTGGGGGTGAGGGGACCATGGGGCATAGTGTTTGGTTGGGGATGGGAGCCATGGGGCATAGTGTTGCACTCCAAGAGTGAACTCAATAATAAAGCTAAAACAGGCACAGTTAGGAGATGTACATCCTTTGCTTTTTTGAGGAAACCTGACTCAACGAAGGCCATACTCCTCTTGGGTAACCCAAACAGCAAACTATAGCAGTCCAAAATAACGGAATGTCCAATCAAGGGTCAATAAAATATATATAATTTAATTAAATAGACGATATACAATAACTAAATCGAAATAAATGATAGCAATGGAAAATGTGTAGTACAAAATGTAAGTTTGAAATGCAATAAAAATCGTTACCCCTCAAAAACATCTTTTTCCATGTGTTTAATACAAATTGGGGGTTGAAAAAGCCTCCTGACATGTCCCGCCTACCGCCCCGCCCACTTTTACTTTTCGGCCCACTATAGCCCTCATGTAAGGTACTTTCGGCCCTCTGTCAAAATCAGTTGTGCACCCCTGCCCTAGGGCTTCTGGGGGGTGTAGTTCCTTTGATGACCAATAGGAACAGCCAGGAATCGATGCTTGTAGCCAAGTGCATTATGGTATGCGTAGTTTGTTGGAAAAAATAATAAAGCACCAAAGTCTCGCAAGTGGGAAATAAAGTCCCCAAAGTAAATATAGATGGATCCAAGAGTCTGTTGTAAATAAATGATAAACAAATAGTCCATATTGAGCGCAAATGGATGCGCCCATGGCGCAGGCATGACAGTATGCCCCTCTCCAGGCCCCTCTCCAGGCTCCCTGAAGACCGACCTACAAGAAGAATGTCTGTCACACCGTACAAGAGTCTTAATCCAAAAAGGCACATCATGAAGCACCAGAAACGGGTTGCAAGGTGAAAGTCTTGAATGACGGAGACAGTACCAATGTTCTGAACTTTTGATGTAGAAATCAGAAAAGACGAAGTCTTTGGAACACAGACCCCAACTGTGTGTGCATGAAGAGAGGAACTGCGAAAAACTGCTGCAGGCTCCATAATAGATTTTGCTTTGACGGGCAACAGTATGATGCTGGAAAGTGGAGCCATAGGTACAGCAGAGTTGGTAGCTTTAGGAAGGTTTTCCAAGACATCCGGAGCAGCAATGACATCGTTAGGGTTAGGCGCAGAGGGTTCAGGAGTCACAGCGGCGGTTTTCCCATGATTAGTAGATAGTTCAGAGGTTACAGCAGCAGTGAGATCTTGAATGGCTGTAGAGAGTATCAAGGCTGTAGCAACTGGGTGTGTGGGTGCCATGAGAGAACCAGCAGGCTGGAACGCACCCGAGACTGGTAGAGTAGAGTCTGGCAGTCTTAGTGCTATAGATACACCAGCAGGAACAACTGGAACAGTAGTCTTAACAGGGAAACCCTTCGCTGACTTTGCAACAGTTAACATGGCGGATGAGGGATCAGGAAGAGTAGGTGCTGCGGGATCAGGTTGTGTAGCAGAGGATTCTGCTGCAGCGAGCACAGCTGCGAAGGAAGTAGAATTCTGGGCATCGGGAGCATCAGAAATAGCGGTAGCTTCAGGAATCACAGTAGCTATAGCAACCTCAAGATTAGCAGCAGGGACTTCAGGAGTCTCAGATGTGGCAGGGAGTTTAGGAGCCATAGCAGCAGGAAGATCATGAATTGCAGTTGGAAGTTTGGGTGCTGTAGCAGCTACAGACAGTTCAGGTGTTGCAACTACTGGTAGATCGGGTACCACAACCACTGGCGATTCAGGGGGTATCGAAGAAACTGAAGATGTTGATTGCTCAAGAGTGTTGTCTGATAGCACAGCCACACTTTGGCAAGCCCCGCTTGCCAACTCAGCATGCTCGGTGTGAACTGCGCCAGTCTCTTCAGCTGCCGTTGTCATTTCAGAAGAGGTTGTAAGTGTGAGTACTGGACAATAGGCAAGGGTGAGGGCAGAACCATCCTTTGACTCAGAGGGATCTCCAATTAGAAGACCACCCTTGTTTTGTGGTGTTATGGCTGTGTGAGTGATTTGAACCACCGGAGGAGTTAATTCTTTTCTGTCAGTACAACAACGTGAGTTACTGTGGCTGGAAGGTGAAAGAGCTGTGTCAGTCTTTAGAAGGGATACATATGCTACATTTAGGTCTTCCATCTGCTTGGTATAAGTCTGTATCCTTTTCTGCGTGGCAATTCCAGGCCTTATCATGTCGATCTCTAAAGATAAGATGTCAGGTGTTGGACATAGTGTCAGATGGTCTGGTAACTTGTGTCCCTTCATAAGATTCTGATAATGCAAATAAACAAAGTCATCATAGAGGTCTTCGGTCTTTCTTTTAAGGCGTAGGAGTTGTTCTTGTAGCAGGTAAGTATCATTTGTTTGATCTAAAGCTTCAGAAGCTGGTGTGGTAGAAAATTTGGTTGCAGCAATGGGAAGACTGACCTTAGGGTTATTGTGGTTAGTAGATATTGTGGAAGCATTTAGACAACCGATGGTTAGTATAGGTCTTTTGTACCCAGGACCAGATGCACAAACCTCAGGATAATGACTGCCTTGTCCTGTCAAATAAGGTTTTCCAGCATTCTGGGGGGCTTGCCAAGCTGATCTTGCGCATATCACTCTGGCAACAGCGTATTCTGGTTTAGAGTCTCCCACAATGAGTGATATATCCTTACCTGTTGCGGTGTTAGAAGGCTTGTCAGAAGACGCAGGAGAGTTTTTCACTGTTTGGTCTAACAAGATCTGTAAGAATTCATTATCTTGCTGTAGCTCTGCAACAGATAAGGACTGCGGATCATAGTCGCAAATGTCATAATAATTGTACATGGAAGAAGGATCAGCTAGCCAGTGAGTATAGTACCGTGCTTGTAAATCTTTGTTTACTAAGGCGAGACTGTCCTTTAGACTAAGGTTCTTGTTTGCTGTCTTTAGGGAAACCATAGGTTTATGCAAAGGTTTCTTAACTCGAAAGGAAAGCATCTTTGGTCTGTGTGTGCCTTTCCGGCCAATGGAACAAGACATTTTTGGCTCTTGCATTCTGTCAGGGATGGCACTCTATTAAGAGTGGCACAGGACACCCAGAAGGGTTTGGGTGCCAAAATAAAGTGGACAGACAAGTACACACACAGCAGAAAGGAAAGAGAACGAAGAGTAGGCAAGAGTAGCAAGGAAAAAGTTACAGAATGAATTCCCTCTTGGGGTGTATGCAGATATAGGAAAAGAGTATTCCACGAACCTTAGGAAATACTCTAGCCTTCTGCACAGTTTGCTATAACAGAGGCCCACGCTGTTTGCTCATGGCTTGGAACAGCAGCTATGGGTGTCTGTAATGTAGAAACGAGACAAGGGAAGGGGCAGAGGTTGACTGATGGGAACCAACAGACAAGCTCTGTACAAAAGGATCTACAAACAGTACTAGAGAGGATACTTACAGACAAATCCAGGAAAGGAGGTAGATAGCAACCTAGCAGAAGGATATGAAGGGAAAGTCGTGTAACAGGATAGGATAGCAGAGGACAGTAAGGAACAAGGTTGAGAGCTCAGAGGAGCAGGAAAGCAATGAGCAAGCCCACAGGAGCAGGGCTGTAAGGTAGAGAGCCCAGATGAAAAGGGCTTAGGGCAGCAGAGTAAGCAGGCTGCACGGCAAGGAACCCAGAAGGCCCGGGTAGCAAGGAGTGGGCCCTGAGGGGCAGGGCCGCTGACCGTAGAAGGTAGCAGAGGACTGTAGCGGGCTGCTAGGCCGAGAACCCAGCGGAAAAAGGTAGGTAGTAGGCAGCGGAGCGTGATAAGCTGCAAAGTAGGAAGGCCAGAGGACAAGGGCTGTAGGCAGCTGGAGTGAGGTAGGCTGCAGAGCAGGGAGCCCAGAGGACAAAGGCTGAAGGCAGCCTGAGTGAGGCAGGCTGCATAGCAGGGAGCCCAGAGGACAAGGGCTGAAGGCAGCCGGAGTGAGGCAGGCTGCAGAACAGGGAGCCCAGAGGACAAGGGCTGAGGCTGGAAAGCAGCAGAGCGTGATCAGCTGAAATGTAGAGAGCCCGCAGGGCAAGGGCGGAGGCTGAAAGGCAGCAGAGTGTGATCGGCTGCAATGTGGAGAGCCCGGCAGGGCAAGGGCTGAGGATGGAAGGCAGCAGAGCGTGATCGGCTGCAATGTGGAGAGCCCGGCAGGGCAAGGGCGGAGGCTGGAAGGCAGCAGAGCGTGATCGGCTGCAATGTGGAGAGCCCGGCAGGGCAAGGGTGGAGGCTGAAAGGCAGCAGAGCGTGATCAGCTGCAATGTGGAGACCCCAGAGGAGCAGGACTGTGAGGCAGGGAGCCTGGAAGGCTATGGCTGGAGGCAGCTAAGTGTAACAGGCTGCAAGGCAGGATCCAAACAGGAGTGATGGTAAACAGCAATACAAAGATCCGTAGAAAGACGCGAAAGGTGGAGGAAGGACTCTCAATGCAAGAGGCTGAGCCACTGCAGGCAGCAGCCTTATATACTGCCTAGCCCAGCACAGAGGCAGGCTAATTGGTTGCACCTGGCAAAGCACACCTGCAGGCAATCGGCCACCTCCCTTTCTGTTCCTGGGCTGGTGGAAGCAGAGCAAATCCCTAGGGCTTCTGGGGGGTGTAGTTCCTTTGATGACCAATAGGAACAGCCAGGAATCGATGCTTGTAGCTAAGTGCATTATGGTATGCGTAGTTTGTTGGAAAAAATAATAAAGCACCAAAGTCTCGCAAATGGGAAATAAAGTCCCCAAAGTAAATATAGATGGATCCAAGAGTCTGTTGTAAATAAATGATAAACAAATAGTCCATATTGAGCGCAAATGGATGCGCCCATGGCGCAGGCATGACAACATAACACTGCATCCAGAAACAGTACATTTGACCTGTTTTTCTTAAAAATCACATAGGGAAATTTAGGTGGGAATTCACAATTTTGCAAAAGTTTTCCACGTGTGTTTTCCTATTCAAAGTATTTCAAAACTTCCATTCTGATTCAAAGTGTGTACTGTTGCTCATATTATAGCTTATGTTTGTTAGGATCTTTTCAGTGTTGCTCCCATAGGAATTTATATAAATTTAAGGATTTTTGCACACTTTTCATTGTTTCACACAGCCATTTTCAAATGTCATTTTAAAAAGTGTAACATTTCCTAAAACGTTTTTCTCCCTTGTTTGGGGAGGGGAGATTGTATTCAAACCCTGTACACTGTTCTATATTCCTGAATACCTGCTGCTTACTTACATCTATGTAGAATTGCTTCTTTGTGAGTTGAGAAATTTGCAAGGGGAAATCTTAACTTAAGCGTTATCTTTTCAACAAGCCAAAACTGTTCTTTTCCCAGTGTTTTCTATTCTGTGTTGTTGTAAGTGAATTTAACTGGCTTGCCTACTCTCTGATTTGTATGGTCACCAGATTGGTGATTGCTGCCACATATATTAAAACATTTGTTCGGTTTGAATTTTAAATAAATAAATGAATATTACCTTTACCAACCAGCCTGATTCCTGGTCCAGTGTGACCTGGGGGTATTTTGAGAAGGGGTGTGATATGAGTGGTATATCACTCAGAATATTGAACCTATAAACACAATAAATAAGTATTTCCTTTTTGCATTGTATGCTAGGCTGAGACCCGGGTTTATTGCCTGATTGAAATCCTTAACACTTGTTTGGAAATGACATATCTGACAATTATTTTGATATTTGAAATGTGCATTACTTATTGGTTCAAGGTGATTAAGAGAGAAGTCCAGCAGAGAATGATGCTAGCAAATAAGCGTCCTGAATATTTTGATGAAGATATGGCGAAAGTGCCAATTTCATTATGGACTACTGGCCCCTATGATGTAGGCTTACTGAAAGGTGTTGGGGAGTGAAGATTAAATTGAAACCAGGAGCAAATGTACCTCAAGCACGACAATATCCCATGTCTAGAGAGGCAGATGAAGGCATTTTTAAGACGATTTCCACCATGATGAACCAAGCTATCTTAGTGACGTCAGATTTACCATGTAATATGTCAGTTTATCCTATTAAAAAATAAAAGGGGGGGTCGTGGAGACTAATAAAAGATCTTAGACTGATAAACAAAATTGTAGAGGCCGGGTTCCCTTTAGTCCCGAAACCATCTACAATTTTATGTAATATACCTGTTAATGCACAATATTTCATGGTGATTGACTTGAACAATTTGTTTTTCTCAATCCCATTGCACAAAGACTCGCAAGATTTGACATCATTTACCTTTATACAAGTGTGATTAAAAAGGACAACGCTGCCACAGGGGAACTGTGAGTTCCCATCAATTTGTAACAGAGTCCTCCAGATGGACTTGAGCAATATTGCTTTAGAGAGCGTTGTGCTGCAATACGTAGATGATATTTTAGTTTGCAGCACAACAGAGGACTGTGCAGATGCGATTCTGTTCAGCTGATGATTATACTTGCTGACAAAGGTTATAAAGTTGACAAGGAAAAATTACAATATTGTCAACAAGAAGTGTTGTATATAGGCCAATTGATTCCATATGGGGGAAAGAAGGTCACCCCTGAAAGAGCTGAGGCCATTTTAGAAAAAAACAGCCAAGCCACACACGATAAAACAAATGCAGAGTTTTCTAGGACTATGTAATTATGTCAGAGAATGAGTCTTTGACTACAGCTCATATACGAGGCCCCTTTTACAGGCCTTGAAAAAAGCACAGGCAATGAAAGAAAAACTTGTGTGCACTAAGGCAATGGAAGAAGGGTTTGAGGAATTGAAAAAAGCAATCTGTACAGCCCAAGTTCTAAGGATCCCCAATATGCAGAGGAATTATTTTTATGCTTGCATACAGATGGTACTTTTATGACAGCAGTCCTCACGCAGAGGACCATGTTGGAGTACAAGCCCCTTGCATATTACAGTAGAATTTTGGACCCAGTAATGAGAGGTCACTTTCCATGCAAACAAAGTTTGGCAGCCGCTGCGTTCACCATAGAAAAGGCTACAAGCATAGTAATGGGATGCTCCATGACGTTATTTGTTGAACACGCATTATTTGCAATTTTAGAAAAACCAAAAGGCACGTTGACTACTCAAAGGGCTTCTGCCTATGAGGTAATCATATCAACTACCGCAATTAAAATAGTTTGATGTAAATTAGTGAATCCAGCTATGCTTATAGCTGAGCCAATTACCGAAGGAGAGCCTATACACTATTGTGCAAATTATGAAGAATTCTGTGATGAACTCCCTAGAGTAAAAGAGAATGTGCTTGCAAGGGGAGAGATTGTCTTCATTGGCGGGTCTTCAGGGATTGATCAAAATGATGGGCAAAGATATACAGGACCCGCGGTAGTGAAACATCTGGCAAATGGAGAATTTCTAGTGCTTGTGAGTGATCGATTACCATCTCA
This sequence comes from Ambystoma mexicanum, assembly GCF_040938575.1. Lineage (NCBI taxonomy): Eukaryota > Metazoa > Chordata > Amphibia > Caudata > Ambystomatidae > Ambystoma > Ambystoma mexicanum. The sequence goes on from NC_090923.1 coordinate 703,182,918, forward strand.
TTATTCAGCACAAGCTGCAGAGTTATTGGCGTTGATACTCACAATTGAGAATCACACAGACCAGGAAGTAACAGTGTACTGCGACTCTGCCTATGTGACGTTTACGGTACATGCAGGATTAGCATGTTGGAAAAGGAGGTACTATCTCCGAGCAGACAGTATGCCAGTGCAGCACACAGCTTTATTGGACAGGCTTATTAAGGCACTACAACTCCCAATGGGCATAGCAGTCGTTAAATGTGCAGCTCACATGAAAGAGACAGATTTTATCCTGAGCCGAAATCAAGCGGCAGCCAATGAAGCCAAGCGCATAGCAAATACAGGTACAGGGATGATGAATATCGAAACCATTAATGTGAATGAAAGAATGACTGTGATGACGATTGTGGATGAGGGATATAATTATATGTCTAAAACACAGATAGTGGAGCTTCAAGGAGAGGCACTTCAAGAGGAAAAGAACTTGTGGAAGAGAAGAGGGTGTTCTTTAAACCCCTCTGAAGCAGTGATGCTTGTAGCCTTATTAAGGGAAGTGCTAGAAAAATTACACTACCCAGCGCATACACCTAGGGAGAATCTTACTGTAACCATTGCTGAGGATTGGTTTGTACCGAACCTAATGGAGCATCTTGCATTTTTTATGGTAAATTGTATTGTTTGCCAACAATTCACAGCTGGGCATACACTGCGCATAGTGTGGGGAATCATTCCAAGACCCAATGGCCCTTTTCAGCACTTGCTTATCAACTATGTCGACATAATACAAGTTTGTAATGGATATAGATACCTATTAGTTGTAGTATGTTCTTTCTCTAGATGGATAGAGGCAGGTTCATGTACGCATCCAGACTTTACCTGTGCAGCTATGTTCTTAGTGCACAAAGTGTTTCCCAGATGGGGAGTGTGCGAAGAAATGAGATCAGATAATGGACCTCACTGTGTTAATACAGTTTTCGAGCAGATCCCCTCGTTGCTTGGTATAAAACATAAGATTTCTTCGGCTTGTCATCTGCAGGGAAATGGAATCTGTGAAAAGCTCAATGGCCTGTTAAAAGGCCATTGCATTCACCTTATACATTAGGTCATGTTGGTATTCATCAGGTCTTGTGGATGCTATGTTAATATTCTTTATAAATGCATATTTTACCTAGTGTCTTTGTTTCCTCATGTGGAGTGCATATGTGCTTTGTGTCTAATGCATCCACATCTATTGTTGCAACAGTAGTTTGACTACTTTTGCCATCTTCAGCCTAAATGGTCTATTTGTCTTATTATACCTTCCTGGGAAAAGGGCAGTACAATTGCCTCAGTGAGTAGCGTTTCTCACCTGTGCAGTAGTGGGTCATGGGAGGGGCAGAAGCTATTCATGACATATATATCTGCCGCCCAACACCTTACACCAGTGTAAGTGCAAAGGTACACGGGACTAGCACTAGGGCAAAGTTTGCCCTACTTTTAAAAACACTGGGGTTTATTGAAAAACCACTGCACCATGACAAACTTTGCCCTGGTGAAAAAATGCATCATAAATGCATCTCTTTTGCACTAGGGCAATTTGTGCAATAGTGCTTATACCAAGCCAAACTGCACTTTGGCTTGGTGTAATCGTTTCCCAATATGTCCCAGAGTGTTTAGAAATAGGGAAAACTTTTCCCTTGTGCAACGTTTCTGTTATCTGGGCTCTGATGGTGATCTCTGCGGAGGAATTCCGCACCAAAAATGATTGTGCAGATTGTCTCAATGAATGCACATTTTTATATCTTGTGGCACAGAGTTTGTCAGCACAGGAGCAGGACACCATTACCGGCAATGGCTGACAATGTCTCTACAATGAACGCTGCCATTGTTGCACATCGGTGCACATGTTGATCACCACGGATTCACCACATGCGAGTGTTAACTGGAACAAACACCTGGATGTATTGTAATGCCTCATCAGTTGGGTGGTAGCCCTTAAATGTGGCGGTAATGATATTTAAGGGTCTGCCCAATCTAGGGCTGGCAGCACTTACCTCAAGCTCTAATCTGGGGTAAATGTGCTGCAAAAAAATTACCACACGGTAATAGCGCCAGCGGTAATTGCACTGAAAATTCCCCATTGGGGAATGGGGAATTACAGTTACCGCCCAACCTGTGATGCAGCTGTAATACTGCTGGAGGGTTGGGCGGTAACGCAAATACAGTTGGGCGGTATCGCAGTCGGGATACCGCCCAACTCGTGATGAGGCTGCATGAGTGGGGTCAGAACAGAATGCGTTCAAGAGCAAAGACAACTGACTTCTCGTGTTATTGGTTGGGCTTTTCATCACGAATCCCCCTCCTGGTTCAACACGAGCCCCTTCGAGTTCAATAAGAGCCCTACAGTGTGGTATGGTCCTTGCGGGACTTAATCTCTGTAGAGAAGGAGAGAGGAAAGAACATAACAATGAAAAAACACAGTCTGCACATTAAGGGAGGGTCACGGAGGAACACGTGGGATCGTGGAAAGGTTTCTCTTAGAGCCAGTATAGAAATAACCTACTTTCAGGCGTCTTCAGGGAGTCAGCAATTTACACATTTAGCTCATTTCGAACCGCCTTCTGGGATTTGCTTTGAATTCCGGCTGAAACCCTGCTTCAGCGCACTGCCGAGGATGACATTCTCTGCCCAAAGCCCTAGACAGCGTTTATATGCGGCGGCAAATGCACAACTCCGTCGAGTAATGTTTGGGCGTTTGGATTGAGGCCCGGGGCTGCGGGTGGGCAGGGTGGTCTGCTACAAACCTCCGTTTCTGTGCTACCCTTCTCCCATCATGTGAGGCGCTGAATGCCCCGGACGCTATAACGCACCCTCCGAATTCAGCGTTCCCCTTAATAACTTTATTTTATAATCATTTTGCAGTAAGAGGTGCTTTGGCAGCCGCCCAAGCAACTGTTGGCGCTGCACCACGGCAGCGCCTCAGGACCGCATTGGCACGGGCCCAGTGCAGTCGTTAAGTTTCTGTTTGGGATGTGCAGCAGCAATTAGAGTCCCCCAGAGAGAGAGAAATTAACCCCTTTGCTCTGTCTGCCCTAAGCTGTTTTGGTCCGTGTACACAAACACAAACCGCACACACACACAAACTCGCATATGCTCCTTCGCTTCCCTGGTCTCTCTCAGGGGCTCGGCCTATGAACCGGAGGGATCTCCTCGACCTGCAGTGAAAAGGGCATCCGTTTATGAGCTCTCGCCGTTCACTGCCGACCTTCTCTTTCTCGCTCTGCATCCTCTCTGAGGAGAAGGAAAGGGCGTGCACGGACAGACCCATACACAGGATTATTGAGATGTCGTTGGATGCCGTGTAAAGCTGCCGCATCGGCTGCCTGCATTGTGTTTCCAAGCAGACTTCAGTGGGCACGCGGATGTGCGTGCGTCCACGCGCATCATGGCCCGAATTTCTGAGACCATGTTACATCCGCCTGCATGCGTGCAGTCTGCAAGGATGAGGGAAGCGTATGTCTTCGTGTTATTAATGATGGGGAAATGGTAATCACACAAAGACAGAAAGTTGAACAAAAGAAATCAAAGCAGAGCTATAACACTAAATGGCGATTCTATGGCTCTCATTAAAAGTTGGGCGGTAAGTGGGAAAAGTGGTGATAACAGAATTTCTGCAAATGTTACCACGCAGCAGAATTAGAGGTCCCAGCAAATGAACGGTAATTCCAGCGGTGGCATTAGCTTTGGAGCAATTACTGCTGGAAATAGACAGAATTAGCTCCGTCAGTAATCCTGGCGCCGAAATTAGCGGCATGAATAAAGATGGTAATTCACCCCCATTATAACTGGAAATATCAGGAAAATACCATCGTAAATAGGCAGTAATTCTGCCGAAAAAACAGTGCAGTTACTCCCAACTAGAATGTGAAGTTCAAAGCATCCAGGTGATGAACATGAATCCACAGGTGCCAATAATTGCCACCAAAAGGATATTTTAGGCCCTCGCTTTCTTTCCCCAACGCACTCCCAAGCAACATGCAGTCACAGCCAGACATATAGTATGGCATCCACAACCTTCTAAGGTTGTGGATGCCAGACATATCGTATGGCATCCACAACCTTCTAAGGTTCATTGAGCTCCAGTGGCATGCAAGGGCACAGAAGGAAAGGATGCAGGCACCACAGAGGCAGAGAAGACGTGTGTTGTGGAGGCTGCCCATACCACATGTCCATCCTTCCCCCTGGACACAGTATCTTTCCATGAGCGTTCAAATAGCATGTGGTACAGATCTAACCATCAGCCACCACCCAATATCCAGGTGATGTAATGGTCCTGAGGAACAGCACCCTACCAGTTTACAGGAACCCACACAGACAGGCTTTTGGATCATTATACAATCTGGCAATGATTTGCCACAGAGGCAAACATGGAGGCAGGGATTAGGACAAATGTGAGCAAACTACAAGTCCCATGAAGCCATGTCCAAGATGCATGAAATAGGAAGTGGCCCAATACCCACCATTTGCTGACCACAGAGAGACCTGAGAGAACTCCACAGGCTTTCATGTATGCATGAAAGCAGACACACAATTCCTCACATCAATCAAGGCCCCTGTCAAATCCAACAAGACATTCCTAGCCAATGAACAGCGATAGACCAGTAAATGCCCACGCCCCCATGTATAACCTTCCGGGGTGATGGTGAAATAGACATAATCCCAGGCCGCAGGACACAAGGCCCTCTTCTGCTTGTGTCAATTGAAAGCTGCAGCCCCCCTGTGAAATATGTGGTGTCAGCGACAAACACATTGGAGCACACAAACCTCACAAGCACAATAAGAATAGTAACAAGCACTGTGATAAAAAAAACATGTACAGCACGGTCCTTTCTACCGGTTGTAGGTGACTCAGTGTATCTGCAGTTACCATGGTTGATGACAAGTGTGAGGACGTCTGGTAGCTGCAGGAGGTAGTCTATAATGAGGAAGACAGAGGATCATAATATGCACTGTGCACACATTTGGACTGATTAAAGGAACTTGAGGTGCCTCTCCCAGACGGATGGGGCCAGGACACTCATGTGCAGCACAGTTGAAGTAAGAAAAATTGCCAAATATTCAATGCTGCCCAACATGTGCATGTGTCATAATATTGGAATACCTCCTGATGAGGACAATGCATCCCCAGGCTCTGATAATGAAGACGGTCTAGGTGGCAACAGGGAACCTCAGGATAGACGTAAGGGTTTAAGAGAGTGATGCATAGACTGCCAGAACCTAATGGACAATTATTTTCATACGTATGCACATGTCACTGTACTGTTATCTTTCACTGAATGTGCATGTATCACTGAAATTAATTGACCACTGTATCTCTAGGCTTTAATCTAAAGTGATTCATGTAACATGTACACGCCCTTATCCCCAGCATCTTACCCTCCCCACAACCTTATCCCCAATATCTTGCCCTCCTCACACCCTTGTGGAGTGCAGTCAGTCACATGGAATTGTCTACTTTCTCTTGCCATATGTTTGAGTTGGTGTGTTGGGACAAGGAATGCATCGATGATAGTGCCTTGGTGGTGTGCTTGCATCAATCCCTCTGTTGGGGTGGCTGACACTGAACTAGCAGGTTCACCCCCTGGATGTGCTGCATGGTGAGGGTTACAGACCGTGACACATTTGTATTAGTGGCAGACATGTGCTCCATCAGCCCTGCTACCTTTCGGCTCATCAGTGTGATGCTGTCAGTGCCATCTGCAGCACAGCAACCTATGTGGTCCAAAGCAGTAGCCATCCTCCTGGGGGTACCAGGGAGTGTTTTACTGGGCAATGTGTTCCATCTGCTCCTGCCTCTGCTCATTCTGTGTGAGCTTCACCCAGATGGTATCCAGTGTGAGTTTGGGTACTGCACTTGGAAGCACATACTGGCGCCTTCGCTCAGAGCCGAAGCCTGTGCAACATCTGCATCATCATCTTCCTCCAGAGGTGTGTCTGTGTTGTCTCCATGGTGCCACTGCAATGAATGTCCAGATGATAAGCAGGAGAGAATGGTGTGCAGAGGTGAGATGATAGCAAAGGGAACAGAGTCCATGAAGATGTGGCTCATTGGGTCAGTCTTAGAGGTTTGGTCAGTGGTCCCTGACACAGGTGCTGTAAAGTGAGCAGGTAAGTGTCCTGCTGGTGTCGTGCACAGTGGGCTAGCGAACAGCCTCAATGCTGTCTGAGATGGGAATGGTGGTTTGCACCACAGGTCCAGTGCCAAACGTGGTGCCAGGTGGCAAATAGGGAGGGGCTTCTACACACTGCCTGTAGGCCACTGTTGTTGTCATAACCGATGGATGTGTGATAGTGCCCCAAGAGGTGACTGCAGCGGTGCTCTCAATGAGGTCCTGGATGTGTCATTGTGGCCATGGCCACATGACGTTGTGGGATGTATTTACCCATGCATCCGGGCCCTACCTCAAAACTGTGCAGTACTGGCATTGAAAACATCATAATGGCCAGAGCTCCCCAGAAAATGCACGGGAAAATCCCATTTTGCCTATATTGTGAGTTCAGAGATGCAATGCTGATTGCCAAATGCAACCTAGAATGGTGGGGAATTCATTTCTTAAATCTCAAAAATGGGTGCAGTACCAGTACTCACCACTATCCAAAAGCCGGCAGTTTAAAACCACCCTGTGTTTCTCTGAAGGCAGACTCAAACTGTCTATTTTAAACATTGCAACACATCTAAAAACTCACTGGACACCAGCAGACATTTGGTAGAATGGAGTTTTGTGTGCCTACAAAATCTGGGAAATGAAGAGCCCAGAACAATGCTTATAACAAAACTGGCTGAGCTATGGAGTCAGCAGTTTAAGTTGCACTGGATTTAAAGACACTAAAAAAAAATCTAAATGGTTAAATTGACTGAGTGACCTACTTTTGAGTGTCACATAGGTTGCAATTGTTTAAATGTCATAGTTTTAAACTTAGAATCAGCCTTCTAGCTGCATATGTAAAAATGTTTAGTTTTATTTGAATGCAGGAACTGGGGAACAAAAAGTGACATTTTATCTGAAACCTGGCTTAAGGAACTGAATTCTGCCTGGCAACTACCCCCATCAGGAGTGAAACTTGAGTCACAGCTGTGTTCCCAGGCCTAGCTGCCCTTTTGCTGCTCACACTAAGGATATGCCATCTATCTGATAATTGAATTACCTGTGCTCTGCAGGAAAGTGAACAAAGCCCTGTCCTGGCTCAGGCAAAGGTTTTATTGGCAGGAGTCGTAAATGGTCGTAAAAAGTGGCTTCCTCCTGAGGAAAGGGGAGGGGCACTGCCTGTGAGAGCAAGCTGGCTTGGCAGAACTGGAAAAACCAGTATTTCTACCTTGTGCTGAGAGGAAACCACACCCCTTTGGAGCCAGAACATAACTCTAAAAAGATGAATAACTCATAGAGCGGACATGTGAAAATTTTATAAATGATACCAGAATTCTTGTGATTTTTCTGCCCACAGTTTAAGAGGTTTTTAGAACCGGTGGTATGTTCAGGGGGGTTTTAGCGGAAAAGTGGATATTACTCTAATGTATGCATGTTAAAAATCTGAAACTTCATCAGTTAATGTCCATATTCCCTGCGCACATGTATGTAAAGTTGGGTCAATGTCAGAAATTGAAAAATCAGTTGAAAAGTCAATTATGTGCCATTTCTGAATGCAAGCTCTTAGAAACAGCAGATTTGGACAGAGACATGGCTAAATACAGCCACACCATGTATATGTAATTTCAAGCAACTGTGTAACTGTGAAATATGTCTTTTATTATCAAATATAGAATATGTGCAATCTGACAGAGGAGTGTCCTATCTGCGAGCCATAAAATGACATCCCTCTGACTCACAGTTCATTCCCCAATCAAATGATAAATGGAAGTTTGACCAATTAGAAGCTGAGAGAGAGGTAGGGTCAGTGATGCTAGAACACACCCACATTCTAAACACATAAAAGCAGACAGACAGGACAGATAGGGACCTTCAATTCCATCTGCAGCGGGACGCTCTGCCGGAAAAATCCATACGTTATCTCCATCAAACCTCCAGAGAGCCAAACTAGAGACTTCAATCTATCCAGAACTAGAGACCCAGACCAGAGAACCAGAGAGAGCTGACCCAGATCACTGTGAAGTGCAGAGACCAGAGGCGAGTTTAAAACCTGACCAGATCCATGGCGAGGCCCATTTCACTCAAGAATATAGTGTGAGTACCTAGAAACTGTGCAGAACCAATCTCCTAGTTAAAATAATATAATTCAATCTATTTGATCTAAGTAGAACTGCCTCCTAACTGTCACCTGTCATTTGTAAAGCTGTCACTTGTCATTTCCTAGTTGCAAGCTGCACTTGTCTTTTTGAACTTTAAAATTTCAAATCTGAAAAACGACCTTCACAAAATCGCTCATATCTCCGCAACCGTTTGTGCTAGAGACTTGCAGTAACTTTCATTTTGAAGCTGAGATCCTAGGCTTTCCTAGGACCCCAACAAGATAGAGATAGTCCTTGTGGTTCCTCTGTAATAGCGCTCGGCGCATCCGCGAATTTTGCCGCGATTTGCACATTTCTTCACGTGTAAAAAGCTGCTGCTGCTTGCCTTCCATTTGCCAGAAATTCGTTTAACCTGCTAACTATCCCTGCATCATTGCTAGTGTGAGCCTGGACTAATATTAACTAGATACCACTCACCCTGAACCTCTGAAAGGGAATTAAAAGCATTTCCAGCATATTTCTCATCCATTGCTAGCACATATCAAAGCATTTGGGCCTGTGTTTTCAAAACTCCTATCTGTTTTCTTTAAGCTTGCTGGGGTGAACTGAATTACAGTTGATTGCATTTCTGAGAACTGTGTGCTTCCTTCCATTTCCTTGCATTGCATCAAGGGGGGAGTGAATAGCCAGAGAAAAGTGATTACATTGTTTGGTTGAAATCATATTGAGTATTTTCTGTACTGCATTCATTGAATATTGCATTTCCTTGAACCCTATAAAGCATTCTCTACCACATTATACTTCTGTACTTATTTACCAGTGTGCTACCTTATCCATTTCATCTCAACTCCTTAGTAATCATAAAGAAGTGTGCTAGTGCCAGATTCTCTGTTGTTAATCTTTATCATATCAGATTAAGTGTGATATTCAATTATTAATTTATTATAAAGTGTGATATATATATATATATTTTAAATTATCAAATAAACCTTTTAAACTTGCAAAACAGAACTACTTCTTGGCTCAGTGGGGTCAGGGGGATTCCAAGAGAGGGGTGTTATATAGGGGTAGTCATCCAGAACGCATGAACTGGACATAAAGATATATCAATAAGGGTTTCCATTCAGTATCCCAGACTAGGCATTGACTTAGCTGTAGTGTTGAATTGAATCCTCTTACAAATTGGGGGCTCGAGCCGAGACGTTGGGTTAGATTTACCACTTGTGCAGCTTAATACAGTGTGCTAACTGACGGGATACATACATCCGGTCGGATCACCACGCTGCATTACGCTGTGAAGCATTCCTCAAAAGGGACACTCCAAGAAAAGTTCTGTTCTGCAAAAAAATAAAATACTAACTTCTGTAAGTCAGGACAGAGACCAATCTCTAGAATGACGACCTTGGTAGATATGAAAATAGCCAGAGAGCACTTCTTACATAAACTATTTGTGAGAGGTGAATGGACCGAACAGGGCCAGGATGCCTGGTTGCAGGCCATCACGCGACAGGTCACTGAAACAGGGTCAGACTTATGGAGAGATCAGGGTCCATTACATGTGGCCCTGAGTGAACTATATATGGCTCCTAAGGCCAAAGATGAACACGACAAGATTGTTAGGATAGCTGCATACCTGTACCTATATATGGGAGACATGCAGGATAGATGTGCTGAAAGCCAAAATCTGGCAAATAGGCAACAGATGGCGTTAGAGAAGGTCCAATCTGACCTGGTCTCTTCTGAGCAGAGGCTGCAGAGGAGCCAGGAGTCAGAAAATGACAGCAGACTGTACATCACTAAAATAAAGGAGGATATGGATGTGCTGCAAAAGGAAAAGTCAGAACAGGATACCAGATTTCTGGCCTTGCAGAAGGAATACCAAGAAGGTTTGGACTCCCTACTGCAAAACCAGAAAAAGCTGGAGCAACAACTGGACTTCAACAGGGTATGTGCTGAGCAGGTAGTCACCCTGCAAGGCCACCTAGATAGAGTGAAGGCGGAGAGCAACAAACTAATCCTGAAAGACCTGGATACCCAGGCAGAGTTTGATCAGGAGCGCCAGAATGCTGGTGCCTTCCAAAGGCAGAGGGACGACATGGCGGCACAAATGCAGGCTCTTAGTCAGGAAAGAGACGCCATAGGCCAGGAAGTCTGCCACTTAAAAAAAGGAAATTGAAGAAAATCACCTGGCCCTCCAGGGGCTGGGTGATCTCCAAAAAGAAAACCAGAACTTGGTAGAGCACACCAGAAGGGTGGAAGATGCTCTAGCAAGAAAGGAGCAGGCCAATAGGGACATTGCCCAGGAGGTAAACCTCCTGCAGCAAAGACTGGCCCAGTTCTCCAGGACCAACCAGGAAGCACAGAGGGAGAATGAGGCCCTCTGTCAACACAATGATAGGCTCCAGCAACAGGTAGCGATGCAGGAGAAACTGATAGAGTCGAGTAAGGCCTTAACAGAGGAACTGAAAGCACAAATGCAGGCTCTTGCATTGCAACAGGGAGCAGGGGCGGATAGAGATGAGGTCCGCTGGGAAAGAGAGATTCCTGACCATAACCGCAGGAGCCCTACCACCAGGGGCCTTCATCTCCCCCAGTCCCTGGACTCTACCACCCCCATGTCCCCTGGCGCACATGAGCACAGGGCCACGGGGATGGCAGATTACTATCCAGCTAAGAGTATGGGGCTCATAGGCCAGTACCACTCAGGAATGGAGGGGTGGGCATCCGGGTATGGGCACCCAAGTACAGTACAGTTCAATGGGGAACCCCAGGAGAGTAGGCCCATTAAGGGCATCCTGAAAACCTCTGCCCAGTTAGGTCAGTGCAGGGGGTACCCATCAAATCCTGGCAGCAAGGAGGAATCTGAAGACTCCTCTGAACTGCGCAGGACACAGGAGACCAGGTCCCCACATTCTGCCAGCCATTCCCAGGCTCGCAGAATCCGGGAAAACCTGGAAGAACAGACGGGAACCTCTGGGAGCAGTGCCTCTGAGTCCGAGGAAGAATGGACAAGGGTTACCCGAACCAAAAAGGCCAATAAGGCAAAAAGGGCCTTGCTTAAGGACCCCTTAAAGCAGATTAAGGCGATCAGGAGCGTCATCACGCCTTACCATAAGAACGCTAAGTATTCTGTTTGGGAGCACTTAGAGTTGTTTGAACAAATGATGGAGACTTTCCATTTGAAGGACAGCCAAAGCTGTATTCAATATGTAAAGTGGACCTTCTCCCCGGAATACTCCAGTTTCTTTGCGGGGCTGGAGGACCAAAATCATTTAAGATGGTCCACCTATAAGGCGGCCATCTTGAAACATTTTTCTGTTCACAGAAATCCTCAAGAGGCTCGCAAGGCAGCCTACAATTTGCAACGTGGGGAGGATCAGGCCCCACAAGAATTTGTGCAGGAGTTAAAGCGGGCTTTTGCACAGACCACAAGAAGGGTGCGCACGGATAGCAGGGAATTTATAAATACGTTTTTCCATGCCTTGCCCAAATATATCATGACCCAGCTCGTGAGGGATTTTCACGAGAAAAGATCTTTAGACTGGGTCATTGAACAGGCTACCCGGATCTATGAGGTGCAGAAACCGATAGATAGCAAAAGTAATGCCCAGAAAAACCCCAAAGCCAACAGCACCCCTGCTGCTGCCAAGGTGGCAGAGGTAAAGGTCACCCCCGTTTTGGATTTGGAGATGGGGGGGCCTAAAAACCTACCTGCACCTAATAATGCTAGGCCCAGAAGGTCCTCGGGTCAGTCACAGACAGGGAGCCAAGGAGGCAGCCCCACAAATGGGGTCCCTCGCTCTCCTGATTATGTAAGTCCCCGTTACAAGGGAAATCGACCCATCCTGGGTTATGTGTGGACTCCTCCAGCCCAAGGGGGGGGATCCAGACAAACACCTAACCCAGGGAACTTCCCTCCAAACTTCCCACAGGAGGGCAGAAATTTACCAAACCCTGGGCAGAACTTTTTCCCCAGATATCCACCCGACGTCCAGCCCCAAAACCATCCATCCTTCTTTCCCCAATTCCCTGAGCCCAGACCACTGAATCCGGGAGAGGGGAGGCCAAGGGTGGAGGGGTACCCAAATCTTCCCAACCCGGGGTATTACCAGAGGAGGGACAGCTACCCTTCCCGGGATCAGCCCAGGGGAGAAAACAGGGCCCCGTATCAGCCTGAGCGGGTTTCCCAGTTAGAGCGCCAGGTTCAAAACATGGCGCGGGACCTGGGTCACATACTGAGGGCTCAGCAGAACCCTCAGATGGGCGTGCCGGCGCAGAACGCACCCAACTCTGGACCTGGTGCTCCAGAACAATGACGGGGGCAGCACCCCGATAACACACCGGTTCCCAGGGAGGAGGCACAAAGGGAAGGGGGGTGTAAAGCCTTGGAGGAAGCTTCCTTCCTCACTTGTAAACAGCCCCTGGAAACCTAGGAACCGGAAACGAAATCTCTTGCCCCTGAAAGTCTGCCCCCTAAGGAGCAGAGGGGGGGTGGGAGAAACAAAAGACCCAAACAGACTGAGTTTGAGGAGGAGGTACAGATCTTCCAATTTGAGGGAGAGGGATCCTCAGAGGATCCTGGGAAAAGGATCTTCTCCTTCAGAGAGGGGGGAACTCCCCCCAAAGAAAAATGGGTCCCTAGGGATGCAAATCCAGACTGGGGAGATGTGGAGACTGAGCTACCGCCGCCCACCATCTCATCCCAGAACCAACAGCAAGAAAATCCCCTGGTTCAAACCCATCCTGGGGACTGCCTCCAAAAAGGGGGGGGCAGCCCAGAACCGGAACCAGGGGAACCCACAATGGCTCTGATCTCCAGTTGCCAACTTTTTCTTTCAGTTCCCAAGACTCTCCACAGAATTCTGCCCAAATCTCTTCGCTATCGATGTCCAAAACCAGAAAGTTAGCCCACCAGTTGTCCAAAAATGTGCACTATCTGTGCCCCCTTGAGGAGAAGGAGGGAAGATATTATGCCCCGGTACAAGTACAGGGGCAGGGTACAATCTCGGCACTGGTGGACACTGGATCTCAAGCTACCCTTCTGTCCAGAAGGGCCTTTGACGAACTGAATGCAGGAAGGGGAGAGAATTACCAAATTCCTCTCACCTCTCTTCCGGGACAACTACAGAACTTTGACGGGAAGGAAATTCCCGTTGAGGGGACTGCAGACTTGGACATTAAAATTGGGCGACACAAGCTGAAACACCCGGTCATAGTTGTGACCCCGGAGGGCACCCCTTGTTTACTAGGGAATGACCTCCTGAGAAGGTTGTCACCCCTAATAGATTGTGTAAACGAGGTCCTCTGGACCCAGACTAGCCGACCAATAAAATTAACACAGAGTGTCAACCATGTTAGTTTAAACGGCACCTGCCACATGGTTGAACAAAAATCTGACCAAGTAGAATTTCACTTCCAGAATAGCCAAATTCCAGACGTGACAGTAATAGCAGTAGGACAACAGACTGGTGATGGGGGGTCCTCTCTATTTCTGAAAATCAACCTTCCTTCCAGTCTAAAGTGGTACTCCACGCTGGAAGGAAACACTCTGAGATTCTATACTAATACACAATCAGAAACTCCCACTCCAATAGTCCAGAAAGATGTGAAATCAGCTCAGAGCCTGGCTGATATTCAGCAAATTGGAGAGCAGTTGTTCATCCCTGTTCAGTTAAATGATGGGAAGGACTCTGTTCTCGCTCGAGTGTGTGTGAACAACGGTAAGAGCTTCATCAGCGAAGCCATGTTTCGCCAACTCCCAAAAGATCCAGCCATTCCCACCTTCAAACTGATAGACAAGTGGGAAATGGACCTGGAAGCACCTAATTCCACACATCTCCTGCCAAGCAGGTGTATGCTCAAAATCTCCATTGGCAACAAGAGCATAGTCCACAATTGTTGGGTCGTGCGAGACGTCCCTGCCGCCTTTTACTTAGGCAGTGACATTCTCAATCGCTTTGCCATTAGTTTGGACCTAATAAACTTCAAAGCTTGGTCCCGATTAGCGGATAATCCCATGGGCTTTGTTGATCCAGAAAAAGCATTTAGGTCAGCTCAATTGCTACCTTATGCAGTTGAAATTCAGGTTAAAGAGGAAGTCACCATCCCAGAAAGGACCCGACAATTCTCCCTGGAAGTGAAAGTTAAAAGGGGACAAGAGTTGAAAAACCCTGATGCTTACATACATCTAAATGCTTCTCTCCAACAGCAAGGGTTGGGGGTAAACCCAACTCCATTAGTCAACATAGAACATGACACCATTCCAATAGAGGTGGATAACAGCGACTTAAAGAGTATTACTCTAGCCGCAGGCACCATTATTGGAATGGCGGTTGATGACCGACATTTTTCCATCGACTTAGTAAATGAACTGTTAGGACCAATCCCCAAGGACTGTTTTGACAGTGACAGTGAGGACAATACAACACCAGACAGGATTTTTATCCGGCATGGGGGGAACTTCCTGGTGTACACTTCCTGCCCTTATGGTAAGGAAGATGTGACGTGTGACTTCAGGAGGGATGAGGTGATTTTCCAGGTCCATGAGGGCTGCCTTTCCCACCTGAAGCCTCCGGTCCAAATCAGCACTCTGACCAGGGACTTCTCCACCCAGCTGGAGGAGGCCGCGGAGATAGCCAAACCAGAAGTCTTTCCAGGCTTCAGGCAGATGGTGGAAGAGAGAGTCAACCTAGCTGATGCCTGTGTGACTCTGGAACAAAAGCAAAAGTTGAAACAAGTTTTCTTGGATTTCCAAGATCTCTTTGCGGTAGACTCATATGACTGTGGTCGCACTGACATCCACACAACAACAATCCCCACGGACCCTGGCATGACTCCTGTGTTTGTGAAGCAATATCGCTTGCCTCTCGCATCAATGGAGTCCCTTACTGAAATAATTAAGAACCTTGAGTCCCGGGGAATAATCCGTCCAGTCCACAGCACCTTCAATAATCCGGTGCTGGGGATATTGAAGCCAAACGGCCAGTGGAGACTCTGCGCCGACCTCAGGGAGCTCAACAAACGGGTCCATACTTCCCGATGGCCTCTGCCCTACATTGACCAAGGGCTGGCCCAGATCCAGGGGTCACAGGTATTCACTGCAATAGACCTGACCAATGGATACTGGACTGTGCCTGTCAGTAGGGAGGACCAATACAAGCTGGCTTTTACCTTTGGGGGCCAGCAGTACACCTGGACCCGGACTCCCTTCGGATACCTCAACTCCGGCAATGAATTCAACATTTTTCTACACAAGGCCATGCCTGACTTGGGTGCGAGGGGTAACCTGGCTTATGTAGATGATGTCCTCATCAAAAGTTCATCTGTGGAGGAACACATAGCGGAGATCCGTTATGTTCTGACACAGTTGAGGGCCGCCGGAGCAAAACTTTCCTTTCAGAAAGCACAGTGGTGTAGAACCCGTGTTAATTTCTTGGGGCATGAGATTACTCCTCAGGGCCTCTGTCCCCAAGAAAAGAAAGTGGAAGCACTTCAGAAACTGAAAGACCCCACAACTCTGCGGGAACTAAGGAGCCTCCTTGGACTGACTAATTACAGCAGAAAGTTCATTGAGGGCTACGCAGAGATCACCAGACCCCTGATTCATCTCCTAAAGGGGGGGGTCAAGTGGGAATGGGGTCCAGAACAATCCGAGGCAGTAAGACAACTCAAGAGAAGCCTCTCACAAGCGCCTTGCCTAGCTTACCCTGTCAGAAACAAGGAGTTCTTCCTGGAGACAGGGTTCTCTAATACGTGCTTGACGGCCGTATTATACCAAAAGCATGACAAGGTCAATAAAGTTATCTCCTATGCGAGCAAAACTTTATCCTCTGTGGAGGAAAAATTCAACGATTGTGAGAAGGCACTCCTGGCAACGGTGTGGGCATTGAAGAATTACAGCCCGTTTATCCAGGGGGAACACATCATAGTGGAGACTCCACACCAGCCTCTGCAATATCTCCAAAGTGACAGAATCCGGGCCGGAAATGTGAGTAATTCCCGAATTACTTCCTGGATTCTGTCAATGCAAGGCTTTCCTGTGGAGGTCAGATATGGCCAAAACAAGAAGACTCCACTCGCGCAAGGTCTGGCTGACTTGCATGATTGTGCCAGAGAAAACTGTCTCGAGGACGAAAGTCTAAAAATCAAGGACAACACGGAGGCATACCTTAATTCCCCACACAAAGTCTTTGAAGAGGACAAGTGTGAGGGAATGCCCACTGTCTATGTGGATGGATGCTCTTACCATGTTGACAACAACGGGGAGAAAAAACTGGTGGCTGGCGTAGGGAATGCATGGGTGAATGAGTCCCCAGAACCCTCCGCTGGATACAAAATTGGTCCCCGAAGTAGTCAGGTGGCAGAATTGATGGCTGTGCATCAGGCCATCCTCACTGCTGTCCAGCATCAACTCCGCGAACTGGTCATAATCACAGATTCGGATTATGTACGGAACGGGTTCGTGGAGCACCTGGTTAATTGGAAAACCAGAGGCATGTTATGTGCTAACAACAAACCCTTGAAACATGGGAAGTTGATCCAAAACATTGATGATCTGGTCACATCGAATGGGATGACCATCTACTGGAAAAAGATCAAGGGTCATTCCAAAGTAGAGGGACCAGACAAAACTGGAAATGACTTAGCTGATCAGCTGGCCAAAACCGGGGCCATCCAAGGGGATCTAATTGAGATTGAGTCCCTGTTGGGGGAAATCCAGGTCACCGCTATCACTAGGTCCCAGACAAATGCTCACAACGACCTCTCAATTGCACAATGGAGTAAGGAGACCCCTGATGCTGATTTGATTACTGCTCAGAAGGGGGATCCAATAATTGGTAAATTTTACCAGCACCTTGAGGACCCTGAGAACTTTCCCCTGACGGATACCGATTACATTGGGAAAGAGGACCTAAGATTGTTGATGAAATGTCCAAAAATGTTCCGGATCCAAGACAGTTTGTTGGTAAGGAAATCCAAAGCTGGCCACGATCAGTGGGTGGTTCCTACCTCATTCCGAAGCCTGATGTTAAGTCACGCCCATGATGCGGCCACCGCCGGTCATAGGGGGTTTCACACAACATTGGAAATCTTAAGAGAGGTTGCATACTGGCCACACATGGGCCAGGACCTCAACCAATATTTGAAGGGTTGTCTTGTGTGTGCACAATTTCAGCCGACATCCCTCACACACCGGGCACCTTTACAAAAGCGGGGGATGACACTGCCATGGTCAGATTTACAAATCGACTTTGTAGGCCCTGTGATTCGCTCGGCTAGGGGGAATAAGTACATGTTGACTGTGACATGCTTGTTTACCAAGTGGGTGGAATGTCTCCCAGCCCCAAACTGCAAGGCAGAAACGGCAGCTGCCTTGATGATTAACCACATCTTTTCCCGTTTTGGTCTACCTCAAAGGATTGAGTCAGACAGAGGTAGCCACTTCACCAGTGAAGTAATGACAAAGATGTGGGAGATACTGGGGGTCAAGAGAAAGCTGCATATTGCTTATAGACCAGCTTCTTCTGGGGCAGTAGAGAGATATAACCGGACAATTGTGAGCATATTAAAGAAGTTTGTGGCAGATTCTGGGCCAAGTTGGGATATCCGATTACCTCTGGTCCTAATGGCTATCAGATCTACCCCTTCATCTGCAACCAAAATGTCACCATTTGAGTTGATGACTGGGCGCAAGATGGTGCTTCCTCAGCATTTGCTCTACAGGACCCAAGAGCAGACACTGATAAATGCCTCCACTACTCATGAGTATGTGGAGAATTTAAGGAAACACCTCCAACATGCTTTTGCTTATGCTCAGCGGAATCTAGAAAGATCAGCTGATAGCATGAAGACCCATTATGACCTGAAAACTTCCAGGAAGGAATATCAGGTGGGAGACCGGGTCTATCTATACAACTTCCAAAGAAACCAGGCCAAGCAGCGCAAATGTTTGCCTACATGGAAGGGACCCTTTGAGATCATCGACAAGATCTCCCCTGTGGCCTACAAAATCCACATCCCCAAAGGTCCTTTGGCAGAGGGGGAAGACAAGTGGGTCCACATAAACCAGTTGAAGTGTTGCCATCCCAGGCACACTCTGCAACAACTGGAGGAATCCTCTGGAATCCTAGCGGGTACTGTCTCAGACTAATTCAGTTCCAATCATAAAACATACCACATCTAGTCTCTAACATACTGTGATTTGTATGAAACTGTCTCTTAGTCATACTGTTTTTATTAAAATAAGAATGTAATGTTTCGTTACGATAAAATGCATATGCTGCCCCACTATCTCAACAGTGGTGGAAAAAAAAAAAAAATTGTCTATGAGTAGATATTGCCGCTTTTGCTTTATCATCCTAGGAGAGATGAAACCATGAAGAATGACCAAGAAGGACGATCCGGAGACCGGGAACGAAGATCCAATGGGCCCAGTGGGCCGCCCAATACTCCCATCAGGACCGGCGAGGAGAACCGATCGATCCGACCGGATGGAGGAAAAGATGCTGAACTGTGCCATTTATCGGAAGAAGAGGAGAACTACATCCCAGATCTTGCGGGTCCCATTAGTGAAGGATCAGATGGCCACCGCAAGAAGGGGGGCTTGTGGGATGTATTTACCCATGCATCCGGGCCCTACCTCAAAACTGTGCAGTACTGGCATTGAAAACATCATAATGGCCAGAGCTCCCCAGAAAATGCACGGGAAAATCCCATTTTGCCTATATTGTGAGTTCAGAGATGCAATGCTGATTGCCAAATGCAACCTAGAATGGTGGGGAATTCATTTCTTAAATCTCAAAAATGGGTGCAGTTCCAGTACTCACCACTATCCAAAAGCCGGCAGTTTAAAACCACCCTGTGTTTCTCTGAAGGCAGGCTCAAACTGTCTATTTTAAACATTGCAACACATCTAAAAACTCACTGGACACCAGCAGACATTTGGTAGAATGGAGTTTTGTGTGCCTACAAAATCTGGGAAATGAAGAGCCCAGAACAATGCTTATAACAAAACTGGCTGAGCTATGGAGTCAGCAGTTTAAGTTGCACTGGATTTAAAGACACTAAAAAAAAATCTAAATGTTTAAATTGACTGAGTGACCTACTTTTGAGTGTCACATAGGTTGCAATTGTTTAAATGTCATAGTTTTAAACTTAGAATCAGCCTTCTAGCTGCATATGTAAAAATGTTTAGTTTTATTTGAATGCAGGAACTGGGGAACAAAAAGTGACATTTTATCTGAAACCTGGCTTAAGGAACTGAATTCTGCCTGGCAACTACCCCCATCAGGAGTGAAACTTGAGTCACAGCTGTGTTCCCAGGCCTAGCTGCCCTTTTGCTGCTCACACTAAGGATATGCCATCTATCTGATAATTGAATTACCTGTGCTCTGCAGGAAAGTGAACAAAGCCCTGTCCTGGCTCAGGCAAAGGTTTTATTGGCAGGAGTCGTAAATGGTCGTAAAAAGTGGCTTCCTCCTGAGGAAAGGGGAGGGGCATTGCCTGTGAGAGCAAGCTGGCTTGGCAGAACTGGAAAAACCAGTATTTCTACCTTGTGCTGAGAGGAAACCACACCCCTTTGGAGCCAGAACATAACTCTAAAAAGATGAATAACTCATAGAGCGGACATGTGAAAATTTTATAAATGATACCAGAATTCTTGTGATTTTTCTGCCCACAGTTTAAGAGGTTTTTAGAACCGGTGGTATGTTCAGGGGGGTTTTAGCGGAAAAGTGGATATTACTCTAAATGTATGCATGTTAAAAATCTGAAACTTCATCAGTTAATGTCCATATTCCCTGCGCACATGTATGTAAAGTTGGGTCAATGTCAGAAATTGAAAAATCAGTTAAAAAGTCAATTATGTGCCATTTCTGAATGCAAGCTCTTAGAAACAGCAGATTTGGACAGAGACATGGCTAAATTCAGCCACACCATGTATATGTAATTTCAAGCAACTGTGTAACTGTGAAATATGTCTTTTATTATCAAATATAGAATATGTGCAATCTGACAGAGGAGTGTCCTATCTGCGAGCCATAAAATGACATCCCTCTGACTCACAGTTCATTCCCCAATCAAATGATAAATGGAAGTTTGACCAATTAGAAGCTGAGAGAGAGGTAGGGTCAGTGATGCTAGAACACACCCACATTCTAAACACATAAAAGCAGACAGACAGGACAGATAGGGACCTTCAATTCCATCTGCAGCGGGACGCTCTGCCGGAAAAATCCATACGTTACCTCCATCAAACCTCCAGAGAGCCAAACTAGAGACTTCAATCTATCCAGAACTAGAGACCCAGACCAGAGAACCAGAGAGAGCTGACCCAGATCACTGTGAAGTGCAGAGACCAGAGGCGAGTTTAAAACCTGACCAGATCCATGGCGAGGCCCATTTCACTCAAGAATATAGTGTGAGTACCTAGAAACTGTGCAGAACCAATCTCCTAGTTAAAATAATATAATTCAATCTATTTGATCTAAGTAGAACTGCCTCCTAACTGTCACCTGTCATTTGTAAAGCTGTCACTTGTCATTTCCTAGTTGCAAGCTGCACTTGTCTTTTTGAACTTTAAAATTTCAAATCTGAAAAACGACCTTCACAAAATCGCTCATATCTCCGCAACCGTTTGTGCTAGAGACTTGCAGTAACTTTCATTTTGAAGCTGAGATCCTAGGCTTTCCTAGGACCCCAACACGATAGAGATAGTCCTTGTGGTTCCTCTGTAATAGCGCTCGGCGCATCCGCGAATTTTGCCGCGATTTGCAAATTTCTTCACGTGTAAAAAGCTGCTGCTGCTTGCCTTCCATTTGCCAGAAATTCGTTTAACCTGCTAACTATCCCTGCATCATTGCTAGTGTGAGCCTGGACTAATATTAACTAGATACCACTCACCCTGAACCTCTGAAAGGGAATTAAAAGCATTTCCAGCATATTTCTCATCCATTGCTAGCACATATCAAAGCATTTGGGCCTGTGTTTTCAAAACTCCTATCTGTTTTCTTTAAGCTTGCTGGGGTGAACTGAATTACAGTTGATTGCATTTCTGAGAACTGTGTGCTTCCTTCCATTTCCTTGCATTGCATCAAGGGGGGGAGTGAATAGCCAGAGAAAAGTGATTACATTGTTTGGTTGAAATCATATTGAGTATTTTCTGTACTGCATTCATTGAATATTGCATTTCCTTGAACCCTATAAAGCATTCTCTACCACATTATACTTCTGTACTTATTTACCAGTGTGCTACCTTATCCATTTCATCTCAACTCCTTAGTAATTATAAAGAAGTGTGCTAGTGCCAGATTCTCTGTTGTTAATCTTTATCATATCAGATTAAGTGTGATATTCAATTATTAATTTATTATAAAGTGTGATATATATATATATTTTAAATTATCAAATAAACCTTTTAAACTTGGAAAACAGAACTACTTCTTGGCTCAGTGGGGTCAGGGGGATTCCAAGAGAGGGGTGTTATATAGGGGTAGTCATCCAGCACGCATGAACTGGACATAAAGATATATCAATAAGGGTTTCCATTCAGTATCCGAGACTAGGCATTGACTTAGCTGTAGTGTTGAATTGAATCCTCTTACAACGTCCTGTGGGTGGCATCACTGGACAGTGCAGAAAGTGCTTGCGCCATAGTGATCCTTGCAAGAGCAGGAGGGACAGATGTGCTGGACCTTTCCATGGAATCCTGGCTGTCTTGTATGCTTGCTGGGAGAGATGGAAAATGGCATGATACCTTTGTAATAATGTTGTTGGGTGTGATATCACCCAGTTTAGCAGTCAGTTACTAGGAATGCTTGATGGGCAAGGTACCAAGGTCCCAAAGGGGGACTGTTCGAATGGCAGGCAGTGTCGCAGGTGACTGGGTTGATGGGTGGTTTTGTTTTAGAAGGGTTGGAAATGTGTATCTTTGCAGGCCTTTGGTTTCATGGTCTTTCTGGTTGAGCAAGGCCGTGGATGCCCACGTAGGTCTGGGCCTAGATTATTTTGCAATCAGTTTGCCTATCACCTGAGAGGTGCACTTCTGCCCATCATAGTGTGAGAGCAACATTTGGTGGAACACAAGGTACTTACAAAGGCCTTGCTACTAAAGCTCTGTTGCACATGTTCTCTGTGCGGCCAAGCCACCAGCAGCTTTTGGACTTGTGAGTTCTTTGTGCTGTGGATACATGGGTGTGGGGCATACTGACAGCAGTGATTGGTGATGTACTCTGTGATTTATAGTCTGTCCAGGATTCTTGCTGTTGCATGTTTCTGATGAATGTCCTACATTTCCTTTATTTTTTATTTTTATTGTTTTTTTATAACACTCCTAATACCATAATTGAGTTTGGTTTCCAACCGTGGATCCAGGATTCAAACCTCTGTTGCTCTGCGTGGTCTTGCTTCCAACGCCAGCACATTTCCCCTGTGCTATCCTCCATTCCCATGAAGTTCTTCCTCTTCCACTGTAGTGTCCCTTTTTGAGAGTTGTCACCTGTCATGCCTCATGATGTCTGTACAGTTCTATGGTGTTCAATGTGTGGATTGTGCATGTGCCTGCCCCATGCTATTCCGGGTGACTACAACTGTGTAGGATGTCTTTCAGTTGGGGTTAGTGGGAAAAGGGCCCATGGGTCAATCATGTACTCACTGTGGTCTTCCTAGCTGCCAGCTCTGACCTCTGCCTCCTCCAGGCCCGCCATGTGGAGTATGCTGCGCAGAATCTCCTTTCATGGCGCGAGTCGCAGGAGCTCCACTCTCCCTCCTCTAGTGGCTGCTGCCTCCCTACCGTGATAGTCTACCAGGGTGCAGACCCTGGCTTTGAGGTCATTCCACCTCTTCCCAACATCCTCACAGTTGCGTGGCACAGTACCTATAGCTGCCACCTTTTCCCAAATCTAACTCTAAATGGCATTTTTCTACTGGTGGGTGGTCTTTCGGCTTTATGACCCAAATAGCTCCACTGAATGAGCCACTAACTGCTCAGCGAACACAGGAATCTATGCCTTGTTAAATTCTGGCTTTTAAAGCGTCATTTCATGAACCTTGCCTTTTCCGTTGGTTCTGAGATGTTTTTGCAAACTTTCTGGTTTGCATTGCACTTCCAGAACAGTGATCTTGAGAGGATTGAGGTTTTTAAAATGCTTGCCAATGAACTTCCTATTTGCAGCATGACATTCGTTTGCTTGGTGCTAATTCCGCATGCCGAATTACCGTTCAGTAATTCCACAATATTACAATGGTTACTTACAGCTGTCTTATGTTTTTTTTTTTGGGTTACAACTATTAGTTGGTCCGCATACCAGTCTGCACCTGATTTGGTAGGTAGTTCCTCTCCGGACACAACAGTGGTAATGGTAATTCTGTCAGGCAGAAACATTTCGAGATTTACCACCCTACTTGTAACGAGGTCTTATGCCTTTTGGTCGTTTACTCTTCCTATGAGCAGTTCCATATTGATTGACCCCTGGTATTCACCATTTGCCACTACTCACCCTGCCCGAAATCCAATCCTTCCACTTTGTCGTGATATATCTAGTGACAACTCTTAACGTGGGGATTTCTTTCCCTCCCCATTCAAAACGTGCCACACGGAAATACTGTCATGTTCCATCCAGCCCTGCCTATAGGGCCTCATTACGAGTCCGGCGGTAACCGAGGCGGTAAAACCGCCTTGTTACTGTCAGACTTGTATAACCATTCTGCCTCCGTGATTCCCAGAATTACCGGAGTATTACAACCCTGGTTTTCCGGGAATCACGGAGGCGGAATGGTGTTAATCCCCATTCCAATTGAGTCCTATGGGACTCAATTGGAATGGGGATCATGGAAACACCGGCAGCATCTCGTAATGCTGCCGGTGTTTCCTTGTCCGCCTGCAGGCAGGCAGTGTTAAACACGCCAGGTCAAACCTAGCGGGAACATCACCTCCCGCCTGCAGGAGTCGATATCAGGCAGTCCGGAAACAAAGGTGGTGGCGGGTTTACCACCACCGTTATTTCCGGACCGCCTGATTTGTAATGAGGCCCGACTCTTATAAAACCACGCAGATCCTTCCCTCTTTGTCATGGACAAGCCAGGAACCAGGCTGGTGTACAGAAATAATATGTATTTATTCATCAATATGATCAATTAATAATGTGAAAAAAATCACTACATGTGCCCTTTCTCTTTGTCATTGAACAACTTCAATACAAAGACTAAGGGCCTCATTACACGGACGGCGGTAAGGGTTTACCGGTACCGGTAAGGGCACCGGTACCGGTAAACCCTTACCGCCTTACTACGAGGTCCCTTTGCGAGTAGGTACTTTAACGCCTGCTGTTTAGCAGGCGTTAAAAACCAACCCGCAAAGGGACCAGGGTGCTAATTACGGTAACGCAATTTGAAGCTCCGTAATTAGCGTCTTCCCCATTCCCATAGAGCCCTATGGGGCAAAAATGGGAATGGGGAAGAGCAATGGGGGAAGGGGGAATTACCGCCCCCCCCAACCTTGGAATAGGGCGGTAATTCCCCTTTCCACCAAGGTGGTGCCGGTATTTTACCGGCATGGACCAAGGTGCTAGTAGCACCTTGGTCCTCCGCCTACCGTGTAATGAGGCCCTACTGAAACCCTGCCTCAGCACACTGGCGAGGATGACATTGGGCCTCATTACGAGTCTGGCGGTAACTGAGCCGGAAAAACCGGCAGGTTACTGCCGGACTCGTATTACCATTCCTCATCTGTGATTCCCGGAATTACCGGGTCCTTACGACCCCGGTAACCTGGGAGTTCCGGAGGCGGAATTCTGTAGGTCCCCCTTCCCATGGAGTCCAATAGGACTCCATGGGAGTGGGGAAGTGGAAACACCGACACCATGTTGTAATGGTACCGGTGTTTCCATGTCCGCCTGCAGACGGGTGGTGTTAAACCCGGCAGGTCAGACCTGGCGAGAATGACACCTCCCGCCTGCAGAACTCGAGATCAGAATGGTGGTGGCGGATTTACCACCACCGTTCTTTCCAGACCGGCTGACTCATAATGAGGCCCAGTATCTTAGAGCATTACAAGATCATCAGCATTGACAACCCATGATGAAGTTTACATTTAAATCAAATGGAACATGTTTCTGCTTTCAAAGGCAATTTCCCACATGCAGCACTTTGTATATTTAATTTCCCTGCACACTTGAAATTAATAGTTTGAAAACACAACAGACTTTTGATAATGTTTTTGATTTATAGAACCCTTCTTCCTTTGGCCGTATGCAATTCAGAATCTCTCCTACCAGCAGTCAGTTTCTCACTCTCTGCTGAGAGTGTACATTTCAATTAAGGACTTCACTTTATTTCATTTAGCAAGACACCTTTCTGCCCCAACCCTAAAACCCCAGACATTCAGTTTATATTCTGCACCCCTCTGCTTAAAGTCCAGATCTGTGGCGTGATGAACAGTTAAGAATTGTGTTTTTAATGCATCCCTCCCTTTATGGAATGTTGGGGTTGGCAAAAATACATAGGAGTACACAATTGTGTTACAGGCTATATTTCTATCCACACTGGAACAATGTTGTTTGAATTTCAACAAAATCACTATGTGTAATTTGGCTATATGGGAATTAATTACATTATTGTTTAATACAATGCCAATGGTCTAAGCAGTTTGCCCACATCCACTTATTACAGGGAAGGCATTAACTCAAACATTACCCCAACATGCTTGGTTCTGTTGGACAAATTACTTAAATAGAATGGGCCTCATTCCGAGTATGGAGGTAATCATGGTGCTATTTGCGCCATGACTACCTCCCATACCGGGTCCGGGTCTGACCTGGTTCAATGGGGACTTACCGCTCCATTCCGCCCCTGAAGGGACCGGTAAGTCCCCATTGAAAAATTTATTCCCCATTCCCATTTGAGCCCCCATAGTGCTCAGTGGGAATGGGAAAGTAGCTAATAACGGTACCGCAATTTGCGGTACCCTTATTAGCTCTCTGGTCCCTTAGTGGCTCCTGCTAAGGGCGCCTGGTAAAACCAGGCACCCATTGCAGGACCCACTAAGGGACCTCAGAATAGGGCGCAAAGGGATACCCGGCACCGATGTCCTTAATGGTGCCTGGTATCCCTTTGCGCCCACCTCGGAATGACGCCCAATGTCTCTACTTTTGGGGCACAGGGAAGACATCAGCCATTCTGGACACTCTTTTGTGGAAAAACAGGTGTCTGGTCAGGTACTTCTGTCATAGATAGCCACCAGCATTCATCCCTCACTTTCAGTATTTCCACCAAGATGATTTTAGGCAGCTTTCCCCTTCTTCCGATTGTGCTACACTTTATAATCTCTACACCACAACCCCAAATTATTAACATTAGGGGGTTCCAGCTTACTGCATCTTGATTCTGATTGGACACCTACGGCCCTATACTTCCCCCAAGTCCTAACCTATGTCTGTGGATAGGCTGCTGGAGCTATAAGGTTTAGATTAGGGGAAGTATCAATCAACCCACTGGGATTTCTATTTTTACACATGTCCATTTTTTCTCAAATGGTCCTACATGAAAAAATCTTTTATTTTACAAATAAGTGCTAAATGGTATATATATATATATAGTCCGTCTACACATGGCATACTTAATGAAGTGGCTCGCATTTCAGCACAAGGTTGCAGATGCAAACAACCGTTTTTCACAAGTTACTCAAACATGATCAAAGACAGGATCACCAAATTGTACATACAGTTACATGATTCACTAAACTACTACCTCCCCAAATGTCTGTCTGCTTTGTAACATTTTCTGGGGATGGAAAACAACAAGGAGAACAGACTACCCCTATCTTTTTCATGCACTTACTAACCTTGGGCTAGGACACTCTATTCTCAGATTGAATTAAATATATGCACCTTCACCAGAAATCTGTTAAAAAAACAGTTTAATGATTCACTATTTTATTTGTAAAACAGTTCAAATAAAGAGGAATAGCTGGATCTTGTTCTATTGTGATTGGAAAATAACTTGTTGGAGAAATGTGTGGTTCTTGTTCTATTGTGATTGGAAAATAACTTGTGTTGTGGTATAAGGTAAGACAATGTTGACACTTGTGTGGACTAACCTCTCAGTGTGATTGTTTTATCAATTATGTGTATTACCACTTAGGAAATGTTGGGGCATATATGTGAAATTGTAAGTGGACAGTACACAAGGGTTCATTATGTGAACTGTTTTTACCCAAAAATAGCTAATCATTATAGTGTTTTTTTTATAGATTTCTGGTGAATGTGCAGATGATTTAAGTCAATCGTAGAATAAAGAGTCACAGCCCAAGTTTACTAAAAGCATGAAAAAGGGAGGGGTAGTCAATTTTCCTTGTTGTTTCTATTGTTCTGATTTTTCCCTCTACGAGACATGCCCATGTTATCAAAAAGTGGGAAGTACACATACTACATTCTATACATTTTCTGGTTGTAGCTCTAAGTTCCCAAGGTCAAATTGTAATGATAATTACACCAACACATTGGCCGCGTGATCCATTTTTCAATGATACATGTCATATTTTTGTAAGCATCACGGTTCAAAAGTTAATGGGCAAAATGGGATTCCTAACCTAAATCTATGGCAAAGTGTTATGCAGGCTGTACCATATGCCCCACATGTAGGCTCCCACCATTCCACTGCCAATGCCCTTTCAGGTCCTGAACATCCAGGTTCAGGTTCTCATCAACCCGATCCATCTCCCACTCGTATACCCCCACTTACCCATTTAGGGCGGCAGCAACATGGTGATCATTGGCAGCACACATGGAGGCAGCCTATTGGATATGGGTGCCCGAAATCCCTGCGTCCATTCCTCCATTGGCAACTGCCTTGGCATCTCGCGGCTGTTCGGCGTAGCCTCCGGCCCAACTTGCTTCAACATCACATGACCCGGAAGGCCCGGCCGGCTGTTGTTACTGCAGATCATGTGGTATGGAAGCGTTTGGGGCCGCGCGTCAAGTGACGCAATGACCTGACTGGTCCTATTCATTCAAATGCTGCGAGGGAACATCTATACAGTGCTTCACAGCTGAATTGATTCGGCACTGTATGGCGTTCCTGTTTCTTCAATCACGGTACAGATTTTCATGGATTTCTTCTTGTCACGCCCTTGGATTACGATCTGCCTTCTTGTTTGTTACCAGAATACTGGACTGCTTACTGGCTTCCTTCAGATCATCCCTCGGATTTGTTGTGCTCGTTTGGTTTCTGACCTCGGAACTCTTTTCGGATTGCCTACGGATGAGCCTACTTTTTGCTATGCTTGAGCTCATCTTTCCAGCTCACCCAGGTATCCCAGTGCGGGTCCATCCGGAGTGCCGCCCAGTGTGCTACACCACTTGCTGCTGCCAGTCAGACACTGTAGTTGTTTGGAACACCTCCTATCCTGTTTGTCCCAAACTCAGGGTTTGGTTGACACCTGGTTTCCCTCCACCTTGGTAAGCCCCTTTAATTTTCTAAAGTTATGATTTAGTCATCGCCTGTCTTTTGCCACTGTACTTAACCCCTTGCTTGCCTTACAGCGGTTGGGGGGTTTACGGCATTCCTGGCTCCTGGAACACCTGCACTTAATACCTGTGGCCTCAAGGATTGCACAGGGAGTTGTTTGGTATCTCCCTGTGTGGTACTTGGAGATGGAGGCCCTCATAGTCTTCATGACCATCAAGATATAACACAAAGAAATTACATGCTCCTCAGTCCTTCAGTTTCACATTTAAGTTTCATTTACCTTCAGGACATACAATCTGGGCATCTGCTGCTTTTGTTGACCTTTCTTGCAAATAATCTACCAGCCTTTTTTCTCCCAGTGCCAGAGGGTCCTCTTGTTTGTCTTCGAGAACAGGCCCCCATAAAATGCCTTTGTGGTCACTGTCTGAGTTTTCTGAAAAGAAACTGAAGCCATTTCTCAGAAAAACGAAACTAGTGTTTGAATGTCACAATGACATTACAAATTAGGCATTTTGTTCATTTTAATATAATTGGGAGTGCCATCAAAGTCCGTTTTTTTAATCATGATATGTTCACATTACCCGAGCAAGGGACATTGTTACTCCATGTGTTCATTATTCTAGTTTGCAAATGCACAGATTTTCACTATAGCATTTTCTGTATCTGCAAATGCCACCCTTTCAAAGGAAAGTAGGCCTCAGATTTTAAGCTCTGACAATTGCACGCAAGAACCACTGAGTAAGTGTATGCCTCTTTCTTTAAAATCAGCATTCTGGGATGTGGCTGATGAACATGAAATGCTACTTGTTTTCAATATGGCAGTCATCACTGTGTGTTTTGGGCCCAATGCAAGCAAATGCAGTTTCCTTTTACCTTGGTTTAAAGATACCCGAGCGCCCCTCCCTGCTCTTTTCTTTGCAGTCTCTTTCCACAGAAGGAGCTGGGAATAGTGGGGTTTTGCTTTCTTTCATGTGAGTCGGCAATGTTTCTCTATCTACATTGACAGGAACAGCCCCTCATTGGTGGTCTCGCTTTCATTCTACCTGGTCCCTGGGATGCGGAAGGGGCCTCCTTCTCCTTTCTTTCCTCTTGCCTCTTCCTTTTTGATTTCCTAAATCTGTTCGAGACCCCCCTTTTCCCCAGGCTGGAATGGAAGTACGTTAAGGATTACAAAGTTAGGAGGAAAAAGGGTTATTACGTATTTGTGGTTAAACATTATTTCCCCGAACAACATTTCAGAGCAACACATAACTTTTTCCATCACAGACAATGTTCTTTGACAATCATGAATCATAAATCATCCTTTTAATTGAACTAATCACCTGTGATCTATTTTAGTTTCTGATCTTACCTTCATTCCTCAGATGGTTCCATTGGCTCTAACTTCAGGGAGTCCTCAATCATCCTTAGAGCTTGTCTGGAATGACCACTTTTTAACTGATTGATGTGGACCTGTTTCTCTGACCTCTTTTCTCCTTTTGGGTTGCAGATCCTATAGGTAGCAGGTAAAATTGTGTCCATAATTTCACAACCACCAGGCCAAGATGGAAAAAACTTCTGTTCCTTGGTTTGGTTTCTTTGGAAATAGTATAGGTAAACCGTGTCACCTACCTCATACTCCTTTTTCGTGGTCTTTAGGTCATAGCATGATTTCATTCCTTGCAGCCGACTTCTCTAAGTTGCACTTGGCATACGTAAAAAAAAAGCATACTGGAGAGGTTACCCTAGGTTCTCAATGTGCTCATGAGTAGTGGATGCTTTAATCAGTGGCTGCTCCTTAGTTCTATAGAGCAGATGCTGAGGTTACATCATTTTTCATCTGCGCATGATCTCAAAGGGAGACATCTTGACTGCAGAAGATGATGTAAACCTAATAGCCATCAGGACAAGCAGAAACCAAATGTCCCAACTGGGTCCAGAGTCAGCCACAAACTTCTTCAGTATGCTTACAATTGTTTTATTGTATCTCTCAACCACACTGCTCGATGCCAGCAGTAGGCAACGTGGAGTTTCTTCTTGACCCCTAGTATCTCCCACATCTTGGTCATCACTTCACTGGTAAAATTACCTCCTCTGTCTGACTGCATCCTTTGTTGGAGATGAAAATGAGTGAAGATGTGGTTGATCATTAGCGGGGAAGCAGTCTCTGCCTTACAATTGAGGGCAGGAAGACATTTTACCTACTTTATAAACAAGCATGTTACAGTCAACATATACTTGTTTCCGCAAGAGGTGCAAATCATTGGCCTGATGAAATTGACTTGAAAATCTGACCAAGGCAGTCTCATTCGGCTTTTTTGTTGGGGATCTCTGTGTGTGTGGGAATGTGGCTGAAACTGTGCACACAAAAGACATCCCTCAAGATATATATTTATGTCCTTGCCAATGTGAGGCCAGTATGCAATCTCACACAAGATCTCCAACGTCATGTGAAAATCCCTTTGACAAGCAGTGGCTGCCTCATGGGAGTGATTCAACATCACACTGCAGAATGAGGAAGGTACCACCCACTGGTCACATCCAGATAGGGATCTCCGTACCAACAAACTGTCTTGGATTTGAAACCTTTTGGAAAATTTTATCAACTCCCGGAGATCATATCTACCAGTGTAATCTGATTCTGTTAGAGGAAAACTCACCAGGTCTTGAATGTGGTGAAACAATTTTTCAATAATGAGGTCCTCCTATTGTGCGGTGATCAAATTAGCATCCAGCGCATCTTTACTCTACTGGCCAGTTGAGAGTTCACTGTTGTCATGAGTTTGAGACCTGGTTACAGCAGTGATTTGGATGTCACCCAGCCGGGTTTTACATCTCCACAAATAACCCCTGCAGAGCTTTGGGTTTAGCCAGCTGGTCAGTCAGGTTTGTCTTATCTGCTCCCTCCATGTTAGAATTATCTGTTATCTTTTTGCACTATATGGCCATCACATTAGATGTCACCAGATCATCAACTGACTCTATAAGTTTCCCATGCTTTAAGGAATTATTGTTAGCACACAGCATGCCTTGATTAATCCAGTTTATCAGGTATTCCACATAGCCATTCCTAACATTGTCAGAGTCAGTGATTATCACCAGTCTTTGAGTAGGTGGTGTCCTGCAGTGAGGATGGCTTGATGAACGACCATCAACTCTGCTACCTGACTACTTAGGTGTCCTATTTTGTAACCAATAAACTAAGGAATGAAGGTAAGCCCAATGCGCAGTCCCAAAAAATGGGTAAAAGGAATGGTTCAAAAAGTCTAAATTGTAGAAAAACAGTTCAAGAAGTCCAAATTGTAGAACACAATCATATGCTTGAGTGAAATTTATTGTTCAAAAACAGTCAAGTGTTTGCTCATGAGTAGCCGCAACCAACACGTGTTTCGACCTAACTGGTCGTTATTAAGGCTGTGACGTATTGATTAAGAGAACAAATGCACATTACATAAGAGAAAAATACAAAGCATCACAGCATAATAAAAGCAAAATAAATTTGTAAGACAAAGTCATACCAATGTGATGGTTAGATGATACAGGTACGAAGAATGAGAATGATCCATGAGCAAACAAATTGAAAAATGAAGGAAAAACCCAATTAGTTGAAGCACAATGGCCGTTAGTGACGGAAACAAAATCTCACAAAAGTCCAAATGATGTGCATGCAAGAAAATTGTATGAAGCATACCGTGTATCCAGATGAAAAAAATTGTAAAGTGTCATAATAATTAATGTATAGTGACTCAGGAGGAATATCTAAAAGAGGAAAAGTAAGATCTTCAATATAGTACTTAAAGTGGGTAGTGTGATACAAAATTAACAAAGTTAATTTGTAAGCGAAACTCACCACTATAGTTAAATCTTTGGTTGAACAGTGGATATTAATATCTGTGTAACGGAAAAACAAAGACATGAGATTCTAATTGCAAAAATATGCATAATTTAGGGGTTTTGAGAGGGTAAATAATAAAAGTTGTGCCTATTTTGCATTGATGCTACGAAAAATACGGGAGTTCGATCCCCATAGCCAAGTTCGTAAATGCGCCCAATCATAAGTGAGTTTGTGGCGTTGGGGCCTCTAAGTAGGTTTAGACTGGCTTGCGGTCTGTATGAGTCGCGCGCGTGACGTCACATGCACATTGTGCGCACGACATCACACACGCGAACGTCACACCTGACGCAATTCGCGTCACCTTCAATCTGCATGTGCAAACAAAGACACGTTGTCCAAATGTAGTGTGAATGCAAGTACAAAATAAAGCGAATAAAGGTAGTGGAGCCAAGACCACTTATGGAGATGCTTGGTATGAGCAAAAATATTACGCGCGACGTCACAACGCGAACGTCGCGCATGACGCAAGTTGCGTCACCTTCAATCTGCATATGTAAACAAAGAAGCATTGTCCATGTACAGTATAAATACGAGTGCAAAATGGAGCGAATAGGGGTGATGGGGCCAAATTTTTAGTATGAGCAAAAAATATTGTGAAATTCGCAGCACATCATGATATGTGTTTATAAATGTGGCTTCAGTTGCCTGCATAAAGATTCATAGTAATGCAATGACGTACCTGGAAGGCAAATGTTTTTGCTGACATAAAATGATCAATAGAAGGTCAATTCATACTTGTGTTTGCAAATATAAATATGATTGTAGAATATTGAGAGTGCGTTGGTAAGTAATCATAAACATGAACAGAAAAGCATTGTTAGGGAAACAGTAGGTCATAAGTGATTGACAATACTTGAAACAATATTCTCTTATCAAATCTATAATACAATATCATGATAAAAACCAAAAAATTACAAATTGAATCCATACAATTGAGAAGACAAAATGTGCAGAACATTGTTCTTGTTTGAATATCCAGCAATAGTTTTTAACACTGGCAGGGCACCTGGAATCACAGAAATGTGTATTTTGTTGAAATGATCAAATACAACATTAGCGGATAGAAGCAGAATGTAACAATTTTAAGGAACATCAGTTAATGATAATACTTATAAAAAGACATGCATTTCATGGTCGCTGTTTAGGCCAATAGTGGTGCATCTGAAATGACAAATAAGCTTACTTTCTAATTGCCTTAGTTAATGCATAGACTGCCACCTCGTTTGCCAGCTATAGCTTTTGCAAGGCCCAAAAATCATATATCAGATTTGTCATCTAACTGGTGTTGAGTTTGGCAATGCGCAGCTAGTGGCAAATTAGCACCTGTTTTGTTGAGACTTGAAAGATGTTCTCTAATCTGAATCCGTAATTGCCTGATCGTACTCCCTATGTAAAGCTTGTTGCAATCGCATATAATTGCATAAACCACATATTTAGTTTTGCAATTAATATATTCCTTGATTGCAATTTTCGTGCCATTTGGATCTAAAAAATGTTTGCAATTAGAATAAGCATATTTGCACTGGTTACAGTTACCACATTTGTTAAATCCCGCTTGTTGCTGCAGCCATGTCGTAGGCCTTACAACACTAGGGGGATCAAAAAATGAAGGGCTCAGTCTGTTCCGAAGGGTATTTGCTTTAGTAAATGTGAATTTGGGTCTCTCAGAGATGAACGGTGTTAAATCTGAATCCAAATGTAAAAGGTGCCAATGTTTGGAAGCCAATTTGAATAAGGAAGATGAGTTGGATGTATACTGAGTGATAACAGAAATAGGCCTGAGTTGTTTGTCCGTGGTTGGTTTGGAACCTAATAACTCCGCCTGAGTTGTTGCTAAATATTTGTGAGAAGCTCGATTTAAAATCGGGGCTGGATAGCCCCGTTGTTTAAATTGCTTGGTCAATAGTTTGCATTCATTTATGAAATCACTATCTTTGGAACAATTCCTCCTTGCTCTATAAAATTCACCATTCGGAATGTTGAGTGTTGTTGCTTTTTGGTGACAGCTTTGGGCGTACAATATAGCATTGGTTGCTGTCGGTTTGTGAAAGGTTTTGGTTTGTAGGACATTGGGCCTCATTACACGGATGGCGGTAGGGATTTACCGGTACCGGTAAAATACTGGTACCGGTAAATCCTTACCGCCTTACTACGAGGTCCCTTTGCGGGTTGGGGGATTTAACGCCTGCTTTTTGCAGGCGTTAAAATCCAACCCGCTAAGGGACCAAAGAGATAATTACGGTACCGCAAAATTGCGGTTCCGTAATTAGCGCCTTCCCCATTCCCATAGAGCCCTATGGGGCAGAAATGGGAATGGGGAAGGGCAATGGTGGAAGGGGGATTTACCGCCCCTCCAACCTTGGAATGGGGCAGTAAATCCCCTTTCCGCCAAGGCGGTGCCGGTATTTTACCGGCATGAGCCATGGCGCTAATAGCACCATGGCTCACCGCCTACCGTGTAATGAGGCCCATTGTCTTCAATAAAGATTACAAGGTCTAAGAAGGTGATTTGTGTAGAGCTAGAATGCCCGGTTAGAGTGATTCCAAAGTTGTTATTATTGGTACAGGTAACAAATTCATCAAAAGAAGTGCTGGTGCCATGCCATATTATAAGAATATCATCGATATATCTTTTCCAACACAACAGTTTGTCATGAAATTGCGGTTTGTCTAGAATATGAGTTTCTTCAAAGTGAGACATAAAAAGGTTTGCCAGCGAAGGTGCAAACTTGGCGCCCATAGCAACGCCTTTGGACTGTAGGTAATAAACATCATTGAAGAGACAGACATTGTTGGAAAGGGCAAATTACAAAAAAGATTTAATCGTTTGGAGATGGCCATGATATGATACAGATGAATTCCGAAATGTATAATCAATTGCTTGGATAGCCAGGTCATGCCTGATATTGGAGTACAATGCCGTAACATCTAAGGTTGCCAAGCAAAAGGTAGGTTGCCACACTATTGTTCGCAGGTATTGTAATACTTGTGTACTGTCTTTGATATAACTGTTCATTTTAATAACAAATGGTTGAAATACTTCATCTAGATATTGTGATATTGACTCAGCAACCCTTCCGATGCCACTCTTTATAGGCCTGACTTCCGGAAGATCTGTAAAGTGCTTATGAATTTTTGGCAAAAAATAAAGAGTGAGCATCGTGGGTTCTGTGATGGTCAAAAATTCTTTCTCTTTGTCAGTAAGAAACCCAGAAGCATACCATTGGTCTATAAGAGATAGTAAGTCAGCAACAATTTGTTTGGTAGGATTTCCGTTGAGCCTAATGTAACAGCCTGGTGTATTTAAATGCTTCATAGCCATTGAGATGTAATCCTCTGTGTTTAGTATGACAATATTACCACCTTTGTCGGCTTCCTTGATTGTGATGGTTGGATCTGATTTGAGTTGTTTCAAAGCTTTTAATTCTTGAGAGTCTAAATTTGAACGAGTGGGTGTTTTAAATGGTCTGTCCATCAGTTTATGTATATCCTTGACCATAGCCATATGAAAGGTAACACTAATATTATCTGGGCCAAAGACCAGGGTAATTTTAGACTTAGGTGTAAGTTCAGTGATGTCCAAATGTCTGGATTGTACACCTAATACCCACATTACTTGTTCTCTGTCAGGTGGTAAATCTGTTGTGAGGCATAAAAGTGTCTCAATGTGACAAATATCTTGCATAGTGTGTTCACTAAGAGCAGTTACTGGTGGCTTGGAAGAATTGGTTTTGACTTGAGTAGCGAAAAATTTCTTTCGTTTCAATTTCCGAGTAAATTTAAAAATCTATTTGGAATTGAACATAATCAATCTGATTTGATGGAGCATAAGGGAGTCCTTTGTTGAGAACTCTGGTTTGGTCTTTGGTCAGGGTCAAATGTGATAAATTAACAACTAGATTAGGAACACTTATCTCGTCTGTTGCTTCCTGGCATTGGCCCTTGTCAAGATGCTTGTGTGGCCGGACTCTTGGTTTGGGTTTGCCTCCCCTGGTACTCCTTGTGTGGAAATAGTTATTGGCGTACTTGTGGAGAGAGGATCTCAAAATTGAACTTGTTTGGTGTTGCCAATTGGTTGGCTGCCCTTTTTGTACCGTCTGATCTGTTCTAAAAAACCCTTCCCACTAAAAAACCCTTCCCATTAACTGTAGTGGTGTCTGATTTTGCCGGCTCGAGACTAGGGGATTGTGATCACCATCTGATTCAGGGTCCAAACTAGTCGCGCTAGTATTTGATGTACTACCTCGTGATCTTGAGGGAGCCGAGTCATATTTTCTTTGAAACCAACAGAGGTCACAAGGGTATCATTGTAAAGGCTGGAGGGGGATCTTCTGTACTCCTGCCCTTTATATGGCAGAGTAGAAGCACAGAGCACTCCAACCAAGATTCTCTAAACGGTAGCTATGGATGAGCAATCAAGGCTTAAGCTCTCAGGAGGTGATGCGAGCTGGTTCTTAAGTATAGTGTAGTCCGCAAGCCCCCACAAAGGAATGTCCAGACGCTATGTTAGTTATAACACAGCTCTTTATATAATTAAGGTTCAGAATATATACACAAACAATAACACACTTTGTGCTGAGGGAATACAATAATGATAAAAATGTATAATATCTATGTGGTACCACAGTTGACTCTTGACTCCTTTAAAATGCACCAACTGCTGATAGTTGTAAATGACAAACAAGTTTAATAGCAATATCAACCAACACCATATAGGGGAGGAAAACAAGTTGGGTTAAACAATTGGCTAAATACTTTGTCCCTACCACCAGACACAGTTCTGTGTGAGGATCCCCTGGACAACCTGCACATAAAGTATATTAACAAGCCCAAATCATATATTGTTTAGCAGAGTCTTGTTTCCTTCTACAAATATTCTACCACCCCAATGTATGTGGTTTAGCAGAGTTACTTGATGGTTCGTCGATGGATCCTTCTTGAGTGAACTCTCTTTAAGGCAGGAGCCACGGATCATCGAGATTCCTCAAGGAAAAGCTGAACAATGTCATTGAGGCAGCAACTTCGATCCTTGCGGAGCTCGTCAATGGTCGGTCGTGGACGTCCTGCAAAGATGAGGCATGTGGTGCACCTCGATGATGAGAGTTTGTTGCTGCAGAGCAGATTGATGAAGAACGTAGGCCCAGCAAGGACATCGTCTCGTCGGCATTTGGTGTCGGTGATCGGGACTCGACCACGACTGGCTTTCAGATCTTCGTTGGTGTCTTTGTGGACTTCGGGTGGTGGGAAACCCACTGGCAGTTACTCCTCGGTTCGTCAGCGACCTTGACTTTCTCTGGCAGGGCAAAGTGGTTGACGGGGATGAGCAAGGGAGTCCTTGATTTCAAAGTGTCTTAGGCAATGGAGCATTGTGGCTCCGGTCGATGAGGTTACATCAATCCTCTGAACCTCGTCGATGGTGATGGTCATCAATGGCCTCGACGTCCTGGCGCATCACTTCAGATTCCTAGGCGGTCCCCATCTACAGTCGGTAGCCTTTCGAGGACTGACTTCCAGGGAGCCTTGGTGAAGGTTTGTTGGTGTACAATGTTCCCTCATAGCTTGGGAAGCGGTCTACTAGCCAGGTCCTCTCTTGGATCAGTTCTTGGAGACACAACAGCTTTCAAATTGTGTTAAAGGAAAGCAGCATCAAAGCCTTCTTCTTCTTGCTGGGTTTCAAGGTAAGCATAAAGTTTTGACTTCAGCTTCTGAACAATTCCAGTAAGTGAGACGTCCCCAGATATACTGTTCTGTCGCTTATTCACACTTCTGAGCCATGCTCAGCCAGCCAATTATTCAGAAGGGCATTCAGCAGGGAGGCAATCAGGCTCACAGTGCATTCAGGCCATTATTCTCCATCCAGACACTCACAACAAGGAATGTGGATTGGGACAAGCACCCAGCCTTTCAGCACACAACACTGCATTCATACCAGTTTCGGGCAGGGCTGTCTTATTGTGTCATACACCAGAAACCAGACACCCATAACATGAAATATATATTGGCCACACACTCCATTATCCCAGGTCCCACTCCAAGGACGTACCCACAACATGCAGTCATTGGGAAGGGAC
Organism: Ambystoma mexicanum; assembly: GCF_040938575.1. NCBI lineage: Eukaryota > Metazoa > Chordata > Amphibia > Caudata > Ambystomatidae > Ambystoma > Ambystoma mexicanum. The sequence goes on from NC_090923.1 coordinate 703,221,526, forward strand.
TTCTTCACAATACCATATATGGAACTTCCACCCAACAGCCAGTCAGGGGAAGGGACAGAGTCAGGGATTCCCAGGACTTTGGGAAAACAAGGTAACAGGCAATGCTACCTTGAGCACCACACACCGTGGGTAATAATAAGAAGCGCTCAGATGTCTGAGGGTTTGTTGCATATTATTATTATTATTATTATTATTATTATTATTATTATTATTATTATTATTATTATTATTATTATTATTATTATTAATGGAAAGCAAGGCACCACAGGGGCCATCTTGTCTCCCATCAGGACTCAACTGATTCCAATGGCAGGTTCTGGGTATCCCAAAATTGAGATACTCAGAGCATCTGTCAAATTCAGCATGGAGCTTCACGAGCTCATACCTTGCTCTGTGAGTCACACATAGGTGCCCAAAAACATACACTAGGGGTAAAGGATTGTACCCCCACCCATGGGTCCCTTACGGGTATCCCAAGGGTCTGTTCACCATAACCAAAAAGAGGAAGAGCTGCACTGCCAGGAGTCCCAAATGGACTCCTGTGCAGAAAACAACACAAAACACACATGATAAAGGAGTACAGGGCAAGGACATGGAGGCCATGTCACTCCAATTCATTTCCAGCATTACAATAATTTACCTAGATATTCCCAATGCCAGCCACTAGTTATTTTCCCCCATTATTGTCAACATGATATGAACGGTTTATAGTCAAAAAACAGAATAAAAAAATCTCGAAAAAAAAAATATCGAATTGAACATCTCGAAAAAAAAATCTCGATTTTTTTTTAATACGTTTTTATTTCGAAATGGGGGGTTCCCCGCCCCCAACCCCCCTTTTTTCATTTTTTTTTATTTTACCCTTTTTTTATACTTACCTGAACCCACAAATACATATAAATAAATAAATAAATAATTCGAGATTTTTTTTTCGAGATTTTAAATTCGAGATTTTTGTAATTCGATATTTTTTTTTCTGTTTTTTGACCAACCACCGTCAGGTATGCCTCCATATTGTCTTTGATCATTAGACGTTCATCCTCTTGAGCACAATCATGCAAGCCAGCCAATCCTTGAGCTAGAGGACTCTTCTTGTTTTGGCCATATCTGACCACTGTAGGAACGCCTTGCAAGGACAGAATCCAGGAAGTAATTCTGGAATGACTTACGTACCCTGTTTGTATCCTGTCACTTTGCAAATACTGCAAAGGTTGGTGAGGAGTCTCTACAATGGTTTGCTCCCCATCGAAAAACGGGCAGTAATTGTTCAATACCAATGCCTTTTCCAGTAGTACCTTTTCAGAGTCTTTGAATTTGTCCTCCACAGAGGACAAAGATTGTCTCGTATAATAGGTTACTTTGTTTACCTTGTTGTGCTTTTGGCACAATATCGCTGTCAGGCAGGTATCTGCAAACTTAGTCTTCAAGAAAAACTTTGTATTCTAAATGGGGTAACCCAAACAAGGAGCTTGGGAGATGTTTCATGTTCAGGACCCCACTCCCACTTGACTCCGGCCTTTAATAAATGGTCCAAGGGTCGAGTGACCACTGTGTAGTGTTCAATAAACTATCTGCTATAATTAGTGAATACAAGAAGGCTTCTCAATTCTTGCAGAATAGTACGGTTTTTCAATTTCACTAAGGCTTCAACATTCTTTGACTGGGGGTTGAGACCCTCAGGGGTGGTTTTGTGCCCTGAAAAGTTCACTCAGTTCTTGAGCCATTGTGCCTTCTGAAAGGACAGTTGTGTTCCAACTTCTGCAACGGGATCAGAACATAGCGAATTTCTGCAATACGTTCTTCCAAAGTTGAGCTCTTTTTCAATACATCATCCACATAGGCCAGGTGTCCCCCTTCACCCAAATCGGGCATGGCCTTATGCAGGAAGTATTGAACTAATTTCTGGAGTTTATATACCCAAAGGGTGTTAGGGTCCACATTTATGTCTGCCCACCTAAAAGTAAGGGCATGCTTGTATTGGTCATCCATACTCACAGGTACTGTCCGGTATCCATTGGTCAAATCAATGGCTGTGTACACTTTTGATCCTTGGATCTGTGCCAGCCCATGATCGATGTAGGGAAGTGGCCATCTTGACATGTGGACCCGTTTATTCCGCTCCCTCAGGTCAGCACATAGTCTCCATTGTCCATTTGGGTTTAATGTCCCCAGTGCCAGGTTGTTAGAGATACTGTGGATGGTAAACATTATCGTAAGGAATTCTAAGTTCTTAATAATCTCTGTGAGTGACTCCATGGATGTGAGAGGTAACCAGTATTGTTTATCAATCACTGGAGCCACCTCTGGGTCGGTGGGCATGGTGGTTGAATGAATAGATATATGTACACAGTCACATGAGTCTACTGAAAAGATATCCTGGAAGTGCAGGAATACCTAATTCAGTTTCTGTCTTTGTTTGTCGGTCTCACAGGCATCAGCGAGAATGATCCGTTCTTTAACCATCTTCCTGAAACCTCGAAAGATTTTGGGCGTGGCTATTTCAGCAGTATCCTCCAGTTGTGTGGTGAGATCTCTTTTTATGGTGTTAACATGGACAGGAGCTTCCATGAATTCAAGGTACCCGTTATTAACTCTCAATACCAGCTCAAACTTCCTGATGTCACAGCTTACGTCTTCCACCACCCCTTAAGGGCATGAAGAATACACCCAGAAATTCCTGTCTTGATCGATAAAAATCTGTTTGTGAGGAATACCGTCTTTTGTGTCGAGACAGATGTTTGGAATTGATCCGATGATTTAATTACCTAAATCAATAGAGTAATGTTGTGCATCAACCTTCAATCCAATAAATATGTCTGCACTCAAAGTGATACTTTGAAGGTCGCTGTTATCCACCAATATTCAATGGTGTCAACCTCTCCTCGCAATTGAGCTGACCAGAATGCTTTTTCAGGGTTGTCAAAGCCCATGGGGTTACCCCCCAGTCAGGACCTTACTTTGTTGTTGATTAGATCAGATTAATTGTGATCAATTTAATATGTCACCAACAAAATAAAAAATGTCTCTAACGACTCAACAATTATGTTCTATAATTGGCAAACATGAAAATGGTTACCCTTTAAATGTGCTCCAGCGCCCATTGATATGAAATCCTTAAAATGGAAAAAATCACATGACTTCAATTGGAAATTGATATTACTCAATTTATCTTGAAAACATTGCCCTATGGTGATTACACGTGTTTCGACGTATCCAACGTCTTTTTCAAATCAGGGCTACATAATTCATAAATGATAAATTAATTTACAAGTCAGATATTATAATAGGCAAAAAAGCACAAATTAAATGATCAACAAAATGAAATAAAATAGCCATTGATGTGAAACACAATAATTACGAATCATTGTACATTCAGTCAAAGTACAAAGAGAAAGTAGAAAGATATTTGAGAACAAATGGCCATGTTCGGGAGGGGGAGAGGGGTAGGAGGTTTGTGGGAATTAGAGAAAGATCACAAAAAAGAAAAGAAAAAACAAACATGTTAATGCAAAAATAGGTGAGATTCATGGGTCAATCAAGTGTAATTGATTCTAATCATGTACAAGAAATGATTAAATATCTTACCTATTGTTAACCGTGAGTGTATATATAATGGTCAGCTTTCATGTACGGTCATGGGATAATCCCAGCTACCTGGGGGGAAAAAAATACCCATCTACAGTCAGTTCGATGATCATTTCATGATGTAACTTAAAAAGGTTTGTAATGCAGAAACTCTTTAAAGCCGTCTCTGAGTTTTCCATGTTCAACTTCGTCTATGGGTGCTAATAAACATAACATATGGTGGGGGTGTCTCCTTCTTTAATTTAAAACACGGGAAACAACGCTGATCTCTATGTTGTTCTACAATTAATTGACCGAGATTGTATTGTTCGGTTAACAATAGGTAAGATATTTAATCATTTCTTGTACATGATTAGAATCAATTACACTTGATTGACCCATGAATCTCACCTATTTTTGCATTAACATGTTTGTTTTTTCTTTTCTTTTTTGTGATCTTTCTCTAATTCCCACAAACCTCCTACCCCTCTCCCCCTCCCGAACATGGCCATTTGTTCTCAAATATCTTTCTACTTTCTCTTTGTACTTTGACTGAATGTACAATGATTCGTAATTATTGTGTTTCACATCAATGGCTATTTTATTTCATTTTGTTGATCATTTAATTTGTGCTTTTTTGCCTATTACAATATCTGACTTGTAAATTAATTTATCATTTATGAATTATGTAGCCCTGATTTGAAAAAGACGTTGGATACGTCGAAACACGTGTAATCACCATAGGGCAACGTTTTCAAGATAAATTGAGTAATATCAATTTCCAATTGAAGTCATGTGATTTTTTCCATTTTAAGGATTTCATATCAATGGGCGCTGGAGCACATTTAAAGGGTAACCATTTTCATGTTTGCCTTTTTTCTATGGAGTAGAGGAATCCAAGACTCCTGGGTTACCCTAGCTCCATGCGACCTTTTCAAATTAAAGTACTGCACAACCAAAAGGGCGCAGAGTTCTAACTGAGAAGTACCTTAAACAGATTCCTCACATCATTTCAGCCATGTTCTATAATTGTGTTGCCAATGGAAATGTTTAGTATACATCTGCTAGCCAGGAAGTGCTTTGAAAGTGGTGTTTCCAGACCTACTTCCCATTTATCAATCAATTTAAATCTGGGAATGGACCGATCTTTGTTTAGCTTCCTGAATAAGCCTTAACCGATGAAGCTTTTCTATTATTTAGGCATACTCTGGTGAGCACTGGCTACTCCCCCTCATTTATCTGAATGGGGAAAAACAACTGTTCGCCCTTTTTCTGAATATCGGTCAGACTTTGAGCTGGTTTTTCATCAACCTCTTTCTTCGGACTTGAGGTTTCTTCAAGATTTGGATTTGTATACAATCTCAAAGTATTTCTTTCCAGTGTGGAGTAACACATAAAACTGGGAGGATGGTTGATTTTCAAGAATTGAGAAGGGATCACGTCACCACTTTGTTTTCCTACAGAGATGGTGTTGATGACTGGGACCCGATTATTCTGGAAGTGAAATTCGGCCTTCTTAGAAAGTTGTGTGATTAAATTGTATGTAGCATTCAAACTCACATATTTTGCAGTCATATTTAGTTTCATAGGCCTGTTAGTCTGGGTCCAGAGGACCTTGTTCACAAAGTAAATCAGAGGTGATATCCTGCGAGGGAGATCATTCCCCAGTAAATAAGGTGTGCTCTGGAATTAGGACTAAGACCAGGTGTTTTAACTGATGCCATTTTGTATCTCTAGATCCGCAGTCCCTTTGGCAGCAATATCATTCCCATACAAAAATGTGGAGTTGTCTGGAAAGTGGTAGGAGGGGAATCTGGTGACACTCCCCCTTCCTATATTCAGTTGGCCAAAAGCCTTTTTGGACTGATGGGTGGCTTGGGAGCCAGTATCAACCAGAACTGATCATTCATACTGACCCTGTACCTTGATTGGGGCACAAAATCTGCCCTCTTTCTCCTCAAGGCGAAAAAGAAAGTGTGAGTTATTTGGCAGGTCGACAGTCAATTCTTTAATGATGAACCCCAACACTGTGTGATCTTAGGTGAATTTCCATGTCGGAGATCGGGAATCTGTAGGAAGGAATTGACATTTTTTAATGTGTATAGTTGAGGGGTCCTCCTTCTCCCCAGAATCTGTGCCATCTCCCTTGTCTGAAGACAATTCTCAGAACCTGTCTGTGGAGAGGATATCTCTACAGTTTTGGGATGATTTGGCTTGCATATTTGGGGTCTAGGAAAATTTCGCTCTGAGTCGGTCTCTATACTTACCCTGTCGAATTCAGAGTCTTTTGGGACCCATTTTTCTTTGGGAGGGATCACCCCATTGCAGAATAAGAATAGTTATTTACCTGACTCCTCCAGGGATTCTTCTCTTTCAGACGGAATTATCTTGTTCCGGCTCTCCGCAAGTGTGATTTTCTTTGGCCTCTCCTTCTTACCCTTTGCTCTTTGGTTCTAACTTAATAGGAGTAGAAGAGTCAGTATGAGGCCAATTGGTTTCCAGGGTTTCTGCTCTGGTAAGAAAGGAAGCTTCCTATAGGGCTTGGCATCACCCTTCTACCTGGACCCCATCCTCAGGAACCTGTTCATTGTCAACATTTTCCATCTGTAATGACCCATGCCCCTGGCCTTGTCAGACAGGCCACCTGCGCTGCACCACAGTCTTCATCTTGTCCTCAAGGGCCCCATCATGTTCCCCAAGACTCTCTTGGAGTCAATCCTGGCGCCTTTGGTGCCAGGCTCATATGGGAAGTCAGAGAACTGGGACTTACAATAGCTTTTACACAACATGGATGCCCCTGCATTGCTCAGTTCGAGAACTGAGCTCTGCGGTCTAGCATTTTAGAAGGGGTCAGGCCTGGGATACCTGCAGGCTATACAAGCCATGCCCAAGCTGGGGAATATGCTTCGCGTTACTCTGCTGTTGCAACGTGACGCTCACCACGGTCCGTTGGAATCCTCATCTACATTCCTGGCCCGACTACCTGCAAGAACAAGAACACTGTTAGTATTCACTTACCTGCAAGTGATCCCTGCTTCTGTCCTCCGCTCCTGATTCCTGAACATCCAGCATCACGGCGAACACCCGCTCTATCTTAAAAGCCGCAACCTGGAATAAAGAGAACGGAAAAGCAGCATTAGTAAGCTATTATTCATCGGCATTGAAAACAACCAAAAAAGGCGCACGCTTACCTGGACTTGACTTGCCCTTGGCACACATCCATCGCGGGCCATTTGCGACCTGCATGAAGAAAGAAAAAGCCGATTAACACGCAGAAGTTCTAGACGGCGGCACGTGCAATGCTTTACTCAACGCTCTCCATCTTCTCTGCAGCATACAATCCGGGACATCAAGAAAGGGAAAACAAACAGGTCAGCACAAGAAAGGCACATTGCACCGCACTTCGCGCTTTCGCTTACCATCTCGTGCACAGCCCCTGGCACCACGGCATCACCAAAACACCTTTCGCACCTAAGAAAGAAGTAAAGAAGTAAAGACATTAATAGGGGCAATTGCAAAATAAAGGACAAACTGCCAAAACAGCAGACTTACCTGACGAATGGAGTCGTAGCAGGCCTGGACTCTGAGGGGCCCGCACCAGTGAAGCAACTAGGTTGCGACACGCCCATCCACAATGCACCCCTGCACAGAACAGCAGGACGGAGTTCGCACCATACCAAAAAGCAAGGTGAGGAGAGCACTAAGGGGTCGTTGGGTCCACAAGGGAGGTGGGCTTCGGGCTAGAAGAGACAATAAAGCTAAACTCAAACTCCTGTGTTTTCAGACCTGGTCCTCAGACGAGCAAGAGTCCAGGGGAGTGGGTGCAAGGACAAAAGCGGTCCAACCAGACTGGGTGGCGTCCCCGTGGATATCAGGTGAGTGTTACACCATCAGTCATTTCCTCATCTGGCTTCAGACCCGGGTGTTGGGGGATTCTGGGAAGCAGTGCCAGTTTGAGGATTTGACTGAGCCCTCAGCATGAATCAAAGTTTGTCGGTCAATTGTTGGACTTGCCACTCCAGTTGGGTAACATTCTTGGGGTTGTAGGGAGGTCTCTGATCATACCTCCTCTGCTCCATAAAGGATAACTGTCCCTTATTGCAGAGTTGTCAGTATTGGAAATTTCCCCCATAATTTTCAGTCCTGATTTTCCATTTTCCGTGGTTCAGGGAACTATTGACCTGAAATTGGGGAGACAGAGGAGGATTGTTTTGGAAGTTTTGATTTTGAGGGTATTTTTTTCAATAAATTCAGGTTGGGAGGTGAAGTTTCTCGGGATAGTATTTACCCAGTTCTCCCCTTCCCCTCATGCCGGGGGAGTGTACACATACACCAGAATCAGGGTTGTACCCTTATATCGAGGACTTATATAAGTATCAGAGTCAGAGGGGTTATTTCTCCGCTACCCTGCCTGGCTTCCATTTGATGGGGCCTTATCATTCTGCTTAACTGCTGGAGGAGTATTCTTAGATGCCCCATCTCCAGATTTAAAGGAGGGGTACTTTTGACCTTTGCCACCTTTGCAGTGGCATGTGTGGTTTAGGGTTTTTGATGTTATTTTTACCGTCAGTGGGTTTATGGACCTCATAGATCCTAGTGGCTTGCTCTATAACCCAAAACAGTGTCATGTGCTCACGGAAATTGCAAACTAGTTGGGAAAGGTTATACTTGGGAAGAACGTGGAAATATTTGATCACAAACTCACAGCTATTTGTATTCACCCTCCAGGAAATTTGCTCAAATGCTCATTTTAATTCTGTGCAAACTCCTTAGGAGTCTGATCTTCCCCAAATTGGGAGATATAGGCAGCCTTACAGGCCTCTTGTGGGTGCCTATTGTTGTATTCCAGTGAGCATGTGCCTGTGCTCATGTTATTATATGTTGATGTTTACCTTGCGCTTTCACTCCAGTGTGTATGGAATGTTTGGGTTGGAATGGATGAGAGTGTGCAAGAATGTGTATCAGTTGGGAGAGTGCTGAGAGAGGCGAGGTTGGATGGCGGAGAGAGCGCTGGGCTGCAATTAAAATAAACAACGTTAAAGCAGACTAACCTTTTGTCGGACTCCATTTACATTGCTACAATTTGGCGACGAGAGTTAGCAGCCCAGCAAGGAATCCACGTGAAAATCGAGAGCAATCAGCTCCGGAGGCGGAAACCTCTTTGTGCTGTTCTTTGGATAATCAATCATTGTCAATGGTAAGAAGTCCTGCAATCAGGACGGCGTTAACATTCGCAGAAAAGCAACAGAAGCGTAGGAAAGAAGTACATTTTTATTGCCTGATCACTTGGGAAGGGCACGAGTGCGCATGAGAAGCTGATACCTAGAAGCATTAGTGAAAAAGGACGTAGCGGAATAATATTACGTGACAACATTTTGGATAAGAGAGATTTCTCAGCACCAGCTGAAGAAGATCATCATTGATCATACTCTTCCTTGTCTCAGTACAAAAAAAGGAATTTTTTTTCTCTTTTCTTTCCACTAGCATCATATCCCAATAGTATAAGAATTTAATGAGACTGATAAAGTGGTGCATTTAAAAGTGTGATTAAATCATTAAAGGAAACTTTGTATGAAGAAGTTGGGTGAATATCCAGACATGCAAGGAATAACTGTCCAACCGTCTGCAAGTTTCATTCCAAGCCCTGGTCAACCAAGCATAGTATCGTCAGAATGGAGAGAATATTGGAAAAATGACATAAGATCAGTAGAACAAGACAAATTATCAGCACAGAAGAAGAAACTTCTACTGCTACATGCATTGGGCCTCGAAGGTCAGCGAGAATACAGAGAATTACCTGAGTTAGAAGTAGATGAAGCTGGAGATATAGATGAATACGAGAAAGCACTAAGGCATTTAGATAAACATTATGCTCCCAAGGTGAATATAACAATCAACAGATATAACTACTACACCAGGACTCAAAAAGAGGAAGAGTCCATTGAAGAATATGTGTCTGCGTTAAGAAAATTGGCTCAGATCTGCCGTTTTGAAACAGGCATTACGTTGGATGAACTCATAAGAGATCAAATAATCATACAAACTAAAGATAATTTAATTCAAGATAGACTATGGATGGTGGGAAATCCATCATTACTGGAAGCAATCGCAATAGCAAAGAGAGTCGAGCATACGCAGATATGCGCAAAGGAAATGAAGAACCAAAAACTGGAGTCGGGTCAAATTCACGCGATAGGACAGTATTCGAGCAAACCCACTCTAGAGCAGGCAGAGCAGACTACAGTGAGTGTAGTAAAAGCCAGATTTGAAAAAGAGAATGTGGATGAGTCGATCAGAAGAAATTATACATCTAGGGAACAAGACCACAAGGAAATCAGAAGTTGTTGGAAGAAACCTTGGGCCAAGAATGATACTAGGACCATGCCACAAAGTAGAGACAAGGATAAATGTTTCAAGTGTGGCATATTTGGACATTATGCAAATTCAAAGAACTGTCCAGCCATTAACCAAAGATGTGCCAACTGTGGAATAAGAGGACCTTTTGAGGGGGTGTGTAGGAACAAAAAGAAAGTGTAAGTAATACAGGATGAGGAAGATTCTGAAGAAGAAAGGATGGTTGTTGTTCGAACATCTACTAGAAATGAGTTAAAGTGCCCATGTTGCGAGATAGTACTGGAAAATGTCATGCTTACTGTGAGATTAGATAGCTGCTCGTCTTACACCATAATCACAAAGAGCACACTAGGAAGGCTGATACAGGAAGATCTCAGAGCAAAAGTATTACCACCCAACATTCGTAATCCTAGAGGATTTGAAGGTTCAACATTACAAATCATTGGTTGGTTTAGAAGTATGGATCAGTTCAAGAACCGAAGAGCAGAAATAAAAGTGTATGTAGCAAGGAAAGGTGTGAATGTTCTTGTTTGTGGAGACCAGGCGTCGTTGAAGATAAGACTGGATCCATGCAAGAGAGAACCAGTTTTGGCCATAAGAGACTTTGGAAATCTTGAAGCGAAGAAAACTGACAAGGGTTCGAGAGATCCATCTCAAAGTATTTTAGGGTTGTTAATAAAATTACTCTCACAGGATTGTGATGAAGAAAGGAGCGAGACCAGTGGTGCACAGTAAAGCGAGGCCTATTCCCTTTGCATTGATGGATAGAGTGGAACACAAATTGCACAGGTTAGAGAAAGAGGATGTTATTGAAAAGATTGAGTCGTCACAATGGGTGAGCCCCATTGTAGTAGCAGTGAAGAAGAATGGAAAATTAAGGATTTGTGTAGATCTCAGGGAAGTGAACAAAGATATTGTAGTGGAGATTTATCCTTTGCCCATCATTTCCGACATGTTAAATTGCATAGAATGGGCAGACGCATTTACCACAATAGATTTATCGAGTGCATACCATCAAATCAGACTTTCCGAGGATTGCAGAGATGTTACTGCCTTCATCACACCGTTTGAATTATATAGATATAAAAGGATGTTCTTTGGATTGGCCTCAGCAGCTGCTGTGTTTCAAAGAGCAATGACACAAGTCCTGAAGGGGGTATAAGGGACTTTGGTTTATCAGGACGACATCATAGTGTACGGGAAAGGGGAAAAGGTGCATGATGAACGGTTACAGATGGCTTTGTCTAGGTTGAGTGAAATAGGTTTGAAAATAGAGATGAGCAAATGTAAATTTAAGAAACAGAAAGTGGAATACTTAGGGCATGTGGTCAGTGGAAAGGGGTACAAACCGAAGATGGAGGCGATGAAGGCCATTAGAGAAGCCCAAAGCCCCAAGTGTAAAGAAGAACTCAGGTCATTTTTAGGATTGTGTGAGTACTACAATAAGTTTGTACAAAACTTTGCCAGTCTTACAGAACCAATGAGAAGATTGCACAAGAGAGATGGTGGATTATTGTGGGATGATGAGTGCGAGGAGACAGCTAAGAGTATTAAAAGATGTATTTGTGGCTCTATAGAATTGCGAGGATTCATGTTCGGTAGACGAACCCGAGTGACAGTGGATGCAAGTGTGGTTGGTTTAGGGGCAGTATTGTCACATATTTCTGAGTGTGGTAGTGAGAAGATCATATGTTATGCGTCAAAGGTGATAACTGAAGTTGAAAGTAGGTATTCAGTGATTGAAAGAGAAATGTTGGCATGTGTGTGGGCTGTGAATTATTTCCACAAGTATCTATGGGTTAGCAAGTTTGAAGTATGTACTGATCATAAGCCATTGGTAGAGGTACTGTCAGTGCGTGGATTGAGTAGTGCATCACCTAAATTAGCCAGATTAAGTTTAAAACTTCAAGACTGTCGTTTTGACGTAGTTTATGTTCCAGGAAAAAGGAATTAGGTGGCTGATTTCCTTTCTAGGTTGTAGGTGCCTGTGATGAGGGATGATGTTGATCTCAGTGATCAATTTGAAGGTGTAGCTGTTGTTTTGGAAGTGACCTCAAAAGAAAAGTGGATGGAAGAAGTTCAGAGTGATGGAGTATTAAGCAAAGTCATTGAATACACCAGAAAAGGGTGGCCTGAAAAGAGGTTGTTAGAAGAAGGATGTCTTAAGATTTGGGAGGTTAGAGATGAGTACACTGTGGAGGATGGGTTGTTGCTGAGAGGGGATAAATTGATACCGCCCCAGAGTTTACGTGAAGGATTGATTGCAAAAGCACATTTTGAACACCCAGGCTCATCGGGCACAAAACGGAATGTTAGAGCCAAATATTGGTGGCCTGGGGTTAATTTGATGGTAGAAAGACATTTGATATGTTGCTGGCCATGTCAGAATTGTGACAAGGGCTGTAAAGTGGTCAAGACAGAACCTATTAAGATTCACACGCAGGAACAGCCATGGGAACATATTGACATGGATATTGTGGGGCCTTATGATAATGTGGCAGAGGAGAGAAAGTTTCTTATTGTTATGGTTGATTATTGTTCTAGGTGGATGGAAATAAAGTTGATGAATAGGATAGACTCCTTTGAAGTCATTCAATTCATGCAACAGGTCTTCAGAAGAGACGGGTACCCTAAGGTGGTCATTAGTGACAATGGTATGCAGTTCAGAAGCAAAAAAATGAGCGAATTTGCTAAGAGTGTAGGGATTGAATGGAGATATTCTGCAAATTATCATCCCCAAAATAATGGATTAGTTGAGAGATGTAACTGAGTGTTGGTGGAGACAGTGGAGCAGGCCTTGAAAAATAACATGTCAGTGGAGAAAGCATTACAGGAGAACATTTGAAGTAGTAGGATATCAGTTAGGTATGGAACTGGTAAATCACTGTTTGAATTTATGAGGGGTATAGAGCCCAATACCGTTTTAAATCCTGTATGGGTGGTTCATAGTAAAATGAAGTTCAATGAGGACAAGGATGTGAGGGATGAGAGAAGAGTCATGACAAATGTCAAACCTGGTGATTTTGTCAGGATAAGAAAAGGAGTAGTGAAAAAAGGAGAGTCTAAATATTCAAACCCTGTAAAGTTCAAGGAGGTGTTCAGGGATGCAGCCAGAGTTCAAGATGGTTCAGTTTGGAACTTAGATCGCTTGAGCAAATGGAGGTTGCAGGGTGGAATGTCGATGATTGAGAAAAGGGTGAGAAAAGCGTGTGAGTTATTTGATGATGAGGGAGAAAGAGAAGATGGGTTAAGAAGGGGGAGTGAGGGTGACTGAAATAGGAAATGGCGTATGCTAGGAGTTACCTCAAGCAGGTGGTAGAGTTAGAAAACCACCGACATGGTCCAAGGATTATGTGATTAAGTAGTGCAGGATTAGTTCACTGTTTTATTCTTGATTCAGAGTTCAAAGATTTTTGTTTCATACTTTCAGACCTTACTCTCCCACATAGAGTAAGGAGGTCATACACTTCCTTGAAGTGGATATCCAAGCCAAAAAAGGAAGTCTTCCCACTACCATTTTTGGAAAACAAAAATCCCAGAACTCGCTGTTGAAATACTTAAGCTTTCATCTCAAGAATATGTCATACAATCTTCAGTTTGGGCAATTTCTGAGATATAGGTGGAATTGCTCCACACTGACAGAATCTGACACACAAGCAACAGTACTAACGGATTGCCTCAGAAAAGGGATGCCCCACAAAGATGCTCAAACATGCTAGGAAAACAGCGCGCAATATTCCTTGAGATATTACATTCCAACAACACAAGAAGCCATAATGGCAACAGGTGATAATCGCAGTATGTAGCTACTTGGTTGCTCTTGGCTCTTGTTCAGTAGAGATTTGCCTACCATCTTCAGGCTGGGCTGTCCTTGTGGGCACAACTCGAATGATATGCAAATGGATATTTCTCCTCTTTGAAATGTACAGTAAGCTAAAATATAGTTTTATACCCTTCTGAGTTGAGTGCATTCCCAGGGTGCCTTGTTTTGCCCGTGTTTGTTCTCAGTAGAATGTTGCAAATTTAGAACTGCTGGGGAGTCACCCTAAATTGGATGGGTAATTCAGTTGTGCACCCAGGTGTGGACCCCTTGCTCTCTGTGCCTCATAGAGACACAACTTCACTCCACTGATGATGCCCAGCCAGTCCTAAAGACATGTTTGTTGTTGCTGCTTGTACTCTTGCTCAGAGGAGAAGTGCCTATCATGTGCTGCTGGACTCTTGTTGTGGGTGGGATCAGATTAGATCTATATGATTACTACGGGTCCCAAAATACTAAATACGAAAATCCCAATAAGGAAATGCCGAAAAGCAGATAATGTGCTGTAAAACTGTACACGTTCTAACTGCCTCATACTTACCTTTAAAATCCTTTTTTGAGAATTAATAACCGTTTTTTCTCAGCTTTGACTGCTCCCCTCGAGATGATGGGATTTCCTTACTCCACAAGTGTCAGCAACTCCCTCGACACTATTCGTGTTTTTTTTATTTCAACTTTATTGGCATTTGGTTGCAAGCCATTAACCAGGATGCAGTGGAAACCCTGCAGCCCTCAAACCCCAGTGCAGCATATTTTCTGCAGGAAGTGAAGTGGGGGACACCCCCCTCAATCCCCGATCTATGTTGCCAAAAATTGGAGATGACATTTTGCGCAGTAATAGTATATGACCATTTTATTTTTGTTTCTTTGTAGTGATACCATCAGATTAACATGAACATGGATATTTCTCTGCTGTGAAAGATACTGGGCCTCATTACAACCCAGGCCGAGGACCATGGTGCTAATAGCACCATGGTCCATGCTGGTAACTTACTGACTCCGCCATGGAGAAAGGGGGAATTACCACCCCATTACAAGGTTGACGGGGCGGTAATTCCCCCTTCCTCCATGGCCCTTCCTCATTCCCATTTTTGCCCCATAAGGCTCAATGGGGATGGGGAAGGCGCTAAGTACGGTACCGCAAATTGCGGTACCGTAATTAGCACCGAGGTCCCTTTGCGGGTCCCTACTTTAATGGCTGGTAAAACCAGCCGTTAAGGTCGGGTCCCGCAAAGGGACCTCGTAATCAGGCGCTAAGTGTTTAACGGCGCCGCAGCCTTTTACGGCACTCTTAAACACTTAGCGCCAGGGTCGTAATGAGGCCTACAGTGTGCTAAAACATGGTTGTAGACCCTCCTGAGTGGAATGCATCAGATATAACAGGGTATTTGGCTGTGTTGGTTGTCAATCAAGTGGTACCCCATTTGGGGATCTTTTGTAAATGTCTTTATTCATGATTTTGATTGAAATACACTTACAAATATAGCTTTTGTGGAGCAGAGACAACATTAGTTTTAACCCAATTGTTGATTCATTCAATTTAAAATCAGCAATTTGCGCAAAATTACTAACTTATTAATTCAATGCATTTCCCAAAGCGAAGAGTGCACAATCATGGAGACAGGAGAAATATTGATTGATTGATTGATTGATTGATTTATAGAGCGCTTTACATGGCACAATATGGCTTCAATTTTACAAGGCAAAAAATGTGTCCTGCGTCGACCTCTATTCTTTCAAATTCATCATTGCTGGGATTGCTGGGATTGCATATGTAAGAATGTGGTCATTTATATATATAGACAAGCGGGTAAAAACAAATAGGGAATACATTCTGAAAAATACTTTTCTCCAACACCCCAGAGTTAACTAAGAAAGGGGAAGAATAATTTTCTTGTCTTGCCTTAATATGCATGTATTAATTGTTCATGTTCCTAGAGTTCTGAGACAGTCATCACTTCACCCAAGATCCTAGTTGTGTACCTGTATCCATATTCAATATTTGATTATTTGATGCTATAGGTAATGCCATATGATAAGTCATAAAATAGTCCAATGGGAATTGTATGGGCACAGGCTTGAGATGCTGTGGTCAACAGCATTTCACTCTTCTACTGGTAGAATGTAAGAAGGATCTCCATCCAAGTGCAGAAGCCATTCGTAATATGTTTAATCATTCCCCTAAAGTTTTGATATTAACATCTTGACTGTGGCCATGGTGGGACTTAAATTAAGGCTCTTGCATGAGAAACATAAGATGAGCCCATTGTTTTGGATTAATGTATCTCAACAGTTGGCATGGTTGAAAACTGGAAACATGAGTGGGTGGTGAGTGTTCTGTCCCAGGGAGGTATATTGCCTCATAGTGCTACATACATTTGGTTCCAAGACCAAGTTCCACCTGGATACGCTTCAAATGGTGAATAAACAATATCCCTGTGTTAGTTGTGAGGTTCATGAAAGACCTCTAACTTAAAATCTATCAGTTGAGGAGTTTTCCTCACACAGTGCTTGACTAGAGGGACATTTAGTTAATTTAGCCACACACTTGGGTGGTGCTCACTTATCTGGTTCCTGAATGGTCTGGTGGTCATGCCAATCAATATAAGTCCACAAGGGCAATGTATCCCATATACACAATCTTTGCCGTGACAATTGTTGTCTTTATGTAACTTCCATTTAACACTACCATGTGCAAAGAGATATATTTTGTTTGTTGAGCTGCATGAGGCTTAGCTCCCACAATGGCCCAGGGCTCTCAGTCCAACCTCCTCCTTCTTGACAGGCATATGGCGTGCCTCATGAATGTTCTCCCCTCTTCTGCCACTCCATCATCTGCCTCCCCTTTGGCCTCTCTGCCCCCACTGATGGGTGTACCTCCTCCCTGTACCACACCTCAGAAGACTTATAAAGGTGGCAACCAGCTTCACCTAGCCACCCTCAATTCTTGCTCTGCTGTTAAATACTCCTCTGACATCTGTCACCTCCTTGAAGACTTTGACCTTGGTGTCCTCGCTCTCACTGAGACATGGTTCAATGCCAGCTCTGTCACTGTTTTGACACTCTCCTTCTTGAGTGTTACAAGATTTTCTCCAAGTCCAGGTCTAACCAATCTGGAGGGGGAACAGCTCTTGTCTTCCCTGTGTGTGTCCCTGCATACCACTCCATCCCACTCTTCCTTTGAATGTCTTGTCTGCAAGCTTGGCTTCTCTCCTACCCTTACGCTCACTCTTGCTACCATCTACAGGACCCCTGACTTGATCTTCCTCTTCCTGTCTGAGCGGGACGACATTGCCTTTTCTCTTCTGACCTCCAAGCTCCTCCTCCTCAGAGACTTCAATATTCATCTTGGCTGGCTTCTAGCACATTCTCGGACAAACTGGCCTGTCGCCTGCTCCAAAGACAATACAGATTCTCCATCTGTTCCAAGAAGTGGGCCCATGTTCAAGCCGTATCTCTGGGGCCACAAACAACACAGCTGACCTTTTCAAAATCTGTAATGAACTTCCCAATCCTAATGCACTCTCAACTTCTCCCCTTCAAACCCTGGCCCTCTGCATTGCTTTGGCATCCCATTTCTCAACTAAAACTCAAGACATCCTTTCCTCTCTCTCCTACACTCCCCCCGTCCTACCCCTGGACACAGGCCTACCTTGGTCCACCTCTCCCCATTATCTCTACTCTCCTCCTTCTCACCTGTAACACCTGATTAGGTTACCAAGACTGTTCACTCTATGCAAGTCCCCTCAAAACAGGTGCCTCCCTGTTTCTCTAGAGCTGTCATGGACAATATTGCCTCTCTTGCTCCTTCCTTAGTTGAGTTCTGTAACCACTGTTTTGCCAAAGGCTCCTTCCCATCACCACTCAAGCACTCCTGTGATGATCAACTTCCAGGGTACCAATGGTCAGGGATGACTATTGGTTTCTAAAGCATCAGTCAACCCCACACCTCTTGTATACCATAAGGGATCTGAACAGATGGGAATACAAGTGAATTATAAGACCTCCTTGTCCAATTTTGGTAATGTGGACAGAATAACAGGCTTATCTCAGCAAGGTAGTGGATCGTTGATCAGTTGCAACACAGCGAAAATACAATTATTATCCAATGATAAAAGGGGACTGTCCAGTCAAGGTTGTATAAAAATATCTTCAATATTATTACTATAGCAGACAGTTCTAGCACACTACAATTAGAACCCACACTGTAAAGGAACACAGAGGACAGACAGTTTCACAAATGAAAGGGATGCACTCTAGATACTGACAGGAGGGTAGTTGGTAAAGAAATCAGTTTTACTGTTCAAAGTTATTTGGTTTCAACACCAAAGGGCAAAGGGTCATAACTTCCTCTAGAACAACAAAGTACCTGCTTATGAAGACGTTCTTGGTGCTCAACAGTGTCGAGGCGGTACCAGGGCAATTCACAGCCCGTGAGACAGTTAGTGGCTGGAGACAGCTGCAGGTACCAGGCGGCACGCAGTTTGGCAAGCGAGGCTGGACTGACATCTGCAGGATGTCTGGCACGGTGGCTCAGGGCCAAGAATCGGTGTCTCTGTGCTAGGTGGTGGATCTGGAATGCTGGGCAAGGCCTCTCGGGTGGGTCTGGTGACTGCGGCTTGACAACAGTCAGCGGTGTAGCCAGAGCGGTTAGAGAACTTGACTGTCTAGAAAATGTCCACACAAAGATGGAGGCTGGATGATGCCTGTATGGCACTCCTCCTAGCTTCTTTGCAGGGCTTGAGTCCTTTCAAGGCTGGCGGCCCCTGAGCTCAGGAGGGTGTTCGCTGGCAACGACCTTGTCCTTTGTCCAGAAACTCTCTGGCACTTCCCTCTAGGAAGCTTTGCATCAGAACATAGCAGGGCACGCTGTGTGCTGGCTGGGTACCAGTTCTGGAGCTGCTCGATGGGTCCTCTGAGTCCAGTATCTCCCTCTGTTACCTGGGAGATGTTTAGGGGAGGGATCTTGCTTCCCTCTTGGAATTGCTGGCCTTCCTTCACTGGCAGTAAATGTAAGTAGACTGTACCTTCAGCTCGGGTACAAATTAGTACTTCTTTTACCTCCTTGCAAAGGCTTCAAATGATCTGCTAAGTGAGGGGTTCAACCCTCCTTTTAAAGCCAAATGTCCCTAGTTATTGGTGTAGGCTAAGCCTACCTTAATGAACCAATCCTGGGTCCCCACCAACAATCTTCAGTTATGCATAAGGTAAGGCCCAGAGTGCTCTGAAACAGGACAGACAAGGGGATGACAACATATACCTAAGTCCCACCCATCTTCCTGTCTGTTGTAGATCAAAGTGTCTCTCTGGTTAACTGAGCCCTCTGTGACTCTTGATTAAAGCACAGTTTTTCCCTTGAAGTAGTTTCTGGGAGCAGACTTCCTGTCTCTCCCATACCACATACCTCTGTCCTATGAAAGGGGTCAGCTCTGCAGGGGTTTGCCTATGGAAAATAGAGGGCCCAGACATGCATTTGACTGCCTTTCATACAGAGGGGTGTGAACTAGCTTCAAGTTGACACATTGCACACCAAAAGGGTGTTAATCATGCCTTCCTGTTGTCTCTCTGTCAACCCTCCCACTCGCAGGCTTGCCTCAATTATCTCTCATTAGTATGCATTGCCACCAGCCGGTGAAAAAAGGAATGCAGATCCATGGAGCCTTTGATATTTGTGTTAGGCTGCTCATGGCTGGAGGAAGGTGTGCCTTCCCCTTTCTTGGAATGCTTTGATGTGCCCAGGGTTGTCACATTCCATGTGAATGTGACAGTGGAAGATGGCGCCTGTAGGCTGTGGGCCTCATTACACGGATGGCGGTAGGGATTTACCGGTACCGGTAAAATACCGGTACCGGTAAATCCCTACCGCCTTACTACGAGGTCCCTTAGCGGGTTGGTGCTTTAACGCCTGCTTTTTGCAGGCGTTAAATACCAACCCGCTAAGGGACCTTGGAGCTAATTACGGCACCGCAAAATTGCGGTGGCGTAATTAGCGCCTTCCCCATTCCCATAGAGCCCTATGGGACAGAAATGGGAATGGGGAAGGGCAATGGCGGAAGGGGGATTTACCGCCCCTCCAACCTTGGAATGGGGCGGTAAATCCCCTTTCCGCCAAGGCGGTGCCGGTATTTTACCGGCATGAGCCATGGCGCTAATAGCGCCATGGCTCACCGCCTACCGGGTAATGAGCCCTGTGTCTTTTCAGAGTATAGGTGACTATGTGTTTGGTGTGGGAAGCAGATGAAATGGGTGTGGAATGGCCGCACTCATTTCTCAGTGGTTGGTCTCACATCATTGATTTTCATATATCTGTGCACTAGTATGCCAACCGGCCCATAAAGCTGGGGGTTGCCCAATAGCACTTTAAGTTGAGGGAGCAGCACCCATGATATGGATGGGGATGCAGATTAATACTCTAGCATCAAATCAATAATGACAACTCAATGGTTTGGGAAACGGAGTCCGTTTAATGACAAGTACAAAAAACGGGGAGTTCATGAACATCAGCTATTGCTTGATCTTCCTTCTCGCTTCAATAACTCCAAAGAACTTCATAAAAAACACATAATTTATACTAAAAGCTTGTCATTACTGACATATAATGCTTAAAATGTTGCATACAATTCTATTGAATATAGGAAGGTAACTTTAATATTGGTGCTATATCTGTATATGGTAACAGAGTGAGGTGATTGGATAAACAGTGTCAGGTGGGGCCGCTAAGCCCTTCCTTCAAAATGGCTACAGTGGATGTCACTAAAAGTACAACCTCCCATTGGTTCTACTAACTATATGATCCTAGATTACTTGGTCCACTATGATTGGGTTGGCACCATCCCCACTCATACTTTTCCACGAGCTTAGCAGCATGCAGAATAGCCGGTAAGGTGCAGGGTGCTCGCCTGCTCCCCCAGCCTTCCTCCAGTTATTGCTATAATCAATCATCACCTCAGTGGTCATGAGTCAATCATTTCTTGGTGGTTGTCCTCGAGACTGCATCTCTGTCTGGAAAAGTTCAGATATCTGCGCATGGCGCAAGGCCACACGTAGGTGTGAAAGCTTCATCTCTTCTCACTTGGCTGGTCACGTGATTCAGACACCGTGAAATCATCTCATTCTAGCATGTAATTCATGTATTTGATTTAGATTTACCCACCACTTGCCTTCTGCTGCTTATCTTGACCTCTCTGAACAGGATATTCTGTTCTTTGCTTCATTAATTGTATCTACTGTTGGTCTATTTCAGCCAATATGACCATGGGTTCTTGGAACGATTTGCATGCATCTGAGTTTCTCACTGTCTTTAGTTTTCGATCTACATGCTGAGGGGCTCCTCTCCTGAGACCTTTAGTAACCTTTGGTTGATTCTGCTCTTGTGCATGGTGGAAGTATACTTATATAAAATTCTCCTTTCTGAGGTAGATATGCATAGGTGGCGCTTGCCACAATATATCGTACTACTAAGCATAGCAAGCCGCACGATTTTCTTATCTTTCTTCCGGTTCCAATAATATATACATGTGTAAACTGGCTGAATATCTTCATCGTGCTCAAGGCATAAGCTTCTTACATTTGACATCATTATTTCACTTTAGGTTCATGATGTCCCTCATCCATGGTGTTTCGTCTTTTTTCATCATTCGCAGGTCGTCATATCTTCTATATGTGAGTCAGTCGTGTTCTTGTGACATCACCATTCGTCTTCCTTTAGTATCTTTTTAGCTTCTTCAGTGACTGTGCTCTGACATTTTTCATTTTGTTTTATTTGTCGATATGGCTTTCTCAATGGATACCTTACTGTCCAGGTTTTCTTAGGCGTCGGTACTTCAACAGGTGCTGTTCTTTTGATAGGTACTGAACAGATCCCCACTGCGGCTCTCTGCTGGTTTATTTGCTCATCATACGTCACATAATTCGATGTGAAAGTACCTGGTACTTCACAATGAACGATTTTAGTGCGGGTCGTGCTTGGGACCTCCTCTACACTCCCCCCTCTGGGCGATTCATCGACCACTTTCACTTCTTCTTTTGTATCCATCTTTCCTACATCCTCTGTATTCACTTTCACTTCATCTTCTGGATCCACTTTTACTTTATCTTCTGGGTCCACACATGAAGGTCTGAAGAAATGTCTCTTTGGGGTCTATATTTTTATGACTCCCTTCAAACTTCCCGCTGTTCTCACATGTTCGTCTTTGTTACATGTCATTAATTGACATTGTCCATTTGGGCTGCAATAGATCCATCTTCCCACATAGTTTCTGTGTTCTCTTGGATACCGAAACATTGTTCCTTCTAGCGCATGAATGCCAGCTTTCACAAAGTCTCTTATTTCTTCATCAGTCAGTCTTTGGGCTTCCAACCTGATTCGACATCAATCATGATATTCATCCTATGGCCTTTTTCGCAGTTTGCTGGCACTGAGAGATTATTATCTTGATAACACAGAATCTGAGCAGTATCATCACTAGCAGGGCTCCTAGGAATTTTAATGCCTCTGTCATCCATTGTGGAACCCATGAGAATAGTGCTCCATTTGTCAGCTTGCTCTTAACTCTTCTTTATTTGTGTTGAATCCTTTTATGGTTGTGTTGATGGTTTGCAGTAACTCCCATCTGGTTGTCTACAACCATTTAGTATTTGCTACAACTTGAACTCGTGGCATACAAATTGTCGTGAAAACTGATGAGGTCAGGCTGAACAGTCTATGTTCATATGGGATAGCATCAAAAGCTTCTATGGATTTTGCAGAAAAGTAATTATCGTGCTTCATTCGGCTCATCAGTTCCACAGATCTCCTTTTCCTCAGGTGAGCATCAGCTTTCGGGAAACTGTCAATATTGATATCACTTTTTGGAATCACTAATGCAGGAACATGGACGTTCACTATTGTGTATATACCTCCCCAGTTTCTCGCCTGTCTGATATATGCTTTGGATCCACATGCCCAATAATGATCCATGATCACTGCGGTACCATGTACCATTCCTGGGGCATCAAAAACTCATCCACAGTTTTGATTCTCCCCCATTTTCCTTGTGCCATTAATCCTGAAGCAGAATTGTGGGCTTTCCAATGGCACTATCTGCAAGGGTACTCCCCTGTCTTCCACCAATGTCAGTAATTTTCGAGTTTTGGCCATAACGGCTTGCATTCATTTCGCACTATGTTGGTTTTGGGCTTGGAGTGACCACCATCCATGCTCGGCAGATCACCACTCCTTTCTCCCATCCGTCTGGTGAAATCACTGTTCCCCAAATTTGCATTTGACCTCTGTTTTTCCATTTTCTGGCTTCTTCTGGAGTTTTTCCTTGGATGTTTAGTTTTTGATTTGCCTCTCTTCTGATCTCCGTTCCTTTAACTCCAGGCTTCTCGTATCTGATCACAATGTGCTTTGTCTTTCCATTGTTCCTTGTCTTTATGTGCTGGACAAAATCGTTGCTTGTGAGATTTTCTCTGGGCTTGCACTTGTCCCTCTCAGTGCTGTATCAGGGGTGCTTATCAATGCTGGCTCAGTTGGCTTCTTCTCCAACTCCTTTTGTCTCTTTAGCAGTTTAGTTTTCTCCATTTGTCTTTTCATTTTGCTTGTAGGATTGCTTCTCATCGTCGGTTGTCCAACCTTCTCCCCTTCTTTGGCCTGTGGTTCTGTAATTATTGACACTAGACCTGGTGTGTGTGCACTCATCGTTTGCATGCGTGTGGTTGTCAGTAACCTTCTTTCATTCTTACTCTGCCGACCCTGTCTCTGGCTTTTCAATTTTCTTGTCACTGAATGTGTGTCATTGCTAATCACAACCATTACAAGTTCGCTCACTCCTTTATCCGACATTTTAGGAACTGGGATCACTATAAAGGCTCTGGGTGCTTTTGTGGGTTTCATGTGTACATCATTAGGTGGGTGCACTGGAATCTGAACACTTTGTACACCTATGAAGAATGCAGTTCAAATCTTCAGTGATAATAAAACAACAATGAATACAATGCATAAATACATTATGCCCCTGTAGGTTAGGTGGCAGCACTTAGTTCTGGAGCAATAAGTACGTCTCCCCGCCTGAGGGATGATGATGCTGCTGCTCTGATTTCCCATCTCTATCATCTAAGGAAAAAAGACTAACGTTAAAATATTCTATGAAACAATATCTCTGAATTCTGATTTCTCTGCTTGTCAGTTGCAGGCATTGGAACAAGTGTCCTCTTTTGCCTGGATAATGGATTGTCTATTGTCTCTGGATACAATTCACTTTTCTATATTAGAAAGTTCAACCTGCATCACAATACCATGCAAGAACATGCTCATCTGTGTAGAATTAGCTAGGTCTCTGATGAAGGTGTGGACATCAACATCCGCGGGCCTCCCCGCAAGTTCTGGAAAGTCCACAATTAGGCGAAAGAACACATTGCTCGCCAATCTGCTATCTTCTGGTGACAGGGACATTTGGCTTGCCCTTGCTGAATTCTGAAACTACTTGGTACTCACTGTGAGCAGGTTCTGTGATCTCGATGGGTGTGAAGAGCAACCAGAATTACGATTCCGTTCAGGATTATACTCAAACTTTCTGTGTTTGCTGGATCTCGAAGAAATGTCAAGACGTCAGTGTGTCTCCCAACAAGATCTGGGCAGCCTTCAATTAAACTGAAGAATAGCACGCTGACAATCCTATTCACTTCTTCTTCTGCTTGGGACATTTGTTCTTTCCTATTTGTACTCCGGAAGCAGGAGGAACTGCTCGGCGATCACAGTGAGCAGCCTCCTTATTGTCTTTTCGTTTTCAGGGTCTTGAAGAAATTCAGTGATGCTAGTGAGCCTTCCCACTAGTGACGGGTATGACCTCAAGATAAGGTCAAAATAGTTCAGAACGTCTTTACTGATGTCGCTGCTGTGGGACACTATAAGTGAGTCTGAACGATGCTCCTGTTTGGATCAAGTCTGGATACTGTATTTTCTTCCAATTTGTGTGTCCTCGATCAAAATTTGGCATATCCTTTTGTTATCAAGGATTCAGTGTGCCTCAGTCCAAAGTTAATGACCTATGTTGAGGCTGATGCATGCAATTCTCTTCTTCACCCTGCAACTAGGATGCACAGAGTGTCCGTTTTTTATGTCCTTATCCCCTTTTTTGCATAGAGGAAATGTCCAAAATTAAGCCACAACCTGGCACAAATGTTCTTTGCCTTTGCTTTGCTGGTCATGCGTCCTTCTTCCTCATCAAGGATCTTGTCTGCACATGCTGCAGTTCTTCCCTGTTGCCTGTAGTCTCTACGCATTGGGGTGTGGCAAGGGGGCCTTCTCCGATGTATGGCTTGATGTCACCCAGGAAGATCCAAGATCTTCTTCCTTTTAGCTTGACTGCAGATGGAGTGACGTCTTCCACTGTGAAGGGTCTGTTGAACCTTGGCTCGTCCCACTTCTTTCTCGTGTGATTTTTCACCAGGACCGTGTCTCTGGGGAAGATTGATGGTACACATAAACTCTGAACTGGGTGTGCAGTGTTGTGCTGCCCTGCAAACTTTTTGTTGTCGCTGCAGCTGTTCTGAAATTACAGTAATGCAAGATGTCATGTAATTCAAGTAATTTTGCATTTCAGACCCTAAGATTTCTCCTGTTGGCTGGGCATCACATCTAGCTCTATCCTAGGGTGTCAGTGGAGTGTGCATCCTTCTGCCTGTTGCTATTTCATGCAGCGTAAGATGATGGTCAGAACCAGACTGGTTCTAAGTGCGTACAGTGCTAGTGGAAGGGAGTGTAGCCATCCCTTCTTTAGAATAAGCTTCAGCTTGGCTATCCTTTCCTTTAGCAAGCTGCTGAGCTTCTCACATATCCCATTACCTTGCGTGTGATACGCCGACAAGAACTTGTGCTTTAAACCAAGCTAATCTGATCATACACTGCATTTACAAAGTGAGGACCATTTTTTGAACTCATGACCTCACATACTCCCCACCTGGGAAATACCTCTCTCACCAGATATTTGGCCGCACATGTGGAGTCTGCGTGTGTACATGGATCTGCTTCTATCCATCTAGAGAATGGACACACCACAACAATTAGATACCTGTACCCGTTACATACTTGAATAATATCGACATAATTGACATGCAAGTGCTGAAAAGGTCCATTAGGCCTTGGATGACTCCCCTAATTACTTTTAGTGTATGCCCAGCTGTGAACTGTTGGCCGATTATACAGTTCCACATTAAAAATGCAATGAGTTCTGCTAAATTCGGAATAAACCAGTCTTCAGCGATTGTTGCTGTCAGGAATAAAGGTTGGGGTAGGTGTGGGGTGCTGCAGTCGAGCTAACACGATATGGCAGCTACAGGGGTAGAGACTTCAATTCCCAGCAGCCCCTGGGTGCTTTGTAGTCCATTCCTTCCGCGCGCATTGCCAGATGAACTCAATCAGGAGGGGCTTATCAGCCGGCAAAGGCACAAGACAAGTGTGGCTTATTTTGGCGTTTGAGGAGGACGGAGGAGGTTTCGCTGTGCAAGATTCCAGCATGACGGCTTGATGATTTACAGACAGGTCGGAGAGAGGAAACACTGCCAGACTGTTTCTTTGATGCTGCGCCTTCTTCGTCCGGGTAGTCCGCAGGGGCTCCCGGGCTAAAGCTAAGTACTACGGGGAGTGGGCATGACGCAGTGATTTATGGCATACTAGTTTTCCCATTTAAATTGTGTTTGGGAAGCAATTACCACTGCATTTGTGAACGTGAGGTTTTCTTCTATTGAATCACACGTGCTAAGAGGAAAACATTTTTGAACCTTGGTGCAAAACACTGATCTTTCTTTGATAATGGGCATGAACTTGGCATGGGAAAGGTTGCACAAAATCCTGGGCTCAGAGAATATGCATCCTAGAGGAGATGTATCAAGTTTTGGGCAATGGTTCTAGTGCTGTTAACTAGGACTGTCTGCAGTGTGCTAGCTTTTGTATATGTTCATGTTCTTCTGCTGCTTTGCCCAAAAGGGCCATGTGTTTGCCTTTTCATGCAGGGATATTATTCCTTTGTTTGTCTTCATTCCGCTTGAAAGCTTATTGCTCTCTATGTCTTCATGTAAGGTGGTGCATGTATTAAGGTGTACCTAACTACGTCAAAAGCAAGGGGTAGGTTTTATGTGACTTACAAGTCTGCGAGGAAGCAAGTACGGATTAGTGTGTCAGGAGGGTATATTCCCTGGTGTAGGCAGGTTAGGTTTTACCCTGTGCTTCCCGATTCCTATCCAAACTAGGTGTTCCCTAACTCCTTTTTCCGGTGTTCCTAATTCCCCACCCTATCCACAACCTCTCTCTAATCCCTCTTCCCCCCATTGGCTGCCACATGGTGTCCTGTGTATATACTATCAGGTACCTGTGCCAACCACGGTGGGAGGGGTCGATTCATTTGGCTTCTGTGGTTCGGGAGAGAGTGTTGAACTCTCTTCCCTTATAAGGTGTGATTGTGACATAATAAGCCGCCCCCAGATTGGGATACTCACAACCATCCAAGCCAAATGGAGGCGACTCCTATGCCTTTAGCCGATGTGCTAAAGGCTCTTCAAGAGATTCAGGTTGAATTGGCTCATGCTCAACAGGAATCTACCATGTTAAAAGCACAAGTACAGAGTCTAGTAGCTCAAAGTATTCTGTTAGAGGGGACTAGTACAAATTCAGCTATGGGAGCTTCTACCAGTCGAAGTTCCACCTTAATTGTACAACCTCCGAGTAGTGTACCATTGGCAGGTCCGGAACTGTTCTCGGGGGATCCCCGGAAATATATGATGTTTCTCACTCAATGTCGACTCCATTTCCTATGTAAACCTACAGCGTTTGAGACGATTCAGGCAATTCAATACAGCATTCGTTATTTCTTATTTGACTGGAGATGCGGCAGCCTGGGCTATGCCACTGGTTCAAAAAGATGACCCCTTGTTACATAATTGGGATGGTTTTCTGGCAGAATTTGGCAGGCTGTTTGATAGGCGAGAGGTGTCCCTAGCACAAGATAAAGAAGTATTAGGATTAAGACAGGGATCACGTGATCTGGTAACATACATGACACAGTTCAATAGGTTGGTGATTGAGACAGACTGGCCAGTGGCAAAACAAACAGTGCTCTTTTACCAGGGGCTATGGGAGGAGTTGAAACATGCCATCGCCCAGGTAGAGCCACAACCTGCTAACTGTACGGCCATGATAGATCCTGCCTTAAGATTAGATCATCGAATGAGTGAGAGGAAAGGAGACAGGAAAAGACCGGACCAAGTACCTTTTGTAAGATTAGACAGGAGTCGGGGTGGCAGGGCCGGGGAGGTGGAACCAATGCAGATTGGCAGTGTCAGAGGGCCATTGACTGCTGCAGAAAAAGAGCAACATAAAAACATAAAAGTAACAACTTGTGTCTATATTGTGGACAGTCAGGTCATTTTATTCGGACATGCCCTAATACTCCTCAAAAAAGTGTTGAGGGAGAGAGGAGTAAGAAGGAAGTGGGAAAAGACATGGGCCGACCGTAGAGGGAACGGAGGTGACAGGTCCAAAACCTGCAATGTTCCCGAGATGGGTGGCAAATACGGTGGAGAATAAGACCTTGCATTTGTACATTTTGGTTACGCTATGTTTTGCGATGACTAAGCAGGTGGTACTAGCCATGTTCGATTCAGGCACTACAGGCAATTTCATTGATTTTACCATGGCAGAACAGTTGGGATTGCCGCTACAGGACAACCAGTGAGTGGAAAGAGTTCAGTCAGTCAATTGGTCTCCCTTAGTTTCGGGTCGTATTCAGAAACAAACTACAGCTTTGCGCATGACATGTGACTTCGGTCATAGTGAGGAGATTGCCTTTGATTTGATAGCAGCACCGTAGTTTGGTTTGATTTTCGGTATGCGCTGGTTGGTACAACATAATACAAGGATTGATTGGGAAAAACAGACAGTTTGGTTTGATGAGCAAATGTGTCAGTCACACATGGTGCCGGAATTGGGGCCCGCAGGTTCTTTGGCGGACCAGAGGCATGTAGGGCAGATGGTAGGAGCAACAGGATCAGAAATTCCGCTAAAGTACAGGGAATTTGGTACAGTCTTTGATAGGGGTGGGGCGGAAAGGTTACCTCCCCACCAACCTTAAGATTGTGTAATTGAATTAGAGGCTGGGGCACAGTTGCCTTGCAATCGAATCTACTCACTCACGGAAAAGGAAAATCAATATTTGAGGGAGTATTTGGATGACATGCTGGAAAGGTTTTATTAGACATTTCACATCGACATGGGTGCAAGCATTATGGTTGGCCGAATGTACGTATAATAACAGCAACATGCCTCTTTAGGAATGGCACCCAACAAATGTTTATTTGGCCACGAACAGAACATGATACCGGAACATTTACCGGAAATGGAACACATTCCTGTGTTACAAGATCGCAAACAGTTGCTTCTTGGGATCAGACAGAAAGCACCAGCCAATTTGGAGGAAGCCAAAAAGGCATATAAAATACAGGCTGACAAACAACGGCAGGTGGAGCCTAAGTATCAAGTAGGAGACAGGGTGTGGTTGTCAACTAAGAATCTGTCATTGGTGGGGTCTCGTAAATTCATGCTGTGATTTATTGGGCCCTATGAAACCATACAATGTGTGTCTGCCACGGCAATTAAATTATGTTTGCCAAAAACTTTACCCATACACCCAGTGTTCCATGTGTCTTTGCTTAAACCTGCAGATCCAGGGGTAACCACTAAACGACCTCCGGCAATTGAAAAAGAAGGTCAGATGGAATATGAAGTAAGACATGTTTTGGACATTAAAAGAAGAGATCAACAACTATGGTATTTAATTCAATGGAAAGGTTATGGCCCTGACTATTGTTCATGGGAATCAGCAAGAGAGGTATATGCTCCCTGATTGGTGAAACAGTTCCATTTGCGACATCCGGAGAAACTGGGTCCTGGGAAGAGCCCTGGTAGAGGAGGTACTGTCAGGAATAAAGGTTGGGGTAGGCGTGGTGTGCTGCAGTTCGTGAGGTAACACGGTATGGCAGCTACAGGGGCAGAGACTTCAATTCCCCGCAGCCCCTGGGTGCTTTGAAGTCCTGTCCTTCCGTGCGCGTTGCCAGCTGAACTCAATCAGGAGGGGCTTATCAGCCGGCAACGGCGCAAGACAGACCGGAGGGGCACTCAGGTCGGAGAGAGGAAACGCTGCCAGACTGTTTCTTTGATGTTACGCCTTCTTCGTCTGGGTAGTCCCCAGGGCCTCCCGGGCTAAAGCTAAGTACTATGTGGAGCGGGCATGACGCTGTTATTTATGGCATACTCGTTTTCCCATTTAAAGTGTGTTTGGGACGCAATTACCACTGCATTTGTGAACGCAAGGTTTTCTTCTATTGAATCACACGTGCTAAGAGGAAAACGTTTTTGAACCTTGGTGCAAAACACTGATCTTTCTTTGATAATGGGCATGAACTTGGCATGGGAAAGGTTGCACAAAATCCTGGGCTCAGAGAATATGCATCCTAGAGGACAAGTATCAAGTTTTGGGCAATGGCTCTAGTGGTGTTAACTAGGACTGTCTACAGTGTGCTAGCTTTTGTATAAGTTCATGTGCTTCTGCTGCTTTGCCCAAAAAGGCCATGTGTTTGTCTTTTCATGCAGGGATATTATTCCCTTGTTTGTTTTCATTCCATTTGAAAGCTTATTGCTCTCTATTTGTTCATGTACGGTGGTGCATGTGTTAAGGTGTACGTAACTACGTCAGAAGCAGGGGGTAGGTTTTATGTGGGTTTCAAGTGTGCGAGGAAGCAAGTACGGATTAGTGTGTTAGGAGGGTATATTCCCTGGTGTAGGCAGGCTAGGTTTTACCCTGTGCTTCCCCATTCCTATCCAAACTAGGTGTTCCCTAACTCCTTTTTCCAGTGTTCCTAATTCCCCAATCTATCCACAACCTCTCCCTAATCCCTCTTCCCCCCATTAGCTGCCACGTGGTGTCCTGTGTATATACTATCAGATACTTGTGCCATCCACGGTGGGAGGGGTCGATTCATTCGGCTTCTGTGGTTCGGAAGAGAGTGTCGAACTCTCTTCCCTTATGAGGTGTGATTGTGACAGTTGCTGCTAGATTCTCTTTTGACATGTGCGCTGGATAATGCAATTGTTCCAATGCTAATTTTAACAGGGCTGTAGGCAATGCTGTCTTGTCACCACAAGCTTTCAGAGGGGTTTAAAGAACACCCTCACTGCTTCCAGAGGTTCTTTACCTCCTGTGGTGCTTCCCCTTGGAGTTCCATTAACTGAGTTGGCCCCATTTTACTATAACCCTCATTTTCACTTTGTGCAACAATCATTTTTTTCATTTACATCAGTTATTTCCACATCCATTAGGGTTTTGCCCTTGGATGCCATACGCTTGGCCTCTGGTCTGCTGCTTGATTTCCTCTTGAGATAAAGTCTGTCCTCTTCGTGTGGGCGGCACATTTCACGACCGCTATGCCCAATGGGAGCTGTAGTGCCTTAATGAGCCTGTCCAATAGGGCTGAGTGCTGCACTGACGTGCCGTCCGCTCGGAGGTAGCCCTTCCTTTTCCTGCATGCACTATAGTCCTCACATAGGCGGAGTCACTGTACACCGTCACTTCCTGGTCTACGTGATTCTCAATGGCGAATATCAACGCCAATAATTCTGCAGCCTGTGCTGAATAATGAGATCTAATCGTGCACTGATGAGTAGTCAAAATTCTCCATTTGCTGTGTTTTACCACAGCAGTGCCTGTGTATCTTTGTCCATCATTTTGATCGATTCTCGAAGAACCGTCAACGAAGACAATTTCTCCTTCTGCCAACGCATTTTCTCTCACTCTGGGAATTTCAACATAGAATTCCTCATAATTTGCACAGTCATGGATCGGCTCTCCTTCAGTGACTTGTTCTGCTATGAACATAGCTGGGTTCACCATCTTATATTGAATTATCTTAATCAATCGATTCAATATGATCACTTCATAAGCAGAACTCTCTGAGATGTCAATGTGCCCTTTGGTTTTTCTAGAATGGCATATAGTGCATGCTCGACGAACAACGTCATGGAGCATCCCATCACAAGGTTTGTAGCTTTCTCTATGGCGAACACAGCGGCAGCTAGACTTTGTTCGCAAGGGAAGTGGCCTCTCAACACTGGGTCCAAACTCCCGCTGTATGCCAGGGGCTTGTACCCCAATGTGGTTCTCTGTGTGAGTACTGCTGTCATAATGCTGCCATTCGTGTGTGAAAACAGGTTGAATTCCTTTGCATAATTGGGAATCCCTAGAACTGGTGCCATGCAAATGGCTCTCTTGAGTTCAGTAAACCCTTCTTCCATGGTCTCAGACCATTCATTTTTTCCTTTCATCACCTGTGCCTTCTTTAGGGCCTGTAACAAGGGCTTGGTATATGAGCTGTAGTCAAAGACCATGCCCTGACATAATTGCAAAGACCTAAAAACTCTGCATTTGTTTTATCGTGTGTGGCTTGGCTGTGTTCAGAATGGCTTCAGTCCTTTCAGGGGTAAACCTTTTCCCCTCATGCAAGATCAGCTGGCCTATGTACAGCACTTCTTGCTGACAATATTGTAACTTTTCCTTGTCAACCTTATATCCTTTCTCAGCCAGTGTAGTCAATAGCTGAATAGAATCATGTCTGCACCTTTCCTCTGTCGTGCTGCAAATTAAGATGTCAAACACATATTGCAAGACAACACTCTCTAATGCAACATTGCTTAAGTCCATCTGCAGGACTCTGTTGAAAATTGAGAGGGACTCACAGTACCCTTGGGGTAACCTTGTGCTTTTCAGACACATCTGTCTGAATGTAAATGACATCAAATCTTGTGAACTTTGTGCAATGGGATTGAGAAAAATGCATTTTTCAAGTCAATCACCATGAAATGTTGTGACTCAAAAGGTATATTACATAGGATTGTGGCCGGGTTAGGGACCAGAGGGAACTCGGCCTCTATGATATCATTTATTGGGCGTAAATCTTGAATTAGTCTCCATGATCCTATCTTTGATTTTTTAATCAGATAAACCACAGTGTTGCATGACGACTCTGACGTCACTAAGAGGCCCTGTTCCATCATAGCAGAAATTGTCTTGAAAATTCCTTCATCTGCTTCTCTAGACATATGGATACTGTTGTGCTTTCAGCAAAATTGCTCCTAGTTTCAATTTAGTCCTTCTCCGACTCCTTTAAATAAGCCTACATCATAGGGGCTTGTGGTCCACACTGAGACAGCACCTAGGCCATGTCGTCATAAAAATATTCAGGACGGTTCTATGCTGTCATCATTCTCTGGGACACCTCTCTTTTGATCATCCTTACCCAAAAAATGAGATTTATCTCAACTGTTGTTTCCTCAACATCTGTTTGTTTGTCAAACAGATCGTCATCAGTGACGTCAGTCAATCTGTCCCCTTCCTCAATGGTGATTACTGTGCACCATTGTCTGCCTTCGTCATCACAACCATCGATCAGTGCCATTTTCCCTCACACTATGGCTGTGTGTATCGTCAAGGGAAATACTTGTCCCTTTTCTTCATTCATAGGTATTCTTGGCCTAAATAGAAATTCATCTGGGTTCCTCATGGTTTTTCCTGCAAGGCCTGGTAGCCCTGCCATTAATACACATACTCCATATGCAAATAGTACTGGTTCTAATGGGACAGCCCTCATAGCTGTTTGTCCCGCGTATGTTCTAATCATTTCGCATTTGTTCAAATAATGCATTCGTGGAGTTCAACATATTATGCCCTTCTCCGTGATCGAGATTGTCATGTTTAACTTCGTCATTTGGTCTCGTCCCAAGATATTTACTGGGGTTTGCCTTGAGTATAGCAGTGGCACACTCATATCACATTCTCCTATAGAGACTGGAAGTTAATTTGTAAACGGAACACAACTTGTTGCTCCTGTGAAGCCCTGAGTATTTATGGCATCGCCGGACAAGGAAAAGTTGCCTTCATAAATACAAGAGCGCGTTGCGCCTGTGTCTACTAGGAAGGAATATTCTTTATCCCCTATAACGACATCTACCCTTGGTTCCTCATGACGGTTAGTTGTCACTGATAGGATAGAACACATCAGGTTTCCCAGTGAGCCGTCCTAGTTAATATATAACTTTGTCCCATGCTCCGTGAATGGACTTCCTCCATCACCAGTGTTGGCTCTCATTCCAGAGCTAAATGCCTGTCCTGCACTTGTTGTCTGTGACCGTTGCATCTGCGCCTGTTGAGACTGTCCTTGTGGAAAACTTATCAAGTTCTGAGGTTGCAAGCTTTGCTGTGCTCCTGGCGCTTGCTGTTGCACCGTGTGATTCTGTGCAACTCCATTTCCTCCTTGCTGTAAAAACACAGGTGGATTCACAATCCCTACTCTTGTTCCTTGGTCATTTTGCACCATGCCTTGACTTCTGCACATGCATGCTACATGCCTTGTCATCCCACACGTCCAACATATTGGCGGTGGTCTGATTATTTGCTCATTTGACATATCCTGATTGCCATTTTGCATGTTTTGAAAAACTCCCTGATTGTTTTGAAAACCTTCCTGATTACTCTGACATACTCATCCTCGAATGCCTCTCCCTCTGGGGTAAAACCCATTACTGCCCTGGTATGACTCAGACCTTGTCACCCTAAAACGCAAGTGCAGGGTGGCCAAGAGGAAATGGCGTGCTTCATGTACATCCTCTGACAAATTGGCCTACCGCCTGCTCCAAAGGCAATACCGACTCTCTGTCCTAACCAAGAAGAGATCTCATATCCAAGCCCACATCTCTTTGGCTTCTAACAACTCGGCTGAACTCTTCAGAATCTGCAAGGAACTAGCCACTCCCGCTGCAGTCTCCACCTCTCCTGTCCCTTCCTAGGCCCTCTGCACAGCACTGGCTTCTCACTTCATCTCTAAAACTCAGGACATCCTGTCCTCACTCTCCTCCTATCCCCTCCCTCCCTCTACTCCCTGCTCTTCCTCTGGCCCTTCTGCAGCCACCTCTCCTCCCTCCTTCTCTGCCTTTCCCCTGTTCTCTGCAGATGAGGTTTCTAGACAAGTCGGATCTATGAAAGTCTCGTCGAAACAGGTTCACCCCTGTTCCTCCAAAACCATGAAGGACCACATCGACTCCCTGGCTCCTGCCCTGGCTGTTTTCTGCAATCATTCCTTCACCACTGGAGTCTTCCCACCCCCCCTGAAGCACTCCCTTGTGCACCCTCTTCTTAAGAAATCCTCTGCCGACCCCTCCTGCCTGGCTATCTATCGCCCAATCTCCATCACTCCCTTCCTGGACAAGCTCCTGGAGAAACTGGCCATCTCCCAGCTTAATCCCCATACTGAATCTGTTGGTTGTCTGCATGACCATCAGTCTGGTTTCAGAGCTGCCAGAAGCACGGAAACTGCTCTCCTGAACATCGTGAAGACCTGCTCTCCAACCTTGACTCTAACACCCCTTGCGTGCTCATCCTGCTTGATCTCTCTTCTGCCTTTAACACTGTCAACCATGACATCCTGCTCAACCATCTCCGTGATAACCTGGGTATCAATGGTCAGGCTCTGGCGTGGCTGACTTCTTTCCTCTCTGACCAACCCTCCCAGGTCCAACTTGGTCCTTCCTCTCCGCTATCATTCTCTCTACCTGTGGTGTCCCCCAGGGGTCTAACCTCTCTCCCTGGCTATTCAACCAATACCTGGCACCCAACTTTCAGTGCTATGCGGATGACACCCAGCTCATTTTCAGGCTACACTCGGCCTCCTCCTCTTCTTCCCTCATCTCTGACTGTCTGCTATCCAGGAGTGGTGCGCTGCCAATGACCTCTGCCTTAATGCTAGTAAGACTGAGATTATCCTCATCGGCACACCCGCTCCCTCCTTTCCTGTAGCTCTCTGACCGGCCTCTCTTGTCCCTCTTCCTGCTCCCACCTGCAAGGCTAAAAACCTCGGGGTCATTTTTGACTCCACTCTCTCCTTCTCTCCTCACATCTCTGACATCTCCAAGAAGTCACACTACCAGCTGCACCTCCTCAGAGGTATCCTTCCTTTCCTCTCCTTCCCCCAGAAGCTCACTGTCTCCAGAGCTCTATTTCTCTTTAGGCTGGACTATTGCAACAGCCTCTTTCTAAATCTGTCTGCTTCTACTCTCTGCCCTCTGCAATTCATCCAGAACAGGACTGCGAAACTTGTCCTTGGCCTCAAGCCCAGCAATCGTATCTCTCCAGGACTGGAATCTCTGCACTGGCTCTCAGTAGCTGCGTGGATTAAGTTCAAAACCCTCTGCATCGACCACAAGGCCTTCTGGGGCCTCAATACCTTCAACTCTCTCTTCCTAAATATCTTTCTCCTTGATCTCTTCGCTCATCCGTGTCCAACTCCCTTAGGGTCAGCCGCTTCTCCAAGCAACTAGTTGGTGGTAGATCTCTTTGTTTGGATGGTGCCTCCCTCTGGAATAGGCTCTCAGCCTCCCTTAAACTTGAGGAGAACCATCTCCAGTTCCGAAAGCACCTCAAAATCATTCTCTTTGCTTCTGCCTTTTCTCCTTCTCCCCTCTGCTGACCTTCATGCTGTTACCTGAACTGCACACGCTACCTGGACACCCTCTGATCTAGGGCCCAGGTTTCCTCCCCCACCAGCGTCACACACCTGCACTGCATGCCTGGCAACCCCCGCACTTGGGACTGTTTCTGTATCCCTACAGTCCCCCCTACCACTCCTGACACCTGATGTCTGCACTTACCCATGCACTTGCCACCTGCTGGCCGTTACTTACCAATTGTTTTATCCATTCCCATGTACTGCACTGTCCATGCCCCCTTTTCATGCACTTGCATGATCTGAATGACACCTGGCCTAGTAGGATCGTTGTCTGTCCTCCCTTTGTTCCCCTCCCTTGCCTCGTCATGCCTTGAAACACTTGTGTATAGGCATGTTACAAATGCCATATCATATCATTAACCTGCTGTTGATTATTGACCTGCTGTATGTTCGATCAGTCTGTGCTAGTTATCATTGCCCCTTCAATGGCATACTTTGACAATTTTTTCTGCACTAATTTTGCCTCTTTGGCTTTTCGTGCAGCCTCTTTTTTGCGATTCTTCTCCTGCAGCAATCTGCAATAGTGAGCTATGGTCTCCTGTATTTCAGACCACGGTTTGGCCTCAAATCCTACCAATTTCTTGAGCTGCTTCTGCACCTAATCTGGCGGCCCTTGGCATAATATATGGTAAAACATGGGTATGGATTTCCCCCAAGATGCACGAGTTTCAAGCACCCATGCATCTTGGAAATTCTGAATGTAAAGCAAAGGATCCTCTGACTCCTTCATTTTTCTTGTCATTATAGCTCACATGTCAGATGCATCTGTGTATAGCAATCATAATGCTTTCCATACCACGGCTCTACAATTGTTAAATGGAGCACCATCGTGTGCAGTATTAACTGTAGTCACGCCTGGGTAACCTGCACGTGTCCTCACATCATCAGCTCGATCACCAAGTATGGCAATTAAAAGACCCTTAATATCTCCAATAGCCAACGTGCTCCCTCCCGTCATTTTTACTAGTTCATGTATCCATTTTCCAGCTCCCGATGTTTAGTTTAGTTTAGTTTAGTTTAGTTTATTCATTTGTATTGCACACCAGACCCGAGGGTATGAGGGCGCATGAGCAGCAAGGTTATTCAAAGCTTGGTTACAGGTTGCTTATACTTTACATTACATAATTACGGTGTGACAATGAAGGAACATGTGTACAGTTTGGCAGGAGATAATGCAGTAAATATATTTAAGGAATTACACATTTTTACAAATTTAATATTACAAATTTACAGATTTACTTAAAGCATGCAATGCGGAGAGCAGCCGTGTGTTGTTAGAGGTGTTAATGGTTCGTGTTCTTTAACCAATGGATGTAGTTGCGTCTAAAAAGTGAGTAAGATTGGGGAGTTCTGAGCGATGGTGGTAAGGAGTTCCAGTGTTGAGGTGCTTTCACCTGGAAGCTGTTGCCACCCATTTTGGTGCGTTTAAACCTGGGGACAGTGAGCAGATTAGCATTGGAGGCTTATTTTTCAGGTTTTCTCGATCCATGTGTGGCCATGGAATATACTGTGGTCTCGTTCCTCCTTTTTCGAGCAACGGGAATTGTAATACATGGCACTCCTTTTCTTCTCTCATAATTTTTCTATCCACTGCAGGGGTGATTGTCCTGCATCGCTGTCTACCTGGCCATGTCCTTAGTTGGTTCACTTAGGGTGGTGGAGATGCCCCCCTCTGACCGTAAGATACTCCTTCATGTCGGTCTGACTGTGTGGCTGACTCCGATGCCTTAGATGCAGACTTGCTAGAATCTGACCTTCTTATCCCTTTTCCTCCAGAGAAGTGTTTTTCGCATCTCCTCTCTTCTTCCTTTTCCTCATATTCCTATCTTTCTGCGTCTGATATTGTATGTGCCCAACTCATGCAACTCCTCTCATCATCTTCGTTCCGATTTAGTGTCAACCTATCTAGGCACAGCTCTCTATTTCTACTACTTAGAGAGGCATCCTCAGTATCATACAGCTGAGTGCTCTCAAGACGCTTGTCCTCTCCTCGCCCTTGGGGTACTTGTTCTAGCCCCATTTCATCATATATTCTATCGATCTTCTCTCCGATGCTTCGGGTGTCGAAGTCATCCTCGATATTTGTCCTAGACGTGCCTGGTACTGAATCGTACCCAGGAAAGAATTCTTCTATGTCTTCCCAATCTACTACTGGATCAGGTTTTTTAACCTCTCTTTCCAGATATTCAAGTTTCTGTGCCCTCTCTCTTTGCTTAGGTTCTATGTCATCATAGAACTCTCTGTGCTTCCTATCTTCTTCCCTGACCCTATCTTCTTCCTGTTTCTGTGCATCTCCACGTTCATTTGCCCTTTGTATTTCCTCATCCCTTTGTCTTTTTATTCTCTTCTCCCTTATCTTTTGTTCTTCTTCTTCTTCTAT
This sequence comes from Ambystoma mexicanum, assembly GCF_040938575.1. Classification (NCBI taxonomy): domain Eukaryota; kingdom Metazoa; phylum Chordata; class Amphibia; order Caudata; family Ambystomatidae; genus Ambystoma; species Ambystoma mexicanum. The sequence goes on from NC_090923.1 coordinate 703,260,228, forward strand.
TCTCTGTTGTTCCTGCCTGTTCTGATAATTAGCTGCTCTCTCCTTATGATCGTGTTTCCTTTCTTGCTCCTCATGATACAACTGCTCTTGTGTCTGCTTATCTTTTTTCCTGATCCGCTCGTGTCTCAATCCTTTTTCCTTTTCCTTCTCATTTCTTTGTAAATCACCTGGCTCTCCCTTTTGTCTGACGTCCTCAATGCCGTTACCATCGAGTTTCAACAGAATCTGACCTCCCATCCATTTGTTCTGTGTGAATGCTATCTCATCAGTTCTATCCTCATCTCCTTTCCATCTTTTGCCCTCTCTCGTGGTATCTAGAGATGTACTTGTTTGTGTCTGGTCTCCTTTCTCTCTCTCGTGCTTCTCCTTGTCCCTAGGGACTTTAGAGATGATATCTCTGCCTCTGTGTTTGATGTGGGTTTCGTCACTACTTTGCGTAGGTGACTCATATGCTGGGTTGCTATATCCTGTGGCTGCTTTAAGATCCCCTAGCTGGTATAATCCATCGTCTTTACTGACTTCTCTTTTTGTTTCAGACAGGGCAGATGGCACGGAAGGCACCAAGTTAAGTATCCAATCTAAGGGCGGCTCCTCCTCCTTATCCTCTTAGTACATCTTCCAAAGTTCTAAACTCACTAGGCATTTGTCTAACTTTTTGCCAGAGTACGTGGCGTGCAAATATGTCATTGTGTATTGAAGGACCGTCTTAGACAGCGATGCACCCTGGGGCCATTGCATAAACATTTTGTTGGCGGTTCCCTTAACCCATTCTCCAGTGTACTTTTTCAGCTTCCGTGCATGTTTTGGCAACTGCTTGCACAAGTGTCTTAACGGTGTAATATCTTTCCTACTTAAAATCATTTCTCTTCTCCTCACACAACACTTTGTCACGTTTTATGTTGCTTAAACAAAATCAACAATATGAGCGAGCACCAATCGTCGCAAGCTCCAATCCTGTTTTTCCACAAAAATGAATGTTTTCTTTTTCAAACAATAATCATTGATTCATAGTATACAGTGTCTTGGCTAAACAATTTGCATAATTTTCATGCTAATTCCTCCAAAAATGTCCTTATGTTTTATGACGTCAGACAGAAAAAGAGAAAGAGAGGAAAAGAAGAGAAAAAAAAAATATAAGACAGACGTGCAAGACTAGACAGACTAAACAGACTCCAGCCGGCTACACAGATCTCCTGCCCCTATGATTTACCCTGACATGGAGTGTAAGCCCATCCCTTTCAAAAGCATCTTTAACCACTTTAGTCTCCTATTTCGTCCTATTTTATTCAGGACTTTCAATGCAGGTTTCTTCTAACCGCTATATTAAAGTGTAGATATTTGGGCGTATCCTCTCTATGCTCAGGTATCCTCGTGGTATCCTCCTCTATGCTCGGGTATCCTCCCGGTATCCTCTACGTATTGCTAGGTCACCCTTGAGTCACTTTTCCTTCCCTTATATATATATACATTCTACTCTATCTCTAACTTTATTTTTGTCCTGCCTCTCACCTTACATTCCCTTACTTGTTCTAAGGCATGCAACTTTTTGCCAAAGCGGTCAGTCTTTTTCACTCACTGTTCGCAGGTTTTCCTCTCTGGATCCTCGGTATCACTGCCTTTGTCACTGCCTCTCCTGATTTCGCTCGATTGGCTGCTCGTAGAAGTGGAAAGGGGTTCATGGGTGAACACACAGGTTCCTTCAGACCTCACCTGCAGGTTTTACAATTTCATCTGGCCACTATCAAAGGGGAGCTTCCCGGTCTACTTAGCCAGGTGACAAAAGGACTTGTGATATTGCTGAGGACCTAGAGTTACTTTATGTCGACGGTCAATGGGTGTCTTATCTAATCATTAATCAATAAACCATCCTATCTCTGCTACCAAGTGTGCACTAGGACCCCAACTGGCCCCTAAAGATGGGGGTTGCCCAATAGCACATTAGGATGAGGCAGCAGCACCCGTGAGATGGATAGGGATGCAGATTAATACTCTAGCATCAAATCAATTATGACAACTCAATGGTTTGGCAAAGGGAGTCCGTTTAATGACAAGTACAAAAAACAGGGAGTTCTTGAACAACAGTGATTGCTTGATCTCCCTTCTCGCTTCAACAACTCCAACAAACTTCATAAAGAACACATAATTTATACTAAAAACATGTCATCTAACGGTTAAAATGTTGCATGCAATTCTATTGGTTATAGAAAAGTAACATTAATATAAGTGCTATATCTGTATATGGTAACAGAGTAAGGGGATTGGATAAACAGTGTCAGGTGGGGCCTCTAAGCCCTTCCTTAAAAATGGCTACAGTGGACATCACTAAAAGTACAATGTCTCATTGGTTCTACTAATTATAGGACCCTAGATGACTTGGTCCACTATGATTGGGTTGGCACCAACCCCACTCATACTTTTCCACTATCTTAGCAGCATGCAGAATAGCCGGCCAGATGCAGGGTGCTCGCCTGCTCCCCCAGCCTTCCTCCAATTATTGCTACAATCAATCTCACCTCAGTGGTCATGTGTCAATTATTTCTTGGTGGTTGGCCTTGAAACTGCATCTCTGTCTGGAAAAGTTCAGATATCTGTGCATGGCACAAGGCCACACGTAGGTGTGGAATCTTCATCTCTTCTCACTTGGCTAGTCACGTGTTTCAGACACCGTGAAATCTTCTCATTCTCCATGTAATTTGTGTATTTGATTTAGTTTTACCCACCACCTGCCTTCTACAGCTTACCTTGATCTCTCTGAACAGGATATTCTGTTCTTTGCTTCATTAATTGAATCTACTGTTCATCTATTTCAGCCGATACGACCTTGGCCTCTTGGCACGATTTGCATGCGTCTAAGTTTCTCTCTGTCTTTAGTTTTTGATCTATGAGCTGAGGGTTTCCTCACCTGAGACCTTTAGTAACCTTTGGTTGATGCTGCTCTTGTGCATAGTGGAAGTATACTTATATAAAATGTTCCTTTTTGAGGTAGATATGTATAGGTGGTGCTTGCCGCAATCTATTGTACTACTAAGCGTAGCAAACCACATGATTTTCTTAGCTTTCTTGCGGTTCCAAGCATATGTACATGTGTAAACTGGCTGAATATCTTCATTGTGCTCAGGGCATAAGCTTCTTACATTTGACATTGTTTTTTCACTTTAGGTTCATGATGTCCCTCATCCATGGTGTTTCGTCTCTTTTCATCATTCGTAGGTCGTCATATCTTCTATATGTGAGTCAGTCTGGGTTCTTGTTATGTCACCATTCATCTTCCTCTAGTATCTTTTTAGCTTCTACAGTGACTGTGCTCTGACATTCTTCATTTTGTTTAATTTGTCGATATGGCTTTCTCAATGGATTCCTCACTGTCCAGGTTTTCTTAGGTGTCGGTACTTCAACGGGTGCTGTTCGTTTGATAGGTACTTTTGATAGGTACTGGACAGAGCCCCACTGTGGCTCTCTGCTAGTTTATTTGCGCATCATACATCACATATTTCGGCGTGAAAGTTCCTGGTACTTCAAAATGAATGATTTTAGTGCGGGTCATGCTTGGGACCTCCTCTACATACCAAAAAATCCAAAAAGTCCAGGTGAGTGCATTCTCCCTGTGCGGGTGTTCAAATTTCTCACAACTCCCTTGTGCACCCCCTACTAAAAAAGCCACCTGCAGACCCTTCCTGCCCGGCTAACTACCACCCTATCTCCACTACCTCCTTCTTGGACAAACTCTGTGAGAAGTTGGTCATCTCCCAACTAATCCAACACACTGAATCCGTTGGCCAGAGGAACGTAAAGTGCTCTTCTGAAGTCATGTGATGACTTGCTCTCAAACCTCGACTCCAACTCTCCTTCTGTTCTCATCTTCCTCAATCTGTCCTCTGCCTTCATCACGGTCCATCACTCCACCATCATAAATCTTCTCTGCGATATCCTGGTCATCACGGACTGGGCACTGCACTGGTTGACCTCTTTCCTCTCAAACCAGCCCTCCCAAGTGAAACTGGGCCATTTTCTCTTCTCTACCTCACTCTCTACTACTTGTGAAGTCCCTCAAGGGCTCTATTCTCTCGCTGTGGATTTTCAACATTTACCTTGCCCCTCTTGCTCACTTGATTGCTACCTTCACTCCTCATTTCCAGTATTATGCTGATGACACAAAGCTTTCCTTCAACCTTCCCTCCTCTTTCTCCTCCCGTTCCTCTCTCATTCCCGACTGTCTGAATGCTATTCTGCTATTCTGCTGATAATGAGCTCTGCCTTAATGCCACTAAGACTGAGATCCTACTCATTGGGACTCATGTCCACTCCTTCTCTACTACTCGCTGGCCACCCTCCTTGTGGCCCCCTCGCCTCACCATCGTGTGAGGATAAAAACCTGTGTGTCAGCTTTGACTCCTCTCTCTCTTTCTCTCCTCATATCGCTGACCTTAACAAGAAGGCCCACTTTCAGCTTCGCCTCCTCAAAGGCATTCTCCCTTACCTCTACTTCCCCCAGAAACTCAATGGGGGTCATTACGACCTTGGAGGTTACCGGGTACCGGGTCCGGGTTCCTTGAATGAGGAATTACCGGGCCATTCCAACCTTGGAGGACCCGGTAATTCCTCATTCAAGGAACCCGGACCCGGTACATTCCCATTCCCATTCGAGCCCCCATAGGGCTCAATGGGAATGGGGAGGGAACTAACAACGGGCCCGTTAGTAACGGCCCCGTTATTAGCTCCCTGGTCTGCTCGCGGGACCTGCTAAGGGTACCTGGTTTTGCGGGTCACGCGAGCAGGCTCGTAATGGGGCGATAAGGGGTTGATGGCTCCGGCACCATTACCAGCGCTGTTAACCCCTTAACGCCAAGGTCGTAATGAACCTCAATTTCTCCAGAGCTCTGTGTCTCTCCAGACTGGAATACTGCAACAGCTTCTTCCACAACCTTCCTCTCTCCTCCCTCTGACTTCTTCAATTAATTCAGAATAGGACTACAAGATATATCCTTGGTCTTATTCCCAGAGACTGCATCTCTCCAGCCTTAAAAACTTCCCACTGGCTCCCAGTGGTTGCAAGTATCACATTTAAGATCCTTTACATCACCCACAAGGCTTTCTGGGGCCTGGGACCTCGCTACATCCAAATCTCTCTCCCTAAATACCTTCCTGCTAACGTCCATTGGTTCTCTAGCTCCAACTCTCTGCAGATCATATGTTTGCCCAAGCAGAGATGGAGGTAGATCTCTTTCCTCTGCAGAATGGCCTTGCTGCCTCTTTAAGTCTTAAACATGAAATCCTTAAATTACCGAAGCTTCTCAAGACATTCCTTTTCTCCTCCTCCTACCTTCTCCCCCTCCCCAGCTAGCCTCCTCCTGCTGCTGTCACTGGTTGCCTGTTTCCCCCATGAGCATTCCTTCAACCAGTCACCCCTTGCACCCGTCTTACAAGCACTTGCTCTTGGACTCCCTCCCCTGACTAGCCTACTGAGTCTGGTCCTTCCTAATTCCGTGCACTGCAGCCCCCCACCCCTGGTCTCCCCTGGCACTTGCCCTCTTGGACTTCCCCTTGCACTTGTCCACCCTCTGCGGCCCGTCCCTCCTTGCACTTCTCCCTCTTCCCCACTCCCTATCCCATCCCTACCTGAAAAGCCCCCTCCCGCTGTACTTGTTGTTCTGCACTTGCACAATCCGAATGTCATAAGACCTAGTAGAACCTTTACTGTGTGTTTTTCTCCTCTGTTCCAACCCCACCCCCTTTTGTCTTGTGGAGCCTGGAAAAATGTTTTCCCTGTATAGGCCCCATAAAAATATTCAATAAAAAAAAGGAAAATATACATTATTTTGTGGTGAGACACATGCAGCAAACCATCAATACTATCATGGACACGTTTATTGACAATGTGGGACCAGTGCTGTGTAAGTGCTTGACTGCATGAAAGTGGCCATCACACCAACAAAGTGCATGGAACAGGTCTACAGGAAACAGGGGATGCAGCAGAGCATCAACATCCAGATAGTGTGTTTCTCAGACTTATGTTTTGTCTGTGCCTGGCTCAACCAACGAGCGTACGGTCCCAAGGAAACACTGCTTGACACAGAGCATGTCGAAACAACAAGCCATCAAAACCTGGCTCCTAATTATGTAAAATCTGCAAGAATTGCATGCTAAAAACCAAATCTTATATACATATTATATATCATGGCCCCTGTATTCATGCAGACAGAAGTGGGTATACTGTGCAAATGCCACATACAATGCAATGCCCCAAAAGTCACATGCATACTAGAATGCCACATTGCACACTCCCTGAATCACTCCACCGGATACCCTTAAACAAAAGGCAGCTGGTGTTGCACAGATGTGTACATGTGCAGAGTGCAATATCGGTGCATGTTTCCACAAGGTTATGCTGGTTGTTTCCAGACACAACAATAGGTCTCAATCAAAGATTGAACACAGTGTACGCATGAAAAACAATATTTTCCAAAGATACTCTATGGCAAGAGAGCAAGGAAACCTACATTTCGGGGGGGGGGGGGACAACTGGTTATGGGTGGGTTCACTTTAGAAATGGGGAGGGGCAAACTTAGAGGCTCCACCCCCTCTGTTCTCCCCCAAGGGTTGTCTGGCGGGGAGCCCATATATCCTATCCCCCTTTCCCCACCCGTCCCTCTCCTACCAAGTGTAGAGGAGGTCCCAAATAAAACCTGCACTCCAAACGTCCATTTTGATGTACCAGGAACATTCACACCGAGATATGTGATGTATGACGAGCAAATAAACCAGAAGAGAGCCGCAGTAGGACTCTGCCCAGTGCCTATTAGAAGAACAGCACCTATTGAAGTACCAATACCCAGAAAACAGTGGACAGTAAGGTATCCATTACGAAAACCCTATCAACAAATGAAACGAAATGAAGATCGCCTCAGTACAGTCCCTGAAGAAACCAAAAAGGCCTTAATAGAAGACGAATGGTGACGTCACGAGGGCCCGGACTGACTCACAGATAGGAGAAATGACAAACAGAGAATGATGCAAAGAGACGAAACGCCATGAATAAGGATATCGTAAACCTAAAGTGAAAGGACAATGTCAAAATGCAAAAAGTTTAAGCTGTAAGCAAGATGGCGATATTCGACCAGTTTACACCTGTAAATATGCTTGGAACCGCAGGAAAGCAAAGAAAACAATGCAGCTTGCTATGCTTAGTAGAAGAATAGTGCGGCAAGTGCCACTATACATAACCTACCTCAAATAAAGCACCCTATTATACGTTTATTTCTACTTTGCACAAGAAGCAGAATCAACCCAGGTTACTAAAGGCCACACGAGAAAGCTCCATATTTAGCAGAAACGAGAAGAGATGGCTGAAAACGAAACTCAGCAGAGGCAACTCGTACCAGGAGAGCCAAGGTCATACCAATAGAATAAACAAACAATAGCTACATCTTATTGAGACTAAGAACATAATATCCTGCCTCTGAAAGGTCGAGATAAGAAGGCAAAAAGGCAGGTGGCGGGTGAAACGAAAATCAAATACACTAATTGAGGGAAAAGAAGCAAATTCACGGTGTCTGTATCACGTGACCAGCCAAGCCAGAAGAAGCGAAGGTTCACACCCACGCATGGCACCAGGTCAGATGAAGATATCTGAACCTTGTCCAGACAGAAGATGCAGTTTCAAGGCCAATATGGCTGCCACCAAACCGGGTCCAGGTTCCCAGAATGGGAATTACTGAACCATTCCGCGTTTGGAGGGCCTGGTAATTCCTCCCTCTGGGATCCCGGGCCCAGACCTTCCCCATTCCCATCTGAGCCCCCATAGGGCTCAATGGGAATGAGAGAGGGAGCTAACAACGGGCCGATTACGACCGGCCTGTTATTGGCTCCCTGGTCCCCTTGCGGGACCCGGTAACAACGCCTGGTTTTACCAGGCGTCCTTACCGGGTCCCGCGAGGGGACCTCGTAATTTTGTGTGATGGGTTTAACGGGTCCGCCTCCAGTAGCGGAGCCCGTTAATCCATTACACAAAAGTCGTAATGAGGCCCTAAGTGTTTTGGCAAAAGTGCATGCTTTAGAACAAGTAAAGGGAAAAGGTAAAGGAGGGAGGCGGGAAAGAAAATATAGCTAGAAATAGAGAAGAATGTATATATATGTATATATGGGGAGGGGAATAATGACTCAAGAATAATTAAGTGGATAAAGGGAAGATACCAGGGAGAATACACAAGAAGAGAGAGGTTACCAGGGAGGACATCCAAGAAGAGAGAGCATTTGCCTTATTCCTACGCTTAATATAGCCGCTAGAAGAAACGTGTATCGAGGGTCCGAAATAAAGGGGAACTAATAGACTGCCACAGCGATTAAAGGCACTGTGAAAGGGATACATTTAAACTCCATGTCGGGGTAATTTTAGAGGCAGAGATACGTGTGACCAGCTGGAGTTCGTCTAGTCTGTTAACGTCTGTCTTATGTGTTGATTGTTGTGACGTCATAGGACGGAAAATGTTCCTTCAAGGAACTAGCATAAAAACTGTGCAATTGGACATTTGGCAGATTGTCGAAGACAACCTGATGTTTTTTGAGTAAAATAGAAGACATAACATTTTGTGAAAAAATCGGGATTGGAGCTTGCAGTGATTGGTGCTTGCTCATATTGTTGAAATTGTTTAAATCACGTGAAGCTTTAATAAAAGTGTATATAAAAGCAAAGGGAAAAGATTTAAACATGGAGGACATAACTCCACTAACACACCTTTGCAAACAGTTGCTGAAACATGCACCTAAGGTGAAAAAATACAGTACAGAGTGGGTTAAAGGAACCGCCCACAAAATGTTTATGCCGTGGCCACAGGGAGGGTCCTTATCTAAAGCTGTTTTGCAACACATGACAACATACTTGCACACCACATAGACAGGCAAAAACCCCTAGCCCGTTCTAGAGCTTTGGAAAATGTATGAACAGGGAAAGGAAGAGGAGCCGCCAATAGATTGGATACTTGATGTATGAACAGAGGGGGGTGAGACACCTACCACGCCACCTGCCCCATCTAAACGGAAATTGAAAACAATAAGGAAGAGGGGTTATACCCACTGACAGAACTTAAAGCAGCTGCGGTATATAGCAACCCGGCAGATGAGTAACCTATGCAAAGTAGTGACGAAAATCAAGATAACGATATCACCTCCACAGTCCCAAGGGACAAGGAGAGACGCGATGATGAAAGAAGGGGCCAGACACAGACAAGTGCATCTCTCGATAAGGAGAGGGAAGGTAAAAGATGGAAAGGAAGGTAAGATAGAACTGATGAGATAGCAGTCGCAAAGAATGAATGGATGGGAAGGCAGATTTTATTGAAACTCGATGGCAAAGGCATTGATGACGTGAAACAAAAGGAGAGGCTAGACAATGTACAGAGAAAGGAAAAAGAGAAAGAATTGAGAGACGAAAGAATAAGGGAAAAAGATAGGCAACGACGAGAACAGTTATATTGCGTAGAGCAAGAAAGACAGCTCGATCGCAAACAGAGAGCATCCAATGATCAAGACAGACAGGAGCTGCGTAACTTAGAGGAAGACCAGAATATCCGAGAGAAAAGAATAAAGAGACGAAGGGATGAGAAAATCCAAAGGGCAGGTGAACGTAGAAACGAAAAGAAAAAGGAAGAAGATAGGGTCAGAGAAGAGGCGAGGAAGTGCAGGGGAATATAATGACGATGTAGAACGTAATTGAAGACAGAGAGCACGACATCTTGAATATCTGGAGAGAGAGATTAAGAAACCTGAACCAGTAGTGGATTGGGAGGACATTGAAGAATTCTTTCCTGAGTACGATTCAGTACCAGGCACGTCTAGGGAAAATATTGAACATGACTTCGACACCAGAAGCATCGGGGAAACGATTGACAGAATATATGATGAAATGGGGTTAGAACAAATACCCCAAGGGGAGGGGGAAGACGAGCGACTAGAGAGCACTCAGCTTTGCGACACTGAGAATGTCTCCTGAAGCAGTGGGAATAGAGAACTATTCCTGGATCGACTAGAAATAAGTAGTAACAAAGAAGACGCAAGAAGTTGCATGAGTTGGGGACAAACAATATCCAACACAGAAAGGGAGGAGCACAAAGAAAAGGAGGAGGAGAGAAGGGGTGAAAGATTATTCCCAAAGGGAAAAGGGATAAGATGGTCAGACACTAGTGAGTCTGCGCTGAGGGCATCAGAGTTAGCCACACAGTCAGACCAACATTAAGAAGTATTGCACAATCAGAGTGGGGTGTTTCCACCGCCCTATGTGAGCAGGCTCAGGACATTGCCCGGCAGGCAACGATGCGGGAATGTTGCCCCCGCAATAGACAGGAGAACAATGAGAGAAGAGAGAGAGAGTGCCATGCATCCCAATTTCCACTACTCGAGAAAGGGGGAGCAAGACCACAATATATTCCATGGCCACACATGGATCGAGAACATTTGAAAAACCAAGCTTCCAATGTTGACATCGGGAGCCGGAAAATGGATACTCGAGTTAGAAAAAATGACAGGAGGAAACACGTTAGCTATTGGGGATATCAAGGGTCTCTTAATCGCCATACTTGGTGAGAGAGCAGATGATGTGTGGACACAGGCAGGTTACCCTGGTGTGACCACAATTAATACCATGCATGACAGAGCTCCATTTAACAATTGCAGAGCCGCGGTATGGAAAGCGCTATGAGTGATTTACCCAGACACTTGCGATATGGGAGCTATTATGTCACGTAAAATGAAGGAGTCGGAATATCTGTTGATTTACATTCAGAATTTTCAAGGTGCGTGGGTACTCGAGACTGTGTTCTACCATATTTTGTTCCAAGGGCTGCCAGAACCGGTACAGAAACAGCTCAAGAAATTGATAGGAATCAAGGCTAAATCATGGTCAGAAATACAGCTGACCATCACACACTATTGGAGGCTATTGCAAGAAAAGAATTGCAAAAAGGAAGCTGCACGAAAGGGTGAAGAGTCCAAATTGGTGCAGAGGAAATTGTCAAAATATGATCTTGAGGAAGCCATGATAACTAGCACAGTTGAATCGAGCATGCAACAGGTCAATAATCTACAACAGAATAATCAGGGCAATAAAGGGTTTTACCCCAGGAGAAGAGGATTTAGGGGAAGAGGATGGCAGAGTATTCAAGGAGGTTTTCAAAATATGCAAAATCGCAATCAAGATATGTCAAACGGGCAAATGATCAGACCACTGCCAGTATGTTGGCTGTGTGGAATGACAGGGCACCTAGCGCGCACATGCAAAAACCAAGGCGTGATGCAAAACAGCTAAGGAATAGGAGCAGGCTTGGCAAATCCGCCTGCCTTTGTACAACATGGAGTTGCACAGAATCACACGGTGCAACAGCAAACGACAGGAGGACAACAAAAACTACAACCCCAAGGTTTAGTAGGTTTTCCACAAGGGCAGTCCCAACAGTCTCTTTTGCAATTGTCACAAACCATGAGCACAGGGCAAACCGTGAGCCCTGGAATGGGAAGCAACATTAGGAATGGGGAAAATCCATCAGCACAAGGTGGGACAAAATTGTATATGGACTAGGACAGCTCACTGGGAGCCCTGATGTGTTCTATCCTATCAGTGACACCAGACCCTCACCGGGAACCTAGGGTGGATGTCATTATAGGGGATACAGAATATTCCTTCTTAGTTGACACAGGCACAACACGTTGCCATAAATACTCACAGGAGCTACAAGTCGAGTTCCCTTCACAAATGCACTTCCAGTCTCTATAGGAGAATGTGAAATGAATGTGCCTTTATTATATTCACGGCAGACCCCAGTAAACACTTTGTGTCGCGATCTAATGACAAAGTTAAATATTACGATCTCATTCATGGAGGAGGGCATAATATGTTCACTCCAGGAATGCACCATTCAAACGTATGCACAATGATTAGAGCATACGCAGGACACACAGCTATGAGCGGTCCCCTTTAGAGCCCGAAATATTCACGTATGGAATATGTGTGCTAATGGCAGACAAAATCATGAGGACCCCAGATGAATTTCTATTCAGACCAAGAATACCGATGAGGAAAAGGTATACGTATTTACCTTGATGATACACACAGCTGCAGTATGAGGGAAAATGGTTTTGATTGGTGGTTATGACAATGAAGGATGGCAATGATGCGCAGTAATCGCTATTGAAGAAGGATACCGATTGACTCACGTCACTGATGACGGTCTGTTTGAAGAGCAAGCAGATATGGGAGAGACCATAGTGGAGGTGACTCTCACCTTTTGGCTGAGAATGATCAAAAGAGAAGTGCCTCAGAGAATGATATTGGCATGGAACCGTCCTGAATATTTTGATGACAACATGGCCCAAGTGCCTGTCTCAGTATGGATACAGGCCCCTATGACATAGGGTTACTGATAGGAGTTGGAGAGGTGAAAATCAAACTGAAACCAGGAGCAATAATTCCAAAAGCATCACAATATCCCATGTCCAGGAAGGCAGATTAAGGAATATTTAAGACAATTTCTGCAATGATGGAACAAGGCATCTTTGTGACGTCAGAGTCATCATGCAATACTGCGCTTTATCTGATCAAAAAATCAAAAGGAGGGTCTTGGAGGCTAATCCAGGATTTACGCCCAATAAATGATTATTGTTGAGGCCGAGTTCCCTTTAGTCCCGAACCCAGCTACAATTTTATCTAATATACCTGTTGAAGCAAAATATTTCACGGTGATTGACTTGAAAAATGCATTTTTCTCAATCCCGTTGCACAGCGACTCAGATCTGACGTCATTCACTTTCTGACAGATGCGTCTGAAAAGCACGAGGCTACCCCAGGGCTACTGTGAGTCTCCTTCTATTTTTAACAGAGTACTGCAGATGAACCAGAGCAATATCACATTAGAAAGTGTTGTCCTGCAATATGTGGATGACATCTTAATGTGACAGAGGAGCAATGTAGACACGATTCTATCCAGCTATTGACTACATTGGCTGAGAAAGGATATAAAGTTGACAAAGAGAAGTTACAATATTGTCAACAAGAAGTGCTGTACATAGGCCAACTGATCTCGCATGAGGGGAAAAGAGTTACCCCAGAAAGCGCTGAAGCCATATTGAACATGGCTAAGACTAACCCGATAAAACAGATGCAGAGTTTCTTAGGCCTGTGCAACTATGTCAGAGCAAGACTCCAGCTCTTACACCAAGCATTTGCTTCAGGCCTTAAAGAAGGCCCAAGTGACGAAAGATAAAATTGAAAGGTCAGAGACCATGGAGGAAGGGTTTGCTGAACTCAAGAGAGCCATTTCTTTGCACGGCACCAATTTTGGGGATTCCCAATTATGCCGAGAAATTATACTTGTTTTCACACACAAATGGCAGCGTTAGGACGGCAGTGCTCACTCAGAGAACCACATTGGAGTACAAGCCCCAGGCGTATTATAGTGGACATTTGGACCCAGTGATGAGAGGCCATTTCCCTTGGAAACAAAGTCTAGCTGCCAAAGCGTTCTCCTTTGAGAAGGCTACAACCATTGTAATGGGATGCTCAATGATGTTGTACATCGAGCACTCACTATTTGCTACCCTAGAGAAACCTTAGGCACATTGACATCTCAGAGCGCTTCTGCTTATGAAGTGATCATATTCAATACTTCAATTAAGATAGTCCGATGCAAAATAGTGAACCCAGGTAAGTTCATAGCAGAGGCAGTCACTGAAGGAGAGCCAATACATGACTGTGCGAACTATGAAGAATTCTATGAAATACCCAAAGTAAAAGAAAATTCTTTGGCAGAAGGAGAAAGTGTCTTTATTGACGGTTCTTCGAGAATTGATCAAAACGATGGGCAAAGATATACAGGCGTCGCTGTATTGAAACACAGCACAAATGGAGAATTTCGAGTACTCCTTAGTGCGCGATACCATCTAATTTTTCAGCACAGACTGCAGAATTATTGGTGTTGATACTCGCCATTGAGAATCACGCAGACCAGGAAGTAACAGTGTATAGTGACTCCGCCTACTTGACATCCACAGTGCACGCCGGCTTAGCGCGCTGGAAGAGGAGGGGCTACCTCAGAGCAGACGGCACACCAGTGCAGCACGCAGCCTTATTGGACAGGCTTATCAAGGCACTACAGCTCCCAGTGGGCATAGCAGTCGTGAAATGTGCCGCCCACACGAAAGGGACACATTTTATCTCACACGAAATCAAGCAGCAGACACGGAAGCTAAAAGTGAAATGATCATGGAAGTGGAAGTCACCCATACAAATGAGAGGATGATGGTTGCACGGACCACATCTGAAAGCTATAACAATCTAGGACAGACACAGTTGATGGAACTCCAAGGGGAGGCACCACAGGAAGAGAAACATCGGTGGAAACGGTGAGGGTGTTCTTTAAAACCCATCTGACATCTTGTGGTGACAAGACAGCACTGGTAAACTGGTAATGCCTATAGCCCTGTTAAACATAGCGCTGGAACAGTTATACTACCCAGCACACATGACAAAAGAGAATTAGCGGCAACGCTTGCAGAAGACTGCTTCTTACCAAATTTAACAGAGCACTTTTGCATGTTTTATAGTGAACTGTATAATCTGCCAACAATTCACAGCTGGGTACACATTAAAAATAATGAGAGGAGTCTTCCCAAGGCCAAATGGGCCTTTTCAGCACTTGCATGTCAACTAAGTCAACATGATTCATGTATGTAACGGGTACAGATACATAATTGTTGTGGTGTGTCCATTCTCTAGATGTATAGAAGCAGGTCCATGTACACACCCAGACTCTACCTGTGAGGCCAAATTTTTTGTGAGAGAGGTATTTCCCAGGTGGGGTTATGTGAAGTCATGAAATCACATAATGGGACCAACTTTGTAAATAAAATTGTTGAACAGATTAGCTTGTTGCTTGGTATAAAGCACTAGTTATTGTTGGCATATCATCCACAAGGTAATGGGATCTGTGAGAAGCTTAACGGCTTAATAAAGGAAAAGATAGGCAAGATGAAGCTTACTCTAAAAAAGGGATGGTTGCACGGCCTTCCTTTGGCACTGTATGCACTCAGGAATCAACCCAGTTCCGACCATCATCTTTCTCTGCACGAAATAGCCACAGAAAGAAGAATGCGCACTCCCCTGACACCCCGAGGCAGAGCTAGATGTGATGACCAGTCAACAGGCGACATTTTAGGGTCTGAAATGCAAAATTACCTGAATTGCATGATGAGATCCATGACAAGGAAAAAGGATGCATGAGCAACAACAAAGTAAAGACAAAGGAACTTTTGTGATATAGTTGTGGTTCCACTTTGGACATTCCTCTGGCAAAAAAAAAGGGGATAAGGACAGATAATCTGGACACTCTGTGCATCCTAGTTGCAGGGTGAAGAAGACAATTGCACGTATAAACCATAACATGGTCTGTTGACTTTGAACCTTGGATTGACACACACTAAAATTGTGACGGGAAAATAACATGCCAAATTTTGATCGAGGACACATAAATTGGAAGAAAATACAGTACCCTAATTCCTTCCAGACAGACTTTGTTCAGAATTACCTATGGTATCCCGCAGTAGCAGCATCACCAAAGACGTGGTGACATACTTCGATCTAGTGCTAAGACCATACCCGTCACTGGTGGGGAGTCTCACAAGTGTCACTGGGCCTCATTCTGAGGTTGGTGCTAGTCATGGCGCTGTTAGCACCATGACTAGCACCATTACTGGTACCGTGTCTGCCCTCGTTCAATGGGGACTTACCGGTCTAGTCCGACCTTTGCGGGACCGGTAAGTCCCCATTGAAAATGTCAATCCCCATTCCCATTTGAGCCCCCATTACATGTACCGTTATTAGCCCTGAAGTCCCTTTGCGGATCCCATTCATAATGTCTGGTAAAAGCAGGTGTTAAGGACGGGGCCGCAAAGGGACCTCGTAGTAGAGCGCAAAGGGTTTACCGGCACCAATGTCCTTAACGGTGCCCGGTATCCCTTTGCGCCCTACTCGGAATGAGGCCCACTGACTTTCTTCAAGATCCTGAAAACGAAAAGATCATAAGGAGGCTGCTTACTGTGATCACTGAGCAATTTCTCCTACTTCTTGAATACAGCGAAGAAAAGCCAAATGTCCCGAGCAAAGAAGGAAGTAAATGAAGTTGTCAATACACTGTTCTTTCACATAATCGAAGACTGTCCAAATCTTGCCGGAAGTACAACAGACGTATTCGCATTTCTTCGAGATCCAGCAAATACAGAACGTCTAAGCAGACTCCAAATTATCATTGTGATCTTAGTTGCACTCCACGCAAACAGAAATTGCAGACACTATTTACATTGAATGAGAGAGCAAATAGTTCCAAACCTCAGCAAGACAGGACAGAAGTGCCTGTCACCAGAAGACAGTAGATGGGCCAGCAATGTTTTCTTTCATTTAATTACTGATTTTCCAGAGCTAGTGGGGAGATCTGTAGATGTTGACGTCCTCACCTTCATCAGTGATTCAGCTAATGCTACACAGATGGGCATGCTCTTGCATGGAATAGTGCAAGTGTAACTCTCCAACCATCAGCAGGACTATTTGAGAAGATTTTAAACTTCCCGCCGAGGGACAGACCGAGCGAACATTGCCAGAGATTTCCTTTCGTATTTTCTATTGACAAAGACAATATGGGCCTCATTACACGGATGGTGGTAAGGGAATACCGGTAATCCCTTACCGCCTTACTATGAAGTCCCTTTGTGGGTCCCTACCTTAACGGCTGGTTTTACCAGCCGTTAAGTACGGGACCCGCAAAGGGACTCTGAAGGTAATTATGGTACCGCAATTTGCGGTACCGTAATAACCGCCTTCCCCATTCCCATTGAGCCCTATGAGGGCAAAAATGGGAATGGGGAAGTGCCATGGTGAATGGGGAATTACCGCCCATGCACACCTTGGAATGGGGCGGTAATTCCGCCATTCACCATGGCGGACGCGGTACACCTTCCGTAAAATGAGGCCCTATGTCTTGGGGAATGAAGCAGATTAGAGGCATAGACTGGGCGCTGAAATACTTTGAACATGCACAGTAAAAGAGACTTGCTGAATTATTGCTTGATATTAACACTTCCCATAGCCGAGTAAAAGAACTGCATCCCGAGATAATAGACAATTCATTATTCACAAGAGGGGAGACAATTGTGTAATACCTGCAACTCACACACAGAAGCCAAAAGACAATATTGTTTAAAGGATTATAGTCACAGTTAACATTTTGACAAATGATCGAGATAGGGATCCAGAGCAGCAACATTGTCCTCCCACAGGAGAAAAGACGTCCACATTTCTCTGGAAGTAAATGCTGCCGCCTGACCTACAGGGGCATAATGTATTTGTGTATTATATTCATCATTGTTTTACTGTCATTAACAATCAGAACTGCATTTTTTATTGGTGCACAAAGCGTTCCTATTCCAGTACACCCACCTAATGATGTGCGCATGAAACCTACAAAAGTACCCAGACCTTACATAATCATTCCAGTCCCTAGAAGATCTGATTGTGGAATCAATGAACTTGAGATGGATATGATTAGCAATGACAAACACACACACTTGTGGTAACAGATGAATTGAAAAGCTGGAGACAGGGTCGGCAAAGTATGAATGTGACAAGATTACTGACAACCACACGCATGCAAACATTGAATGCACATATGCCAGGCCTAGTGTCAATGACTGCGGAATCACGAGTTGAGAGATTATCTATCATGAGAAGTTCCACTACAAGTGAACCAAAGAGACACATGGGAAAAGCTGAAGTAGTGGAGAAACAAAAGAAAGTAGAAAAGAAACCTGTAGGAATAACATTAATGGACATTCCCGAAACAGCACTTATATAAATAAGGGCAAGCCAAGAGAAGATTCTTGCATGAGCAAAACTGATAGCAGATTCACTATGGCCGTTCATAGCCAAAGGCAGGAAAAGACAAGAGGAGCCGAAGAATAAACCCACAGAGACAACATTGCCGAGCATATATGTTCCAGTGAAAGGGACAAGTACAAGTTCTACAGTACAGCCATATACTGGACCAATGCCAGAGTGGATACAGACATTTCTAACCAGAAAGAAAAAGATACATGAGGACAAGGAAAGAACTGACAGACTTTTGTCTACTCAAATGGCTCAGATGAGGAGGCCTGCACCATGGACCAGGACACCTGAGAATCCTCCAGTGAGAAAAAGCCATACAGATGCATTCAGAGATGTAGTAATAGCAAACTACAGGGAAACATTAAGAATCAAGAGAAGCATGCATGGAGATGACAGTGAATTAAACGATTACTTGGACAGCACATCACACTTGGGAAACAACATTTGGTACCAGCACATGAAGGAAGTTGGAAGACGAAGTTCAGAGGGAGAATGCTTTGTTTGTGCACCCCTACCATACAGCATGGGGAAGTCCAAGATCTTCGTAGCTGTAGAAATTGATGCCCAGACAGCACACTGTCTTTCACATGTTGCCATGTGTAAAACCAGAGGCCAGTTCATGGGCAGTGATGCCTCACTAAAATGGGCAACTGAAACAGCCTATCCCAATGAAGATGATTATGTCCAAGACATTAAGTCAAGAAACAGAGCTCAAACGAGAAATCACGCAATCAAGTATGAGGAACCTGGAGTAAAAGAAGCTGAAATTAGATGGGAAGTAAATCAGAAACTAAATGCCCAAGGAAAAACTCCAGAAGCAGCTTGAGGTTGGAAGAACAGAGGCCAAACGCAGATTTGGGGAACAGTGCTTTCACTAGATCGATGGGAAAAAGGAGTAGTGATTTGCAGGGCATGGATGGTCCTCGGAGCCTGCAAAAACTGACTTGAAACTGAATTGAAAATTCACAAAGGATATGCCAACCATTGTAGCCAAAGCTTGCAAAACTACTGATATGGGTCGAAGACAGAGGAGGACCTTTGCCGATAGTACCACTGGAAAGCTCAACATTGTGCTTCAGAAACAATGGCACAAGAAAGATGGGAGAGAATCAGAATTGTGGATGAATCTTTGACGCCCCAGGCATGGAACACGGAACTGCAGTAATTATGGATCACTATTGGGCATGTGGATCCAAAGCATACATCAGACTGCCGAGAAACTGGGGAGGTATATGCACAATAGTGAATGTCCATGTTCCAGCTTTGGTGATCCTGAAAGGCGACTTGAATATCGACAGTTTCCCGAAAGCAGATGTTCGCCTGAGGAAGAAGAGATCTGCGGAACTAATGACCCAACTGAAGAGGGAACATTACTTTTCTGCCAAATCTGAAGAAGCCTTTCATGCAATTCAATATCAACACAGACTATTTAGCCTCACCTCATCAGTGTTTGCCACCATCTTCATGCCAAGATTCCAAGTTGGAGCAAATGCCTACATTTTTGCAGATAACCAGATGGGAGTTACTGCAGACCATCAACACCACCATAAAGGGATTCAATGCAATCAAGGAAGAGTTAAGAGCCTTTCGACTGGTGACTCTCCAGAACAGATATGTCCTTGACACGATTACAGCTATGGATGGAAGAGTTTGTGCAAAAATCGGAGAATCATGTTGCACATTTATACCTTCTCACGATGAGGAAAATGGAACTCTAACAGAAGCCATAGGAATGCTGACAAAACTGCAGAACCAGATGATTGATGAAACTGACGAAGTTGATGATGACAGTTGGTTTGGATCACTATTCTCATGGGTTCCACAATGGATGGCAGATGCATTCAAGTTCCTGGGAGTGCTGCTAGTGATGATATTGCTAGGATTTTGTGTTATTAAGATAATAATGTGCCAGTGTCAGAAAACTGCAAAGAAAGCCATAGAGATGAAGATCATGATTGATGTCAAGCCAGGATGGAAGCCCAAAGACCTGACTGATGAAGAAATAAGAGACTTTGTGAAATCTAGCATTCATGCATCAGAAGGAGCAAAGTTTCTCTATCCCAGGAAACATCGAAACTATGTGGGAAAGATGGGTTTACTGCAGCCCAAATGGACAGTGTCAACTGATGACATGGAATAAAGGCAAGCATGTAAGGACAGCAGGAATCCTGAAGGGAGTCATACAAACATGGACTCCGAAGAGACACTTCTTCAGACCATCATGTATAGATCCAGAAGATGAAGAAGGAATGAACCCAGGCGATGAAGTGAAGGTGAATGCAGAAGATCAGAGTAAAATTAATCCAAAGTCGGAAGTGAAGGTGGTCGATGAATCACCCAGAGGGGGGAGTGTAGAGGAGGTCCCAAATAAAACCTGCACTCCAAACGTCCATTTTGAAGTAACAGGAACGTTCACACCGAGTTATGTGACTTATGATGAGCAAATAAAGCAGCAGAGAGCGGCAGTAGGACTCTGCCCAGTGCCTATTAGAAGAACAGCACCTATTGAAGTACCAAAACCCAGAAAACCATGCACAGTAATGTATCCATTAAGAAAACCCTATCAACAAATGAAACAAAATGAAGATCGCGTAAATACAGTCCCTGAAGAAACCAAAAAGGTCTTAATAGAAGACATATGGTGAGGTCACGAGGGCCTGGACTGACTCACAGATAGGAAAAATGAAAACCAGAGAATGATGCAAAGAGACGAAATGCTATGAATAAGGATATAATGAACCTAAAGTGAAAGGATGATGTCAAAATGCAAGAAATTTAAGCTCTAAGCAAAATAAAGATATTCGACCAGTTTACACCTGTAAATATGCTTGGAACTGAAAGAAAGCTAAGAAAAAAGTGCAGCTTGCTATGCTTAGTAGAAGAATAGTGCGGCAAGTGCCACTATACATAACCTACCTCAAACGAAGCACCTTACTATAAGTTTATTTCTACTTTGCACAAGAAGCAGAATCAACCCAGGTTACTAAAGGCCACACGAGAAAGCTCCATATTTAGCAGAAATGAGAAGAGACGGCTGAAAACGAAATTCAGCAGAGGCAACTCGTGCCAGGAGAGCCAAGGAAGAAACGAACAGTAGCTACATCTAATTGAAACTAAGAACAGAATATCCTGCCTCCGAAAGGTCGAGATAAGAAGGCGGAAAGGCAGGTGGCAAGTGAAACCAAAATCAAATATACTAATAGAGGGAAAAGAAGCACATTCGCGGTGTCTGAATCACGTGACCAGCCGAGCCAGAAGAAGCGAAGGTTCACACCCACGCATGGCCCCAGGCCAGATGAAGATATCAGAACCTTGTCCAGACAGAAGATGCAGTTTCAAGGCCAACCGCAGAAAACAAATTGACACATGGCTACTAAAGTTACAATTAATTGTAACAAGGACTGGAGGAAGGCTGGGTAACTATGGGGCACCTCGCACCTGGCCGACCATTCTGCGTGCTGCTAAGCAAAGTAGAAAAAGTATGCATGGGGTTGGTGCCAACCCAATCACAATGGATCAAATAATCTAGGGTCCTATAGTTAGTAGAACCAATGGGACGTTGTACTTTTAGTGACGTCTGTAGTGGTCATTTTTGAAGGAGAGCATTAGATGCCCACCTGACAGTGTTTACCCAATCCCCTCACTCCGTTACCATATGCAGATATAGTACCTATAGTAAAGTTACCTTTTCCTAACCAATAGAATGGCATGTCAACTTTTGACTGTTACACATCAATGATGACGAGTTTTGAGTATAAATGTTAAAACTTGCATGACGTTCGTTGGAGTTGAAGCGAGAAGGAAGATCGCATCACTGCTGACATCCATAAATCCCTGTTTTCTGTACTTGTCATTAAACAGAGTCCCTTTGCCAAACTGTTTGAGTTGTCTTTATTGATTGGTGTTGGAGTAATAAATCTACACCCCCTTCCATCTCACATGTGCTGCTATCTTGTCTTAAAGTGCTTCTGAACAAACTCCAACTCTATGGGCCGGTCAGGGGTCTCAGAGTACACAACCACCACACCTCCCCACCTCTACCCGCCAGAATCAGTTCCTCCGTCCAGCATTACATATAAGCGAACACATATATATATAAATACACACACAGACAATTCCACATTCAATCACTCAGTTAAAACTCCCATTGACCATACACTCGCTCATTTACATGTGCATCCAGCCCCCTATAGATCATACACTCATTCACACAAACTCATCCATACATACATTACATACACACGCCTTGCACACATGCATACGTACATAATGAGTTAACATGCAACACTCACCCTTTCACACTGCTAGTTTCAGAAAAGGCCTCCCTCTCCTCTCTGCCTAACAAAAAGCACGTGTGCACATCAACCCCCTCCCCTCGGATGTGAAAGAACACTTATATGTTTGCTTGCATCCGTGGGAAGGGGGCTGATATGTGCATTTCAGTTCTGTAAGGCAGGGTGGTAACGGAAGCCTTTCCTGAACCTAGTAGCAGCTTTAAACTTTTGCTGTGTTTGTGGAAATAAATGTTTCTGCAAGAACACAGTAAAACTTAAACGCCGCTGGTTTTAGGAAAGGCTTCTCTTCCCTTGCTGGGTAACATAAAGCCCTGCCCCTCCGCTCCAATTTCGGATGGAGGGGGGAGCTGAAGTCTGGCGAGCTCAATGTCACTGCACGCCTACTCCAGAGTACTCTAGGGCATCAAAGGAGAATATCTGCACCCATGTGGATTTCTCTTCTGCTGCTGTACTTGTGTTTTCAGTCATAGCGCCAGGTTGCCTTTTTGGTGTTGGTCGCGCTGTACCTCGGTACAAAAAACTTTAACATAACAAAACATGTCAATGCCAACCCTTTGCGGGACATATTTTTGTATCTTTCTAAAGGACCTGGAAACATCCAGGGATGTGGTAGTAGTGAGGGTCTCATCTTTGCTATGGCCACCTCGCAGACATCGATTATCTTCGATAACACAATGATAGCATTGATAGCAGGTAGGAATTGAGAGGTCTGCCATTCCTGCTACAACGTTGGCTGTGCTCTTTCCTAGCTATTCTGACCCGTTTGCCCAATTCCTGGGAACATCCACAAGACATTACTACATGTATGTGATTCAAACACATGCTAACAGGTTTTTTCAATGTGTTACTGAATGTAAGCAGCAACTGCCCAGTTTTTACTGCAAGAGTAATGTTTCGCGGTAAGTGGTAAAAAATGAGCTATCGGCCCTCCTACGCCATAAATAGATGCAATACAAACTGTTTAAAATGGAATGAGGCCATATCCTTTACTGCTGTCACGTCCATGTCTCCGTTTTCCCCTTCTGATGGATTTCCGGTGCATGAAAAGTAGGTTGTATAGGGCTTACTGCTTAGCTTAAGGTGGTGCAAAATATATGTGGTATTTGATCAGTTTTCACATGACTGCACAGTGAATCAAAATGCCATATTTTATGTGCAAAGTAATTTCACTTGTGGTACTTGTGAATGACATTACTGTATCTATGAGATGTTACTGCAAGCACACTGTAAAATGACACATTTGAACATGCACAGATGTGTATATAGAAATGAGGGTGGTGTCAGTGTTCAGTTCTACACCCAATCGAATAGCTAACAAGATATGCGCTTGGCCGCGGCAAATGATGAATTTATTAATTTGTGGGGCATAAGTGTTAACCACGTAAATATCGGATCAACCAAGCATAGTGAGGGAGTCTGAACCAACCAGGTGGAGTTCAGGGAGATTTTCCCCGAAAACATTTTGAAAATAATGGGTTAAAATGGTGTTTTTTATAGCACATATTCTGTCAAAATAATTGGTAAAAAGGCACTCAGTGTGCAATCTGTTTTTTAGGGTAGCTCATGAAAAAGATCCAAGTAACCAACAGTATGTAGGAGCATTTTCAAAACATTTTCATTATGCTTTTTATTGTTATATGTGCATGTGCAACCACATGTTCATGTTGGCTGTGCCAGACATGCCCATGCTTGTCGCACCAATATATGTCAGTATTCAGATATGAGAATATTCTCATGTTTGCTATGTGCATCATTCCAGTAATGATATTATAGGAACCATGCCCTCATTGGCTCTGCCTAATTTTGCTAGCATCCCTTTTGAAGAACATAGTATATAACCCTGTTGGCTGTGCCAGTAAAATGACATGCAACAGTAGCAACACATGTACAGACTGGCTGCCCCAATGTAGGCCAGTCTGGCCACATGACTCATCATGTTGCCTTTACCCTTGATGCCCAGTAAAAATACAATGTCACAGTAAGAAAACACATTCATACTGGCAGCATTACTGTAGTAGTATGGCCACATACGAACACTCATCATGTTGCTTTTCATTTTATGCCTAGTAAAAACAAATATGCCTAGCGAAGAAACCATGTCGAGACTAGATGCAACCACTTAGGCCAGTATAGCCACATTAGAACATTCATCATGGTGGCTTTACCTTGATGGTACTAATAAAGGCCATGTGACTGTAAGAATATCAGGACAGGCAGTGTTTTAGGTATATTTATGCAGACAACATCAATGCAGGGAATTCTTTCCCTTACCCAATCAAAAGCACCACATTAATATTCCTTTTTGAGTCAATCCAGTCCTGTATGTGGTTCATATAATACCCTATTCGTCCCTCACCCTTGTACCACAGATAAGCCGGCCTCTGTGCAGAAAGAATATATATTTATCAAGGAATAGTAAATGTAATATTTGCACCAAACCACAGTCCACATCACTCTGTGGACCAATTGCTTTTCTTTCTTGACCATTCAATTTTCATAAATTAAAATCACCCGTGGTTTTGGATAATTCAAATCACAGACTCTTTCACCCCGCCAAATATCCAATCAAAACACTTTGCTTGGGGTTCGCTTTTAATAACAAGTAGCACCTTGAACCATCACCAGATCGTTTCCCCCCCAAAACATTTTCAAAATAATGGGTTAATATGAAGTTTAATTTAAACAAAATGACACACTTTATTATTTGCAAACACAATTTTAGACATGCAGTGCTTTGTATTTTGATTTTTCCTGCACGCTTGAAAATGCTAGCAGTTTTGTTTAACTTAAAGCATTTTGACAGGTGCTGCACTATTAGCAATGCTGGTAGTTTTATAACAATAAGGGTTTCAAAACAAACACTTTTGCTTTATGTTTGCAACCCTTTTTCTTTCACTACTACGCAATTCAAAATCTCCCTTCTCTCAGGAGCCACATTTACACTTCAATAGAAGGTGTGCTTTTAAATCTGTGACTCCACTCCGTTTAACTTTGGGAAGACACAGTCCTGTCCCAGGAGAGAAACCCAAACATTCAGTTGATCATTTAGAACCTCTCTGTTTTAAGGCAGAGTACAGAGGAATGAGAATTTTGTTTTTAATGCACCCCTGACTTTAGGGAATTTGGGTTTGGCAAAATAAATATGAGCACCCAATTTATTTACAGACTATGGGCCTCATTACACCCTTGCCAGTATCCTAGTGGTAGAGCCACCAGGATACCGGCAACTTATGCTACTGTGTCTGGCGGCATTGCAGCCGGATTACGAGTGCCGGCGGTGCTATGTAAAGCCTTATTAATGTAGTCCCATTGGCTCCATGAGGGGATTTGCCGTCATTATCGTCTGGCACAGTCAAAGGGCCAGCTAATGGATGACCTGTTTGCTCATCTTGAAATGCAGATGAGATTGCCCCATCCTCCATGCTAATGGAGAATCCCTTGGGAAAAGGCTTGTGACCAGTATCTCTGAGCTGACCACGACATGGATTATATTTTCAATAATTATTCAGAGTTGAACTCATAGGGGATGGCTCTCTTTTGATCCAGCTGTTAACCCCACCTGCAATAATTCCTCTTTCATGCTTGAATTCAGCCTTGTCGCTGGCCTGGAAACTTTAATGAGCTTGCCTTTCAGACAGGGAGCAGAGCTGAGGCCTGGCATCCATTGGGGGGGAAGGTGGCTTTGGATCTCAGGCTAAAAGTCAGCTCTAATGACCAGACATCTGGACCATTTCTTTCTTTATACATGAGGCACACATAGATATGTGACCTCATCTCATATGCAGTTGTCTCCTGTACTATGCCATCAATGTTCATCTTTACATCCTGATATGTATATTTCACATCATCCTGGCAATGAGGATTGTTTTTTCCCATGTGCTAATCTGCACAATGCACACCTTTCTCCATGGCATCTTTCATTTGGGAAAAGTGGATTTTGGGGCCTCAGTCACTTCTATTTAAAGAGTAGGCCTTTAGTTTTGGGATTTGTCAATCACATGCATGGCCCATTTAATGTTCCTTCTCTGGAATCAGCATTTTGATGTGGCAGTTGAGAAAGAAATGTTGCATTTTCAGTCAGGCAGTCATCTCTGTGTGTTTTTAATGCTCTGCATTTTTAGGTCCAACATAGCCAAATACAGTTTCTTGTTTTTCTGGGGCTGCGTTTGAACCCCAAAAGTGTTTCAATTGAAAAGATGAAGAGCAGGTACTCCGCAATACATGCTTTAAGTGGTCTGGGGCTTAGACTGAGTAAGGACCAAAAATATTTATTGTGCTGGGACCCTACTGGGTTTCCCCAACCCAGTTTTAGGAAATTCACAGTGTCTCACTACCCAGTTACGCAGTTCTCAATTTGTATCTTTTTCTATTTGTGTCTTGCTCGTTGTGTCCCTTGCTATTTGTAACTCTCCCTGTTTACCCCTGCTCCAATGACATTTTCACCCTATTTCACTCTGTGTAAATCATGTTTTTTCTGATCTTGGGCCTTGTGACCCTGGCATACTAAAACATTACAATCAGTGATTCCGGCCTTTATCTTAACATCTGGCAAGCAAGACAATGCAGATCAACACAGGTTTGAATTCCAGTCCCACGCTTAGAGACTGGTGTCCAGTATTAAGCATGTCACAAATGATAAATGATCTAATTCCAACCAAAAGCAACATTATAATGGTGTACTTTTAATGAATCCACGGGAAATGTGATTCTGTCAGCCTAATGGAGTCAATTCTCGAAGACATCCACCAATCACAGACTAATGTTGCCCTGTTTTGGTACTAATATTGTCATGTATAAAAGTGGCCAGCCTTTGCAGGAAAGGAGGGTCAGAAAGACAACTGGCATCAGGCATTTCCAAGAGCTGCTATAGAATCCATCACCGTTTACCAGTTTCTAAAAGCTTTTGGGTTCCATAGGTTCCTCATCAGAAGCAGATGCTGATGGATATGCATTCACTTTTGAAAGGTGGATCGCATGGGGTGGTGAGCACATGCGGTTTGTTCTGGGCATGTACGTTTTGTTTTTTGCACCAACCCAAGCTAATCAAAACATCAAATGAGGTAATAAACCATGCACACATCTTTTACACATGGTTTTTACTCTTGATCTACCACAGTGGCAGATTGGAAAATGACCCCTTAAATCTGTCCCATTCTTAGCGAGGATTTTCTTCTCAGGGCTCTGCAGATAAGGCACAGTGAGAATTAATTAATTTGGTTTGAAAAGATGAAATAAAAGTTGTTTAGCAAAAGTACACACATTGCCTAAACAATAACCTATACAAATTGTTTTAGAAACATGTCGAGTAAAAATAGAAGATCACAATAAAAGCATGTACATTGGGAATGCATGCTTGAGTGCTATACTGACCTGTTACAAGGAAAACACGTTTTACTCTTCCTCAGTTGCTCACCTGAGGGAGTGCTCTGTGTGTATAATGGACTGGCTTGGCTGAGTTGGCTAGGCAATAATGGGTGGCAGTTCGGTGCCCCATTAAACATTATGGACGAGCCACCACTGGTGCTCACCTAAGACATTAGGTCAACCTTCATTTGACAATTTGCAATCAAGCGACAAAGCCAATGAACGCAGTCTTTCATCCTTCCAAGGTTGGTGAATTGAACACAAATTGATCGTGAAAGTGTTAAAAGGCAAACTCTCTTTAATGCTGTGAATGCCTCCTTTCTAGCAGGGCTAGCTCTAAATAAAAGCTATATTAGATTGCACCAGATTGTCCAATTACAAGCAGTAATGCGGCTAATTGTCCACAGACTAAAGGTCAGAATAAATGTGTCTTTTATAGGGATATCAGAGCACACAAGAATTGGGGAGGTCAATGTTTGTGATCAGAGTATTTGAGCGACACTTATCTTAATCCCAAGGGAAAGTATGAGGCGTTACTAAGGGGTGGAGGGAGAAGTCTTGCTGTATTATTACTGTGCAGCTGTACTATATGTTTCTGCCACTTATCGCTGGTTGGGTTTCTGAGGTGAGTGAAAAGTGGCGTCATAGGGGCTGGATCGAACATGGATGATCCATCTCAAAACGGTGTGCAAAGCTGAGAGGTATTCGGCGTATGTATAGGAGGCATTCTGGAAGGCCAATATGCAGATGCCAGGTGGCCTCAACTCTGTAAGGGATGGAGGCTATTCATCTGAATGTACGGGCACCATCTTGTCCAGGTCTGTGGATGCAAAGAGGAGAGCCCTATTGCCAGAGTCAGATTTAGCACTCGGATGAAAGACAAAAGTTGGCAGGACCCTGCCGTTTCCTGGACGACACCTTCCCATCTCATCACAAAATCCACAATACACACGCCCTTCTCCCACCCAGCTGGCAGTCAGGCACATTGCAGTAACAAAGAACAGCTTTAGCGCTCGCTCACAGGGACTGGCTAAACATTTGTCAGGGGTCGTGGGTGCCCATTTCAATATGCCTGACCTCCCACCCCCCGCTCTCCGCCTTGACCACAGTTTGGAGGCCTGGGCACAGTCTGTGGCACCCTAGGGTTGCTTAAAGATGAATAGATACAAAGGAATGCCCTTTAATCTCATAGGGCAGGCAGCCAGAGGCGAGCTGAAATACTAAACAGCCACTGAAAATGTAGTCATTGCTCTGTAAGCAAGGTGTTAACACAGATGAAACCAGAGTAAAAGGCAAAGAGGTGTAAACACTGCTGGATGCTATGACAGGCAAGCTGTAACTTAGCCAAGCACAAATGTAAAGTCTTCAGTTAAGACAGTGGTCTTCAAATTTGGGGGCCCGAAGATTGTCCAGGTGGCCTGAGACTCTTTATAACAAAATTAAAATGAATTTTGTTAATATGAAAAAAGGATTCAGGTGACTGATTTCAATAGAACATATAAGTCATAGAAAATCTGCTTATATTTTAAAGAGCCTGTGCCCATCTGGACATTCTTTGGGCCCTACTGGGGGCAGGGGGGGGCAACGGGGGGCAACACCTAGGTAGTGGGGCACAGAAACATTTATTTTACTGGGGTGGGTCTGTATGACAAAGTTTGAATACCACTGAGTTAAGGTGATAGCAGCCAGAAACGGGCAGCCTGTAACATGTGCAAAAGGCAAACTGCACATTTATTGCCATGAAAGAAATATGTTTCTGTGTAGTTAGACAGACAGAATGGGGGCAGCTGTGCAGGGGCTCCACTCCCTGAGGCTCTTGAGCACATACACAGCACAGCAAATTCACAACACTGTTGAACTGTTAGGCATGCAAGGCACTGATATGTTTCAATGTGTCTTCCGGACCTGTCCAGCAAAAGATGTGCAGAACCCCAATTTGCACAATATGGATTGACATGATCAGTAGCGACTTCACTGTAAATAACATTACAAGCAGTTCCATCAGTCTTCAATACTCTAGACACCTTTGGTAAGGACATTAAAAGACATTTTCACTTGTAAACCAAGAGAATAATATTCTGTGCAATATTTATCCACTATTATAAATATACAACAAATCAATTGTTTAGTTTTAGGTTTTTATTGATTGCTATAACTGCATCTAAATCACTTCTAGCAACACCCGATGTCAGCTGATCAAGCACAGTGAGATTAAAGGATTTGCCCAGAATCACATATTTTGTTAAAGTGGTCAAATCAGATTTTGGACCCAGGCTGTGATTTAAGCACTTGGCTACATATCTTCCCAGTGATAGGTCACATACCTATTTTTTACAGTTTGGGTTTCCAAAAACAAAATAATATGTTTTTTTCTATCAAAGCCTTGAAAAGTACATACATCGCATAAAAACAACCTGAAATTACATTCATTGTTATAGAAGTAAGCCATGCCAAAATACATGTATAGATTTATTTTCACCACCTTCAATGGCCAAGTAGCAGGCTGCAAAGGAATGCTGACGGAAAAACAATATCATCTGGTTTTAAAAAAGGTATTCACATTGAAGGAGAATTCAATATAAGGCAATCTGCTTGTGACCTTATTTTATAAAGCATGCAGCTTTATACTCCCCTCCTATTTATTATCACCCACCAATCGCACCTTTTATGGGACAACAGTCCGAACCAAGGTGCTGCTATGTCTAGATCATCAACCTCTAATCGGTTTTTTGAAGTTAGGTTGAAACAAAGCTGAAACTGGGGGTGCTGGTGGAGCATTTATTTGTATCTAAATGACTGCATTTTAATTGTTTAGCTGTTTAATGTATCTATTGCAGCTGTGACTGCGTACAGGTGGGCAGCTAGGGCAAGCACCTGCCCACCTCACATCATAAATATGGACCCCTTTTGCTCCTTTCCCTCCCGCTTCCATTTCTTCCCACAAAGCAGCAGTCTTTTTGCCCTCCATTTGTCCTTACTAGAAACTTCCTACCTACGATACCACTCTTTCCTGCTCCTTTTGAACACTGTCATCCTCTGTTCTTGCCTCAATCCCTGAATCCTCCTTTCGTCTTTTCTTTCTCCAATTCTGCCTAAGGTTCTTTGTTATAACGATACCGCTCTCTTCCTGATTATGCTGCTATTCGTATACCAACCTGCCTTCCTTCACTCAATGTGTACCTTCCTTGTTTACCTATGGCACACCAGTTGTTTTACATCGCTGCTGCACCACTGCCCATTTCTCACTAACTTGTCTCCCTTCTCTACCTTTCTCCTGTCCTCCCTCACTCTTCATTTCTCCCTGACTCTTTAGACCTCCCTTATTCCCCATTATCCTTACAATCCTAAACCCCTGCTTTCTATTTCCAGACCCTTTATTCCTCTTCACCCTGCATTTCCCCTCACTCCTGTGCCTTATTAACTATTTCCCCATTCTCCTGCCTTCGTTCATTCTCTAAACCCATTGACCATTTTTCCCTCACATGGATCTGTTCAATCACTTTATCTCCTGTCTTCCCTCACTCTCAATCTCTCCCTCACGCTTTTGCCCTCCTTCGTTCTCCACTCTTCTGTCCCATCAGTATTCACATTACCTACCCTGTCTCTAATTCTCTGCCTCACTATCCTGCTGTTATTCCATCTCCAGTTCCATTCATTGACCTGCAGCAGGGCCCGGTGGATCTGGAGGTGTTGGGTTGGAGTTAAGGGGTCTTTCAAGTGCCACAAGCAGCATCCACAAAAAAGGCAACCCCTGGTATGTGTTGAGATTAAAAGGTGAACTATTTTAAGTGAATTATGTTCAATGACAATTTAGTTTATTTATTTATTCTTTAATGTGATACAGATTGAAAGTAAATTCAAACTTTACACATAATAAAAAAATTTTTCATTGATATCATTAATAACAGTACACGAGTGATATTCAACAAATGTACACAAATATACAAGCAAAAAAATAAAATAATAATAAATAATTTAAAAAAAATATTTGAATACGTGAATATGTCATATATCAGAATGAGGATGAACAATATCATTATTATTGCCTTGACCCAAAATGCTGTGCAGCCTTATGCACTATAAGTGATAATATACGTATTTACAAAAACAACTCACATCAAGCTCATGTATACAGCTAAAATGCGAGCTGTGCCAACAGCAAGTCCACACTGGCCTATATTTTCTTCTCATTGCGGCTCACAGGTTGCTCAAATCAATGGGCCCAGATTTAGCTCGACTTTTAGCCATACATTGTTAAGGGCTATAAACAGGTGCATGTTACAAGTATTTGTACAATATAGCCAAAAAGGCATTTCACAGATAGATTGGGGGTTATGTACAAATTCACCAAGGTGCAGTAGTATTGTGTTAGTTAGTGACTGACATTCCGTTAGAAGATGTTTGGCTGTCTCCAAGCATTCAGGTGACTTGCAAAGGCGACAAACACGCTCAGGGACTGGGATATTTTCCCTGGCTCCCACGATCCTCAGAGTATGTAGTTGTTCCATTCTAAATAGGGTGATACAACGTCTGAGTCTTTTCGTAGGGTAGAGGTTCAAATAAGCTTGGGGCTTCATATAGGTGTACAATCTGTATTTGATGAAATGATAGCTCTTTAGAGTACTCAAGTGTGAAAAGTTCTCAAGCCAATCCCAGAGGTCCACACTTTTTCCAAGTGCTTTATGTACTTCCTTAGTATAAGCTACCCCTCTATGTATCCAACCTATATCAGCAAGAAATGTACATGACCACATTGATCTGTGAAACTAGTGGTAGGTCACTATTTAACAAAAAGACAAAGATGCAGAAAACAGCTCAATGGGTCAACACTCAGGGCTCCAAAGACATTCCTCTTTGCTTCTGCCTTTGCCCCTCCTCTCTCCTGCTGATCTGTTCTCTCTGGGCACCGTGCACCTGGCCTACCCACTCTCTTCCGGGCCCAGGTACCTGCTCATCCTGCCACCCACCCGCACTGCCTCCGGGCCACCTCTTGCACCGGGGTCTGTATCTGTACCCATCCAGTCCCCCCCTTTTCTTCCTGCACATATCAGACATAGCCTGTCTGCTGCCTTAAACCCAGCACTTGCCACTTGCTGGCTGCGCTACCACTGTTTGTTGGCTTTATAATTTATGTATTTATTTATTATATTTTTTCCTTTGCTCTGCACTTTCCACTTCTCCCCCCTTCCACGCACTTTTCCCTTTCCCTCTCCCATGCACTTGCGTGTTCTCAATGTCTCTTGGCCTAGTGAGATCGTTGTTTTTGTTCTCTCTTGTTCCCCTCCATTGTGTTATCGTGCTCTGAAACACTTGTGTACGAGAGCGATACAAATAAAATATCATATCATATCATATCAAAGATGATTGCTTTGCCCTCTTAGGCACAGACGCATGGATGGCCTTTTCATTGAAGTTTTAAGCTGTACATGCTATTAATAGGCTGTAGAATGCTTTCTATTTCACAGGCTTCACACTGTACGCTTGCCACATAAAAATAGTTCCCACTAACGATTTAAATGGCAGCTTGTTGTTAAAATAACCTAACAATATTCAACAAGATTCAGGATGACACCTCCTCCACCTGGCCTCTCTTCTCTCGTTTACATCATTCAAAGCCCCATGTGCCAGTCCCTGTGACAGCACACAGCCTCTGGGCTATCACTGTCAGCCACCTGTGTCAGCAGACATATTTATCTGTGGCAGCCCTCATAGCACCCTGTGCTGGTACTAAGAGTTTAGTACTGAAAAACATAGTGTAGTGTGATCCTGGTTCTGACCGCCGCAAAACCATTCTGTAGCCTAGGGGAGGTATTGTGTGGGCATATGACAGTGCGTCAACGTGTTATTCGGGAAACAACTTGGTGATGTGTGTGCAGTGAGGTCATCAGTTGAGTGTGAGTTTGGGGGTTGTTTTGGCTCTGTGTGGAGATTGTGCCAGCCAGTCTAGTTCATGGGTGTAGGTGGGACCTCCAGTGCTATTTGCTTCGAACACCAGCACGGTGCCCCTAGGCTATCCTCCTGGCCACGACCATGAGGTAAACAGATCAAGCGAAATTGTGGTGAACCAAATTGCCCATTTGCTTATTATGGGAAAATGCAGGAGAAATGTTTGGGCCTGATTCATGGAACGTTTTCCTATGGGATTGCGTCATTATAAAACACTTCCATGAATCAGGCCCTTTACGTTTACTGAAGCATGACATATTTTACATGAGTGCATTTTGGATTTATAACGAGAAACTCAGTGTTTAACAATTAATACTGTTGCAGTTGGATTTCTGAGCAGAAGTTTAGACTTAAGTAGGGTTTGTTTTATGAAGTGAAGCTTGACTGTTAGATTTCTGGGAGCTTAAAATGGCCGAATTGAACATGAATTTGTCTTTTGACATCCACCATTTTAATAAACCATGTTCCATATAGCTGCACTGGGATGAACCGCCGACATATGTATCTGCAATGAATATCAAAATACACTATGCAAATAACATATTTTAATGAGAACAGAAGAACCTTGCAAATATAAGCACATTTTGAATCCTGCCATTTAAGAGACGATTACACTATTATAATGCTCCTTTTCTCAAGGAAACATTTTGTTATTCAGTCCACTCCATACTATCCAAAGACATGAGCTTTTTTTGGAACAATTAGAACTCCCTCAGAAATGTTTTGCAAAGATGCTGCCACACAGTGGAGTAACTTTGCTGAAAATGTTAGGGGAGCGGGCGGGCATCATGACAACTGAAAGAAAGGGGCAGGGTGGAGGAATGGCGGAAGGTGGCTCTGAGGGATAACACTAAACTACTACACCACAAGAGTCAATTGCCGACGCTCTGTTATAACTTTCATAAGGCTGGTGGTGTATCTTTAAATTTAATTCCAAAGACACGCCAGTCTTCTGAAACTTATAACACTACAGTTGATTTTTGGAATTCACTGCTTTAACAACAGTAAAAAAGCCTGCGCCACTTCTACCTAAAGAGGGCCTGCAAGCAGGTTGAAGGGAGCTGGTGTTTGATTATTGCCACCAAGGCACTGACTCAAACAAGCATATAGACATAATACAAAATGGATGCCTGCAAGATTTTAAAACAGCAGATTAGGTTGATTATTCTGATTTCATGAATTACTTGCAACATTCTGACTCATTAAAATTAAGGTATATTTTCCTGGGTTCAAATGGCCCCAAACACTACCGTATTGAACGGGAGGCCAGACCGGGACATTTTTCAGTGGGACGCCACTCACATTCGGCACCTCAAGGAAGGTGCCAAAGGGGAAAGGTGTCCCACTGGCAGGGCAATGTGTGCCAAGCAATTCCTGCTCAACACGCATATTGTCCAGGCAGTAGGACACCTTACCCTTTCCGAACGGTAGAGGTGTCCCACGGCCAGGACAATGTCCCAAGGAGCTTCGGGAAGCAGAGGGTCCTCATGTTTCTCTGTGTCAACAGATAATTACACTGTGAGCCATTAGACACTGATTGGAAGGAGGGAGTGACTATGAGCAGGGACATTTATCCCTTTAGAAAAGTATATGGGAGGGAGTGATCAGAAGTGAGAAGGGTGCATAATGTTGCATGCTTTATGAAATAATGACTATGGCTTTAAAACCCAAAGGGGATTTGTTAGGCTCACGTTAACCTGAATGATACTATTGTGACCTTGCATGCATGATGGGGAGAATAAAACTAAAGCCATACTCTCATTCCTCAACATAGTCTATGACAATGGGCCTCATTACAACCATGGCGGTCCGGGAACTACGGAACCGGTAAGCATGCCGGTACTGTAGTTCCCGGACCACCTTACTACGTGCTCTGCTCACAGGTGGCGTTTTACCTGTCGCGTTTTTCCTGTTGGGTGTAACAGCACCCGTGAGCAGAGCACGTTGGCTGCACCGGCACCGTTGCTACCTCGCCGCCAAACTCTGAGTTGTGCTCGCGGGTGCCTTCCATTCCGCGAGGTCTGCCATGGCAGAATGGAAGGCACCCGCGAGCACAACTTGTGGATGCACCGGCACCGTTATGAACAGTGCCGGTGCATCCATGCTCCCCATTCCCATTCAGCCCTATGGGGTGGAATGGGGGTGGGGCGTGTGTTCACACCGGCACCCGCGAATGGGCAATTACCGGTCCGCCAAACTCAGAATGGACCAGTAATTGCCCCTTTGTGGGTGCCGGTGTTGGATGCAAGGTTGTAGGCACGGCTACCGCCAAATTCCTAATGTGGCCCATTGTGTCTTTTCTGGTGCTCTGTACGTGATTCTGATTCACTTCAAAGCTTATGTTAATATATCATACTTTTATATTAAAAAAGCCTAATAACTATAGAGTTGCTCCATATATAACAATAGTGCATTTTAGGTATTATGCACCACAAACTTATTTGCCACTTGGCTTACTTATGGCAACTTATTCTAAAGTCACTTGCATGGTGCCTCCACGTATCAGAGACTGATGATGCTCTTTACAATGTCCTTTTTTTGTGAAGTCACTTCTGTTGGTGCAATCCATGTGCAAATTAGGAGGTTTCCATGTATTTTGCCCCAAAGTGCCTGGGCAGACCTCTAATAGATGGATTTGCTGCATGTGCAATGATCCTGCAGTTGTTCTTATGTGTAAAAATACCATCTGCCACTAATGTTAGCAAAAAAGTAGATAGGAGTGGGCATTTTGGGTGTGTGAATGAGAATATTACACACACCGCATTTTGTGGCTCACCTCACCCCCCACTCTTGCAATGCTGGATATTCCCCTGACCCCAAATGTGATTGTCCAAAAGTGACTAGGGTTAGCCCGTAGCCCAGCCCTCCAACAAACACCCATGCAGCTGACCTCAGTTCGGCATAATGTAATGGGACAGCGCTAGCCTGGCTGGGCACCTCAGCCAGGTTTGCGCGCTGTCCAATTACATGATCAATGAATGTGGCGCAACCCCCCCCCCCCCGCCCCCCGGCCCTCCCAGAAAAAGATGGGGGGACAAAACGGCATGCCACCACACCTATAATTACGCCCATGCTGCCACAGAGCGAAAGGTCCACAGTATGTTAAACGTTTTCTCATAAACATTTCAGATGTGCAGCGTGTTATTGCTGAAATGTGAGACACAGTTTCCAACTTCAGCAATGTGGAAACATTCCTTTATGTCTGTGGCGTCTGTGGCTCAGTGGGATAATGCATCCACTACAGATGTCTGTGCTTGACATCATTGGTCAGATCTTAGAATAATGGCAGGTCTGCTCAGGCCATGGTCCTTCTGAGGTTAATAAATGAGTACCGTTGATTTGGGTAGTAGCAACCATTGGTTATCATTGCCAAGGTGCACCACTAGGCTACAGTAAGAGTTCACTCTATAAATATGTTTGTTATGGTATGTCTCCTTCGCTGACCAAGGCAGTGGAATACGCTGACACCAAGCTGTCATTAAAGCTGTAATAATGATTATTTTTCATGTATATAGTGCTACGGACCTTCAGGCATCTATGCGCTGCTTATTGTTACCCACGGTGTGGGGTGCTTATTTGTCGACCTCGGAAGGATGAAAGGCTGAGTTTGGCCCTGCCGGGATGCAAACCTGCATCAGAAGGCTCTGCACGGATGTCAAAGCGAGCGCTCCGCTCACTGAGCTATCTGACCAGCATGCTTAGTGGTAGCTGGGGTACAAGATGTGTCGAGAGGCTGTCAATCAAGATGCCTCAAAGTTATTTGTGTTCCTATGGAACAGAATGGATGGAAAGCTATCACAATGATGTATCTTATTTAAAAATGAAAGCTGTAATTTGGTTTTGAACAGATGTACTGTGCCTACATTTTTCGTGTGCTGGACAACCACACTACAGCTGCTGGACTGCTATACTACAGCTTCAGAAAATAATTAAAAACAAAATAGCTGCACAAATGAAATGCCGTCACATCAGCTAAATTCAATCCTTCGAAAGTTACGACAGCTGCTTCCACAAATATCACCACTGTTTTGTCGGGAATTAATTTAAGCCAAGAGTAGGCCTCCCATTTGTTAATGACTTGCAGTCCTTCTCGCACATCTACTCCCATTTCAGAGGGGTTGGTGGAGTATTCCAGCCACACTGCCACCTTTTGTAGAGTTGTGAGCTGCTAATATTGAGGTGTAATGTAATTTAATGTGAAGTTGTCTTACATAGCACAACACAACCTCTGTCATTTCTGGTATCCTCTTGTGTATATATCACATGCGACGTACCGGCTATAGGCAACATGGTAGGCCTCAGCACTGGCTTTCATAGTTCCAGACACATTTTCAGGTTACACACAATCTGACATACTGTACCCGCTTTTGGTGCCCGGTGGCTAAGGAGGTACAGGGCGTCAAGTGCAGAACTGGTCCTGTACTGCACATGCTCAGGGGTTTCACATACATGGGACTCTACACATGGTGCTGTTCGCCATGATAGAAGCCCATCCCAAGTATACTTATTTTGGATATGTCTGCCATTCCATCTGTACACAAGGATGCAGTGACAACGGCTTTTGTAAAGCTAGTCAGCATAGAAGGGCCAGTGCCAGGTAGACTGGCCCAGGCTTTAGCATGGTCAATAAAGTAGTCCAGAGAACAAGACAAAACGTATTGGTATTAAAACCAGTAAAGTATTTACAGCCTAATTAAACAAGGGTGTGAGAGCCCCTCTACTGAGAATGAACATGGGTCAAATACCCTGTTCTATGGAATTTCTTCCATTCAGGAGGGTCTACAGCCATAGCTCACTGCACCATTCACAGAGATGAAATCTCAATGTGCATTTCAGTCTGGTCCCACTCACAAGGGCAGTCCAGCACCAAAATGCTATGTAACTATACTCTGAACAAGAGTACCATCAGCAACCCCAGCCACATGTTTCATTCTTGTTGGGCCTTCTCAGTGAGGTGGAGCTGAGCATCTCTAAAGGACAGTGAGCAAGGGGTCCATGTCTGGATTACCCTGGGTAACATAGGGTGAAACCCCAACTTTTACAAATTAAACAAAAGTGTGCTTCTTTACTAAGAATGAACATGGGTCAAATACCGTGTTCTATGGCTTGTCTTCCACTCGGGAATGTCTACAACCAGGTTTTAGCTCACTGCACCCTTGTAAGAGAAAAAATGTTCACTTGCATATAAGTCTGGTCCCACCACA
The DNA here is from genome assembly GCF_040938575.1 of Ambystoma mexicanum. Classification (NCBI taxonomy): domain Eukaryota; kingdom Metazoa; phylum Chordata; class Amphibia; order Caudata; family Ambystomatidae; genus Ambystoma; species Ambystoma mexicanum. The sequence goes on from NC_090923.1 coordinate 703,298,954, forward strand.
AGGGCAGTATGGCACCAAAATGCTAAAAGAGTACTAGATATATCTGTCTTGACAGAACAGTATTTGTTTTGACTATGTTTTTGGTTTAATGTGCATGCTTATTTAATATTACTGACAGTATTGATCAGTATCCGTTGTAATGCTGAACATATTCCCCTTCTATGTTCTCCAAACACCCAAACATCTCTCTCACCAACACACCTTGCATGTCTTACCAATTCCCCATCACAACTTTCATTCCAGAAGCTCTCACTCTGCCATGTACATACTCACATGCTCTGTCACACCACCAATTCACAATGTGCACTCCCAACTCCCTGTTACACTTCAAATCATACGCCCAACTCACACCTTACACTCCCCAATTCCTCCCGCAGTAGACAGTGCTTCATTCTTTTGTTCTATTTCTGCATTTTGCATTCTTTCTCCCATTCTATTGCACTCTTTCCTCATCCTTTCTCCCGATGTGCAACTCACTAACTATTTCTGTACCTCCGCTCCCTCTCTGATGTCTGGCCCACCAGCCCACTGCTTCCTCCCTGCTCTCTTGCCCACTGCTTCCCCCTCTGACCCATTGCCCTCGCTCTGGTTTCTTGCCTACCACTCCACGTCTCACCCCCTCTCTCCTAACCCTCTCATATTGTGACCATTTTTTATTTTTTAAAAAAGCAGTTTGTGGCCAAGATCCTCAAAAAATGGGGCATTTAAAAATAGAGCAGACAATATGCTATTTCTAGATAACCCATTTTTAGAAAGATCAGGTCACCTTATTTTAAAAGGTGACCTATGCATTTCCACAGGGATGAGCTGTAGCGCAAATGATGCGCTGGCCATCCTCCCTGAATATGTTTGTATTGGGAGCTCTCTCCCGACAATGTTTTACAGGCTCCCAGCACATTTCTCCATGACAGGTCTTTAACAGGGCCTGCCGCTGTGAAATGCAACCCAAAAAAACTAATTTCTATCACATTTGAGGAGCAGAAATGCAAGTGAGGCAACAGTGGTTCGTAACTCTGCTTTCACACTTAAAAAAATGTTCACAAAACATTGCATGACCGGGTCAGGAAAGACCCTGTCATGCAGTGGCACTCACTGTGTGCCTATTCGAAAAAGGCAAATAGGGTTGCCTACAATTTCTGCACGTTGAAAATCGCATCTTGTTTGTAAATTTGGGATGCACTTTTAAATGTGCAGAAACACCTTTTCCAAAAAAGGTAGCAGGCGCCCCTCTCCAGAAAGAATATGGCATGATAACCTGTCCAGTGTTTTTTTCCCACTTTAAGAGTTTGCAGCTATCACTTTTTGCTTACTGTACCTTTCACAGATGTGAAATAACCATTTGCATATCAGTCTTTGCAGAAACACCCCATGATTTGCGCAAAGGGGTAAAAAAGGCCATTTGAATGGCGCTTATAAGATGCCCCCATTCAGATGCCATAGTGGATTGGGCTGCTCTTTTTTTGGCGCAAGTGATGAGATGTGCTTGCGCATTTCATTTCTTGCGTCAAAATAAGTTTTGAGAACCTTGCCCCTATGTCTTTTATTTTTTTTAAACAGTCATTTTTGCAAACACAGTCATTTTCACAGGTGTTTCACAGGATCGCAAAATCGCTACATGCTGGATAGTCTGATTTCTCTGAGCAGCCTCTGAATCCCTTAACCATTAAGCATACCAAAAGGCACTGGGCCTCATTACGAGCTTGGCAGCATTCTGGAGCTAAACCCACTGAAATACCACCAAATAGAACTACAGCTACTGCCTCTTGGTCCAGCAGATTTACAGTGGCATTACAAGTGGTGGTAGGATGGTGTAAATCCCCATGTTTGTAAGTCCCCCCATAGGACTCCAGGGGGATTTTGGCAGAATTACCACTTGCGGTAATTCTGCTGTGGTAATGTTGCTGATTTTTGGCAGTAGGGAGAAAGTTATACCTCCAACTTTTAGTTACAGTTTATCCTACCTCCTGATTGCCAAACTCGTAGTTTGGCTGTGCAGTAATTGTGTGGTAATGCTGCAGTAACATTTCTGCAGCATAATCGCCGTTTTTACTGCACCACCATACTCATAATGAGCCTGATGTGCCCTGCCAATACCGTAGAAAATTGCCTTTCCTCTGACACAAATGTTCTGTAATATGGCCACTGGTGTATGTTTCTTAAGACTTCAAATGTTTATGTATTTATTTTTAACCCAAAATACTTGTGTTCTACAAAACACATACACCTTTAGGTTAAAAAAATAAGCATCTGCCTCCTTATAATATCCAACGCGTTCAATCACCGAGATTCACCTGTCATTTGAGATGGAATTTCACTTCTCTTGTTTTTATTTGCGATTTCGTTCTGCTTTGTCTTTGATTCACTGACAGGCATTCTCAAAATGCTCCGGAGCGGTCTCCCGGCAGAATGTAGCACTCATTAAAAAAACATCATCCTCGAGGTGCTGGAAGGTATTTTTAACGTTTAATGTTTGTGCTTCCGCCCTGCCCGCTATAACCCAATTTATGGGGCCAGTGTGCGCAGCATTTAAATGCATTACGCATTGCATATATGGCTGAGTGCCTATGCTGTTATTTTATTTGGCCTGAGCCGAGTCTGCTAAATCCCTTTACGATGCATTCATGTGTGTCTTTTGAGTTTAACCAGTGGTTGTAAATTAGATTCTAAGCCACGTGTGGAGAGGTGATTGTATGTTGCAGTGTGACATTGGAGGCTCTGCCGTCTTCAATACACCAGCCAATGGCGTTGGCTGCAGTTATGAAAGGTAGCTCAACGGAGCCTCACTAAGAAAGAACTGGTTCACAACATTAGAGCGTCTGAATATGTTGGGGGGCATACCTTGAAATGAACGCACTGAGCAAATGTCAATTTCACTGGACAAAATGAGGAAGTTCATAAAAAAACAACTGGAAAAGGGAGGGTGTTGTAACTGAGGTTTACCACTTCTTAATCCCAACCAAATTCATGTACTCTTTAAACGCTTTCTTTGTGCTTTATTAAATATTAATTGCAAAGCATCTGCGACGTACTGCTCATCTGGCACAGGCATCTCTCCGCTCTCCCAATGCATGAGAAAACCTCACCCTTTCGCTTCACTTCACGCTCACCTTGCTTGCACTGCACTTGCAACATTCAGGAGTCGACGCTGCTTCACCTCCCTTTGTAGTAATGAAGGTGGTGCAATGATGATAGGTAGTAGTTTTGCAGGTCATACATAGCCTGTAACCTTGCTTGGCACAATGCTGCTTGTCTGCAATCTCCTCAGCTCTCCAGTTTCCTTTTCAGATCGTGCACTTTTAAAGGCATGGTCTAGTAAAATGTTTTATTGTCCCTACGGGTCGGCCATGTTTTTTTAAGCCTAAGTGGCTCGATTTTAGAAAACTTTCCTAAGGACCTTACCCGAGTTTTTGTCAATTAAATGCACGTGAAAACAGGCACCAGGGAGCCGCCATTTTGTGATAATCCTATCACTTGCCGCATCGCCCTGGCTGACCTGGTTCTGCGGCACTAAATCAATTCCCCCGCCCCTGAGCCTGTCATCTGCAGACTCATACTGCCCATTTCCCAACGCCAAAGCACGTCTTGTGTCAACATTCGCTGCGCTTCAGCTAATGACGTGTAGCCATGGAAATGGCAGGACGCCTCTTTTCCTCAATAAGTATAAACAGACCGTTTCACAACACACAGCAGCAGATTTTCGATTCCAGTCCAGTGTTACTTAGAATATTTTGTGACTCGTTTCTGTGCTCTGGTCAGCTACCTTCGCCGCTTGTAGCCCGTGTGAACACCTGTACCATCTCGGTAAATTATTTTACTTTGTTTAACACACAATGGCTACAATAATGCCCTACATGTACGAGCCCGAGTATACTGAGGAGGAACTACTGGAAAGGGAAGCACGCAAAAACGATGGGGATTCGGATGGCAGTTGGCAGGATGAATCAACAGATGAAGAGCCTGGGCCTAGTCGCATGGACGGCGTCTCCACCTGGTGCACATGCAATCGGTGCGAGCTAATGCCAACTGAGGAGGAGAACTGCTGCTGCCAAGAAAACTCGGGATGCCTGGCCTACACTTCGGAAGGCGAGCCACGACCGCGATGCATCACTGAGCTGCCATACTTCAGGGCAGCCTGCCTCACACGGGCCGTGTTGAGAATAATGATGGTGCTTATGCACGAACTTCGCGCAACTGTTCGTCCTCGTAATCTGAGTAACGAGTAAGTATACTCTGCTTGTCATGCCACTCCTATTTCATGGTCTTCTACTATATCCAAAATTATATATTTACATCACAGTAACGCATGAAAGTCGTTCAATAGTGTGCATTGTCTAGATAGCATTTGTCTGTGCAGAATGCCATTAGTTACAAGAATTGTCATTGACAACACACATTTATTAAACTTATCTTGGTCATTTAAAAACAGTTTGTTTCATTCCTTTTCACAGGTGGTACAGGCTGGTGGCCTATCGTTCCTTTACATGGTGGCTCCACGGGAGGCTTGGACACCGCGTTCGAAGAGTGATACCCACCTTTGCCGTTCGTGCCATAAGAGAAATGTTCCCGAGAGACAACGGTCAGTACAGGGGATTTTCTCTCGCTGTGCTGCAACCTGACCTGTATAATCTTTAAAGTCTTGTATTTTTGTGTCATGAAAATAAGATACAAAATAAAACACCACATATATTTTAACAACGGTTGTTTCGATTTTTTTAAATGAATCAAGTGTGTCTCCATTCAAGGATGGACGTCAGACATCTGTGCTCCGAATGGGTGAAGGTCTGGTCGCTGTGAAGCAGGGTGGTCACTATCTAAGCTAACATAAAATATTCTCGATAATGCATGCACTAAATAAGACTTGTTCAAAGTCTTTCAGTAGGTTATGTCTCTATAAAAGTCACACATATATCTATACTAACAATTAACATTGGATTATACAGGCCTTAGGTTAAGGGTCTTGACCACTATAATACACCGGTTTAAGTGTGGGTCTGTGCTCACAAGAATCTCTGGTATGTGGCATTTGTTATTGATAAGCAACGATATACTGCAGTAGTGGTCTAATGTTAATTGGGGATCTGGTAGGTGGGCATCATGTCGTGGTCAGTGGTCTGGCACTTGAAGAGAATACCTTGCAGGTACACAGGGTCACAATGGCAGTAAGTTTCCACTGGCGAGGGTGCGTGGGCAAGGACACGTTTATGGAGATGAACGAGCGATATGCTTAGTTCAGGCTGGTGATCTCAGAGGAAAAGTCATGCTCAGTGGTCCCATCTACGCGATTGTCAACCAAAGTTATCACATAAGGGCAAGGGGTGAACCCACTACTGGAGGCGCTTGGTCCGAGTTTCTACTGAGAAGTAAAGCATGTGAGGGGCCACCGAGAGGGGCCTGATGACCCCTTGTTCCCACACACTTATCTGCACGCCCACCGGCCCATCCATCCACCCCCCCCCTATCAAAGGCAGTTCGCACCCGTGGATGAGCGCTGGCATGTGGGGCTGTCTGGGGCGCAAACGGCCAAGATGCCAAACAACATGTACACTTCAAAAGGTATCTTACGCCCAGGGGCCATCGGTCACATGGCCTCCTCAGACCGCATGTCTCCAGGCAGGCCTCCCCTGAGGCAGGCCACCCCCCTGCAATCCACATAAGTGTGTCTCCATTCAGCAGTTTTCCTGTGCCTTATCTGCACGCCCGAGGCCCATCCAGCCCACCCCCTCTATCAAAGGCGGTTTGCGCCAGTGGATGCGCGCTGTCAGAGGTGCGAAAGGCCAAGATGCCAAACTCCATGTACACTTCAAAAGGTATCCCACGCCAAGGGGCCATCGGTCACATGGCCTCCTCAGACCCTGTGTCTCCAGCCAGGCCTCCCCTTGAAGCAGGCCGCCCCCCTAATACCAGGACATACATATGTCATTCATTCACAAACACACCCCTGTTTCTAATACTTTATAAATCACTTGATATGTCTCATGAGAACATCTTTGTGCTTTGCAAGTCAACTCCTGAACATGCTACCTGGCAACCACTGAGATCTACGCTAATCTGCTCGTCGTCGTGCTATCCGTGAACTTGTGTGACGGCTTCGAGCAAACCCATCAGTGTGCTACCTGTGGCCACCCACCTATTCTCCTGCAACATACTGCTCTGCTTGCTGAATCCAACTGTTTGTTGGTCAAGGTAAGGCCATGTATCCTAGTCATATTTCGCAGATTTTTAAATTTCTATCTATTTGCGAGTAGAGTACATAATAGTGCTATGTTCATTGGTCTCATTGCAATTGACTTGAACATCCAAGACAGAACATCCAAGGGACGAGTCACATGTTCAGATTTTAGTCAAATCATTTATACATTTCTGCAACTTATGCAAATACTAAGCCGCACATAATAAACTGGTATAGTTCCTGCGACCAAAACAAACCTTGCATTGATCATTGTATGATTCATTTACTTTTGTATCAAATCTTTATTCTTGAAGATTGTATAATAATGTCGATATTTACTTTTCAGATTTATCAACAATGCCTGCCTGTTCGATTAGCGGTTGCCCTTCGAAGACCCATGCGAAATCTGAAGGCACTACAATGCATGTATTCCCGAAAACTGTTGATCGAATAAGAGAATGGGTCAGACATTGTGGATATCCACTGGATGAGCTGGAAAGTAGAGTCCAACAAGTCTTACAGGACAAGAGGGGTGATCGATACAGCATCTGCAGCCGGCACTTTTCCTTGAACATGTACACAACATCTTGGGTAACAAAGAAGAATAAACGGAGAACGACACGGAAATTGCTTGAAAACGCTATTCCCACTCTATTCGTCCAGATTCCGCCACCGGTGAGTCAAGTGTCTGGATTTAGCTTTAGGCCTTGCGGTAGTATGTAGGTAGCTGAATGGATTAATTGATATTGTAGGTGTTCTATCCCCTGTAATAATTTCGATATTGATATGAGTGTATAGTTTTTTGAATAATGACATTTATCGATATATTCTTTTTCGATTTCATAAACCACAAACGCAATGTATATATATATGGTAACAGGGAACTGTGCTGTATTGAGCATTTTTCAAGTATTCTGTCTCCTTACATGGCTATTTTTAATATTGGCATTTCATTTTCAATCATTAATTTACCTTTACAACTTATTGACTATCCCTTGGATCTGAAGCTGAACATTCTACATCCTTGACGTGGTCGCAGTTATCAACCACTTCTAGCGCGTATCAGGTAATCTTACTAGGCTAATCCGCTACAGACTTGTTTTATGCATGTCAAGTAATAGTTTTATTCTATCGTGTAATTATTTTACCGAATGTTTGGTTAGTGCTTTCGAATTGATATACACCTTAGTTATCGTCCACTGGTGTTTGTTTTCATTTATAATTAGTGTTATCCATACTAATGCAAGTACTGTCTTTCAGGGAGATGCTGAAGCGTCCGCCACATCTACAACATTTCTAGATGTTCATCACCAGCAGGAGGTATGGATACTGACAGCTCCATCAAGCATCATCATCAGAGCTGGAATTCTTGTCGTTTGATTGTTCTACACAATGTTTCATTCTTGGTTAGCCGTTGATGGACCCAGGTGTGTGTTATGTTTTCACTATTGTAATCCTCACTAACGCAAGTACTATGTTTCAGGCAGTTGATGGAGCGTCAACCCCTGCACTTGATGCAGAGCCTGACATTCAAGTAATTCCAGGGGAAGTGGAAGCGGGACCATGCGTATACGAATCTGCGCAACAGCTTTCGGAAGTGCGCACTACAGTTGCAACATCCATAGATATTCTTCAGCAGCACGAGGTATGGATACTGACAGCTCCATCATGCGTGTTCATATAACGTGATTCCATTTGCTATACTTTCTTCCCTATTAACGCAAGTGCTGTGTTTCAGGGAGACGACAGAGCTTCCACTACAATCACAACATCCCATTTAGATGATGCAGATGTAAATAAATCGAAGAAATAAGTCGATGAAATGTGATCATATTTAGATTTTCCTTGATTCTTTTAGACAATGCATCATTTGTGGTTATCTCTTTATATGTACCTGTGCGTTCGACCCGAAGTGTGTGTTATGTTTCCAATATTGAAAACCATACTAATGCATGTACTGTGTTTCAGGGAGATGCGGATGCCTCCTCTCCAATACAATCATTCATGGCAGTCCATGCAGAGCCAGAGGTATGTATACTGACAGCTCCATCGAAATAGATAATCACTGGTCGAATACTTATCGTTTGATTGTTGCACACAATGTTTAAATCGTGTTTGGCTATTGAGATGTACCTGTGTGTTCGTCCTCACGTGTGTTTTATGCTAACAATATTTTGATACATAGTAATGAAAGTACTATGTTTCAGGGAAACGATGCAGCCTCATTCCGTGCTGTCTATGCGGATACAGAAAATATAGTCGTTGCAGCGCAAGAGGAAGGGAGGACATGCGGAAACTAATTGGAGCTACAGCATGCAGATGTTGAAGGTCGAGTCAAAAAAGTTGCAAAGAAAAAAAAACAAAAAAAGGTTAGTTACAAACAGTTCATAACTTTAAAAAAATGTTTGTGCTGGGGACTGTTTTATATTTTTTTCCAGTCAATTGGACTACACTTTATCTTGTGTTTAAACTGAACATCCCTTTTCCAATCTCTCCTCCAGTTACCCGTGGGTGTCAGAACTATACATACACAGACAGTGAAGCGAATGAGAGGTGTTGCTTGCCAGACCATGTACACTATGGAGGAACTATTAATTGAGGCGAGGCGTGTTCAGGCTCGAGATGCTCATGTCCAATGGCCAGAACATGAATTAACTGTGTTTGGAGAATACAGCAAAGTTGCATTGGACCATTGCTACAGTGCGACCGCACCACCACAAGAAGATGTTATGGAATGTATTGAAGATAGCTCTGAAGTAGTTGCAGATCAATTCACACAATCTACACCCGCCAAAAATGTGCCACCCAAAAACCTGTCGACATTGTTGTGTTCTCCCATCAATGTTGAAGTAATAGATGTCGAAATGACAAAGAATGAACCAGCCGCAGCATCCATAGACGCATCAGAACTTGATATCAGCGATATTACTTTCCAATTTGTTGAAATCTCCGCAACGTCACAGGCCGAAACAACGTTGACGCAGGATGGCAGTCTAATGAAAGAGAGCAAATACATTGTATTCGACAGTTGTTTGATGGAAATTATAAGTATGCTGAAATGTGTGCATTCCGTTAGAGGGAAAGTATGTGGGAAGCCATTGATTAATGTGACTCGTCAAATAAAAGGCAGTAACGTCAAAATAAATGCCGCCTGTAGATTAAATCATAGGTTCTCATGGTCTGCACAAACGATGCTGGGGAAAATGCCAGCAGGCAATCTACTGTGTGCAGCTGCATCACTTTTTAGTGGCTCCAGTTTTAGAAAGTTAGAGGCTTTCTTTCAGTTTGTGGGACTCCATTTCATTTCTAAATCGCTGTACTACATATACCAACGTGATTATCTGTTTCCAGCCATTAGTGATGCTTGGAAAATTGAACAATTGTCTCTAGTAAGTACATTCGAAGGGAAACGTTTCAGGCTAGCCGGCAATGGACAGTGCGACAGCCCTGGATTTTCTGCCAAGTACTGCACCTACCACTTTCAGAACATGGATAGTAAGAAAATTGTGAGTTCGGTGGTCGTGCAGGTAACACAATGTACATCCTCAGTGGCCATGGAGAAACTAGGATTTATAAAATCAGTGGAATATCTACAATCAAGGGGAATGCACATCAACCTCATAGCCACGGACAGACACGTTTCAATTGCCAAGACAATGAGAGAGCAGTTCATACATATTAATCATCAATTTGACGTATGGCATCTTGCTAAATCAATCAGTAAGAAAATCTCGGCTGCAGGAAAAAAAAAAGGTTTTGAAAGTATTTTGCAGTGGTCCCATTCTATCACCAACCATCTTTGGTGGAGCTCAAAAACTTGTGAAGGGTCAGTGGAAATACTACTTGAAAAATGGCGGTCACTGATGCACCACTGTACCAACGTTCACCGCTGGACAGAAAATAAACATTTCCACCAATGTGAACATGGCCCTTTGTCCCCAGAGGAGGCACGGAAGAAGAAGTGGTTGATTCCATCTTCACCGACACACAAAGCCATTGAGAAGATTGTTTTCGACAAAACTCTATCAAGAGATTTGAGAGGACTGACAGAATGCTGTCACACAGGAGATTTGGAGGTGTTCCACAATATGTGCCTAAAGTACAGGCCAAAGCGCTTGCATTTTAGCTTTCGGGGCATGAAACATCGCACTCTACTAGCGGTCTTGGCCCATAACAGCAATGTCGGACGTGAACAATCTAGGACTTGGGGTAAACTAAGGATGCCTCCCTACACTAAGATGTTTTCAAAACGAAGTAAGCAATGGGTGATCAAACCAGTCTATGATGAAATGCAGTTTGACTTTGTGAAAGGCCTTATTGTTGCTGTGTTAGAGAAGCACAGATATGGAATTTTGGACGTTTCTGTGCAGAGCAGTGATCCATTGCCACCGAACATTGCAACTGTGCCATGCCCACCCGAAGCACAGCTGGTTGTGAAGTACAAATCCCGGTTTAAATAATTGAAATACGACTGTCTTTTTGTAAATAAATATTATTGTACAGTGTACCTGTAACCCTAACCCCTACCTTCACCATCATGGGTGGCGAACAAGCTGGGTGTCATCTTTGAATTCTCTCTATTTACCTCATATATGTGTATGTATATATTTTTCTCATGTCTCATCTCATGTAAATGTAAATGCTGCACACTGTTGCGCACTGTTAACGCAGGGGAAGCTTGCGTATTGCAAATAATAAAACAAACAAACAAACAATAAATCTCACTTTTAACTCAACTCCTGTGGTACTTTATACTTTCCCTGACCTTGCACCAAAAATTAAATGTCTCCATTTGGGCTGCAAAGCTCGCAGACGACGGGGACAAAATTGGGGGCCTTAGAACGCGCCAAGCGGGCCGTGGCATTTGGGAGGGAAGACAGTTTGCATTTGCACATTGAGGCGCACTACATAGAGGGATTCTAAACTTCAAGTTCTCACAGATGCCTTTACTACGTGATGTTGCAAATAAAGAATGCGAAGGACAGCGGCTTTGATTTTCAGCTCGTGCCCAGAAGAGGCCCACAAGTCGCACTGGAAGTATAAGGGTCTATTGTTTTTTGACCTTGAGACAGGGACCATGCCAAAAGAATTACATTTGAAGGGGGTGCGCAATAACGTAAGAGACGATAAGGCAGAAAATTCAGAAACTAGACCGAGTTTCATTTTAGTTCAGTATACGAAAAATCGTTGTCAAGAGCACGGTCCGTTTTACAGACTGCATTACGAAGAGACACAATGGAAATTTCAAATATAATGTGAGTAAATCTTTAGACGCTTTTATACCGGAATGAAGATTTAATGAATGGATGCATGAATAAATGAATGAATGAAGAGCTAGGATAAGCAAGGAAAACGTGTTCGTAGTGGGCACATGGGCATGCAGGTCCACTGGTCTCAACGATTTTGGTCCTTGGCCCAGCCACTTTTCCCTGCAATGCCTACCTGCACTACGGGACTGTCTCTGTATCCTTCAGCCCCTTCTACCAGCATTTAACTTGCACTTGCCACCAGCTGGCCCTATTATTTATCTTGTATTCGACTAACCATACAGCACTTTTATCCCCCTCCCCCTTTCCCCATGCGCGATCAGAAAGACACCTGGCCTAGTAGGATCGTTGTCTGTCTGCCCTTGTTCCCCACCTGCCTCGTTGCGCCTTGAAACACTTGTGTATAGGCGCGTTACAAATGCCATATCATATATCATATCATGCCACACGCATGTAGACTAACTGTCGTTTCTCATTGTGTGTTGGCCTCGATTTATTTTGTTACTTTTCGCATTGATTTTAGAGCCGAACATACTCCATTGAACTATCCTTGCAAGCAAATAGTTTCTGATCGGCTGTAATAGATAAAATGAGTAATATTAATGAAGATCGGCTGGCGAGACTAATTATAATTTTTTTGTTTTCATAACAGGTATTTGCTCCCCTTCTGCTACTGTCATCGGTTTGAGACACCGGCAGACGGTTTCTTTGTGAGACACCTGCAGCTTTGTGTGAACAACTGGAGCACACTGACAATTTTATGGGACGATCGCCAAGGGCCCACATGCCCTTACGCTGTACTAGTGGCTAGAAGCAACATATCAACCTTTACGATGGACTAGTGCCTAGTTGATTGAACAGCCTTGCGGTTCACCATGCTTCCAAAGTGCTTCTTTTAAAGAAAAGCAACACCCTGTGTACCAATGCGGATACAGATACAAGAAAATAAATGGCTTTCGGGGTTCATATGGCAATTGCTGAATATTCTCTAAACATTTAATGTCAAATAAATGTACTTTACCAAATGTACCGTGTTGCTGTTTGATTTTAAAGTACAGTTTCATATTCCGAATTGTGGCGCGCTGTGTTTTGAGATGGTCTGTGTTGGTTTCTGGGTTCTCTGTGAAGTCGCGTAGAAGACGACTGGGCGCATTTGCCTACGCAGCACAGTAACGTCGCGGAGAGAGGCAGGGAATATGAATGTTTGGATAATGTCAGGCTCAGGGGAGGGGGAATTGATTTAGTGCCGCAGAAGCAGGTCAGCCAGGGTGATGCGGCAAGTGATAGGATTATCAAAAAATGGCGGTGCCCTACTGCCTGTTTTCGCGTGCGTTTAATGGACGAAAACTCGGGTAAGGTCCATAGGAAAGTTTTCTAAAATCGAGCCACTTAGGCTTAAAAAAACATGGCCGACCCGTAGGGACAATACAAATTTTTACTAGACCATGCCTTTAACTCTTTTGTTGACGGGGTCTTCTGACCTGTCCCGAGTGTTCATGTCCTGATTAGCTTCATTTCTCATGCTGAACCAGTCCTAGTTAGGAGAATCTTTTTTTGACCCTTTGACTTAGGAAGTGTTCTGTCTCTTTGTCATTTCTGTGATCACAATCCTTGTTATATTTATTTATTTATTTATTTATTTATTTATTTATTTATTTATTTATTTCATTTGTAAAACGCACATACAACCGGAACATTTAGGTGCTGTTGCAGGTACAAGTCCATTGATCAATCTATGTCATACAATCATGTTGTTGGTATGTAAAAAAGTAAGGGTAGCATAGGTAAGTCTACGAGGTTAACACATCATACAGTACAATGGAATAGTCGAAGTATTGGTCTGGCGAGAGGGTGGGGTGGCTTGCGGAGTCAGGGGTTAAGAGAATGGCTGAGTTTTGAGCACTTTGCAAAAGACCCAATAGGATTTCTCAGCCCTCAAGGTACGGTGGTCATTCCACCAAAGTTTAACAGCAGTGTGGGGGAAGCTAGTGCCTCTGGCTTTGCATCCTTTTACTTTAGGCACAATTAGTCGATCAGTGTTGGGGGCCCTAGTGGAGAGAACCTTGGTGATTCTTTGGACGAGGTATGGGAGTGCTGTATTCGAGCGGCACTTGTGGGCAATGGAATGTGTTTTGAAGGCTATGCACTCCTGAATGGGGAGCCAGTGTACTTCTCTTCTGGCTTTGAAAATACGTTCTCATTTGGGGACATTAAGGGCTTCCCTAAAAGCGTTATTTTGGATGACCTGAAGTTTGTGTATATTTCGAGCGGAGGTGCCTGTGAATAACATTGCAATAGTCGATTCTGGAGCCAATGATAGCACAGACAATGGTAAGGCAGTTTTTTTGGAGAGAAAGGGTCTGGCAGCATTAAGGACCTTGGTGGCATAGGCTGCTGTGTAGGCAATGGCGCTTACTTGTTTGGTCATAGTGAGAGAGGCATCAAGATAAACTCCTAGAGTCTTTACTGTGGTTGAGATGGGGATTAAGCAGTTGTCAATCAGGAAGTGGGTGTATTGATTGTGAGGGCCTTAAGGGCATGTGTGACGACAATCAGGAGTTCTGTTCGGTCTCTGTTGAGACAAAGGAATTTGCTAACATCCAAGACTATATTGTAGCCTAGATCCTGTTGAGGGTGTTGGAGTCATCTGTGTAGTTGCCAGTGAGTGGGATTAGGAATTGTTTATCATCGGCATAGTTGTTATAGGCTATACCGAGGGAGTCTAGGATGTTGAAAAGTGGCCTGCTAAATATATTGTATAGGGTTGGGGTGATGCAGGATCCTTGAGGTACTCCACAAGTGATGGGAAAGGGAGAAGCGTTAGCAGTCTCTGAGAAGACCATCATGACCCTTCCTTCCAGGAAGGTGGCGATCCAGGCAGAAGCTGGTGGGGAGAAATTAGCATAGGTGGTGAGGTGGTGGCAAAAGATTTGGTGGTTGACCAAGTCAAATGCAGCAGTCAGGTCCAAGAGGAGGACCAGGGCAGAATTTCCTTCATCCCTGATCACGTCAAGCTGATTTTTTAGGTCGAGAAGGGCAGATTCAGTTCCGTTCCTGGGGCGGAAGCCAGATTGTCGCATCCCTAGGATTTGGTTGTCGTCCACGAAATGCTGTACTTGCAGGTAGGTTGCACAGTCCAGGATTTTTAGAAGGGTGGGACAGTGGTGATTTGTCTGTAGTTTGAAGCAATAGCTGGGTCTAGTGAGATTTTCTTCAGGAGAGGGGTACCCATGCTTCTTTGAGGCTAGCTAGAATGGTGCGTTTAGTGACAGATGCGTTTATGAAGGCTGTGATGAGGATGGCTAGCAACTCAGCACAGTCTTTGATGAAGGATGCAGGGCATATATCACCTTTGCCTTTTGAGGGTTTCAGGCTTTTGATATGTTTTAGGCCTTCACTTTCTGAGATGTCTCTGATAATGAACTGAGAGGAGGAGAGTGCAGGGTGGCGGGGGGGTGGTGCAGCTGTTGCCTGTGGCTAAGGGGGTTTGTTTGAATTTTGCCTTATGTGCAAGGATGTTCAGGTTCAAAGTGTCAATTTTGCCTAATAGTGCTGCTTGGCTATCTGAACACCAGGTTTAGTCTTTAGTGGTGGCCGAGGGTGGTGGGGCAGGAGATTCAAGTTCTCTCAAAATGGCAAAGATTTCTTTAGCATCATAATTGGCATTGCTGATCCTGGCATTGAATGAGGTTGATTTAGCTGTGATTATGGTGGATTTGTAGAGTTTGGATATTTTGGCAAAATCATTTTTGAAAGTGTCGCTGGGATCTTTTAGTGAAGTTAACTGGGCTTTTCGTTTCTGACTGTGCAGATCGAGGAGGTCGGGGGAAAACCAGGAGTTGGAGTGTCCTACCGTTTTAGATTTGTGTGGAACTAGGGGGGCTATGGTGTTCACAACATTAGAGAGGATTGAGGTGTATGTGTCAGCTAGTGAGTTGGGGTTGGAGTCGAATGGGTGCTGGGGTATTGAGCAGGGGCAACATGTTGTTTCTGGTGAGCTTCCGGGAGTTCCGAGTTGCTGCTGGAGGTAATGGGTTAGGACTAGTTTTGGGTTTTAAGGGTTGTGGGATGGAGAAATGAATGAAATGGTGGTCTGGCCAGGGACAGGGTGTGATGGCACTGGTGGAGACCTCGCAATTGTGATCGGCAATCCAGTCTAGAGTATGTCCTTTCCTGTGGGTGGGGTTGGTGATGTGCTGACAGAAGCCTAGGGTGTCTAGGGCCTCATGAAGCAATGTTGCTTGTGGGTCGTTGGGGTCATGAACGCCCAAGTTAAGGTCTCCCAGAAAAATCATTTCGGAGGAAGCTTTTCTGTTGTCCTGGAGAATGTGAAGTAGGTTGGACTCAAAGTTGAGAAGGGGGCCTGTTGGTGATGGTGAGAGTTTGAGTGACAGAAGGTCAGTGTTGCCCTTAATGGAGGTGTTACACATCTGAAGGGGAGTGACTCTTTTTCTATCAGTGTGACGCCACCTCCTCGGGAGGAGGGTCTGTCATTCTGGAAGATAGTGTACCCCGTGGGCAGGGCTAAGGATAGGACAGGGCCGCTGGCCTCATGAAGCTACGTCTCTGAGACAGATAGAGTGTTGAGATCATCAAAGGCTGTTTTCCCATGTTCCATTTATTTCCTCCGGCAGTTGTTGTGGTACATGTTCTGTATTTGGGTGGGTGCACTAATGCAACATTTACCTTATTGATACGGGTGTGCTAACTATATTTTCACCAATTTCCTACATTGAACTGGTGTGTTTGTGTGGCTTTTCTATTCTCCTAAACCTCTTATCTTTTCTGGTGGCCTACCTCTGCTTTCAATTTGATTTTGTCACACATCACTGGTAGGTTGGTATTGTGAAGGAGCCAAATTGTAGTCAGTGCTGCTATAGTTTTTTTTTCCCCACACCCAAAAGAATGGAGAAAATCCTGTTACGGAGTGCCGAGTGTGTTGACGAGCAGCTACGGCATTAAGAACTGCTGCCTTGCAGTCTAAATGGGATGTGAGGGCAGCTTGAAATGTACTCTTCTTAATCTATCCATGTGCTCTACTTGACCATTTCTTTGAGAGGGCTAGATGGCACTATTATGTGTACTATTATGTGTTCAGTCCCTTGCTGCTGAGGATATCTTCCGTTGCTTTGGATATGAAATGGATACCATTATCAGTAAAAATTTGGGATGGTGTCCTTATTTACCAACTATTTCGTTGAAAAACACTAGTGGATTTGGAGGTATTGCGATTTCCCATAAATGTTTTACCTCAGTCCACTAAGAGGCATAGGTAGTAAGAACTATGGCAAATCACTGATTGCAGCTCATATACTCCATTGGAACGATGAAGTTGGTTGCCAACTTTTTCCACACTTGACCAATTGTACATTATGTAATGGCACTGGTCTAATCGATGAGCAAGCACTTGTCATTCTTGTAGTAAACCTAGCACTGCTAAACATTCTTGGCAATCAATAATGTTTACTAGAAATTATTTGACAGTAATGTAATGTGTTTCATTAAACAATGTGCCTTGCATTAAAATATCATAGACATAGTGGCAGCAACAGTACTCGTAAAAGTAATTTAGGAATGAGAGGATTAGCTATTTTTTCATCACTAGTAACGCAGAGTTCTCACTCCATTATTACATGTGGCACAGCGGAGGAGTCGCCTCCTGATCAAAAAGCTTAGAGTCTTTTCCTGTCTACCTTTTACGAGTACTGTTGCTGTCATTATGATTAGCCCACTACAGCGGTTCACACATGGCATTTATTTTCCATTCCCTTGGGTGACAATGTACCATTACCCCGGGGTGACAAGTGAGCCCTCTTGAGGGGCTCGGTTCATTTCTCCTTGGTGAGATAGTGACATTCTGTCCTGCATGGGAGCCATATTAAGTTTTCTAAAGGGATTTCTTGTCCTTTTGCTTACAGTCGTATACGAGGGTGACACGTGCACCGACTTTGTCGGCCCTTTGGCCTTCCCCGCTATTGTACCTGATGAAAGGGACGCAGCGCCTTTAAGGGAAGACACACACACACCAGGGCGGGAGGAGGGCGGAAGGGGAGGGACAAGGGAAAGGAACGCTAGTCGAAGTATGTAAGTGAATAAAGAAGGTTAATGCGAAACATGGCTCCTGGCATTCTTGGTGGGGCCTGCACGAGTGAATGAGAGGGTTTCCCCCATAACAACTGGTGACGAGGGAAGAGCCCACGATCCGCAGCAGTGACGGAGGGCCCGTGTGCCCAGCAGAGGAGGAGCAGGAGGGCCTGTGCGCCCAGCAGCGACAGAGGGCCTGTGTCACGGCAGAGGAGGAGCCCAGGAGGAGGGCCCGTGAGCTCAGCAGAGAGCAAGAGCCTGCGCGGCCAACAAAGGAGAAGCCCAGGAGGAGGGCCTGTGAGCCCAGCAGAGAGCCCAACAAGAAACGAGGGCCCATGTGCCCAACAGAGGAGCAGCCCAGGGGGAGGGCCCGTGAGCCCAGCAGAGAGCGAGAGCCCGTGCGCCCAACAAAGGAGAATCCCAGCAGAGAAGAACCGCTGCCCACAGCGACGTGCCCAGCAGCAACAGAGCGACGCTGCATGATCACGGCCAACAACAAGAAGCGGAGCTGCTCCTGTGACCCAGCGACCCGCAAGAGGATCGGAAGACTGGAACGGCGCAGAGCCCAACAAATGCACAGAAGTGCACCAGTGCGCGGAACCAGCCACAAGCAAGGAGCGCCAACGTGGGAGGGAAAGTGGCAGGAATACCCCAGAGCATATCACCATGCCCGCACCACCACGTTCCCAGCCCTGTGTCACTACACTTTCAGCCACGTGTAGTAAGCCAATAACACAAAAAAAGATAAATAAATAAGCCACAGCAGAAACCCCTATCATGCCAAGGCACAAGGGAAGAGGACAACACTCACACCAGAGAGTGTTAAACACCAAAAAAATAAATAAATAATAAAATAAAAAATAAAAACAAACGGCCCAAACCCACAAAAGGAAACCAGAGGAGTACACAAGCCTCCTCCATTACGAGGCCGGGACCCACTCTATCGCCACCACATTCTGTGGTACCACAAGCGCCCCTACGTACAACACAGAGTCAAAAGCTCTGTTTGAACCACGCACAGCCCTAACGTACCACAAAGCAAACACACCACCAGGGTGCAACCATGACTGATCCAGCCCAGGCAGATGCAGGAACCCCCGACTGCCAATGCCAGCCTTACCTCACATGACAGCCTCATGAGGAGACCAAGCCCATTCACGCTCAACCCACACCATGACCAGGGTCAGTGGGGGGAAGAATGGGTTGAGGAATTTGAGGACTTTGTAGGTGCCATTGGCACACAAGACCCCCCCAACAAAATAAGTATCTTCACCAACGTTGCGGGAAGAGAGATCAAAAATATTATACGCACAATCCCGCCGCAAGACTGCGCCACCTATCTGTGCCTTCTCAAAGCCATTAATGAAAAGCTCATCATAACACCCAATCGCGACTACGAACACTATCCCTGCAATCAATGTGCCCAACTCCCCCACGAATCGATAGGGGAATTTGTCATATGCCCCTAAAGTAAGATCATAAATTGCATTTTCGCCAATTTCAATGACGACAAAGCGATCAGGCTGAGCATAATAGAGGGATGCATATCAACTATGTTCAGGAAACATCTTCTAAAAAAACCCTGTCCCTCAAAGAAGTACTGGACTTGGCCAGGGTGTATGAAAGGATCGACGTTCAAGCCGCAGCCATAGAAAACATAAAAAAGGGTGACGTCATCGCCGCCATAACCCCCTAAACCTGATACCCGAATGCTCAGAGCAGACCAACTACAAGGTACTCCTCACAACGCACACAAAGTGATCGACAATGCTACCGCTGCAGGTTTGAGTACCCACACAGAGGACCATGACCCGCAATCGGCCAGTGATGCATGCGATGTGAACAAGAAAACCACTTTCAAGCTATGTGCAAACTGCCGGTCGCACACTAGAGACTCACAGAGAACAACAGGACCAGCGCCCCATTGAAAGAGGGGTGACCTACCCCACGAACATCTATCAATGCCCGAACACAGTGAGAGCGCTAGAAGGACTACAAATTGAACCCGACAGGAAAGATCATGAGCTCTACGATCTCCGTCACCGTGACCCAGTGCAAGTGCCTGCGCAAGAGAGAACGTATACGGGAGACCTCCCGCCACCTCGCGAACAGGACAGTCATGTTCCTCCCTTCCCTCTGGACATAGACCCAAATGCCAACTCCCCACCAAGATATCATCAGGAGGAAATGCATCAATTCCAATACCTACAGGACGGATATGACAGGGAATATGCCCGACTCCTAAGCGTCGACATAGAGGACACGCCAGCCCCCAGAGTCACGATAGAAATGGGAGACACAAGAAACCAATTCGTCGTTGACAACGGAGCAATGGTAAATGTCATGAATGAAGAACTATACCATGACATTGCTACCCTCTAACCTCTGCGGAGGTCCAAAACACACATCTTCCAGTGGGGAGCGGCCCTGCCCATGACGTCCAAAGGACAATTTCAATGTGACCTGACACATCGTGTCAGTATCCTCCAAAATTCATGTCATAAGGAGTCCCTCTGTAGGCTGCTGCCTTCTCAGCTACCGAATGGACAGGGCCCTAGCACTCATAGACCTACAATACGACCAATTGGAAGTAATAAAGGGACACCCATCACAATGCAATGCCATCATGTCAATAACATGCCGACCCCTCACCAAAGAGGACCTCAAGGCCCAATTCCCCAAATTGTTTGAAGGAGTAGGTATGCTCAAAGATTTTGTTGTCAAAGGACCAACACCCTTGGTATCACCCATAGTAATAGTGCCTAAGGACAATGGACGCCTACGCATATGCGTCGATATGCGTATCTCCATCACCGCCATCCAAAGGGAGCGGCACCCAGGCCCAAGTCTAGAGGACATGCTTATCAGGCTGAACCAAGCGACACATTTGTCAAAACTAGACCTCAATCAGGGGTATCACCAGCTCATCATAGACCCTGCTTCAAGAGAAATCACCACCTTTGCGACACACAAAGGGCTGTTTAGATATAAACGGCTCAATTTCGGCATATCTTCCGCCGCAGAAATCTTTCAAGAGAAAATGAGACGCCTAATATCATCCGAGGTGAATGCCCTAAACTACAGCAATGATATCCTGATCTTCGTGAGGGACCAAGAACAACACGACAGGGCCCTCATAGCTGTCTGCAAGATCCTCCAAGAGGCAGGTTTGACGCTGAATGGATCCAAATATGACATCAACAAAACCAGCCTCAGATTCTTTGGACACATATTCTCAGACAAAGGCATAAAAGCTGACCCAGACAAGATAAAAGCAATCACTGATCTCCAAGCCCCCACTGCAACTGCAGAACTACGCTCTTTCCTGGGGATGGCAGGATACTGCTCGCGCTACCTCCCGAATTATGCCACAATCACCGACCCACTTCGTACTCTCCTGAAAAAGGACCAACCATTCCTCTGGGACCTTCAACGCCAGACGGCATTCTCAACCATCAAAGAGGTCCTCGCCAACCACCGCCAACTAGCATACTTCCACCCGGAGTGGCACACCATAATCACGGTGGATGCCAGCCCAGTTGGCCTCGGAGCCATCTTAGCTCAAACAGACACCAAGGACAACACATGACATGCAGTTGTAGTGTACGCCAGCGGCGCCCTATCTCACACTGAGAGGGCTTACTCCCAAGCTGAACGAGAAATCCTTGCAGTGGTATGGGCCTGTGAAAAGTTCCACCACTTCGTAATTGGCCGTAAGTTCACCCTCGTAACGGATCATCAAGCGCTCCTCTCGATATATGGGAACCCCAAGACAAAAATGCCTCCCCGAATAGAGCGCTGGGGGATAAGGTTACAAGAATATGACTATTTGATCATCCATAAGCTTGGAGGAGAGGGCAACCCAGCAGACTACCTGTCAAGACACCCACCGATGAGAGGTGATGACACCCTAGCCCATAAAGCCGAAGAATACATCTCATACCTATCCGCCAACGCCATGCCACCAACGATATCAATGGCAACATTTGCAGAGAGAAGCAAGGCCGACCCGACAATCAAAGCCGCCGTACGCCTCACCCACTCCAACAAATGGAGAGAGTGCCAAGAAAGAAGAAACGGAGGGAAGGGGGCGGACAAGAAGGACCTAGACCCCCTAGCCAAAATACACAGGGAACTGGTGGCCACGGACTAAGACATATTGCTACGTGTAAACAGGCTAGTGGCCCCAAAAGACCTACGGAAGACGCTAGTAATGCTGAGGGCCACAGAGGGATTGAGAATACAAAAAAGATCCTAAGAAAACACATCTGGTTTCCCTACATGGACACAGGAGTGGAAGACATGCTGGCACATTGCAGACCCTTCCAATTAGCAGCAAATAAATCCCCCCCAATCCCCCTACATCCAACGACACTTCCAGTGAGGCCCTGGAAAAAAGTCACAATGGACTTCTATGGACCCCTGGAAGTGGGTGGGTACCTACTTGTAATCATCGATGAATATTCAAGATTTCCTTTCATCAAGCAAACACCGTCGACATCATTCTTAGAAACGGCACCCATCATAGTTGAACTATTCAGTGAATGGGGCATCCCTAACATCGTCAAGACAGACAATGGATTCCCGTTCCAAGGACGCAAATTTGCCAAATTCGCAGACCACCTCGGCTTCCATCACCAGAAGGTTACACCACTCTGGCCCCAAGCCAACAGGTTGGTGGAACGGTTCATGGCCACTATAAAACTAAACAGACAGAAAGCCCTAGCTGATCAAGTACCGCAAGTGCAGGCCATCTGCAGCATGCTCAGAAGCTACAGGAATACCCAGCACGATGCGACGGGGAAAACACCAGCTGAACTAATGGTGAGGTACCGACCCCGAACACGCATTCCCCAGTGGGAAGACTACACACCGGAAGAAGACACAACCATAAGGGAACGGGATGCTGAAAAGGAAAGCCAAAGAATGGGCCAACAAAAAGAGGAATGCAAAAGACCCCCAGCTAAAATTACGACAAACCATCCTAGTACAACAAAACCAGAGGAGGAAAATGGACACCCTTTACAATCCAGAACGCCGAATAATCACGGCCATAAAGGGACCCATGATAACTGCAACCAGAGAACCAGGAAAGATCACCAGGAATGCGTCGTTCTTCAAAAGACTATGGCCCTCATTACGACCCTGGCGGTAAGCGAAAAACGATGGCGGTAAATGATTACCGCATCGTTTCCACTAGGTCCGATCATGACCCGTGACCGTTAACTACGATGCCATTAGCGGCATCGTAGTTAACGCTGCTGCTAACTGCAACAAGGTTGCGCGCACGCGACCCACCACGCTGTAAATACCGGCATGGCGCAAAGCTGCGCGGATCACGACCCAAGCAGACATGCACCTAACGCCATCACGAAGCCCGTTAAGTACCTTACCGCCATGGTGCTAATTACGCCATCGCGAACCAACCGTAAATGGCCATGTGCAGTGAATCCAGCTGCCACAGGTGCACAGAATCAGCACAGGTGGAGGCAATACAGACTCAGGAAGTACAAAAAGAGCACACCCCACCCCTTCCCACACCCAGTCACACTCCACAATGATACCAATAGGACTGGGGCTGGAGGACCTGACAGCAATGCAAGTGCTACAACAGCAACAACAACAGCAACAACAACAGGCTGCACAGAGGAGACGCAGGAGGAGAAGGAGGGCAAGGCAGGGCCAGCAAGCCCCACCAGCACAGCCAGTGGCACCACGCAGGCAGCCCACAATCCCACGCATCAGTGCCAGTTCATTCAACCTCACCGCTGAGCAGATCCACACCCTGTACAGTTTGGACCGGGACACCATCACCGCCATCGTAGACATGACACACAACGACATTGTCAGCATGATAGAAACACCAACCGCCATCCCACCCCTACTGAAGGTAGTGCCTGTACTCCACTTCCTGGCCACAGGCACCTACCAGCACACAGTGGGGCACTTGCATGGCATTTCACAACCATTATTCTCTCGTACACTGATCCAAGTGTTCGATGCCCTCCTCAAGCACACAGACGACCACATCTCATTACCACGGACTGCCCAGGAGATTGCAAACACCAAAGTGGGTTTCCATGCACTAGCCAGCATACCTGGTTGCATTGGTGCCATCGACTGCACCCATGTGAAATTGGTGGTCCCACATGCCATGGAGGCACCGTACCGCAACCGTAAACTATTTCACTCAATCAACGTGCAAATGGTCTGTGACTCCAACAGGATCTTCACACATTGTTGTACCCGATTCCCCGGAGCAACCCATGATTCAATGGTCCTGAGGAACTCCACAATAGCACGCCACATGGAGCGACATGCAGGCCCAAGATCCTGGCTACTCGGTGAGTCTAATGTCATGACCATGGAATTGCGAAGTGGGTAGGCGAACGACGTACCAATGCATACTCCACCTGGCTGTGAGTAGCAAAGACAACGGAGCCAGATCATACCCTGATGCATCACAAACCTCAGCTGACACCAGTAAACCTAAGGCCTGATGTATGCAGCCCTACCATGTGAATGAAGGTGTGTCCCAACCATAACACAACCACCTGCAAGTGCATTGAACCAATTCAGACCACAATGACTTCAACAAAATGCACCTACATGCACGTCACCAAACACCATCAACTGAAAGGCCTGTCCCCCATAACTGCGCACGAAGGAGGCACATGACCCCCTGCATACATTTGTTGATGGCATGCACAACAGTCCATAAGAGCCATGAGCATATTCCTGTCGCATAGTGTGAATCAATTAGTGCATTTCAAAGTGGTCCGAAGTAACAGTTGGATACAAGCCATGGTGGCAGGTCATGTTTTGAGTATGACGTCATGACTGACACATACATTCTCGCCCACATACAGGTGATGCAGGCTATCCCCTGAAGAGGTGGCTACTTACACCAGTCCAGAACCCACAGAACCAGCAGGAGGAGGACTTCAACCGTGCACATACACGTACCCGTGTGGTGATTGAGCAGGCATTTGGCCTATTGAAGGCACGGTTTCGCTGCCTCAGCAGGTCTGGTGGGGCACTCCTGTTCCGCCATGAGAAGGTGGCAAAGATCGTCATGGCATGTGTCATGCCACACAATATGTGCATCAGACGAAATGTGGCCCTGCCCCCTGACGCTGAACTGCAACCCCCTGACGATGAGGAGGGTGTGGATGGGGCAGCACCTCATGGAGGCTGCGATGCACAGGAGGGGCTTGAAATGCGTCAAAATATGATTGACCAATGCTTCTAGCACACACGGCTGGTGTGTGTAACATGGAGACGGCATTTGGGGCACTGTGTGTGTCTGGGACATGCACACTGTGGACTGTACACCAATAAAGCACACATACGAAATGAGCAATGTCCACACATTTGATTTGTGCAAAAGGAAAAAGTGTATTATGAATGTGAATAGGTTAGACACACCCAATCCCCCCTCCCCCCTGAACTCCCCAATGCACCCAATCCCCCCTACCACCTCCCCCCTGAACTCCCCAACACACCCAATCCCCGCTCCCCCCTCCCCCCTGAACTCCCTGCAAAGGTGTGACGGTGCCCGTGATGAAGTGGGTAATGTTCCATTCGTCCACTGGGCGGCCACTATTGGCAGCCCCCTCTCCCGGCCCCTGGGGCCCCCCTGCCTGTATTCCGCAGGTTCCTGGCTGACCTGCGGATGGGGCTGGTTGCGGCAGAAATGGCAGCGGAGGAGGTACTGGGCTGCTCGGTACGCCGCGTGTCCCTTATTGTCTGTACAAGCTCACCGAGCACATTCCGCACCACGGCTAGTTCAGCATATATGTCTTTGCTTGCGGATTGGATGGCTGCCTTGACAGTCTCAGCACATCTTTCCATGTCTGCACTGGCCCCTCCACAATCAGCCACATGCTGCGTGAGTAGTGAGGACAGTTGTTGTTGCCTCGTCATTATTTGGTCCAGCGACTGTTGGAAATCTGGGGCATTGGATGTTGCAATTGCCGGGGTGATTGGGCTACTCCCCTCGTCCCCTCCTCCCACTGGGCTGGGAGTGGATGGCCATGACTCTTCAGGGGATAGCCCCTGTGTGCCGTCTCCATGCAGGCTACTTAGGGACAGGTGGGGGGAATGATGGTGGGCAGTGGGGGGACCTTCTGTGTCATCCTCCTCATTCCCCACATCGCTGTCAGAGCAGGCTGCGATGGCAGCAGTCTCCCCAATTGTACTGCTCCCCGCAGACACATTCCCTTCAGTGGGCAGCAGTTGTTGTGTGTCTCCTGTGGGTGGTGCCATGCTGCTTGCCTCGGGGATCATTGCTGCCCTGGGCTGTTTTGCGACAGGCAATTTTGGCTGCTGTGGTTGGTCTTTGGGTCCAGCAGAGGTGGAGGGTTGGTGGGCTCTTGCCTCTGGCCTAGCCTTCTTGGCAGGTGTGGTGCCACTCTCGTCCCTGCCGGTGTCCGATTGGGACCCTGTGGTGGAGCAGAGGAGGGAAAGTGTTATTGATGGGTCAGCGGACATTGAGCAGGCATTGCGATGACTGCCATTAATTTGATGGATAGATGGTGCACTTTGTAGGCTGTGACATACAGGTTGTCTCCCTTTTGGGTGGGTTGAACTTGCAGGAATGTGGGTGCCTGCTGTGGAGTGTGCATGCTGCATGTGTGCAGGGTGTAGGTCTTCTGCTGATGTGTTGCGTTAACCCTATAGGGCAACATTGTGATGCACATGTAATTGGAATTCAGGGGGTTTCGCATGGCTAAATTAGAGGCACCTGCCTGTGTCTCCTGATGTCGGGGCTCCTCTCTCCATTCTACCGACCCCCTCGATGCTCTCCATGCCGATCATCGAGGCACATATCTCCTCCCATGGCTGCATCTTAATTGGGGAGTCTGCTCCTCCGCCAGTTGCCATGGCCATGTTGCGGTTGGCAGACAGTAATCGCCTTACTCGGAGCCGGAGGTCATCCCACCTTTTGCGGCACTGTTTTGAGGTGCGTGGGGTGGTTCCTACAGCGCTGACCCGTTGTGCTACGAGTTCCCATATGGCCTTTTTGCGGGCTATGGCTGGTCTTGTCATTTCTGCAGAGAAGACGATGTCCGTCTTTTCCTGTAGCGTTTCATCCAACATTGTTAGTTCCTCTCTGCTGAAGCGATCCTGCCGCTGCCGATCGCAGGCTTTTTTAACAACTTTTGGCATTGTGGGGATGCGTGGATGTGGCTGTAGCTTTCTGCAAGGTCTCGGGGTCAGATGTGCAGTGGTAGTGGAGGATTACAATGGATTGTGTTTTTAAAGATGTCCGCCGTGCTCTTTCCCGTTCCGCCGCAATGACACTACTTCCGGTTCCGCTTACTGGCGGTCAACGCTAATTACGGTGACCGCTAATTACGGTCAGTGCTAAGATCAGTGGCCGGGATGGCGGTAGTGCACCTTACGTGGCATGCGATGCCGGTAGGTGCCGTTTTGGGGGCATTTACGCCATGGCGCTGTTTACATTACCGCCATGGTGCAATGCTCGTGCCCGATGGGTCGTAATGTCCCGCTTTTTACGCCTTCGACCCAGCAAGGAAACGTTAATTACGCCATGGCGGTAATGTACGTTACTTACCGCCAGGGTCGTAATGAGGGCCTATATCTCGATGATCACGAGGCACCAGAAGTGGCTGCTGAGGACCCAGTGGATGAAGAAGACTTGGACCCCCCAATTGAAGCTATTGACGAAAGCCGAGAGTCTCCAGGCAGACCCCACAGGACAGTGAGGAGACCGGTGAGACTCATTGAACAGATGTGACCCCGGATTTCATGCTAAGCACAGGGGAGGTGTTGTACCTGAAGAAATGGACGCAGCTCCTTTAAGGGAAGACACACAACCAGGGCTGGAGGAGGGCGGAAGGGGAGGGAAAAGGGGAGGGAACGTTAGTCGAAGTATGTAAGTGAATAAAGAAGGTTAATGCGAGACATGGCTCCTGGCATTCTTGGTGGGGCCTGCCCGAGTGAATGAGAGGGTTTCCCCCATAACACCCGCTATGTTATATCACAAGCAGAAGCTGGGTAAGTAGGATCCCTTTCCTTTATGGAGTCTGCCACCTAACATTTAGAATGTCATGAACACACGGAATTCTCACGATTCACACAATTCCTTTCTTCACCATACAGGGTGCATACCTCACTGAGCAACTCTATATGAGACTGGAGGTCAGTGTAATGTTAATTGTACCTGTCACGAGCATGCATTTTGTATGTTCTAGATTACCAGTGCTAAGTCAGTTTACCAGTTATTTTTTAGGTACATAGATGAATTGGTGATTATTTGCTACATGAAAGTGATATGAACATGGAGCCTCAAACCCTGATGATGGATTTTTAATCCGAAACGCGTTGGCATATTTTGGCGTATTTTCTATTCCAAATTGTAGCTCTTTGGTTAAACTCTGATGCGAATTTGAGTGCACTTATTGCAACATGGGCGATGTTGTTGTTTTTTACAAATGCTACACTATTTACGCTCAAGATTGTGGAGATTAGTTTGCTATTTACTCTGGATTTGTACAAAAAGGATCATGTGATTAGGAATGCATTTATGTTTCTAATTATGTTTTACTATTTTCTGTGTTGTGGATCGTTGGTGCTTGAACCAAGATAACATTACATTTTCATCAAAATCAGAAACTAAGTTTAGGCTATTGGAATAGTGTGAGCTACGTTTTTTTCTTAATGCACAATCTGACGGCTTGTTAGTTGGATGAAGCCTCACTGCACCACCAACTGGTAATAACAGGCCACAACGTAGAACTATAGTCCAATTATAGTGCAACATTTTCACCTGTTGGCTACCACAGACTAGGTGTGTTTGCTTGTATTGCGTTGAGTCTCCACTGGCCTGGAGACTATTCCCTGCTGCACCAGAAGTCACATTTACATCTTCACGTGTATGACACTCATTACTCTATGGGAATTATATACTCTATGTGAATTTTCGTTACATTAGTAGTGACCCTCTCCCTTTCATTTCTATTGATGAATTCACAGCCAGCCAGAAATGGCACCTTCAAATAGCAGAGGCCTCAAACCGACCCTGACCTTCGACCTGGCAGAGGCATAAGGCCTCATACAAACCAAAGT
Source organism: Ambystoma mexicanum (assembly GCF_040938575.1). Taxonomy (NCBI): domain Eukaryota; kingdom Metazoa; phylum Chordata; class Amphibia; order Caudata; family Ambystomatidae; genus Ambystoma; species Ambystoma mexicanum. Next base: position 703,327,568 of record NC_090923.1, read on the forward strand.
GCGTTCAAAGGAGCTTTTTAAAAGGACCTTTTGTTCTACAAAGCATCATTTTCTGTTCTGGGAAGGATTAGAAACAATGGGCCTCGTTATATGTGTGGCAGTGTGGGGACATAGTGGCAGTAATTCTGTTACTTTGGCCCAATAGAAAGGGTACAGAACTGGATTTTGTGGCAATGGAGATGAGAGTTGCACCAGTATTGGCCATCCCCAAAAACCCCACCTGTTCCCAATCGCGATCACGAACAAAAGTATAAGCCGAGAAACGTGCAGTAGATCGGTAACAAAACATTAAGAGCCATGTAGTTGATGTTAAGAGTAGAATATATGGTGAGACGCCAGTAGGGCAGCAGGTAGTTGCACTTAATATGAACACAGGTAGGGAGTAATTAAATGGTGGCACAAACACACACACACACACGAAGTACACGTAACAGATATTAAGAGCATGTTTTGTATTGAACTGTATTAATAATATGTATAGCGCCCTTTCCCCATTTGTATGGCCTCAATGCGTTTTGTGGTTGGAACCTCCTTGGTGACTGTAGTCTGTGTGTGGGAGATGCTAAGAGTTAATTTAAGAAGTGTGTGTGCATTTTGCTAGGTTAGGATTAGGTGGTCTGGCTAAGCTCCAGTAAGCTGCCTGGATATCAGGCACCTTGGCGGGTGCTGTTAGGGGTTTAGGATAGAGTGCTAATGCCAGAGATTCGATGTTTGCCCAGCTAGACTGAAAACTTTTTGTAGGTTGTCACTGTATACTAATGACAGAGGTGTTGAGGTACATCAGGGGTTTCAGTGTGGACAGCTATACGAGCTGCTAGACCGGCATTGCATAGCTATAGCTGTATTCTGGAGTGCATGGATGGGTGGCCATTCCTGCGGCTTGTGTCCACAGACGTGGTGCAAGCTATACATACCTTAAACTTGGAAAAAGTTCATCTTCAATGTCGTTTTTCTAGGTCCAAGGCAATTGGCCGTTCTTGCCAGGTGTGGTCTCACTAGATTGAAAGTCTGAGTAGTGGGAGAGGGGCCAGAGGAACAGCGAGTGATGCACAATCAACTGTGGGTGAGGGGGCAAAAATCAGTGGCCCTCATTACAAGTCAGGCGGTGGACCATGGTGCTATTAGCACCATGGTCCATGCCGGATTCCGCCATGGTGGATGGCGGAATTACTGCCCCATTCCAAGGTGAGTGTGGCGGTAATTCCCCATTCACCATTTGCCCTTCCCCATTCCCATTTTTGCCCCATAGGGCATAATGGGGATGGGGAAGGCGCTAATTACGGCACCGTAAATTACGGTGCCGTAATTAGCACCAAGGTCGCTTAGCGCCTTGGACTTTAACACCTGCAAAAAACAGGCGTTAAAGTGTGAATCAGGCGTTAAGGGTTTAACGGCGCCAACGCTCTTTACGGCGCCGTTAACCCCTTAACGCCTGACTTGTAATGAGGGCCAAGGTGTGTAACTGCAAATGCTGCCATCATTCATGGAAGTTTGGCTGGATAAATGTGTTGTTGGGTTTTGGCCAGTGTTTCTGTGTGCATTTCGACAGAGTAGATTGCGAGAGGTGTTCAAGAAGAGGAAGGGAAGAGCCAGGTTTTGAGGACCTTTCCGAATAGGGATTGTCAATGTTGCAGATGTGCAGGGGCAGAGATGTCCAGATGATCGGCGCTTGAATGGAGAATGAGGATCCTCCCTGTCTGGTGGAGATGTAATGTGGGCTAACTAGGAGAGATGCTGTGCCAGATCTGTGTGTCCTTGAGAGGGGGTAGCGAGTGACTTTGTCTTGAAGGAATTCCGGGCCAGTGTTGTGGATGGCACAGTGAGTGATGCACATGGCTTCACAGGTTGTGCGTCAACCAATAGGGAGCCAATGGAGGACTCTTGGTGTAGGGCTGATGTGTTTTCTGGGAGGGAGGCTAATGAGCAGTGGGCTACAGCATTTTGGATTCTTTGCAGTTTTCTTAGCTGAAATGCCAGACTGCCTAGGTAAAGGCAGTTTCCATAGTCTAAGCCGGAGAGGATGATCGAGATGATGGTAGCAAAATGGTGAGGATAGGTGAGGTATGGGAAGATATGCCTGAAGATGCTTAAATCAAATAAACAGGTACTGGATACAGAGTTGATGTGTTGGGAGAGGGATAAATCAGTTTCCAGTGCGCATCCAAGGTTTTTCCCAGAGCTGGAGGTTCCTGGGGGTGGGGGCTATGGATTGAGGCCAATGAATAGGTTGGTGAAAGAGCACTGTATTCCTGCAGACTAGGATTTCCATTTTCCCAGGATTGAGTATGAGGTGGTTGGTTTTCATTCAGTAGTCAATACCCGAGAGGCATGATGACAGTTCTGGATGGTTGGATCCTGGCAATTTTGGAATTTTAAGGAAGATCTGGTTGTCGTTTGCATAGCTATAGAAGGTGAGATTGTGGGAGCATATGAGTGCGGTGTGTGGGTTCAAATAGGTGCTGAAGAGGAGTGGAGATAGGGATGCTCCTTGTGGGACCCCTTTTCGTACTGGTCATGAGGTAGAGGTGAAAGGGTGGAGGAGCATGATGTGTGAGTGATTAGAGATGAAGAGGAGATCCAAGTGAGGGCATTGTCTTTGATTCCTAAAGAGTGTAGTCTGTATAGGAGAATGGTGTGGTCGATGGTATGAAAGATGGCATAGAGGTCAAGGAGAATGAGTACAGCACAACCTTCTGCGTCCGCTGTTCTTTTTAGGTTGTCCCAGACAGAAACTAGGGAGGACTCCATTCCTCAGAGCGATAGGAAGCAAGGAGGTTGTTGACTTCAGTGAAATGGATAAGCTGCTTGTATGCCGAGTGGTCCATGAGTTTAGCCAAGAAGACGGTGTTGTAGATGGCTCGGTAGATCTTGGGGAGGAGTGTTTCAAGCACAGTTTTTTTAGCAGGGGTTTGATGTAGGACGTTTTTAAGCCATCCGTCAAGGTTCCCGATGTTAGCGAATGGTTAAGGATTGAGCGTGCGATACTGCTTGCAAAGGTTGAGGCTAGGATGTTTTTGAGGAGGGTGGGCGGGCAGGGGTCCTTGGGGGAACCTGAGGGGCGACTTTGTGCTAGGAGCAAGAGGAACTCCATGTATGAGATTGTAGAGAAGGAGGCAAAGATTTGTATCGGGAGGAGGTTTGGACGTGGGTGCAGGCTGTAGATGGGTAATGGGCCTGGGCATTATTTCTAATTTAGAGATGATGGCAGAGTGTCTGTCAATAACAATGTTGTGGAAGAGTTATGATAAGGCATCAAATAGAGATTGGGAGTTGAGTGGAGGGGAGTAGAGAAGAACAGAGAATTAAATTCAGAAATTATTCTCTGCCATTTATTGCTCGGGTTGGGAGAGTTTAAGATTCTGTACCCATAGAATACTTTATTGTCTTTTATGATTTCCAATCTATATACCCTTGTTAGTCTTGCTAGCACAGTTGTATTCTGGGTGGTTGTATTGGTTCTCCGGGTCCATTCTAGATGGTGTTTGAGGGTTTTTAGTGATTTGAGGTTGGCGTTGTACCACCTGGGTGTGGGGCCTGATCTCTGAGAGGGCCGTTTTGTTGGGGTGAGGGGTGCAAGGGCATTCGAGAGCTAGGGGTTGAAGAGTTTGATGGGGGATGCCTTCCTGTTGGGAGATGCTGCGAGTGAGGTGACAAGGGAGTTGGCTAGATCGAGGGGGGTGGGGAGGGGAATTACTTTCTTCCAGAGTGAAGTGAGATTTGTGGAAGTTGGTGATGGTCAGGTGTAGCCTTGCGCATGGGCCATGGTTGAGAGTCGTATGGAAAAGAAGATTGATGAGTGATCCGTCCATGTTAGGGGGCGTGGAGTCAGTGTGGATATGATGTTTGTGGTATAGCATCCAGTGTGGGTGGGTGTAGGGATACATTTTGTCTAGTTGAAGGCTTCTAAGCTGTCTATGAGAGATCGGGTCATAGGATTTGAAGGGTAGTCAAAACAGATTTTGAAGGTGTTTGGGATGGTAAGTACTGAATGTAGGTTGAAGTTAGTTGTTAGGGGTCTGTAAATGAGTAGGAAGCTGTGCGAGGCAGAGGATGAGAGTTGGAGTTTTACAAGTAGAGATTCATAGTCTGTGGTGGTAGCAGAGGTGCCATTAATAAGTGGTCGAATTTGGTGTTTGTGAGTATCACAAGTCACCAACCCCTTATTGATCTGTTCTGAACAACAAGGTTGTAGCTGGGTGCAAAGGCCTTGTATGCAGTGGGCTTGTAATCATGAAAAGGATGTCTGGGTTTTTCTCTGGTTCAAAGGTGTTCAGTTTGTTTTTAGAGACTGTCCTGGTGTTGACGAGGATGCAAGAGATTTGGTGGGGGTTGCTTGTTTAGTTTAGTTTAGTTTAGTTTATTATTTGTATAGCGCCGCCTGGCCCTAGGGCATCCAGGCGCTTGCGATGAATACAACAAGAATAATGAATACAGCAAGAATAATGCAGCAGAAATGTACAAATCGATTACATATTTACAAATTTACAGTCTTGGTGCATGCTAGTGAGGTAGGGCTAGGCAGTTTCTTTGGATAGAAGCCAAGTTTTGGTGGTGTGTCTAAATCTGTGAAAGGACGGTTCTGATCTCAGCTCGAGTGGAAGTGAATTCCAAAGTTTGGAGGCAAGCACGGGGAAGCTGGAGCCACCTGCTTTTTGGAGCTTAAATCTTGGGATATTTAAGCAGTGTGTTTGAGCTGATCTGGTAGGGCGCGCTGGGGTGTGGTGCTTGAGGTTGTCGGATAGGTATCTGGGTGCTTGGTTAGCTAGGCATTTGTGTGTGAGTGAGATGGTTTTATATTCAATTCTTTGTGGTATGGATAGCCAATGGCAGGTGCGTCTGGCGTCCGAGATGTGTTCATGTTTGGGTATGTTCAGGGCTGCTCGCAAGGCGTTGTTTTGTATGACTTGTAGTTTGTTGATGTTTTTCTGACTGGTTCCCAAGTATAGCGCATTGCAGTAGTCAACTTTGGAAAGGACTAGCGCTCTGGCTAAGGTGATGCAGTTGGATGGTGAGAGGTAAGGTCTGCTGGCATTGATGAGTTTACAAGTGTAAGCAGTGGCTGATGAGATGGAATTGATCTGTCTTGTCAGTGTGAGGGAGGAGTCGAGGTAGATTCCTAGGGTTTTGACGCTGTTAGAGACGATGATCTTATTGCCGTCTATAGTGAATGCTTGATAGAGTTTGTCGAGTTTATTAAGTCTGGGTTGGGAACCTAGGAGAAGAAGCTCGGTCTTGTCGTCATTAAGGCATAGGCCATGCTTGGCCATCCATTCTTGGATAATGGAATAAATGTTGTTGAGAGCAGTGAGGTCGGTGGAGTAGTCGCCTGTTAAAGGGATCAGTATTTGGGTGTCATCTGCGTAGTTGGTGTAGATGACACCCAAGCGGTCCAGTATGTCAAAGAGGGGTTTCGTGAATACATTGTATAGAGTGGGGGAGACGCAGGAGCCCTGGGGGACACCGCAAGTGACTGGGGCTGGGATGGCAGAGGCTGTGGGTGCGAAGACTCTCATGGATCTGTTGTTAAGGAAGGAATGGATCCATGCGTTGGCGTTATCTGAAAATTTGGCTGCTGAGGATAGATGTTTGCAGAGGATGTCGTGGTTGACCAGGTCGAAGGCGGCCGATAAGTCAAGGAGGAGAAGGAGGGCTAGTTTACCATTGTCTTTAATGTTGTCCATCTGTGTCTTAAGGTCAATCAGGGCGGTCTCAGTGCCGTGTTTGGGGCGGAATCCTGATTGTCTGAGTCCTAGTAAGTTATTTTTCTCAAGGTGGTTCTGTATCTGGAGATAGGCAGCTCTGTCGAGGATTTTTAGTAGGAAGGGTACAGTCGTTATGGGTCTGTAGTTGGTGGGGACATTAGGGTCAAGGGTGGGCTTCTTAAGTAAAGGAAGAACCCAGGAGTCCTTGAGGTTGTTGGGCACTATGTTGGAGGTGAAAGATGCGTTGATGAGGGAGGTGATGAAGGGAGCAAATTGTTTGGCTGCATCTTTAATGATAGGGGCTGGACAAGTGTCGCCTTGGCATTTGGACGGTTTAAGAGAGTAGATTATTTCTTCAACCTCTTTAATGGTTATGGTGGAAAACTCAAAGAGGTTATTGTCATCATTTTGGGGGGTGGTGTGGGTGTGTGTAGAGGGGGTGATGTTATCGGAGAGGGTGAGGCTTTCTTTCTTTGTCAGGATTTTGGCTTGTAGCGTGGCAATTTTGCCTAGGAGTGCTTCCTGGATGTTCGTGCACCAGTGGATGTCTTTGTTGCAAGTGTCTGGAATGGGGGAGGGTGATTCGAGTTCTCTCAGGATATTGAAGAGCTCTTTGGTATTAGATTTGGCGTTGCTGATTCTTTCATTGTACATGTTTTTTTTAGACTGGATGATGGCTGATTTATAGATGTTCGATGCCAGTGCGTAGGATGTCTTATTAATAGTGGATGGTGACTGTTTCCATGCTAATTCAGCTTGTCTTTTGGCTTTGCGGAGTGTTTTTAGTTTGGGGGTGAACCAGGAATTGAGGTGTGCTCGTGGTTTGGCTTTCCGAAGCTTGAGTGGTGCTATGGTGTTTATGGCCTTAAGGATAGTTGTGTTGTATAAATCTACTAATTCAGTAGGGTTGGTCATGGTGGGTGAGAAGTCGATGATGGGTTGGATTAGCGGGAGGAGTTTCTCTAGTGTGATATTTTTGTTGTTTCTTGTGAGTGTGGGTGGGGCATTGGAGGAGGGCACTGGTGTTTGAGTGCCTTTGTTGATGGTGAAGGTAATAAGGTGGTGATCGGTCCAGGCGCATGGAGTGTTGGAGAGGATGGTAGTGTTGCAATTGAGGTCAGCTATCCAATCAAGGATGCGGCCTTTGTTGTGTGTGGGTTGTGCGATATGGTGGGTGAGTCCTAATTCTGAAATAGTGCTGGCGATAGTGTGAGCTTTGTCATCTTTCTCATCATTGAGACCTAGATTAAAGTCTCCTAGGATGAGTAGTCGAGAGTTAGGTTTGATATTGTTAGAGAGTAGAAGGGCTATGTCATCATTAAAGGATAGTATGGGGCCTGGCGGTCTGTAAATGAGGTGGATGGTGATAGTGCTTGTGTGCGTTGTGGATAGTTTGAGGGTGAGTAATTCCGCTGATGTCAGTGATTGGTTTTGTATGTGTCTAATGTTGATGGAACTTTTTGCAATAACGGCTACTCCACCACCTTTAGCTGTTTGTCTGTCTGCACGGTAGATGGTATAGTCATTGGGTATAGCAAGTGATAGAGAGGGGCCAGATGCTGGGTGGAGCCAGGTCTCTGTAATAGCTATGAAGTCGAGATCATTGACGGTAATAATGTCGGCAATGTCTAAGGCATGGGCGACTACAGATCTCGCATTGATGAGTGCACCTTTAATGGTTTCGGTGGTGATGCATGATTTTTTGGTGTGGGTGCGGGGGGAGGGTGCGATCAGGCCGTGTGATATCTGGTCTGTCGGAAGTGTAGGGCGTGTGCAGTGAGGGGCAGATTTGGTTAAGGTTATGTTTTGTTTGTTGCCTAGATTGGGGAAGGATGCGGGTGTGTGTGTTCTGGATCTGAGTCGGGTGAATCTCGATAATCCTGAGCAGGGATAGGATCTGCTGGTAGTGAGGTTCGTGATAGTGGGTTGGCCGATGGGAGTAGTTTGTGATGCTTCTTGGGGGCTGGGGGTGTCTGCTATGCGATGAGAGTCAATGGAGGAGGTAGGCTGGAAGGGGTTGATGTTGGGTAGGAAGGGGGTGGGGCAGGGTATGGGATAATGTCTGGGGCAGGCTAGTCTGCTGAGGCCGTTGGGGTGTAAGCGAAAGTGTGGCCCTGTACAAGGGGTGTCATGGGGGACCAGGAAGAATGGGAACATAATGAGGAAGGTCCAGGTTATCATGTCTGAGTTTAGAGGGAACTGACGCACAAAATCGTCAGAGAGAAGCTAGTGCACAATGTTAGTACACAATGGTGCTGCAGTGAGGGTACTAGCGCAGAGAATCGGAGAAATGCTAGTGCACAGTGCTGATACCCAGTACTAATACACAGTGTACTCTAAGCGACCATAAGGCACTACACAATGTCACAGTAGTCTCTAAGCGACCATAAGGCACTACACAATGTCACAGTAGTCTCTAAGCGACCATAAGGCACAACACAATGTCACAGTAGTCTCTAAGCGACCATAAGGCACTACACAATGTCACAGTAGTCTCTAAGCGACCATAAGGCACAACACAAGTGGTCACAGTGGTCTCTACGCGACCATAAGGCACTACACAATGTTACAGTGGTCTCTAAGCGACCATAAGGCACTACACAATGTCACAGTAGTCTCTAAGCGACCATAAGGCACTACACAATGTCACAGTAGTCTCTAAGCGACCATAAGGCACTACACAATGTCACAGTAGTCTCTAAGCGACCATAAGGCACAACACAAGTGGTCACAGTGGTCTCTACGCGACCATAAGGCACTACACAATGTTACAGTGGTCTCTAAGCGACCATAAGGCACTACACAATGTCACAGTAGTCTCTAGGCGACCATAAGGCACAACACAAGTGGTCACAGTGGTCTCTAAGCGACCATAAGGCACTACACAATGTGAGCAGTAGTCTGTGTTATACCGTACTGCGAGAACAGGGTTCAGTGAAGGCTTGAAACAGTTCAGGTTGCTGGCTGGAACAGTTGAAAAAAGGTTGCTGTAAGGGGCGGTATGTTTACCCCAGAGGAGATGGGCAGGGGATCTAGCCCTATGCTCGGTGGCGTATACAGGCTAGAGATAGGCACAGTGCACAGTGCCTTCGAGGTGGGCCGGTTCAGAACCTGCTGGCTTGTGGTTGGCTCCCAATAGAGGAGAGGGGCCAATCACGATGTTTGCAGGGTTGCGGGGCCGGATGGAGAGCTAAAGATGCGGCGGACAGCCATCTTTAAATGGTGTGGACCTCGGGGCTTCGATTGGTGGCTGGATGCACTTTGAGTGCATTAATGGGGCAGATCCTGGCAGGAAAGGCCGCACTGGGCAACGCTGGAGCAGTGCGGATATTACTAAATAATTTGCCGCGTGTTGCCTTCAAGACGCACGCTCGTGCTGTAGCTAGGGACTCGTGACATACCTGGTGTCAGCAGCTCCAGCAGTAGATGGAAGGAGCTCCTGCTCATGGTGGCTCTGGATTGGTAAGGGCAGAGTTTCTGGCCCCTGGCTCCTGTGGCTCCGAACAGGCACCCAACAGGCCTTAGAATGGCCTTCGAGCTGGCCGCCGGCGTAATCCGCCTGCCGGCCGTTCCAGCTGATGAAATTGAGGCTCAGCCCTCCATACCTTTCATGTTGAATAGATGAGCATGATTTTTTTTTAGAATAAATGTAATTTCCCGCTCCCCTATCGAAATCGGGCGTCTTGCAGGAACGTTCACGGTATCCGGAACAAAATGGCAATTGTATTTACAGCCAAGAGCACACGGGTTGCTGCTGTTGCTGCAACCTGGCAGCCAGAGCCGTAGAAACATTCCCGCCGTCGCAATGAAAATGGCCACCCCATCCGCTGCAGGCCAAGGGCTGCCAGCGTCGGGTTGCACTTGCATCGGTGGGCCGGTGGGCCGGTGGGCCGGTGGCAGTCAGCAAGGGCGCTCAGAATGGCCGCCCCCGCCTGGCTGCTCACTGCCGTACGTGCTGGACTCATCTGGTGGGGGATTGTAGGAGGAGCGGGAGTGGAGGAGGGGGAGGTAGTGGGGGTGGATGGAGGTGGTGGCCAGGGGAGAGCAAGGGGGAATGGGGGTTGGTCATGGTGAGTTGGGGGAAAGGAGTGGCCCTATGAGGTTGTTATGGGAGGGCGAGGGGTGGTGGAGGTGGACATGGGGGAAGAGGGAAATAGGGCTAAGACCAGGTTGGGTGCCGGCGGGGAGGCTTGGACTCTATAGCGAGGTGGCAGGGATTGATTTCTGGGTTGAAGCATGGGTGATGCTAAGTGGGGCCTGAGGTGGCCTAGGTCTGTAACTTTCCTTGACTTTCGGGTAGCTCATGGGGTGTGGGTGAGAGTGGGCGAGGCTTTTGAATTTGGGGTTTTGGCCAGGTCTGCACTTGCTGCGCTACGAAAAGGGAAGCGTGAGTTGGGGGCAATGTACGAGGAGGATGTAGCAGGGGGGAAAGGGAGGTTAGTCAAGTGTGGACAAGGGGCACATACTGTCTAGTTTTGGAGATTAAGGGGGGACTGCGCATAAGAGTAAATGCAAGATGAGGTGGAGGGTTGGGAGGTTGGGCTGTGTGTTGGAGAGGTTTGGGTTAAGGTGTGGTGGGTCTCGTTAGGCATACTTGCGCTGCAGTGTGCAGCTCTGATTTGGGCAGTGTGTGGGAAGGTGTGGGTAAGATGCATTTTTAATTGGGAGGTCACACACATATGGGCGGTGCAGTTGGGGTCAGGTGTGGGAGTAGGGGGTGGTGGGTCTGGCCGGTAAGTGAAGAAACAGAAACACCTAGATTAGAGACTTCTGAAAAGAGGAAGTGTAGAAACAGGAATACATAGATTTGGGACACCTGAATAGGGGCACACCAGTAAATATAGACTCACCCCGCCCTGGGACACCTTGACAACAGGAAATGCAGTAAATGAAGCAACACCTAGATTTGGAATACCTGGCTAGAGGGAGAAATGCCTAGTACGGGGGGCACAATAGTAGACAGTAAATGCAGTAACACCCATATTTGGGCCTCGTTGGTAGAGGGAGAATGCCTTAAATGGGAGCACAGCAGTAAATGCAGTGACACCTAGATTTGGGATACCTGTCTACTGGGAGAAACACCTCAAATGGGGGCACAACATTAAATGCAGCAACACCTAGATTTCAGACACCTGGATACTGGGAGAAACCTTTAAAATGGGGGCGCATCACTGAACAGTTAATGGATTAACACCTAGATTTGGGATACCTGCATAGATGGAGAAATGCGGAAAATGAAAGGAACAAAAGTTACTGCAGTAGCACCTAAATCTGTGACACCTGGACAGAGGGAGATACTCATAGATGGGGACACAACAGTGAGCAGTAAGTGCAATATCTCCTAGATCCGAGAATGCCTTTATTTGGGACACCTGCCATTTTTATAGTATACGGTCAGGTAGATATCTCTTAATCCCTCTTATTAGGAACTGGCATGAGCACCCAAACACACACACACACATATATCATAAGTAGTCTTTCAAAGAAAAATAAGGCTCTATTTATTTTTTCTGATTAACAAAAGACATGTATATTGAAATACAACATTGATTTCACACATAAAATTAAAAGTAGATCAAAGGTTCATGGGGTATAAATGGCTGTCCCCATAGATCAAGATTCCTTGGTACCCACTTGGACATGAAATGTGAAAATAAAGAAAGGAGTGAGAACACATGAAATGACATGAGAACCACCGATTCTGTGATGTAATAGAGTACAAAAGAAATTAGTTCTCAATAATGCTGTCTTCACTGGTGTTACCAGATTGGTTAAATTCTGGACATGAATCCTTATTCCAGTCCATATAGTGAGATATATAGTTGTTTATCTTTTTATCTAGTTATGATTTTACATCCCTGTGGATGTCTTGCAATTAATATTTTTAAATTTCTAGAGTCCATCTTTCTAGAATGGGGTCTGCCAACGAAAGGCACACCATGGCGGAGAATGAACCAAAGTACTGCCATTGTAGACCAAACCCAACAAGGTCTTGATTCTGAAATACTGCAGCCTGACTTAAAATTGCCTAACGTATGGTTTCCAGGCCTCACAGAGCTCAAACATCAGCCCCCAGAGTTTGGCATAGCAAGTTGAAACCCCACCAGATAACGTTTCTAAGGGCATACAACACAAATGTTCATTAGAACCCGGGCGGGGAAGCTAGGTAATCAGGTGGCTAGGAACCCTGCATTGAACCACAGGTGTAAGCCTGGATTCCAAGCCGCCTGATGGCTGGATCACCCTGCCGCCATCTTCCTCCCACCTCCAACGTTCGCTTTTTTATTTTTAATTCTGCCCTACCCAAACTTACCATATTGTGGCTGCGGCAGTGAATGCTCCAGCAACCGCACCTTCCTCTCTGCGCAGAACAGCCACCATGGAAAGGGAAGAAGGGCTCCGTACAGAGCACCGCCTTCCCTTTGCATGGCGGCCATGTTGGAAAAGGATTTTCCTTCATACAATGGGACACTGTACATGTCCCGTTGTAGGAAGGAAAATCCTTTTTCTTAGCACCCTGGGCTGCCGCTTTGGTAACCCGGGGTGCTAATGGCCTTAACACCCTCTCCGGCAGGCCGGATCGGGTGTTTACACCACATTAGTTTTGATTGGTAGCATTGAGAAAAACACATATCCTTGATTGCCAGGTGCACGTAGCTACTGTGCCAATTGATTGCTAATTCAATGAATAGCAAGTGGACACCACGAGAAAGCACACACTTGTCGAAACAACAGAATATCCAATACATAGATTAAATGATGTCCCGAACAGTAGTCCTCTTCCACATGACTGAAACAATAGTAATTTATGCCAGAGCCCATTAGAGCACCTGCCATTTCCTGAGCACATCCAGACACAGGGGCAGCATGCACTTCCATTAACAAGACTGATAGTGGAAACATCAGGCTTGGGAACGAGCAAGGAATATTTTCTTTAAACTGGATCTTATCGGTTCACGCATCTCTCCTTCCTCACAATGGAACTTGGCTTGGCAACACTTGAATGCGGCCAAGGTCAATGAGCTAAAACCTGTCCAATCACTTTGATTTGATTGATTTGATTTGAGGAATTTATAACGCGCTCAATTCGGACTGAACCGTATAATGGCACAGATGACATTCATTAGTCATTTACAAAGACTAAGTTGCCAGAATTGTGTAGGTAGCCTGCATCCCGTCCTAAAGAGCAAAAAGTTCCTGACAGGCCTGACAGAAGCTGTAGCTTTATTTAAACAGAAATGTTTTTTAAGGCCTTGCAGAACTTAACGAGTGAGTCAAGTATCCTAATTTCCCAAGGTATACTATTCCAGAGTCTAGGGCCAAATACCACAAATCTTCTAACCCCTCTTGATACAAATGTAGATGTAGGAATAGCCAGCAGAGCTTGGTCCCTTGACCGTAGACATCTGGACGGCTGAAATAGCTTAAGCCAAATACCAACCACATGGAAAAATTCTGTGGTTATCCCAATTTACAAAAAAGGCCCTAAATTCGAAGGAAGCAATTATCGTCCAACAGCACTACTGGACAAGCGGGAAAGGTTTTCGCAACATTAGTGTTTAAGAACTTGGTCAAGTAGTTCATAGACACAGGGCATAGGGATGTATGCCAAGCAGATTTCACAAAGGGCGTGGGTACACCATTAAACATCTTCATTATTAACCTTGTGAAGACCCAGGTAGAACGAGGGAAGGATAAGAAGCTCTACTTGGCCTGTATAGATCTCTCGCAGGCCTTTAACACTGTCAATTGCACAAAACTCTGGGGTAAACTACAGAGGTGGGGCTGCCCTGATGAAATCAAAGAAGCCATCTACGACCTCTACTCAAATACATCAATATGTATCAGATTAGACAGATTGGGCCTTCTTACAAAAGAAATCAACACCAACAAAGGCCTCAAACAGGGATGCCCACTGGCACCTCAGCTTTTCAATCTATTCATTTCATGTATGGAGGAGGCATTCCATAATATAAGATGTTTTCCACCGAAGATTGGTCAACAGAGCATAGGAAGACTACTCCTTGCAGATGATGTAGTTCTACTAGATCAGACACCAGTGCGACTACGGAGGTAAATAGATGCATTACACAAACATGTGGAAGCCAATAACCTCAAAATAAACCCAGCCAAATCAATGGTCTTGGTCTTTAAAAAAGGGACGAAGAGACCAACCAAAAAAGTCAATATGTGGTACATCATGGGAAGCAGAATCTCGAAAGTAAAATCGTTGATATGGAAGTATGCCTCAATACTAGCTCAAGTGAAACCCCAAGACTCGAGCTATTAAGAGCAAAAGCAGAAAATCAAGGCAGTCAAGGAAGAATTCTCTTAAGGAGATTTTGTGTTTTTGCTCTTTCTCCACTAATCTCTTCATACCGTATGAAGGTGATATCTACATTGACTTACTGGGCAGAAACTTCATTCTCATTTTAGGTGGAAAATTGGCTGAAGCTCGAAGGGCTATTTTGGAAGAGGGTCCTTCGATTACCAAAGAGTACCCCCATGTAAGCGTTACTCATGGAATTAGGCCTAACAGCCATGAAAACTATAGCAACCTGGAAATCTCTGTGTCTATATTGAAAATGTCTTGACAATTCTAAAACAGGGGGTTTTGCAGTCCTTAGAGAAGCTCTGGCGACAATAACAATGCTACACTATCAGAGTGGCGTATGATCTGCCAAACAATCCTGTCAGACTTAGATTAATCAGATATAATGTTGTGGAACAACCAAGATAGAGTGAAGAGGAATCTGTACATCCATGACTGGATTACCACACATGAAGAAAGGCAGAACTTAAAACTCTGGAAAACCGATTCAAGAAGACAGGAAACTAAACTCATTACCTAAATACCTCAAACTCTTCCCAAATTCGTATTTGAGGGACCATTTCATGCGATTCCGCCTGAACTTACTCCTGACAAGAGAGATTTTAGGTGGAAGAAAAGGCAGCAATTCGGGGACAACATGCAGCTTATTTGTCTGTTTGTTTTATTGATTTGTAAAGCACACCAAACCCAAGGGTATCTGGGCGTATTAAGTACAGTTGAAATAGTTATTTTTACATACAAGAGTAGGATACAAGCATAATATAACAATAAGGAGTTAGCATGTTATGGAGATAGGTACAAGGGAGAAGGAAGGAGCAGAAAGACATATTACAATTACAATAAGCAATAACAAAGGAAGGCTAGTCATAGATGCTGGAAGTGCAGGGAGGAGTCAGGTACCTGAGATGTGTACAACAAGTGATATTCAGATGTCATTAGTGGCGAGCCAAGTTTTGGTATTTTTCTGGAACTTAATGTGAAGAGAAATCTACAGCTGAAACTTTAAAACACCTGGTACTTGTATGCCTGGCCATGCTGGAAACCAGACCGACTTTAATGTTGGAAGTGACAAAGAACTATGGCTTATGCTCCTTGGAAGATTGGTGGTCAGAACTTTTGTCGGGTACCCAAATTACACTGACTTTGGCTCTGCTCAAACTATTGGACAAAATATTTTTTTAATTCAAAGAAATAGACGTAGAAGCAGAATAATCGAAAATCATGTGCAATTAAAAGTTGATAAGAAGGAACATTTTATCTGAGGTTTTCGGTTGGCAAAAGGCTGTCTATATAGTGTAACCAGATAAAGTCAATAAAAAAATGAAAACAAAAACAACAATGTGAGCTCCTGGGCTGTGGCCAGTGCCATGTGGCTCTTTGTTTCTGGAGGGGTTGGCTTTCTTGTTCAGGCCTCTTTAAAAAAAAAAAAAAACAGGTGGTTCCACAAGTTTAAAACTTTGAGCAGTGACACTAAATAAGAAAGAATAGGATCAACAAATAATTAGTCTTTCTGGAATTCTACACAATAATTGCTAAACTCATTCAAGGTTTATTTCAGGCACACTTCACGGTGTGAGTCACTGATTTAGTCTGCTCTTTAGTGTAAGTGCTATATAATAACACATCATTATGATGTGGCCTTGGACGTCTGCTTGTATTCACAGTCATTTGATAATATGGACCTATACACTCTGATATTAATGATACATATGGTGATCCATTCTTGTATGAAATGTATATCACATTATAGTGATAGTGTACCATATTTTTCGTTGTGTACTTAGGATGCCACTGCCTGTTTTGACAAGGGATGAAAGGTTTTGTTCCATCGCTTCCTGTGATGTCTCTTTGGGTGAGGTCACACGACATCACTTCCTGCAAAGTCATCAGAGGTCAAGGGTTGTGTGATGTCACTTCTGCCAACCCTGGCATTTTGGTGATATGATGTTGCTGGTCCTAAGGTCCGGCAAAAGAGCTGGAGGTCTCTCAGGTTGAAGGGGATTAGCACAGAAATGAGAATTCTCCCTAACCAGGGCCTCCCAGATGAAGTGCAGAAACACCTTAAGCTAATTTTAGGGATTAAATGAAACAGTGGCTAGAGATTCAACTGAACATTGTCCACTATTGTTGACTGAGACAAGAAAAGGAGAGAAATAAGATAGAAGAGAGGCAAAGAGAAAACGCAAAACACATTGTCAAAGATAACAATGGCGTGAGTGGTGATAACAAATGTTGGGGGAGACAATTCTGAGCAGGACTATCAACAGAAAGCAGCAAAGCATATATAGGAGGAAAAGGAGAAAATAACAATGACCCCAGAGGGAGGGGGTATATTGTGAAGGGATGGACTTGGAGGCAGATATGTAGGAGGGCTTGGCGGAGTAGGACCACGATTTGGAGGGTTTGGAGCACAGGGAGGTTTTGGAGCGCAGTGTTGGATGTGCGGGAAGACAGGGCATTATGCAAGGGTGTGCAGGAGCAGAGGGGCAATGAACAGACGGTGGTAGCAAGTCAGTATATCCCTCACAATATGCTGAAAAGACACAGCAAGAGCAGTGCACATTTCAATATACACAGCAGCAAGCATTCCCACAACAAATGCAACAACACCCGCAAATGTAGATGCAACGACACACAACACGCACAACAGAAAAACACACCACAGATGACGAATTTACAGCAACCAAAGCAACCACTGAATCCATTACAAATGCAGACACAGCAGCCCAGACACTGGGACAGGAGCCTATTACCACACACTACAGTATCTCCCACAATAGGTGCAGCAGTGGAAAAGGAAAGATAATTTTTCCACAATAGGACAGCCCACAGAGATGGTTGATGTGTCCAATGCTATCAGTAATTCCTGACACAGAAGAGGAATCCCGGTTAGGGGTGACAATATGGGTTAGGAGGTTTTCCTTTTTGATTGACAACAGGCAACAATATCTTGTGTCAGGCAAGGGGGTTTTCCACTGTCAGAAATAACAATGGTTGCACAAAGGTTCTCTGGGGCTATGGCAAAGGTTCCATTTACAGAAGAGTTATCTATAACAGTGGGAGAAGGTATGATGGCTGATCCATTGATGTATTCCCAAAAGAAACTGGTTAACACATTGGGAAGAAAATAGATGGCCAAGTTAAACATGACAATTTCATTCACTCAGGAAGGAATAATATATGTTCGACACCAGGAATGTATTATGTAAAGGCAATATAGTTTTATAGGCATTTTATGGCTGGAAAGCCTTTTGAATGATATATCTGCATTCAGTATTATTCCTTTATGGATTGCAAGTATTCTTAGGATGGCTTCCACGAATACGAGACAAGCTGCACAATTACCCACAGAGTTTTTGTTTAGAGCAGAATTACCCATGGATGTGGCAGAAAGAGAGGTCATAATGATACATTTAGAAGCAGCAGCTGTGCGAGAGGAGAGAGTAGTGTTACATGGATAGACAAGGAAGGTGTTAGCTTCTGTACAGCCATAGCATTAGACTTGACATTATGGCTGAGTGACATGAATGATGATGGATTATTTGAGAATGACGACACAGATGATAAAGTAATTTTCGAAATATACATCCCATATCAATTGCAAATACAGTACAGAGAAATGCCTCAAATAATAGTGTTGGCTTAAAAGGTAACATCTTTTATGCAACAAGATTTGGCAAAACTACAGAGTGTACTATGTACTAGCATCGTAGACATATTTACCACAATGCCAACTAGGCCCAGGGCAACAGATTAGCAGAGGAGCTGTGTTTTATTGTAGTTATTTTCAATTTACTGGCTGTCCTTTTTAAATATAAAGACATTTTTGTTTCTCCAAGTTGGCTGATGCAAAACACTGTGAGTAATTGTGAGCTGTTAGCTGTCAGGCCACTCTAACGGTCAAATTTTTTGTTGGCCAAACTTGTATATATGCGTTATATTTACAAAATATTTCTTATAAGAGTGACTAAAAAAAGGAAACTCGTACAAAATGCAGCTTGTTTTAGGTTTTAGTGATTCAGTCATACAACTCATACAGACATATAGGACAGTGTAAAGCTCTTTGCCCATTCTTATCTTCCCAAAATGCTCTTTAATATGCAAAACACCAAAGCCTTGTTGGTTTTATTGGTGTCACAACACACTATCTTTGGAGTTCTTTCTAATCAATACACACATACGCTGTGTTAAGCAATCACTTTTAAAGTCAAATATGCAACATGCATTTTGATTTCCCTTCAGAAAAGTAAAGGTTAAAAATGATGCAATCTATTAAATATTAAATGCATGCCTATGCTGAAGTCAAGCACATAGTTCCCACAGTTGGCGCTAAAAGGATTTTCAGAAGCAAGCACTAATTTCCCTCCATGTCCCTACATTTGAGAGGTCTGTGGCCACCCAAAAGGCGCAAGGATGGAATAGATCATAGAGAAGTTAAATTGGTGAAGAGTAAATCTGAATGTGCAAATGCATCCAGAAACCTTTGAAAGGATACACAAAGCCATAAAAGGGTGAAAACAAATGCTGTGTGCCAAAGGTACACACTGTTTCCCAGGTGTAAAGGTGTCCAAAAAGATATCCTTTCAGACATCTTTACAGAA
This sequence comes from Ambystoma mexicanum, assembly GCF_040938575.1. Taxonomy (NCBI): domain Eukaryota; kingdom Metazoa; phylum Chordata; class Amphibia; order Caudata; family Ambystomatidae; genus Ambystoma; species Ambystoma mexicanum. Next base: position 703,346,203 of record NC_090923.1, read on the forward strand.
GCTGCACAGTGCTAAGCAGGCAAAGAGCATCCCGGCTGGGTTTATCATTTGTCTTTGATGGCATTCTAATGCACGCTCAGTACTACCAGGACAACCAACAATTCATAACTGTGATGTTTCTGAGTAATCTTTACATTAATTATATCTTAATGGTAGGACAGTTACTGTGAAACAGTACTTCAAACAACAGTAGGCCATCTATATATCTATAGCCACAAATCACAAAATGGTCCTATGCATTGACCAGTCCAACCACCTCGACGGAGTTAACAAACATGTTAAATTACCTTAAACACAAGCTCAGCAAGACCCATTGCCTGAACCACACCCACAATCATAAACTCACCCAGGTAATATTGTGCTTGAATGCCCGATCCATTGCTCAATTATTCTCTTGGAGCATTGGGTAATTTGAACAATTGCTCAGACAACAAGTATGTAAAGAGTATGTAGCACTTCATTTGTTACAAAAGGTGCCTGCATTGTGCAGATACAAGGAATGCTATTGCTTCCCACATATGAATGTTCAGGGTCGCCAACATCCATTACTCCACTGTGAGAATGCACAGCCAAATAATCCAAGAACCTTCTCCAACCGTCTTTACTTTACTGAGGTTTTATGCCCAGGCAAAGTTTATTAACCTTACTTGTTATTTTGCCATAATTTAATGGCATTCCAGCCCAAAGGATTGGAGGTACATCAGCTGCAGCAGGTAACTTGCCTCATTTTCATTTGCCCCCTGCTAACACCATATCTGTAACCATGAGAAGGGAGTTGAGTTCTTTGTATTCAACATTTTTATAAGATGTACCCATACCCCTTGCATATATTTCATATGTAATGTTACCTTTTGACAAGTTTGGATGTAGAAATGTAGTGATGTTGCATTAATATTACAGGCCACACTATGTGCTTCTCATAGAGTGACAGCAGGCAATTTGTGAGAAAAACCAGATATTAGGGTTGAAACCTAAATTCTTTGTTTCAACCATCTCTCACTTGTGTCCAGTTGGCACACAGCCTATTTTCTTATTGCTTCCTGTAAAAGATTGTTTTGGACGTAACCAAAGCTGTAACAATTACCTCTTGTGCACTGAACTGTAAAACACACTGCCTTCTCCAAATCTTGGGCAGTAGAGACCTGAAAACACTCTTTCAATTATATGAGATAGAAGATGACAGACTTGAATTAATAGAGAGAATGCAATAGCTTTCTAATCCCAGCAACCTTTTAACATGTCCTTTTAATATTATGGAGCCAAAATGGGGGACACAATGCGGGTGAAAGGGTGTAGTTTGGTTAAACATGGACAGAGTTTGTTGAAGGGTGGAATCTGGTGCAGGTGAGGAGTCGGTGAGAGGTGGAGTCCAGTTGGGAGGGTGAATTAACTTATTTGGGCCTAGGTCAGCAGAAAGCCTAAATACACCACTGACTAGTGCCCCTTATGACGTAGGTCTGCTGAAAGGGATTGGAGCAGTATGAGATCATTTGAAGACAGGAACAATTTTACCCCAACTTAAACAGTACCATCATTGTACTATCGGAATCCCCATGCAGCGCGATGGTGAACACAGGAAAAAAGGACAGATGGTCTTGGATATTCATACAAGATTTATGCCCCTTAAACAACATTGTGAAGGCAGAGTTTAACGTTGTGCCTAACCTCGCCACAGTTTTGTGTAACATGCCACCGACCGCCTAACATTTTACAGTGATTGATATGAAAAAGAACATTCTTTTCCATTCCATTGCACAAGGATTCCCAGTATATTACAGTGTTTACTTACTTACTGTGGGATCCAACTCCAACACATAGGACTCCCACAGGGGTACTGTGTGTCCCCAAGTATTTTCAATAGGGTACTGCAGATGAACTTAGGATATGTACAAACATCCTGTCCCTTTATACAGTGTGTTAATGTTTTGTTAGTATGCAGCACCACACAGCAAGTGTGCGGGACAGACTCAGTGGCATTCTTGACACTATTGACAGACAAGGGCTACAAACTAGACAAAGACAAATTGAGTATTGACAGGAATATGTTTCATATTTGGGCCAGATAATATGAAAGGCAGGCAGGAGGATGACACTTGAAAGAGCAGAGGTAATTATGTGTAAGCCCCATCCAGCGATGGTGAAAGACTTACAGCAATTTTAGGGACTATGTAATTACATTTGTGCATGGGTCTTTGACTACAGCATGTACGTTCTTCCCATTTTAGAAGGACTAAAGGAAGCACATAAGGAGAAAAGCCCCATCATGTGGACAGACAAGGTAATCAATGCATTTGAGGCCCTGAAAGAAGCAATAAGTACAGCACCCATGTTAGCAATACCATACTAAAAGCAAGAATTCTATTTATTCTCACATTCAAATGGATACACGGTAATAGCTGTCCTCACACAACAGACTGCAATGGGACAGAAACCCTTAGCATATTACAATGGGATTCTAGATCCAGTAATGTGAGGCATGTTCCATGTGAGCAAGCATTGGCTGCAGCAGCCTTTGCAATAGAGAATTAATCTACAATAACAATGGGCTGTGCAGTGACATTGTATGTGGAGCACACCCTATCTGCTGTTCTTAAGTAACTGAAATCCAGGCTCACCACACAGCGGGCATCTGGATTCAAGGTTATATTGAACAACTCATCAATACACATTATTCGATGCAGCACAGTGATTCAAGCAAAATGTATAGCAGTACAAGTAGGAAAAGAGTAATGGGTTTACGACTACTTTTCTATATATACACATTCATACATGACAATGTACGCAGAGTAAAAGAAATTAAGCTACAGCGGGGAGAGGTGGTATTCATTGATGGTTCATTGACAATCGATGAGAGCAAGGGATTGAGGCATTCAGGAGCCGCAGTGCTTAGATGAAAGGGTGATGATTTTGAGATTGTGCCAAGCAAAAGATTACCACCACACCTTTCTGCTCAGGCAGCCGACTTAGTAGCAATGAAGGAGCAATACCCCATCCTACAGGCCCATTTGGCATTTGCACATCGACTTTGTTGATATGCTCCAAAATTGGAATGTGTACCAGTATATGATCGTGGTGGTGTGCCAATTTTCACGCTGGGTAGAAGCAGTTCCATTCACTCGTGCTGATTCCAAGTTGGCTGCTAAATTTCTCCTATGAGAGGTGGATCCGCTCAATCAGACAATGGACCACACTTTGTAAATTAGTTATTTTCTGAATTAACATCCCTGCTTTTGTAAATGACTTATTTTCTGAATTAACATCCCTGCTTGGCATCAAGCACATGCTTTGTACTGTTTACCACCCACAGGCAAGCAGTATTGTTGAATGACTCAATTGCCTCTTAAAGGAACACATTGAAAATGAAAAGACACCCTAAAGAATAGTTGGTTTCACTGCCTTCCCCTGACTCGTTTTACCATCCACACAATCAGCCAGACTCAGATTACCATCACACACCCCATTAAATAGTAATGGGCAGACGCATGCCCGTTCCCATTGCTCCTGCCACACATGCTCGATTGGATGCAGGGAATTCTGCTACAGTGCTAGGTGACGAGATGCATGATTATTTAACCGTCATGACTAAATGTCTGAAATGTATCTCTCAAAAGATAAAGGAGTGGCAGAGGGCCAAGAAGCAACCAGCGACAACAGAGAAGGAATAGATCATGTGAACACTGTAATACCTCCATGTCCCTAGTTCCAGGAGATCTCATTTATATAAAGAACCGTGTTCAAAAGTGGCACATGCCACAATTTGAGGGTCCATTTACAGTCCAGTATGCAACACCCACTGCAGTAAATGTATGTGGCAAAAAGGCATGGGTGCATATAGGTGACATCATTAAATGTGAGGTCATGGCCCCCCTTTCAAATGAAGAGGAGTCATAAAAAGAAGAATAACAACTGACCAGACCCCAGAGGAGAGTGAGGATGAGAGATGACTAGCAATGCAAAAATTAACACTTTAGAGTAACATTGGGTAGAAGGGGTCATGGGTTATAGAGCAAAAGCACTTATAGGATTTTCGTTGTATCCTATTGAAGCTGCTAATAAAGAGTGTATGGAGCAAATATGGCAGACTGTTAGCATGGGTGGACGACCAGGAAGGGCTGTTACACATAACAAGGTTATAAAAAAAAAAACTTTCTGTGTTTCACAAATAATGACACAGTGCAGATTGGGAACAAAGAGGGATGTCAACGCATCATGGACCTGCCAGGTATGAAAGTTGGGACAGCCATACTGATTGACTATTATTGGGCTTTTGGTTTAGGGGCCTATATGCAGCTCCTGTCAAATTGGGGTGGCATCTGCTCGATAGTAGTATTGCATGCACCAGCACTGGTAAGTGCCCCAATTTTATGTGGTGCAAATAGTAGACTACCCAATGGTAAAAAATGATAAAGGAGAGAAAAAACACAAGAGGTCACAATGCACAAACAGAAACAACTATCTTTTGAAAGCATCAAACGACTCACTGGATGCTGCCCCATATGAACACAGGCTGTTAAGCAAAGCATTGTTTTGTTTTTAAATCTCTCCTCACCCCTGGCACGTAAACAGCAGTGAATGCGAAAATTGCTGCAGATATCCAGATGGGAGTTATTGAATGCCTTACATGACACTGAAAAGGGGTTCAAAGTGATTAAGGAAGAACTTAGAGCAATCAGATTGATGACTCTCCAAAAAAGGAATGTCCTCATTCTCCTCACTGCTATTGAGAGAGGAGTGTGTGCAGAAATTGGCAACCAAAATTAATCCAAGAAACTAGTACAACTGAAGATTAGGACTGGTTTACAGTCTTGTTCTCATGGGTGCCAACCTGGCTAGGTAAGGTATTCAAATAATGATGGGCAGTCCTGGTATTGGTACTAACAGGTCTCTGTGTTTTGCAATTATTACTGTCACAGTGCAAAAAGGCTGTAGAACAGCATATGATAACAGTAATACTGAGTAAAGATACCATAGTGCATATACACACCGAAACTAACAAACAACATGAAATGCACCTCGTTGAAAGACCAATAGGGCCCCCAGGCACTATGTTTGAGCTCCCTCTCAACCCTGAAAACTATACAGAACACTGGGTCGATTGTAAAGGAGATGGGGAGTGCTGCTTCATGACATGTGGGGCAGAGGAATAAGTAGAAAAAGGCTGCGGCTTGAGGGGGTGTGTAAAATATGGATACCTAAAGATGAATATGACAGGATAAGGGAAAACAATCTAGGTGTTGTCAATAAATTGACCAGACGGTGGAGTGTGGTAATAGAGATGAGAGTTGCACCAGTATTGGCCACGCCCCTCAACAGCATCACCTGTTCCCCATCGCGATCACAAACTAAAGTGTAATCTGAGAAAGGTGAAGTAAGTTGTTAGAAACACATTAAGAGCCATGTAGTTGTTGTTAAGAGTAGAATAGATAGTGTGACACAAGTAGGGCAGCAGGTAGTTGGAGTTATTATACACACAGGTATGGAGCAATTAAATAACAGCACGCACACACACGAAGGACACGTAACATATATTAAGAGCACATGGACATGAAGAGCATGCAGACGTGAAGAATAATTGGATGCAGACATGAAGAACACTTGCAGATAGACATGAATAATATTTTCACATAGACACAAAGAATACTGATATGAAGACAAGAAAAACATCAACATGTAAGAGATGAGGGCACAACATGGAATGGAACGAAGCAAGTACTGCCATTGTAGAGAAAGCCCGATAATGACTCATTGCTGAAATACTGCAGCCTGAAATAAACTTACTTAAAACACGGTTTCCCTGCATCAGGGAACTCAGACAGTAGCCCCCAGTAACCAAGGTCAGTGCGCTGATGGGAGTTTCGCATAGCAAGATGAATCCACACCATATAACGTTTCCCAGGGCACACAGCACAATTGTTAAAGCTAATTAGTTCCAGCTGGTAGCAGTGAGAATTACAAATATCCTTGCATGCCAAGTGCAAGTAGCTAACGTGCAAATTGATTGCATAATGAATCAATAAACAGCACCCCAAGTGGACACCATGAGAGAACACACACTCGTTAAAACAACGGAAAATCCAATAAATAGATGAAATTAGGTCCCCAGTCTTCCTCTGCCACGTGACTGGAACAATGATAATTTATGCCAAAGCCAATTAGAGCACCTGCCATTTCCTTAGCCCATTCAGAAACAGGGGCAGCACACAAAGGCCACAAACAAGACAGATAATGAAAACATCATACCTGGGAACAAATAGGATCTTCTTTCAACTGGATCATAGCAGTTCACCCATTTTTCCTTCCTCACAATGTAACTTGGCACCTCTTGAAGGTGGCCAAGGCCGATGAGCTAAAACCTGTTCAATCACATTGTGTTCCTCTTATCAACCAGCATAGAAGAAGGGCTACCAATAAGATTTACATTGAATTGCTCATTGTAGGAGGTTGAACTTAGGAGGTGCCACTAGTCATAAAAGAATCAATTGTTGTGAGGTTCGCTTATAGATAACTATATATTCTATACTCTAATGTACAATCCAAAACTAGAATAGAAATTTTAGGATAGGAACCATCTGTGACACCATCTATGACAAGGCTTTGATATAAAAAGTTGTTTTTACTGTCACCATTTTTAGATTGTATTGGTTACGCTCCCCCATCGGTCGTTTGCTGTTAAATGAAGCTGGTTTTTCATTTACCCCCGGAGTTACTCTAATTATTGATTGTTTTCCTTCATTGGTATATTATGGGCCTATATTAACAATTTCTAATTTAAAGAGATGGTATCACAAAAAAGGGGAGTACAAAATGGGAGAGTATTTTGGAGTGCAGTACAAACTGTTACCCAAACTCATCCCTTACAAAGAACCAAACTATCCCTACTGGTCTGGGAATTCTTTCCCTAAGCTGCGGTTGTGAACTGCCTACCTAAAGGGCATAGCAAAAGAGAAAAAAAAGAGAAAAGGACAACCAGAGTCTATAACTATAATAATTGCCTGTCATAATCTGGGATGTCAATTCAGGGCTATTCCAATATACCCATAACGGGGTTGCCTTAAAATACATCCATGTGTGGATACATGCAGACTTTTATTTTGAAACATTTATTTGACCCACGTCTCAATATGTGTTCCGTCTTGGAATGTAATAACTAATAAAATACTGCCAGAGGTTCTAAGTTTTAACTGAGTATCACCCATATTTAAGAGGATTCCTCATCATAATATGGTCAACCAGTTTCTGCAAAGGGATTACTTATCTTGCCTTCATCAGGACCATGCATGCGGCTGTGGTATGTGGTTTTGGCGGTCAAGAATCCATTTCAGGCACAAAACAGAAACACCTGTTATAGAACGTCTTAGGGACATGTGTTTTTGGAATCAGATAATACTCCATAGGTCATGTATTGTATATTCTCAATAACCTGTGAGTCGTTTAGTATCCAAATCCCTATGGGTGTTTTTAATGTCCATGATGAGATTTCTTGTGATTTCAGAAGATATTTTTTAACAATTGCCAATTGTACAATCTATCCAGAGTGTCTACATATTAAAGAGAAACATATGAAGTGGTCACAGCAGCCCCAAATGGTACAGACAGACCTGAAATTGCTGTTTCTAGATTAACATGATACTTTTGTAATGCTTACTAAGGACTTGTGGTCAAGGGAATCTCTTACCACGAGAGTGCTATATCGCTCACTTGGAATGCTGGATTTTTTTTACAATGTGTCCACCATTTTGGATGCCTATATCTACGTCAATTCATGCAAACGTGTGATGACGTCAGAGGACAGAACACAATTTCGGGGGGGTGGGAGGGCATGGCCTCTCAACCAATGCAGCCACACAGCAGGCACATCTATTGAACCAACTCCCTCCATCTTTGAATGTGTATGACCAAAGTAGGGAATGTCATCAAGGACAAACATAATGCTGTTACATATGTGACACATATGTGGGAAACTCGTTTTTGGTGTCTCTCTTATGAGTATTGTAACATAAACCACACCTTCCCAGCATCTCATGTCAGGTTAAAGGCGAGTCTCCAAACATACACATGGAAAAAGGGAAAGGGATACTAATCTTCCTTATACAAATGTATCTACTGTGAAGGGGCCATCATCCTTTGACTTTGATGCTAGCAAAACTTAATCCACAGTGTGTGTAACAGGAAATCATATTGTGACGATTTCCACAATATATTCCAGCATAGCCGTTTCCATGCTGCCTAGATTAAAATATATGGCAGCATTGACATTGTAAAAACCCTTTTCTGATGTTTGCCACAATATATTCCAGCACTGCCTCTGTAAACCATGTGTATATTATGCCAGTTGACAATACATTTGTCATCACTGAACGGAAAAAAAACGTTTCATTATGCCTGCAACATATGATATTCATACTGTTGCCATTATCATGGTCCCCACACATAGTTTTACCACTGTAAACCACTTTCCGGGTGGGGCACACAATATATGAATGCCACTTTAAAGCACGTTCATGGTGCTGGTGCAGTTCCACTTCTAGTCCCAGGCACATGCCCTAAAAACAGATGAACATTTGGGTTCAATTTTAAAATTCAGACGGGACGAGCCTTATGGCACTTACAATGACCCTGGTGAGATTATGTGATATGACATAAAGGCAAGATACATCACAGGGACGTGACATCATAGACGCATGCTTCTGGATGAAGCACAGCTTAGGCCTCATTGTTTTATTGCACTCTGATTTCTTTACAGTAGCCATTTCCAAATCACTCTTGGCTCTGCAACCAATTTGATCTGTCCCATCAGAACTGTTTGGCCATGTCCCCCTTCACTCGAACACAAGCAACCCAGGTTTGCTTCCACCTTGTTGAACTGAAACATTGAGGTTGTGTTTAATTTCGTAGGCATATTAAGCAAGGCAACGAAAAATTATTTGATTTATCCTTGTCGCTTTCTAAGCCATTATATGAAAAGGAATCTTGGTCTTGCCACCAATATTAGTAGGCTTGTTCAACTGATGGAAAACAAAGATAAAACATGGCTGTGGTTTCTTCCATGCCCATGAAGAGGGGCACTGGCCTAGCAGTTCGGACTGGACTGCACCTATTGGTGGAAGGACTGATGTGTATGTGGCGAGGATAGGTATCTAGTCAATTCATCTAAATTAATCCCATCTAATGCCATTCCATCGAAATGTTTTCATCTAAAAAATGTCCATCTAATCCATGTTTTTTGGGGGTAATGGGTTAATTTTGGTTCAGGTGCATTTTAAAGGGTAAATAAAACAGGGGTTTGGGGGGTACCCCCCAAAAAATAAAAAAAATAAAATAAAATAAAAATGCATTACTTTGAATTTTTTTTAGATGGACACATTTCGATAGAATGGCATTAGATGCAATGGTTTTAGATGAAATGACAATAAACAGACTGGATACCATCTGTAATGCCAGAAACAGTCTACAAAAGCATGGTATTGAAGGCAGCCCAAAGCAATGAAGATGTTTATGATTCATTGAAACACTTACATCCATAAAATTGTGATATATCTCCACCTGTGATAGATCTCCACCGCCCCCCTCCAGAATTATATTTCAAATAAACAAACCCATATTTCACAAATCATTCCGTAGACAAACCCACGCATATATTCTCACACACAGAGACCGTCTACTGGCTTTGTCTAAGCCCTGGGAGTGCTCGCAGAGCATGGCTGTAAGCAGCATATCTGAGATATTCTTAAATTTGGCAGAGAGCGCAAGCACTGCAAAAGCTGTATCTGTAGCTAAGTGGTCAGCAAACTGTGTGCCTCCCCTTAATGGAAAATAAAAGCAGTTTTGGCATTGGTGGCGTGGAGGTGGCTGCATTACGTGTAAGCACCCAAAAACCTCAAATGAAAACTCAAAAATAAATATTTATTTTGAAAATAGCACATTAAAGTCATGGCAAGCAATCAACAGGGGGGGGAAGCTTACAGACAAACAGGGCGTTTGTAGAAATACAGAAAGGGGTTTATGAGAGAGGATTCTCACAGACAAATGGGGTGTTTTTAGGAGGACAGGAAGGCATTACAATCATCCACAGAGGTTTTAGCCAAAAGAGGAGGACTGCCTGCTACACAAAGTAGCTCACACAGGGGGACTGGACTCTGCACACAGCAACCACACTGGAGGTCAAAGCACTGTGGAAAGCAGTCGTGACAAGCAGGAGTCTGAAGCAAAAACAGGATTTCAATGACATGTTGAAAACCGGTAAGCTGTAACAGCAAGCAGGAGTCAAGACTCAGCACAAAGAAGACTCATGGGAGGACGCAGCGCTCTGCAAAGCGGGCAGGTCCAGCAGGGCTCTGAAGCAAAATCAGGATCTCAAAGAAACGTTCAAATCTGAAAGGCTGTAACAGCAAACAGGATTCAAGACGCTGCATGAAGTAGCCACGACCACGACACACACGATTCAAAGTAAATAATGGAGTCACAAAGACAGGCCATAAAACTGGCCACAAATGCACAAGTCAGGAACTCTCAGTGCAGTTAGCTGTTGGCAACTGCTACTGGGAAGAGTGAGCTTATGAAAGCCTTTGCACCCCTCAGCCAAGCAGCATGGAGTTGTCTTCGCTAGCTTGCAATGGATGAGTAAATCATGGTCCAGCTCTCGGCAGCTTGCTGTAAGACAGGTGAATGTAATTATCATCACTCATCCAGTGCTTTGCCTCTTGGAGCGAATACTCAAACCACAATCCATCTGCTTTTATCATCCCAAAACCCTTAATGGTATGAGAAATGAGTTTGGTCCAACTTTGCAGCAGAAAAGCAAAAAGCAGAGGCATTTTGTGGATGGAAAACTAGTGTTTCCCATGTAAATGGGGGCTCTAAACATCTTCTTTCAGTGCTACTGGGTTCCAGGTGAGTAGAATCCTGACACGTGAAGGCTCACTCCCCGTCTTACACATACAAATACAAATAAAAATGAAACACCCCAATGGGGAATGAGACTAAGAGAACAGGTTGCAAGAGTTAAGTTTTCTTTATAAAGAATTGGCATCCAGAGAACTCTGCTGCCCTGAGAGTGCTCTGGCAAACAATACAAAGACATTGGCTTATGAAGGGACAAAGTGTCATCACTGATATCACACTATATGGGACTACAAATGCTTGGGATTGGGTAAATAACATTGACACATATACGGCTATGGGTGCTGCTTCATCCGGATTGGTTGCTCCATTGGCAGGAGGGTGAGCACACATGGTCCGGCTGTCAGTGTCCAGGAGGGGTGTGGGTCAGGTCTCGGTGAGGCAGTGCAGACAGTAACTAAGCTAGCATAAAAAACTACCACTAGACATATAATAAACAATGACCATCAGTAGAAGCTTAAGTAAATCTTCTTTGAACCTATATATTGTATGCATGAAATAAGAGCATCATTCATTATGATTTATATGGAGTTACCAGACTTAGGGGTCTTGGCCAGTGTGATAACATCGATCATGGGGTGGGTCTGCGTGCATCAAAGCAACTATGGGGCATGCTGACATTTGTTAGTTCAAAGGTGCAATATAGTGTGACAGAGGTCTGGTTTTAGAAGGGGGCACACTGGGGTGGGCTTCACAGTGGGGGTCACACCTCGGTTACATCAAGGGATTACCTTAAGGGGCACAGGGTTACAGAGGCAGTAATTTTCCAACAGCGGGGAGTAAGAGGGCACAGGCAGGTTTGTGGAGATAGATGAGCTACAAGACATGGTTCGGGCCAGTTCACACACAGGACAGAGGAAGATTGAGATGTTACATTAGTATATTTGTTTCAATTGTCTCCGGCGCATCCATGAGAATTTGAGCTGTGAAGCTTTCAAATAGAGTGAAAAAAGGTGGGGGGCATGAGCGCGGAGTGCGCAGCGCTGCAGTGGAGAGAGAAGCCTTTTTCGTATTATCGCAGTGAGGCCTAGTCCAAAGATGGAGCCAAGGGTGCACAAAATGGACGCCAAGTGTCCCCCTCAACAGCCCCGCTTAAGACACAGGCAATGGAGGCGTCCCCCGCTATTGTGCGAGCAAGTGGTCCACATTGTACCTGAATGTGTGAGGGGGCCTAAAGGACCCTCACTCCGACACTCACGTGGGGCAAAAGAGGTTCCATGCGCTAACTGCATTTATTATAAACCGTTTATTTGTCTCTGATAGATAATGCCTGCAGGCATGAGCGTGCCGCGGCTTTACACTTCCCATGGACAAACACTTCAGGAACTCTTCTGTGACAGTCGTTCTGAATGGCCAACTGCTCAAAGTGGGACACACTGGACCCGCAAACTCTGGCTTTCCCTCTTGTAGTGCCAGATATGTACAGCAATGCACTACAAATGGAAGTGTGAAATGTAGATAAAGAATTAGCCAATGATAGAAGAAAAAAAAAAAGTATAATATAGTAATCCCTGCCATCATAGTTGCCAGACTAAATACTAAAAATGTGTTCTCGTCCCGCTGTTTTGCAGAAAACACTATTTTTATATTGCTTCATGTCACAAAGCACACCACAATGACCATGACCTGGGATCTGAAATGTCTTAGGCTTATTTAGAGACATTGCTGCCAACACAACAAAGAGTGTATTTGTATTCCATCAGACTTCACTATTTACAGCAATGTGGTTAGAGACTAGAAAGGATGGTATAAAAATCATCTCATCATTGTACTGTGCAGAATGATAACTGTGCTGTCATACCTACTAATATTGACTGAGGGATTTTTAATAACGGTGGTGTATTTGTAAAATGACATGTGAATACAAACACCTAACTGTGTCAACTGCTTTCTTTATTTGAGAAATTATATTATTGAAAAAAGAAAAAACAATGAACAGAATAACCGTGAATGTTGCTATGCGTTGCAGGGCAGAGCATCTTCTGCCTTCCCCTGGTAACATGTGATTGTGTAAATATGTTTAGAGTGTGTTCTTCTCCTGAGACTGCAGGCATCAACAACAGAAGCATTGGCTCCAGTTTGTCCCAAAAGATGAGACTACGTTAACTCACCTCTATGGGACTGTCCATTTCCACAAAATTGCTATGGCGAACAAGGTTGGGTTGCAGAGATAAGTGCATTCAAATGTAAGTAATGTTCTGTAGGAAACACAGTTTTTATACATCAATATGAGGTATAGAGTAGGTATACTGATGGTCCATAGAGCAAATGCATTGTGAGGAGGGGTGGCCATTCCTTTAAGGGCCGAACTGATCATGGCAATTGGATCTGAGAAGTAGACATTGTTAATATAACAATTCATAATCCTATATCGAAGCAGTTGCCCCAAGAGTCTCAGCAAGGCTAAAGAAACTGCAGAGGAGCAGGCAGAGTCTTTCTCACTAGTTCACGACCCCCTCACCAGCATCATACTGGAATAGTTGGAGTAAATGGGACCCAGGGGTATTGTTCCTATAATGCATCAAGTGTATGACAGACGTTATACACTCAGACAGCCATACAGAATGTACCCTTGCACTAAAAGCTGCATGCATGTTGCATGCCAGGATATCAACACACACCTATGAACATCATGGACGTATGTTAAAATTAAATCTGACTAGGACATAGCGGTGTCATAAAGAAGATATATGAACCTATACTGAAATGATATATATATATATATATATATATATATATATATATATATATGTATATATATATATATATATATATATATATATATATATATATATATATATACTTAAGAGGTAATTATGTAATTGAATCACCAAGAGAAACATGTACCTAAATCAAAAGTAATCATGAAACAAAAGAAGATGAAGTAACTTACTGATCAATAACTGTAAATACGCAGTAACACAAGGTAGAAAGAAGACATATAGAAACTTGCTATAGCGGACTATATAACATGGCAAGGATGGCCATAATGGTAAAATGGACGCTGGCTCATGTTGAACTTAACCAAGCTACCTCAGAGACAGGTCAGGGCTATAGAGTCAGGAGACGTTGAAAAACAGCTATGTGTGCAGAGCCAACAATGAGTCAAGGTTGGCCGAGAGATAAGGATGCTATTTTAAGGGATAAGCACACTGTACAAAGGGAGTACATGGATAAGCGCTGAATGTGGGACTTGCCTCATAGATGGAAGAAGAAGAAAACATCTATGAGAGCCAAACTGCTGGTCAATTAAAAGTATACAAAGTTCATGTGAGATAGAGTGAGCAAGTCTCTAGAGGCCAAGAGGAGCAACAGCACCCTGCATAATAAAATCAAAGAGCAGCAAAATGGCTGAAATGGACACATTTGTGGTCTCTTCACACATGACTCAGACGTTGAAAACAAAGTCTATTCTTTAGAACCTCAAGCTAAGATAGTAGTGTGCTCACACTCCCTTGAATGTTCCAGGATAGTGAACAGGTCAACTACAAATGGAAGACTTTGGTTTATGGCCTACTGATGAGAGATGATGGACTTATTGGTAAAACGGGGAATAGTCTGCCCGGATTCAAACACCTAGGTTGTGTTTCACGTATGTGCTGCTAAGGAGTCAAAAGACCAAGGTTGAGATAGTATGCCAAACAAATGTGGGGTTGGGGGACAACCTAACATGCAATGCAGTATAGACCAATCCACCGTTTTTTTGTCCTCCATAATGAGTAATATACGTATTTAGAAGTAGTTTGAGGTGTGCCCAACAGAAAATGGATAGCCAATGATGTACTAATCCTTCCTTATATGTTGTATAAGTAGATATGTTACCTTAACCATTCCCTTCCTGCGATAGGTTATGTATTTTGCCATGTAGAATGATGTCATGGATGACTCATATTGGGGTTTAAGATCTCTATGTAATGAAGCTACTATGTGAGTGTGCAAGCATCGGGCTGATGTCTGTGAGTTCTCCCTACTTTATTAAATGACAATAAAGTAGTACCTTTCCATATTCCGGATATTTTTGTCTGAGATCATTATTTGTAATTCCATCTAGCACAAAAGATGCCTCAAGATGCTTGAGCACAAAACAGTCATAAACTTTTCAGCTTTTGCTATCAATTGCACTCAAGTGCTGGTATTTTAATCAGAGAACCTCTACATTTCTGAGCAAAATCGTTGAACTAGGCAACATGATACTAATTAATGCAAGATGCCTTACTGACTTTCAGAATCTTTTAGATCAAAATGTGGGTTTTTACTTTAATGCTGATACGTCTTTCTAGAACAACACAAAAACACATTGGTGTCAATATATGATATTAGCTGGATTTGAATTTAACAACACTACTTGTATTTGTATTTTGTATTCAGTTGTTATTTATGGAGCCCTTTACTCCAAAGCGCTAAACATAACAATGGTACAGTACAATAATTTGATATTTGGTAGATTTACAGAAGTGTTTCAAGAAAACACTAGACACAATTAAGTGAAAATTCATTAGGTTAAAAGCAATTGGATGTGGGAAGCTAAGAATGGAGAAGGTAGGTTTTAGAGAAGTACACAATCCAGAATAGGAGGTAGTAAAACAGAGAAGGAAGGGGAGAGAATTCCAATGATAGGGAGCAAGAAGAGAAAAAGAACAGAACCGGGAATGGGCACAAGGGGATAAGGGGAGTGAGGGACTGATAGGAAGAACTGGGATTGTGAGTGAAGAGAACAAGCGGGTGCATAGGAGGAGAAGGAAACCGGGGAAGCAAGACCATGAAGGGATTCACAAACCATGCATAGAAAGTTGAATTTGAGCATGGAGAAAAAAGGCAGCCAGCCAACTGAAAACAGAGATTGTTAAATGGAGTTGCAGGGATATAACTGGTAAAAAAGATATATAGAAGTTTTGAAAAAAATGGATTTAAGATAGACCAAATGGGAAAGAGGAAGACCAAAGAGAGAAGAAGAATATTAAAAAGGTGAAGTAAATTATGAGATGAGATCAGATGTTTAGTGGCACCAAAGTTCAGAAAAGGATGTGCTTTACTAATATTAAGGAGATGGAAGCAGCAGCACCAGAGATAGTAGTGAGATAGTAGTGATGTGAGGGAAAGGGGGTGGTCTGTATCAAAGTAAAAACTGAGATTGCAAACAATACTGGACAGAGGTAAAGAAGATGGGGGAAAGGAGATGGAGGAGGTAGGGGAAGCAGGGAAGCAGGGAATGGCGGTGGCAGGGAAGAAAATAATTTCAGTTTTTGAGGAGTTTAGAGCAAGAAAGTGGTCTGACATCTATGATTTAATAGCAAGTAAGCAGGAAGATAAGTTATTGTGAATGGCAGGAGTAAAGGTGCGGAAAGAGAGAACAAGTTGCATGTCATCAGCATAGAAGTGGTGAGAAATCCCAAAGGACGAGATAATTACAGCAAGAGGAGAAGTATAGAGGGAAAAAAGGAAAGGGCCAAGCACCGACCATTGAGGGACACCATGAAGGATGGGAAGTGTGAGAGAAGAGGAACCAGCCTAGGAGACCAAATATGTATGGTCAGAGAGATTGGAGCAACACCACACAAGAACACTCTTGGTAAACCGAAATGAAGTGAGGGAAACCAAGAGGAGAGTTTGAACAACAGTGTCAAAAGCAGCAGAGATATCTAGAAGAATCAACAGAAAAGAATGCTTTGTGTAACGTGCGGAAAGCAGAGAATTACAAACAGAGAGAAGAGCAGTCTCAGTTCAGTGGGAGGGACGGAAGCCAGATGGGAGTGAAGGAAGGGTTATTAGGCCAAATAACCTTTTTCTGTTTTCCAAAAGGGTAAAAAAGTGATTTAGAGCACAGGGTGGTCTTTCTAAATCAAACTGTCAGCCCGTGCCGCACACATGTGTGTGCAGGCGCTGACAGGCACGACAAGACAAAAAGGACGAGCTGTGGGAGTCAGAGGTAATTGTGTGTGTCGTGTGTGTGTGTCTGTTTGTGTGCATGTGAAGAAACATGTGTGTATGTGGAAGAGGTTGGGGGGCTGGCAGGGAGCAAACGAGTGGGCCTGGGGGGGTGAAACCCCAAATAAAAAAAATAAAATAGCACTGATATCCCTTTCCCATTTTCTGGGGGTCGGGTGAAATTGACCTCCAGAAAACAGGAAAATAGAACCGAAGGAAGGATAGAGTTGTCATTGACAAAGGTGGAAAAACCTGAGTATAAAGAAGCCTCTTGCGGAGTTTTAAGAGATAAGGAAGAAGTGAGATGGGGCAAAAGTTAGAAGGGAGAGAAGGGTCGAGATAAGTCTTCTTAAGAATGGGGAGAATAGAATCATGCTTAAAGCAAGAGGGAAAGATTGAGTTGAAGAGGGAAGTGTTGAAGAGAGTATTAAAATGGGAGACAAGAGAAGGATAAACTTTCGGAATTAGGGAAAATGGAATGGGATCCAAAGGAGAGCCAGTGGGATGTGAGTTAGTAAAACGTGAGGAGGTTTGTAAGTTGTTAATGGGGGAGAAGAAGGAGATTGGGGGGTAGGGGAAGAAGAAGGAAGAGAGGAGGTAGTGGGAACAATGGTAGCACGAAGAGACACAACTTTGGTAGAGCAGTACATTGCAACATCAGCCACAGTGAGATTAGAGTGGAGGGGATGATCAGGAGTGGGTGGTGTAAGAAGGTGAGAAAGAGATTGGAAAAGACGCTGGGGGTGTGTGGATTGAGCATGCAGAAGGTCAGAGTAGTAATTGCGCTTAGCTGAAAGAAGGGCCTCATCATAGAGAGAGTGATAAGAAGAAGAGTCAGAGTCCAAGTGTGATTTGGACCAGCGACATTCAAATCAGAGCAGTACTCACGGCATTGAACTGAGACGGGAATAAAACCACGGCTGAGGGGTTTTGCGACATGGAGAAAAAGAAGAAACAGGATAAAGGGTATCAAGTGACAAGGAAAGGGAGGAAGAAAGAGAGGTTGCAGCATCGTCAACCGAGAGGGCAGAACATGTGGAGTGAGAAGGAAGAGCGGAAATACAGGATGAGATAGAGTGGTATTGAAGATGCAGAGATCGCGTGATAGATAGGTGGATGTCTCAGGTCCAGCTAAAGGAGAAAGAGAGAAGATGATGATCAGAGGAATAGATGGACAGGGCAGAGCAAGGAGAGAACAGAACTGAAGAGACAAATATAAGGTCCAGCGACAGATAAATGGGACGGGGGTGGGAAGAGTGGAGAGGTTGTAGGAATTGAGGATAGCAAGGAGTGGAAGCAAGGAATAAGTAGAGGAGAGATGAAGATTGAAATCACATAGGAGTATGAGTGGGGTGTAAGAAGGTACAACGGCAGAGACTAAGGCATCAATATCCTCACAGAAGGTAGAAACTGAGCCAGGAGGGCAATAAACCAATAAGAACGTAAAGGAATATGGTTTGATAAGGTGGTTAGAGAATATATTTGAAAGAAAGAAAGGTGGAGAAAGAGGGTGAGGGAGAGGCAAAAAAGGAGGAGGAATAGAAAAGGCCTGTGCCACTACCATGTGTCACAGGACGGGTTTAGCACAAAGGTAGTAGAAGATGTAGTAAATTAAGGAGGAATCGAGGTATTGGAAGGGGAGAGCCACGTTTTGGTGATACACAAAAAATAAAGATTTAGGCTAAGAAACATATCAAGGACGGAGCGTGATTTGTTGCATAGAGAACAAGCATTCCAAAGGGCAAGATTAATGAAAGTTGAGTGAGTGAAAAAAGGGGACTAAGGTTGTTTATATTTCGGGTAGATGAACAAAAAGTAAAGGATTGAGATGTGCAGTGAGTAGGAATGGGAAAAAAAAACCATCAGACATAATAAAAGGAGAAGGAAAAACAGTTTGCATGAGTAAAAGTGTAGCCAACGCAAAGATGGTAAACGTTCTAGAACTAGTCACTGAGGGGCTGGGCGCACAGTGTTCAGGGAACCCAGAGAGTTGAGGTGTACCCAAAGATGAAAATAATTTGGCTGCCACATTGAGTCAAAAATCCACGATTCACTCTGGGGGTTCTCCAAGGCGAGATGTTGATGGAGGCAGGGCCGAACCGAGGCCAAAAGAGGGCAAAGCCAAAGTGTGTGGGCATGGTAGCGAAAGTCCAGAGAGCAGATGATAAACCTTTGTGCCGGGGAAACTGCAGGGTCCGGAGTCATTTACATGGAACACGTTGCCCAGATCCATCCATGGTGCATAGGTGTAAGAAGCCAAAAACAACTACCGTAGCTGGCCGAGCCCAGATCCTGTCTCCACTCTAAAGCAGCAAAGAAGTCTGACCTGGCAATGCCGTGGGTATCACCCAGGCATGATGTTTAAGAGGGCAGGGGCAATGAAAAGGCAGGAAGAAGGAATGGGAAATGCCCGTAGCAACATGTAGTTGGTAGTAGGAGCAGAACCTGAGGAGCAGACGGCCAGGCCCCACACTGGGTGAGGGTGGAAGCTGGATTTGTTTCACTCTTTATGAGGATCAAATATACTCCATTTCTTTGCCCTTCTGATTTGCCCTCCGACTATGGAAGAGTCGAGGTATTAGAAGCAATCTACCACTCATTAGCTAGGGATGTCCAGAAAGTAACTTATAAAGAGACAGCATGAAAGTCCCATATTTCAGTTCTGTGTAATCATGATTTACTGGACATTTTCCGGTGTTCATATTATGATGCAAGTGGATCACTGTCTCCTGTCAACAGTGAAATAGTGAATGTGTGTTGTTTCGAAAATGTCCCCCTAAGAAAATCATATTTTAAACTTTCCCCTTAAATTCCTTTATGAGTCTAAAACAAAGGTGACATAACGTACAATGATTCTGCCTGTGATGTACCATGCATATCCGTTTTTGTGATGCATTTTAAGAGATAGTTTCCTGACAAATGTTCTTGCAAATGTGCATCTTAAATTAGAGAAATGTGCTTGCTCTTTAAATCTAAAGCATGTCTTCCTAATGAGCATAATTCCTCTTTAATGGTCCAGAGGAGAAAGGGTGCTATAAATCCTCTAGCTTATTGAAACATATGCAACCATATAGTTCCTGTTTTCACTCGTTATCAAACTACTCCTCCATGAGTACATAGTTCACACATCACTAGTACTCTTTTTTTAGAATGTTTAGAACTGTTTTGTCTACAAGACAGCAGGATATTTTGTATCCACAGCTGTGTCCTCGCACACTTCAAAATGCTAATAAATTGAAAGGATAAAATTTTTTTTTTTTTAAGTAATATTTGTATAAAATTTTTATAATCGCATTTTCTTTTTTTTAAACATTAGTTTTTTTTTCATTTTCGTTTTCATTTTCGATAAAAGGAACGTTAAAGGAATGGTTCGGTCCTATGGGTTGGCCATGTGTTTTTAAGCCTAAGTCGCACGATTTTAGAAAAATGTCCTAAGGACCTTACCCGAGTTTTCGTCCATTAAAGGCAGGGTTCTGCCATTTTGTGATAATCCTATCACTTGCCGCATCACCCTGGCTGACCGGCTTTTGCAGCACTAAATCATATCCCCCGGCCCTGAGCCTGACATTATCAAAACATTCATATTCTCCGCCTCTCTCCGTGACGTTACTGTGCTTCGTCGGCAAACACGCCCCGTCGTCTTCTGCGCGACTTCACACAGAACCCGGAAACCAACACAGATCAACTCACAACACAGCGCGCCACAATTCGGAATATGAAACTGTACTTTAAAATCAAACAGCAACACGGTACATTTGGTAAAGTACATTTATTTGACATATGTTTATAGAATATTCAGCAATTGGCATATTAAATCGGAATGTGATTTTTTTTCTTTTCTCTCTATCCGCAAATGCTGTTCCGTTTTATCGTGAGTCACGCGCTGTTCCTTTATGGTACACAGGGTGTTGGTTTTCGTTAAAAGAAGCACTTTGGTCGCACGGTGAACTGCAAGGCTGTTCCATCAACTAGGCACTAGGCCAGCGTAAAGGTTAATATGTTGCTTCTAGCCGCTAGTACCGCGTAAGGGCATATGGGCCCTTGGAGATCATCCCATAAGATCGTCGAAGTGGTTCAGTTGTTTACGAGAAGCTGCAGCTGGCGGTTGAAAAAACCATCTGCCGGGGTTTGAAACTGGTGGCAGTAGCAGTAGGGTAGGATATACCTGTTTTGAAAACATAAAAATTATAAATAGTCTCGCCAGCCGATCTTTATTACTATTATTCATTTTATTTATTACTGCCGATCAGAAACTATTTGCTTGCAAGGATAGTGCAAGGGAGAATGTTCGGCTCTAAAATCAATGCGAAAACTAACAAAATAAATCGAGGTTAACACACAATGAGAAACGACTGTCTACATGCGTGTGGAATGTGGACCTGCATGCCCATGTGCCCGGTACAAAGACGATCCCACAAACGTTTTACTTGCTCTTCATTCATTCATTCATCCATTCATTAATTCTTCATTCCGGTATAATAGCGTCTAAAGAGTTACTTACATTATATTTGCAATTTGCATTGTGTCTCTGCGTAATGCAGTCCGTAAATCCCACTGTGCTCATGACAACGATTTTTCGTATACTGAACTAACATGAAACTCCGTCTAGTTTCCGAATTTTCTGCCTTATCGTCTCTTACGTTATTGCACCCGTCCTTCAAATGAAATCCTTTCGGCATGGTCCCTGTCTCTCAAGGTCAAAAAACAATAGAACCTTATACTGCCAGTACGAGTTGTGGGCCTCTTCAGGCCGCGAGCTGGAAATCAAAGCCGCTGACCTTCACTCGAAATGAGCATACATTCTTACTTTGCAACATCCCCTAGTAAAGCCATCTGTGAGAACTTGAATTTTCGAATCCATCTATGTACTGGGCCTCAATACTGGCTTCTCTCCCATCTGCAACGGCTCGCTTGGCGCGTTCTAAGGCCCCCAATTTTGTCCTTGTTGTCCGCGAGCTTTGCAGCCCTAGAGAACCATAACTATGGGGATATTGACTTTTTGGGGGAAGGTCAGGGAAAGTATAAAGTACCCGAGGAGTTGAGTTGAAAGTGAGATTTATTGTTTGTTTGTTTTATTATTTACAATACGCAAGCCTACCCTCGGTTAACAGTGCGCAGCTTAGTTACATCAACAAAAATATATACATACACATATTGACAAGGTCAGAGATATGAGGTGAATAGAGAGAGAAGTCAAAGATGACACCCAGGTTGTTCGCCACCCAGGATGGTGAAGGTAGGGGTTAGGGTTTGCATACTTTGTATGTACACTGTACAATACATTTTTTTTTACAAAAAGACAATCAGATTATAATGATTTAAACCGGGATTTGTACTTCTCAACGAGTTCTTCTTTGGGTGGACATGGCACAGTGGCAATGTTTGGTGGCAATGCATCAGTGCTCTGCTGTCACGATGCCTACCCCCAGGCATCCGGACCAAGCCCATCAGCCCCAGGAGCAGGAATCTAGACATTTAGTAAAACCTCAGCAGCCCCGGCTAGGGGCTATCTGGGTTCAGTCCTGGTGCTTTAGGCACCAGGCTCATAGTAGGAATCAGTCCTGGCGCCTAAGGCGCCAGGCTCATAGTCATTACTTACCTCAGGCAGACCATGCTGCAAATGACTCCAATCCAACATGAAGCCTGAAAGGGACTATTTTTCTACAGGGACTATTTTTTACTCGGGTGTGGTTCTAGGGACGTCTTACCTTGGACTACTTTTGAGGCTATTTAAACCATGCCCGACCAGCAACACATGCTTCGTGTTATTCTGCATCCAGCAGCGTAACACTCACCATGCCTGCAGCCTGCATCCAGTCTTCTGCCACGCCCGCCTCGAATCGGGAGCTCCTAAAACAAAGAGGAAAGAAAGGGACAAGGTTAGAAAACAAACTTATTTCTATTCCACACCTGATTCTGGATCCATCTTGTCTCTGGACCTGTAAAGAACATCATTTCTGCACGCACCGCACCTCCAGCTGCAGCGCCGGGCCATACTCACCCACGCCATACTCACCAGTCTTCACAGCATCCTTCGGGTCGACGCTGCCTCCATCATTTCTTCGCCGAACTTCGGCACCAAGGAGACAAAAGAAAATCACAAGGTGAGCCGAGGGAACCAACAAATATAATTCTTACCACCATAGACTTACCTGATTTACCCCCGGAGGCATCCTTTTGTGACTCTCCATATTTTCACGTGCCGCAACTGTAAAGAGAGACAAAACAACACATTTTCCTCGTGCAACATTTACCGGACAGCGCCGGGTAATACAGACTCTTACCTGAGCGCCACCAGCTGCCACAAGAGCATCTTTTCACGAGCCAGCTGCAAGACAAGAAAGAAAGGGGGGAACAAGAGTGAACATCGGACATATTGAACTCTATGAACTTAATACTTACTGGTCCTCACCAGGAACCTCAGAGTCAATACTCTCCGGAACTCTCCCGAGCCTTCAAACCAGTGAAGTAACTGGAATCGACGCGCCCCTGCAAATCCACGCAGGATGGAGAGCTCATCTTTCAAGAATATAAGGTGAGATTGCTGTGAGGGCATTTCAGAGGTGATTAGTTGGGGAGGACTGTGGGGGTGCCATCACTTGAATCCACAATTGGCTAAATCCATCACTCCACTTGCAGGAGAATATTTCTACGGGTTAAGCAGACAAGATTAGCAGGGCAGATCCAGTCAGTCATCGCTGCACTACGCGTCAGTGGGTGGAGACCGCAGCTGTCCGGGTCCGACCGACGCCCCTGTGGGAGCCAGGTGAGCGTAACATCTGCACAGAAACGCTCAAAATTCTATATCTGTGCTTCTCGAGTACAGCAACAATAAGGCCTTTAACAAAGTCGAACTCCATTTCTCATAGACTGGTTCGATCACCCATTGCTTACTTCTTTTTGCAAAGCCGTAGTGTAGCGAAGCATCCCTACATTACCTGTAGTTCTAGATTGTTCACGGCACACATTCTCGTTATGGGCCAAGACCGCAAGTAGAGTGTTATGCTTCATGCCCTGCATGCTGAAATGCAAGCGCTTTGGCTTGTACTTTAGGCACATATTGTGGAACACTTCCAAACCTCCTGTGTGACAGAATTCTGTCAGCCCCCTCAAATCTCTTGATAGAGTTTTATGGAAAACAATCTTCTCAATGGCTTTGTGTGTGGGTGAAGATGGAACCAACCTCTTCTTCTTCCATGCCACCTCTGGGGACAAAGGGCCATGTTCACATTGGTGGAAATGTAAGTTTTCTGTCCAGCGGTGAACGTTTGTACAGTGTTGCATCAGTGACTGCCATTTTTCAAGTAGGATTTCCACTGCTCCACCAAAGATGGTTGCAGATAGACTGGGACCACTGTGAAATACTTTCCAAACCTTTTTTTTCCCTGCAGCCGAGATTTTCTTATTGATTGATTTAGCAAGATGCCATACATCAAATGGATGTTTAATATGTGGGAACTGCTCTCTCATTGTCTTGGCAATTGAAACGTGTCTGTCCGTGGCTATGAGGTTGATGTGCATTCCTCTCGATTATAGATATTCCACTGATTTTATAAATCATAGTTTCTCCATGGCTACTGAGGATTTACATTGGAACACCTGCACGACCACCGAACTCACAATTTTCTTACTATCCATGTCCTGAAAGTGGTAGGTGCAGTACTTGGCAGAAAATCCAGGGCTGTTGCACTGTCCATCGCCGGCTAGCCTGAATCGTTTGCTTTCAAATGTACTTGCTAGAGACAATTGTTCAATTTTCCAAGCATCACTAATGGCCGGAAATAGATAATCATGTTGGAATTTGTAGTACTGCGTTTTAGAAATGAAATGGAGTCCCGTAAACTGAAAGAAAGACTCTAACTTTCTAAAACTGAAGCCACTAAAAAGTGATGCAGCTGCACACAGTAGATTGCCTGCTAGCAGTTTCCCCAGCATCGGTTGTGCAGACCATGAAAACGTATGATTTAATCTACAGGCGGCATGTATTATGACGTTACTGCCTTGTTTTTGACGAGTCACATGAATCAATGGCTTCCCACATACTTTCCCTCTGACGGAATGCCACATTTCAGCATACTTATAATATCCATCAAACAACTGTCGAATACTATGTATTTGCCCTCTTTCATTAGACTGTCATCCGGCATTACACTTGTTTTGGACTGCATCGTTGCAGACATATCAGCAGAATTGAAAGAAATATCGCCGATATCAGGTTCTGATGCATCGGTGAATGCTGCTGCTGGTTCATTCTCTGTCATTTCAACATCTGTTACTTCAACATTGATGGGAGAACACAACAATGACAACAGCTTTTTTGGGGGGTGTAGATTGTGTGAATTGATCTGCGACTACTTCAGAGCTATCTTCAATACATTCAGTATCATCTTCTTGTGGTGTTGCAGTCTCACTGTAGCAATGGTCCTTTACAACTTTACTGGATTCTCCGGACACATTCATTTCATGTTCTGGCCATTGGACATGAGCATCTCTAGTCTCAAAACGCGGCGTCTGAATTAATAGTTCCTCCATAGTGTACATGGTCTGGCAAGCAACATCTCTCATTCGCTTCACTGTCTGTGTATTTATAGTTCGTACACCCACGGGTAACTAGAGGACAGATAGGAAACGGGATGTTCAGTTTAAACACAAGATAAAGTATAGTACAATTGACTGGAAAAAAACATAAAATAGTCCCCAGCACAAAAATATTTCTAAAGTTATAAACTGTTTGTAACTAACCTTATTTTTGTTTCTTTTCTTTGCAACTTTTTTGACTCAACCTTCAACATCTGCACGCTCTAGCTCAGATTCGTTTCCGCATCTCTTCCCTTCCTGTTGCGCTGCAACGACTATATTTTCTATATCCACATAGACAGCACGGAATCAGGCTCCATCGACTCCCTGAAACACAGTACTTTCATTACTATGTATCACAATATTGTTAGCATAAAACACACGTGAAGACGAACACACAGGTACATCTCAATAGCTAAACATGATTTAAACATTGTGTAGAACAATCAAACGAGTATTCAAGCTCTGATGATCTAGTTCGATGGAACTGTCAGTATCTATACCTCTGGCTCTGCATGGACTGCCATGAATGATTATATTGGAGAGGATGCATCAGCAACTCCCTGAAACACAGTACTTTAGTTAGTACGGTTTTCAATATTGTAAAAATACACACACTTGGGGTCGACGGCACAGGTACATATAAAGAGATAACCACCAATGATAATTTGTCTAAAAGAATCAAGGAATATTTAAATAAGATCAGATTTAATCGACTTATTTCTCCGATTTATTTACATCTGCATCATCTAAATGGGAAGTTGTGATTGTAGTGGAAGCTCCATCGTCTCCCTGAAACACAGTGCTTGCGTTAATAGGGAAGAAAGTATAGCAAATGGAATCACGTTATATGATCACGCTCGATGGAGCTGTCAGTATGCATACCTCGTGCTGCTGAAGAATATCTAGGGATGTTGTAAATGTAGTGCGCACTTCCAAAAGCTGTTGCACCGATTCGTATCCGCATGGTCCCGCTTCCACTTCCCCTGGAATTACTTGAATGTCAGGCTCCGCATCAAGTGCGGGGGTTGACGCTTCAACAACTGCCTGAAACATAGTATTTGCATTAGTAAGGATTACAATATTGAAAACATAACACACACTTGGGGTCGACCTCACAGGTACATATCAATGACTAACCACGAATGAAACATGGTGAAGAACAAGCGACAAGTGTTCCAGTCCTGATGATCACGGTCGATGGAGCTGTCAGTATCCATACCTCGTGTTGCTAAAGAACATCTAGGGCTGTTGTCAATGTGGTGGACACTTCAGCATCTCCCTGAAAGACAGAACTTGCATTAGTATGGATAACACTAATTATAACTGAAAACAAACACCAGGGGACGACAACTAAGGCGTATATCAATTGGAAAGCACTAACCAAACAATTGGTAAAATAATCACACGATATATAAAAACTATTACTTGACATGCATAAAACAAGTCTGTAGCGGAATAGCCAAGTAAGATTACCTGATACGCACTAGAAGTGGTTGATAACTGCGAGCACGTCACAGAAGTAGAATGTTCTTGCTTCAGATTCAAGGGATAGTCAAGCAGTTGTAAAGGTAAATTATTGTTTGATAATGAAATGCCAATATTTAAAATTGCCATGTAAGGAGACAGAATACTTGAGTAATGCTATTGAAAATACGCAATATAGCACAGTTCCCTGTGCCCATATATAGATTTCGTTTGTGGGTTATGAAATCTAAAAATAATATATTGATAAATGTCATTATTCAAAAAGCTATACACTCATATCAATGTCGAAAGTATTACAAATTGGAAACAACACCTACAATATCAATTAATCCATTCGGCTACCTACACACTACCGCAATGCCTAAAGCTAAAAACGGACACTTGACTCACCAATGGTGGAATGTGGATGAATAGAGTGGGAATAGCGTTTGCGAGCAATTTTCGTGTCGTTCGCCGTTTATTCTTCTTTGTTACCCAAGATGTGGCGTACATGTTCGAGGAAAAGTGCCGGCTGCAGATGTGGTATCGATCACCCCTCTTATCCTGTAAGACTTCTTGGACTCTACTTTCTAGCTCATCCAGTTGATATCCGCAATGTCTGACTCATTCTCTTATTCGATCAACAGTTTTCGGGAATACATGCATTGTAGTGCCTTCAGATTTAGCATGGGACTTCGAAGGGCAACCGCTAATCGAACAGGCAGGCATTGTTGAAAATTCTGAAAAGTAAATATCGACATTATTAAACAATCTTGATGAATAAAAATGTGATACAAAAGTAAATTAACCATACAATGTTCAATGCAAAGTTTGTTTTACTCGCCGGAACTATACCAGTTCATCATGTGCGGCTTAGTGTTTGCATAAGTTGCAGAAATTTGTAAATGATGTGACTAAACTCTGAACATGTGGCTCGTCCCTTGGATGTTCTGTCTTGCACGAGAAGGAAACATGCTTACATTATAGAGTGGACCCCCGAAGGATGCAATTCGATGACAATTGACACAGATGAAAATAAATAGATCTATCGATAGCATAACAATTGAAACTCAAGTCAATAGCAATGAGCCAAATGAAAATAGCACTATTGGGTACTCTAATCGCAAATAGAAAGAAATTTAAAAATGACCGAAATATGAATAGGATACATGGCCTTACCTTGACCAAAAAAACAGTTGGATTCAGCAGGCCGAGCAGTATGTTGCAGGAGAACAGGTAGATGGCCACAGGTAGTACACTGACGAGTTTGCTCGAAGCGGTCACAGATGGCACGACGACGAGTAGATTAGCATAGATCTCAGTGCTTCTCAGGTAGAACGTTCAGGAGTTGACTTGCAAAGCACAAAGATGTTCTCATGAGACATATCAAGTGGTTTATAAAGTATTAGAAACAGGGGTGTGTTTGTGAATGAATGATGTGTGTATGTTGTGGTATTATGTGGTTTGCAGGGGGGAGGCCAGCATCAGGCTTGGCCTGCCTGGAGACACGGGGTCTGAGGAGGCCATGTGAGCGATTGCCCCTGGGCGTGGGATACCTTTTGAAGTGTACATGGTGTTTGGCACCTTGGCCGTTATCGCCCCTGACAGCACACCATGGCAGCGCTCATCCACGGGTGCAAAATGCCTTTGTTAGGGGGGGTGGATGGATGGGCCGGTGGGCGTGCAGACAAGGCACAGGAAGACTGCTGAATGGAGACACACTTATGTGGATTGCAGGGGGGCGGCCTGCCTCAGGGGAGGCCTGCCTGGAGACACAGGGTCTGAGGAGGCCATGTGAGCGATTGCCCCTGGGCGTGGGATACCTTTTGAAGTGTACATGGTGTTTGGCACCTTGGCCATTATCGCCCCTGACAGCACACCATGGCAGCGCTCATCCACGGGTGCAAAATGCCTTTGTTAGGGGGGGTGGATGGATGGGCCGGTGGGCATGCAGACAAGGCACAGGAAGACTGCTGAATGGAGACACACTTATGTGGATTGCAGGGGGGCGGCCTGCCTCAGGGGAGGCCTGCCTGGAGACACGGGGTCTGAGGAGGCCATGTGAGCGATTGCCCCTGGGCGTGGGATACCGTTTGAAGTGTACATGGTTTTTGGCACCTTGGCCGTTATCGCCCCTGACAGCACACCATGGCAGCGCTCATCCACGGGTGCGAAATGCCTTTGATAGGGAGGGGGATGGGCCGGTGGGCGTGCAGGCAAGTGTGTGGGAGCGAGGGGCCATCAGGCCCCTCTCATCCTTTACTTCTCAGTAGAAACTCAGACTAAGTGCCTCCAGTAGTGGGTTCGCCCCTTGCCCTTATGTGATGTTAACTTTGGTTGACATTCGTGTAGATGGGACCACTGAGCAGGACACAAGGCATCCATTTTTGCACCCCCTTTTGACTCCATCTTGGTGACCAGGCCTCACTGCGATAGTACAGCGTGCAGAGCACATGGCCCCCACCCTCGTTCCCATGCTGACTGGAAAACTCAGGAGGTATTTACAACAGCTAATAAATGTAACACATCGCTCTTCCTCTGAGATCACTGTCCTGCATGTGAACCAGCCTGAACTAAGCACATAGCTCGTTCATCTCCACAAAGGTGTCCTTGCCCACGCACCCTCGCCAGTGGAAACTTACTGCCATTCTGACCCTGTGTCCCTGCAAGGTATTCTCTTCATGTGCCAGACCACTGAGCACGCCATGATGCCCACCTAGCAGATCCCCAACTAACATTAGACCCCGAACCCAGTATATCGTTGCCTATCAATAACAAATGACACATACCAATTCTTGTGAGCACAGACCCACACTTCAACCAGTATATTATAGTGGTCAAGACCCTTAACCTAAGGCCTGTATAATCCAATGTTAATTGATAGTATAGATATATGTGTGACTTTTGTAGAGACATAACCTACTGAAAGACTTTGAACAAGTGTTATTTAGTGCATGCATTATTGAGAATATATTATGTTAGCTTAGATAGTGACCACCCCGCTTCACAGCGAACTGACCTTCACCCATTGGGAGCACAGATGTCTGACGTCCATCCTTGAATGGAGACACACTTCATTCATTTAAAAAATCAAAAAACAACCATTGTTGAAATATATGTGATGTTTTATTTTGTATCTTATTTTGATGGCACAAAAATACAAGACTTTACACATTGTACAGGTCAGGTTGCAGCACAGCGAGGGAAAATCCCTTGTACTGACCGCTGTCACTCGGGAATGTTTCTCTTATGGCACGAACGGCACAGGTGGGTTTTTCTCTTCGAACGCGGTGTCCAAGCCTCCCGTGAAGCCACCATGTAAAGGAACGATAGGCCACCAGCCGGTACCACCTGTGAAAAAGAATGATACAAACTGTTTTTAAATGAACAAATTAAGTTTATTAAATGTTTGTTGTCAATGACAATTATTCTTGTAACTAATGGCATTCTGCTTGGACAAATGCTATCTAGAGACTGCACACTATTGAGCGACTTTCATGCGTTAACATGATATGTATATGTAATTTTGGATATAGTAGAAGACCATGAAATTGGAGTGGCATCACAAGCAGAGTATACTTACTCGTTACTCGGATTACGAGGACGAACAGTTGCGCGAAGTTCGTGCATAAGCACCATCATTATCCTCAACACGGAACGTGTGAGGCGGGCTGCCCTGAAGTCTGGCAGCTCGGTGATGCATTGCGGCCGTGGCTCGACTTCCGAAATGTAGGCCACGCATCCCGAGTTTTCACAGCAGCAGCAGTTCTCGTCCTCGGTTGGCATTAGCTCGCACCGATTACATGTGCACCAGGTGGAAACACCGTCCATGCGACTAGGTCCAGTGTCTTCATCCGTTGATTCGTCCTGCCAACTGCCGTCCGAAGCCCCATCGTTTTTGCATGTTTCCCTTTCCAGTAGTTCCTCCTCGGTATACTCGGGCTCTTACATGTAGGGCATTATTGTAGCCATTGTGTGGTAAACAAACAAAAATAATTTATAGCGGTGGTACTGGTATCTGTTCACATGGGCTACAAGCAATGAAGGTTGCTGACCAGAGCACAGAAACGAGTCACAGAATACAGAGAGAGAGGAATAGAATCGAAAATCTGCTGTTGTGTGTTGTGAAACGGTCTGTTTATACTTATTGAGTAAAGAGGCTTCCTGCCGTTTCCATGGTGACACGTCATTAGCTGAAGCGCAGCGATTGTTGACACGAGACGTGCTTTGGCGTTGTGAAATGGGCGGTACGCGTCTGCTGATGACAGGCTCAGGGGCGGGGGATATGATTAGTGCCGGAAAAGCAGGTCAGCCAGGGCAATGGGGCAAGTGATAGGATTATCACAAAATGGCAGCTCCTTGGTGCCTGTTTTCGCGTGCGTTTAATGGACGAAAACTCTGGTAAGGTCCATAGGAAAGTTTTCAAAAATAGAGCGACTTAGGCTTAAAAACACATGGCCGACCCGTAGGGACAATAAACATTTTTGACCAAACCATTCCTTTAACAAACACAGTTACATCTTTATCATGACCTATGTTTCATTACGACCATCCCCCATTCCCCCACCCAGTTGCTCTCATTTAAACTTGCACTACACCTGGTTACAGCATATACATCTTAAGAAGCACGCTTGCTGAAAAATGAACAGAAACAAATTCGGAGACACCAGAAAATGCCTGAGGCTCTCTTCGCAGATCTATCCTAAGTGGAGAAAGCAGAGCGAGAGACCCATATTGTTGAAAGTGTTGGCCATGTCCACTGACAAGTTTGCTCACAAGTTTATAAGCTTGGTTTGCTACTACCCCATTTCAATAAGAACAATCCCCAGTCTGTGTGGAAAGCCTCGATGCCAACATTTACTATTGCATTGAGGTTTTTTGGGGTGAAGATATCCCACAGTTTAATCATCCAGTCTGTTTTCGAGGGGGCAGAATTACTTTTCCATCTTTGTGCTTTAGCCACCCTCCCAACTCTCAGCATAGCCTCCCACATTCTCAGAAGTCTGGCTGCTTTCTGGCCCTCCCCTGGGACACCCAGAAGCATTTGCAAAGGATCAAGATTCAGGGATATTCCCACCATCTCCTTCATCCAGGTAAGGAACCCAGCCCAAAACACCTGGATCTTGGGGCATGTCCACCAAAGGTGGTATGATGTACTTTGCTGGCCTCATTCCCTGGGGCAGAGGGAGGACACTCCGGGATCATTTTCGATATTTCCTGGAGAGATAGATGCCAACAATGCAGGATTTGGAAGTTATGTTCCATCGTAGCAGCAAAGAGGTTTCCACAGAACATAATATCGTAGACTCTTTCCCATAGAGCCTCAGACATGTCCAATCCAGTTTCTGAAGCCCAATATTGTTTAAAGTGTTGTCTCCCCAAGAGGTCTGCTGTCACCATAGCTCTGTACATCTTGGGTACAAACCCTTTTCTGGTGGTGTCCTCGTTGAAGGTTTATTCAAAGTCCGACAATGGGCAGGAAAGATTGTGGGGCACTCTGGGGTCTGCATATATACACTTTCACCGCAAATAATCCAATACACTAAAACATCCTCCCCCAGCATTTCTTTTACCATTACAGAGTCTTTAAATTGTCCCTCCTGAAAGAGTTGCCCACCCTCTCTAGGCCTCTATGTGACCAAAGTTGTGTGTGTTAGTATCCCTTTTTATCTAGATCCATAGATGTGCCCCATTAAAAACTAACAGAGTAACTGTAAGCCCCTCCCCTCAGATTCCATCTGGCCTTTGATGATATATGTTCCACCATCTGGCCAGACCACCAACCTACCCATCTTCTCTGGGCATACTTTCTCCAAAAACCACTCCATCGAGCCCCCCATCCCAACGTTTATCACTTTACACAAATATGCGCCCACAGTACCTGCACAGAAGCTTTAGCTTATTGCTTGTCAAGGCATCCCCCAGGAAAAGGACATCCTGCTCCTGGGCTAAGAAAAATTGGGCATTCTCGTGCGCCACCTGGACCATTCTCAGAAAACAGTACTAAACAATGTGGTCCCGCCTGCCGTCAACAGAACAAGCAAACAAGATGAGCCCTCATTACACAAGGAATAAGTTCCCTTGATTCCTTCCTCAGGTCTGTGTGGGGGATGGCAGATTTTGTTTTTTGAACTTGCAGTATCCTCTGATATGTTATCTGTCTTTGGGTCCCTCGTTCTTAAAAGTTTTCCCCTGCGTCTCCTCCCGACTGCAGACACAGAATTCTGAGACAGTTCCCCCATCAAATCTCAGGAGACTCTACTGATGTAATTTTCTGTGGTACTTTTGTCCTTCTCATTCAAAGTTCAGGGAGAAGGGAAAATCCCACCTATATCGAGCGCCCTTAGTGGTAAGCCATTTCGTCAACAGGGCACAAAGTCTTTGTCTAGACAAAGTGAATGTAGATAGATCTTTGTTGTTTGTGATATGGGTAATTCCCCACTCTATCTGGCCCACTGTCCTGGATTTATCTAGGATTTTGGCTTTCCCTGAGTAATAGTGGAAACTTGCCAGTACAGTGTGTGGTCCCCAGACTCCACCACCTACTCTTTGTGGTATAATGATAGTGGGTTCTGTGGTGTTATCCTCATTGAAACGTTTTTTGATTACTTCGTTGATTGCTTTAACAATGTCCCTTTGTGTTTCACCCTCTTTTTCCAGGAACCCAAAGAACCAGAGGTTGTTACGGCGCTCACAATTCTCAAAATAGTAAATTTTTAGGTCACACTCTTCTTCTCTTCTCTCTAGTTCAGAAATCCTCATGTAGATTTGGGTTTCCAGGACTTCTACTGAGGCCGGGATGGCCTCAAGCCCCTTGAGTTTATCATCCATGTCATCCATCTTCTTGTCTAGACCATCGATGGGTGACGTTGGATCGAAGGCCCTTGAGCTCCTCCAATATTGCCCTCATCTCCCTCCTCATGGACGTCATGGCCACCTGGTGTTTAGGGGTCTGGTGCCCAAAGTTGATGTAGCTGGGGCAATTAGTTATGGCTCGGCGCTATTTGTTAGTGTGGTTAATCCGATATGGAGGGCGGGTTGAGGAGTTCTGAAACATTGTGGAGCCCTAGAGAGGTTGTTATTCTTTAAGTGCACGTTGGAGATCTGGGGTGTTTAGCTCCACCAGACCTGTAAGAGCCTCCTCGCTAGGACATGCTGTAGTTGCTTTATATGGCCTGTTTTGCCCCTCAGGTCATTCCTATCAAGGCTGGGGGTATTTCCACAAAAGAGATCAAGCTGTGGCTCAGCTCTCCCGCTGGGTAGGTCTGTTGAACCCTTTCTCCTGGGCAGGAGGAGAGAGGTGGACCTCTCCCTCTTCATGGCTCAACTGGTGCACAATGGAGGTGCTCAGGTCCAGGGGGGTCGGGGATTGCACTCCCGAATCTGGCACCTAGTTAAGCTGGGAAATGTGATGTGTGCAGTGAAGAGAAGCACGTCACCTTTGCAACGCAGCTGTTGTGGCCTCAGGTGGTCAGGGCCTCACTCCCCACAGTGGTTGTTCTTCTGGGGTCTATTTCCTCGCCGGGAAGAGCTCTCACGTCCCACACTCTCAGCATCAGTAAACAGTTGTTATGCTGGGGAGGGCGGGGGCCCACGATACTCCTCTTGCGGTATCTCCGGAGACAGCTGCAGGCGTCCTCATTCAAATTGTGTGGTGGTTTACTCTCCTCAGAAAAGGGACGGGATAGCGGACAGTGGGTGCTCCCCGGTTTTCAAACTTCGTGTTGTCCTCCGCAGTGTATGCCAACATGGGCCTGCCCATGATCAGCGACCTTGCTTAGAATCAGCTACGGCACTGCAAGCAAACTTATGGAGGAGTTACTGACGGAATTTGTGGACCTCCTGGGCCGTTCTTTTTCCCATATAGTGTTCTGAGTTCAGGTTCAGCAGGGGTTCACAGTGGCAGTTTGCTGGGGGCTACACAAGGGGCTCTTATCCCAAATGTGCCTGGCTGAACGGGAGTTACGCAGATATGTTAGTTCATCTCTGTGCCTCCTGGTGGCCAATCTATAATCACTTTTTTATTTCCGTCTTACACTCCATAAAATGATAACAGATTTCTTTATTTCCTGTCTTCATTTGTACTCAAACTGTTTTTCTTATAAATGCAGGCTTTTTTGCAGTTGTAATATTACTCCTGGTGGAAGATGACCATGTGGTCTTGAAAAGTAGCATTGAAAAATATGTAGTTAATGTAATAAAGGTATCACTTCTGCAAGATCGCAGGAAAGCTTTCAACAAAGTACATAAATAATCTTCAAATGCACCAAAATTATAAGATAAACTTATCTGATGCCTGGAAAGTTGCAACCACATTTTCCGAAATCATATTGGCTCACAGCCAAACAGCAAAGAGACTTCACGGCTCCCTCTACCATGTCCACAAGGATGTGCACTGATTTAACTTTTCATGCCTTTTGAGAGTTCCCTACTTCATTTATTTATTTTTATGAATTTGCATTTGTAAAACGCCCAAGTCCGAGGGCATCAGGGTGCCGTTTCAATCCGGTTACACTTATTTTATCAAACATAGACAGGGGTGTGACAAAAAGACAAATAAGAGGCTAAGAAGCCTACAGACATGTCAATGGACAAAGTCAAAGTGGGAGTTGTAGCACAGCAAGTCCATTATTTTTCTGATACGTTGTGGTTGCCTGGGGGGCCACCTATGCAAAAAGACAAGTCTTTAGAGCTTTACGGAAGGGCCAGCATGACGTTTCCGCTCTTTGGTCAGCAGGGAGGGCGGTCCACTGGGTTGCAGCTACTCTGGGGAATCTAGCCACTCCTCATCTTACTCTTTTCTCCTTTCGTGAATGTTGACTGTATCAAGGGGGTAAAAAAGGGGTTGTGGTGTACCAAGTCAAATGCGAAAGAAAGGTCCAGGAGGAGGAAGAGTGTGGGTTTGCCCTCTTCGTTTAAAACTTCAAGTTGGATTTTTAAATCTAAAAGTGCTGACTCTGTGGCGTGACCAGGACGAAAGCCTGATCGACTCATTCCTAGGATGTGATTAGTTTCTAAATAGGGCTGTATTTGGATGTACGCTGTCAAGAATATATGAAAGGAATGGTACTATGGTGATAGATCTGTAGGTGTTGGGTGCAAGTGTGACCAGGGAAGTTTTTATTTTAGCAGTGGGAGTACGCATGATTCTTTTAGACTGGCTTGGGCCGGGTTGGATGAGGAGGAGGCATTGATAAATCTTGTTATAAAGTGGACTACTGTTTTAGCACACTCTTTGATTATCGTAGCTGGGCATATACCCCCTTTGCATCTGGAGGGTTCAGATTTTTGAGAATAGTCATTGTTTCTTCT
Organism: Ambystoma mexicanum; assembly: GCF_040938575.1. Taxonomy (NCBI): domain Eukaryota; kingdom Metazoa; phylum Chordata; class Amphibia; order Caudata; family Ambystomatidae; genus Ambystoma; species Ambystoma mexicanum. The sequence continues at coordinate 703,382,383 of NC_090923.1, forward strand.
TCAGATACTCTAAAGTTGAAGGCTGGGGTGGAGTGAGTTATCATTGAGTTGTGAGGCAAATTATTGGGGTTAACTGCTGCACGTTTCTTTTCAATTTTCTGCTGCAGGGAGATTTATTTTGCTCGCATAGCATTCTGAATGCTAATACACCAAGTCTCATCCTTGGTGATGGTGCTTGGAGGCAGGGATGGGGTCTCTAGTTCTCTGAGGATTTTAAAAAACTCATCCGAGTTGGAGTTAGACTTGGCTATCCTTGAGTTGTAGACTGCTGCTTTAGCGCTGATGGTGGAACACAGTGCCGAGAGGTCTCGGGTACATCACAAGTTAATGTGACTTATTGGTTTGGCCTTTCTAGGGAGGAGCGGTGTGACCTGGTTCACTGTTTTGGTTAGAGTTCTTGAGTAAAGGACCGCTAGGATCGTTGGGTCAGATGAGCCAAGGTGTTCCCGGTCCAGATGTGAGAGAAGTGGGGAGACGGAATCTTTATAAATGTTCCTGGAACTGCAGGCGTGTGATGGTGGTAGGCTTGGGTCGTCCAATGGTTGTTGTTTCTGCAAGGGGAAAGTGAAGCATAGGATATGATGGTCCAACCAGGGGCAAGGGGCATTGGATGTGATGGTGATCTGACTGTTCAGGTCCACTAGCCAGTCCAAGATCTTCCTTCGATGTCGGTTGGATCTGTGACCCGGTGTATAAAACCTAGGTCCGTGAAGGTATTTGCTACTGTGGTTACTCTTATGTCCATCAGATCAAGGAGGCCAAGATTGAGATCCCACAAGAGTATAACTCTGGAGGAAGGTTTGATGTTGTTAGCGATCAAGTGGGTGATCTCTACTCGAAGGACATGGGGGGGCCCAGTTGCTTGTAAATGCTGTGAAGTCAGTGGGGGAGGACATGAGCTTAGCCGACAGGACTTCGCAGTTGGCTTCCATTGATCTGTTTATGGGTCTGATTTGTAAGGATTCTCTATAAATGAGGGCAATGCCTCTGCCTCTGGCTTCATTTCTGTCATGCCTAAGTATGGTGAATTCCTCAGAGAGGAGTAGGGACAGTGCTGGGACTGGGGCTTTATGGAGCCAGGTTTCTGAGATTGCCAGTTTGTCGAATTTATTGGTGGTGATTCGGTCAGTTATGTCTAATGCCTGTGCGCGGAGGAATCCGGCATTAATGAGGGCTCCATGGAGAAGGAGAGGGTTAGTATCAGTTGAGGAGGGAATGCTCCCATCTGATGTAATCAACGAGGAGGAGGTCTTCCGCCTTCTATGAATCAGGGTGCTCGGAGGGAGTGCCTTTGCTCTAAGTGGTGAGGTGAGACTGTCAAGGCTCTTTGCGTGCATGGTCAGATAGTAATTCTCATGGGGGTGGTCAATGACTGCAGGTATTTCTTTTGATGGTTTATGGGAGTCCTAGGGGCCGTATCCTTAAGTTGAGTTTCCAGTGAGTACATGCTGCCCATTGTGTGCTTTGTGGTGGTTTGTGCTTGTGGGAGAATGGTATGGGTTCTAGCTCTGAGATGTTGGTTCCTCCTAGTGGTGGGGGCAGGATGGTTGAGAAGGCTAACTCTCAGTGGTCTCATACGCAATCTATTCTTCATGTACGTGGTACTAGCTAGGGTGTTGTGCATATGTTTCTTTTCTGAGTTGGTTGCAGGTAGTGCAAGTGGGGATGAACATGTGAGAACATGGCGAGGTGTCTGTGTGGATAGATGGTGGCTGGAAGGGTCACTGGTTCTTAGGTTTAAGATGGACTGTACTAGGGATTTAGGTTTACCTTTGTTTAGTTTGATGATGGAACCTATCTGGATCGGTTCTGTTGATTATGTACACAAACAGTGACTTTTCAGATTACGGTCTTGACATAATGTATGTTGCGGGCGGCTGAAAACCGTGTTAGACAGGGTAGCCACAACGGTTATCTCAATAATGGTGTGGGTGGTGGACTGGGGTCTATGGTCATGACCAATAACACGGAAGGAGGTAGAAGGGAAGAAAAACCCGTGATCAACCACCCTCAAAAAGGTCAACAACCTTTAGTACTTTACATTAGGGTCAAACGGGCATCTTGTTTATATTCCACATGGGTATCCTTTGGATCAACAACGTAATTGAAAAATGATCTGCCCTTATTACATTAAATTAGCAGGCAGTTTCTAGAAAAATATATTAATTTTATTGATATGCAAAATGTCAATCATAAAAATATATACAAAGAAAATACACAAAACGAAGAACAGAGCAGTACACATGTAAGAGTAGTACTGGCATTGAATGATTGAAGAGAGAGGAACAATGTAATTTACTTCCACTCAACTTAACCTCCCTTGTTCTTCAGTTTCAACAACAATAAAAGGAGAGAGAGAGACATCAGTGCAACATCATAGAAAAAACAGTCACTCTAGTGGGTGTGGAGGGCTGGGCAGGGTAACCGTCCTCCAAAGTTTGAGGTATTTTGCACATAAAGTGTCTTTGTGCAAGTGCAAATACGCAATTGTTTTTAGCAAAGTTAACAGGGTTTTCTCAAACAATATAACATTCTCTCATTCAACATATTTCATACATACCCTTCACAACATACAATCATCCAACATGTTTCTTTCCGTCAACCACACAAAAAAAGGGGCATAAACCAAATGAAGGGAAATTCGTCAGGGAACTGTTGCGTCTATGTCTACAAATTGTGCACTGTGTTGCGCCCAAGGCGCTGTGGTAGATAAAAAACAAGAACCAATACGTCAATTGGGTCTCTAACAATTCAGTTCTATCTACATAGAAATACAGATAATGGCGTGAAATCAATGTGCCACTACAAATTTCTATTGAGTATACATCCACAAAAACAAAGACCTTGTTGAGTCCACTTATTACCTAAGGAAAAGAGAAAACAAGAAAAGGACAATTAGAACTTGTGTCTAAATGTACTGCCAAATTATACCAATATACAATTTACCAGTTGCGAGTTTCTTAACTAACTCGATTAGGCTTATTAAGTAGTGTCAGTTCAATCAACACTTCGAGCCGACATAGAGGCAGCACGGGAGTCCAAAAACAAGACTACATCAATGGTGGCTCCTTAAGTCAAACCTCTGTTGCAATCCCAAGGTGACATTGCACAACTTTGTAGTAATGCTTCGCACTTGTAAAAAATACATTTATAGTAGAATTGCTTACCATCAATAGGATGGTCCGGGAAGTCCAACAGACAACAGACAAATCACCAGATGGGGAGGCTCTATAGGCAGTGAATGCACAGAGCATAGAAGTCCTCACTGCGGGGTATTAACCCACCGGAAAATACATTGGCGATACAACTAGTTACTCTGTAATTCTCATGGGGGTGTTCAATGACTGCAGGTATTTCTTTTGATGGTTTCTGGGTGTCATAGGGGCCGTATCCTTAAATTGAGTTTCCTGTGAGTATATGCTGCCCATTGTGTGCTTTGTGCTGGTTTGTGCTTGTGGGAGAATGGTATGGGTTCTAGCTCTGAGATGTTGGTTCCTCATAGTGGTGGGGGCAGGATGGTAGAGAAGGCTAACTCTCAGTGGTCTCATACGCAGTCTATTCTTCATGAACGTGGTACTAGCTAGGGTGTTGTGCATATGTTTCTTTTTTGAGTTGGTTGCAGGTAGTGCAAGTGTGGATGAACATGTGAGAACATGGCGAGGTGTCTGTGTGGATAGATCGTGGCTGGAAGGGTCACTGGTTCTCAGGTTTAAGATGGACTGTACTGGGGATTTACGTTTACCTTTGTTCAGTTTGATGATGGAATCTATCTGGATTGGTTCTGTTGATCATGTACACAAACAGTGACTTTTCAGATTACGGTCTTGACATAATGTATGTTGCGGGCGGCTGAAAACCTTGTTAGGCAGGGCAGCCACAACGGTTGTCTCAGTAATGGTGTGGGTGGTGGACTGGGGTCTATGGTCATGAACCTTCGGACGAAAACCACAATCCGATGTTGATATGGATTCCACAGGCACGGGTGCCCTGATAGTTGTCACTGCAAGTGAGTTATTCTCTTGCACTGATTTTATCCAGGATAGTCTTACTGGTGCCTTGTCTTGCTTTGGTTCATGAGGGTTTGTGGACGTTACAAAGGCAGCACCACAGGGGAGGAAAGGGGTACGGGAATGGGAAGGGCAGAGTCATTGGGCCAACCCATTGTGCATATCAAAGAAAGCGTCAGCAGTAGAGTACAGTACTTCAGGTTTACCTTTCTGATGATGAGCATCGGGTAGGGCTTGGTTCAGGTAATTTCTTGGCAATTGCGATGAGCAGCAGAGAGCTGCATAGAGTTCTTGTGGCTTTATAGTACAGTCTTTGAGGACGGCCGGTTCCACTTTCTGGCTTGGAAGAGCCAATCCATTTGCAGTGTGTAGGAGCCAATCAGCAGGCTCATCTGGTTTCAATGGTTTCAATCGGGGGCTGCTGGTTCAATTCTATGCATCGCATCTTCTGGTCTTCTGGGTGTCCAGGAGTCCGGGAGACAACTTTTCAAGGCCATCGAATGCATAAAGTCAGTCTTCCTAAAGCACCATGGTTTGTGAGCAGCACCCTCCACACCATGTTTACTATGTCACTCCCACCTGCCATATCGATTTCTTGTAGCCAGGACTCCAATGTTCCACTTTTAGCATGCTTGCTAACCCTTTTACGTTTCTCGACCTATCCATCTTCAAAATCCCTCCCCAGTTCCTACCACTACTTCTCTGCCCACCCCTCACAAAAGCACAGTAAACTTGTCTCCCATTTGCATGGGAACTTAAAAAAGCAATCTACAGTATATATGTATTTTGTATTTGAATTCAACTGCATTGCCTTTAGTCTCTAAAGGGTGACAATTCACATGGTCCAATTACAGACATTAGCGGACATTTGCCTAGCATTTAGTCCTGCACTTGGGACCTAGTTGTGTTCTCTACCATGTTGTACGTCTTGGTTCTACTTTTACTGCTCTGTTGCTGCTTTGAGTGTTTTTCTGTGTTAGTCTCGTCCACCTGGATTACTTTTCCATGGCATGGGTAATAAATCATCCCCCAAATTATGACCTCAGTGAATTCCATGATGATTTACCCCAACAACACACTATATGGAGCAAGAGGAAAAAAGGTTCTTTATTTTTCCAATTGTGAAGCAGGGCTTCTTTTCAGAAAGGCACCATTATTTTCCCAAATGCTGAAACAGACCGTGCTTACATTCCCTAGAACTTCAAATTAACTTCCTTTTCTCAGCAGAATAGGGAGATGTGTGCATGCACGGCTGAATGCTGTTACACCTCCTGCCACCTTCATCTAAGAGGCTGCAGGGAAAACCTCAGAATTCAAAGATTTTCTGCAGAGCAACTTTTCAAAGACAGTGAAAACATTTGAGAGTTAATTTCACAAAGTTATATTTACCTAATATAATTCATAGTAAAACCTGTAGTAATATACACATACAATTGTAATTTTGAAATTTATGTAAGGGACTTTGTAATAAAATCTTACTTTGAAACAAGTCACCTAAGAAATACAGTTTATCAGAGAATTCAACCATTAAGCTTCCTTCTCCAAGTAGAAGAAATATTGAATCATTATTTGCTCATGGGATAATATAGTCAGACATTCATTTTGTTCTAATGACCCACATTTAGCCTCCTCGAGTATTAACTGCAACATTATCTCGCTCTGACAAATGGAAACCTAATATTGCAAATCACTGAAACTGAAAAGCTTAGATAATGCAAAGCTTTCTGAGCATGCCCATGCACTGGCGATGTATCTGGGCTGATGACACTGCAATTTAACACATATTTATCTAAAGACAATTGCTTACACAAACACAGACACACAATATCTCTCTCCCATTCATAGAAACGGACACTTTTGTAGAAAGCAACGGGCATGTACCTTCTTCTAGATATGCAGATAGCAAAACACATGCAATGGGCCAATGAGCCGAAAGGGACTGGATACAACCCAAGTGGTTGCTGGTAAGTGGATCTCTTTGAATGTGTGTGTAATAAAACTTTCATTGTGACATTTTAGTGTGCCTTTCTGCCTCTTAGCCTTCCCCAGTGCCTGCTGGGCTGCATCAATGTATCTGTGAGAAAGACACAGGAGGGTTGGTCTTTGAAGCTCTAAATATTTTCAGATTTACCTGCCCACCACTTACTGCTGTATTTAGACATAGCAAGGAGAAAAAAATCACTCCTTTCAAACCCATGCTGCTTATGTTTTACATGTGGTAGGTTGGAGAGGTGACCTGTACAAAAACATCATACTATTAAGAAAAAGTGTGTTTTATTAGCAATTCCTGTGGCGTGCTTGGCCAGCAATCTATTGCAATACTAATATTTCAGTTTGCCACAAAGGGATGTCCCAATGTTCACTCTGAGAGCGACTGTTAAGAGGTATGATGTTTGCAAACCATTTCAGGTGGCAGGGATAGGCTAAAGGGACAATCTTTCCTCAGAAAATCAGGTTGCATACTAATTGAACTTTTCACAGTTGACCTTGGGAGAATTGACCTCGGGAGAATTGACCTAATTTAGAAGGTCAATTAGAACATATATGCGGGAGGAAACCGCTGCAAACCCCCACCCAATCCAAAATTCCCCGCAACATCCCATCCAATCCCCTTATATTATTTATAATCCAAAACCAACACAATACATATATAAAATAACTAAAATAATATAAAAGTCAATTGTACAGAAGGTCAATTAGGACCACTATAATTAGGTCAATTGTGCAAAAGGTCAATTGTAAAAGGTCAATTTGGGTAATACTGAAAATCACAGCACACTTAAAGCCCAGGTACAGCATAAAAGAACCGATAAAGACAGATGCTTGATGAAAAACGTCCTATTTAGCACCCAAACTAGAGCAGTCTTACTTGAGCTGAGCTGCACTTCCCCATCATGGGCCTGCCTGTCATCTGAAGGCCCCTACCCTCAAGAATCTACGACTTGGTCCCATTTCCTGTTTACATGCCCCTGGGAGAGCTGCTGCCCACTGACTTTGGCACTCACCCAGAGCCATCTGCCAGACTTTCCCAAATTCTACAGAGTCCAGTTATGTTGCTCTGCTATTCAACAAAGGTAATACATTCTATGATTGCTGTGCTTTTATTACATTCACAAAAGTGGGTTGATGTGCTAGTTGCAAGCCAGCAGAGTCACCTGACAATGTGAGCCTACTGAAAGTAATAACATGAGTGCCATTGAGTTGGTCTTAGAAAACATTTTCTGTTTACAACACTGCTAAGAAGCAGTAGGATTGTGGCCAGAAGCGCTAAAAACAACGTAATTTGTTTTATTGTGGTTAACTGTGTCAAAGGCGGAGGAGAGATAAACGAGAATGAGGACAGAGAGAGTGTAATTGTTAAGGTTTGAGAGCAGGTTTTCATGCGTGTTCAGAAGAGCAGTTGCCGTGCCTCTGGATGTTCTAAAGCCAGATTGATGGTTGTGGAAACAACTGATTGATTCCATGTGGAAGTTTAGCTGAGAGATAGCCAACTTCTCTAAGAGATTGCCCAGGAAATGAGTGATAGAGATTGGGCAGTAGCTTGATGGAATGGAATGGTCAGCAGAGGGTTTCTTGAGCAGAAGGTGCACAAGGGAGTGCTTGAGGGCAGTTGGGAAAACTCCAGTAGAAAAGGAGAGGGTGCAAAGGTCAGCCAAGGCTGGTGCGAGGTTGTCAATGTTGTCCTTGATGGTTTTGGAAGGGCAAGGGTCAACTTGCGTGGATGAGGCCTTCATAGACAGGACTTGTCTGGTGACCTCATCAGGTGTGATGGGATAGAGTGAGGATAGTGGAAGTGGAGATGGGGCCAAGGGAGGCATGAGTGCTGGTGTGTGCTGTGGTGTGGGGGGAAGGGAGGAGAGGATGTCTTGCGTTTTTGTGGTGAAGTGTGCAGCCAGAGCAGAGGTCCTGGGTGGGAGTGACAGAGGAGGAGGCTGCTTCAGGATTGGCCAGTTCTTTGCAGACTTTGAAAAGTTTGGCCGAGTTGTTTGATGCCACAGAGATGAGGCTTGAATAAAGACTCTTTTTTTGGAGTGGATGCAGAGTTGATATTGCCTTTGAAGGAAGCTGCAGGCCAATTTTTCACTTGCGGTTTAGGGCAGCCAGGTGGGAGTCGTACCAAGAGTTGCACTTTTTTGGAAGGCTTCAGTCAGACCCTCATGACAGGGGCAAGGATATCAAGAGTGTTAAAGAGATTAAGGATAGTGAGGGATGTGTCAGGGTGGGAGTCAGCCACAGGAATGGGAGGAGGAAAGTAGGTGGAGGCAAAGGCAGCCACTGTCCCTTTTATCATGGGTCTAGTGACCATGAAGCAGAGTGGCTGTGCTGGGTGAGTTGCTGCCAGAGGAGAGGAGAGCTTCAGGTGAGTTGATAGATGAGAGTGGTCGGTGCAAGAGAGAGAGGTAGTGAGAGGCATCGAGAGCGGGATGTCAGTGGAGATGAGAGCATCCAACATGTGGGCCATGGTCTGAGTTGAGCCAGAGGGTAGAATGGAGATGGAGAGAGAGTCACATAGATTGCTGAAAGGTCCTGACAAGTCGGGAGAGCCCAGATGGATATTGAGTTCACCCAGCAGGAGGAGGACAGTAGAGAACAGGCTAGATTGGCCCATTCCGAAAGGAAGAGAGTGAGCTGTCCAGGAGGCCGATAGAAGGTGGCCATGAGGAGAGAAAATTTAGGCGAGAGTGCGAGCCTGCAGACTAGGCACTCAAAGGAGGAGTAGGCCAGAGTATCCATTCGGGGAAGATCAGTGCTACTCCACCACCTGCCTTATTTAGCCTGGGCACAGAAAAGATTTTGTAGTCTTCAGGAGAGTGTCAAAGCTTGGGACACCTGTTTTTGAACCATGCCACAGTGATGGCGAGCCCATCAAGATCTATGAGTTTGAAGAGGTTGCAGATATCGGTTGATTGCTTTACAGTGGAGCAAGTGTTAAGGGTGGCAATGTGGAGCAGCTTGTCATCCTTAAAGGTCTTCCGCAGGGTGGGCGCATGGGACAGTGGTCCCCCCTGAGGGTGGCAAGAGGGCCAGAGGGATAGTAGTAGGTAGAGGAGTAGTCAAAGCCGACAAGGGAGCCGGGACTGTAGGGCAAGGCTCTGGCCCTTGTGCCTGTACAGAGGAGGAGGCGGAAGGCATAGTGGGCAACGGGGGCTGTTTAGATGAGGAGGAAGGCACAGTGGGCAAGTGAGCCTGGCCGGAGGGAGAGGTAAGATTAGAGAGGCGATGGAGTAGCCTATAAAAGAGAAGAAGGTTGGGTTGAGGACCCTGAACCATGATGGTTCCATTGAAATAGACAATATTGATGACTCTGGAAATGGTGAAGAGGTCAAGGAGGACCTCCCACCAAGTGCCACCATTAATGGGAGATGAGGCAATAGGAGAGAGAAGGCCGACCATGTAGTACTCTATAGGTCAGGTGAGTTAACAAAGAAGAGGATGTCAGTGAATGTCTCTCTGGCGGAAGCCGTGACATAGGTGTCTGCAATAGGAAGGCCTGGGTTGGAGCCCAGAGTGTCCTTCTTAAGTTTCTTCTGGACAGATTTCATGATAGGAGAAGAAAGATGATTGTGAAGCATTTGGAAAGGATAGGGGAGATAGAAAGTGACATGGTAGGAAGAAATGGAGGCGAGTGGGAAAGACACTTTCCAGGTTGAAGCACTAATGCACTAATGAACATTATTCACTCTCCATTTCAATTACTAGGGGTACACGGCAGGGTTGTCATTTATCTCCCCTGATCTTTGCTTTGGTAATGAAATGATTGGTGGCTCATATCTGATACAATCCCGATTTTAGCAGTACACCTGTGAGTGGGGTCGAGAATAAAGTACCTCTCTATGTAGATGATGTTCTAACGATGATGTCTCACACTACGTCAACGCTCCAATCCCTTATGGTGGAACTTGGTGTCTATAGCTATATAATTAACTATGATAAGTCTATAGGGCTGAGCTATTTGGAGTCCCAGGATTCTGGAATTCTAAGGGAATTCCCCCTTTCATTGGGATGACTTCATGCTGGAATATCTTGGTGCATGGCTGACACTGTCCTTTGATGACTTACACCACACCAATTTTCCAACCCTCTTAAAGGCTTTGGGTGATGACCATTTACTTTGGGAGGTCCAGCTCCTAGTTGGGCCGCATTGCAGCTGTGAAGATGAACATTCTCCCCAGGCTACTCTATTACCCAATGGCAATCCCGGTTATGGTTCCTCGCTTTCCCCTGGTAGTAAACCCTGGGTCAGTAAGCAAGTTATGCTTTCCAGCAAACATACTGTGGGTTTGGGTCTTCCTATCCTCAAGAGCAATGTTACAGTGGCTCATGTATTTCATATGATGACTTGACAGGCTACAGTAAATGGTCCCTGGGGGTGAGCATTGAACAATTGGTTACTGGGTACCATTTGTTAGACCTCCCACAACTCAGTGGCGCTCACAGGGTTTTAAAGGGGTGATGTTACCCTCTACTAAGGTTTCTTGGCAACCCTTGCTTGTCCCCAGCCTTATCTGGGGTAGTTTCCATGCATGGTGCAGGGGTGGCTTGTCGTATTTGTCTCAGCTACACAATGGGACCATCTACTCACTTTTGAGAAATATAAAGAGACTATGGGATTCCTGAGACTGAACACTTTACATATTGCCAAATTTGTCCAGCAAAAATATTCATACAATATATAGGCTACTGGATAACTGTTCAACTCTCCTACAAGTCGCAGTGGGTTAGGGAGGTGTGGCACGGCGTCTCATAAGGCAACAAACAAAGAGAACGCTTACAAGGGTTGTGTCCATGGTATTTGTATTCGATCCAGCTTAATAAGATTAACAGCTCTATCTCTTCATATTGCTGGAGGAAGTGCTTCCAGAGAGGTTATTGCCTCCACCTCTGGTGCATTGCGAAAAGGTCAAACACTTCTGTAAGGAGGTGCTTTTCTTGTTTTCAGGGACATATTCTGTAAGGAGGTGCTTTTCTTGTTTTCCGGGACATTGCAGGGTCGGCGTTACCTAGGGAACACTTCGTTGTTTTGCTGGGGGAACCTGCAGAATCCTTCTACTCTATCAGGGCAACCAGGGCTCGGCTATTCACTCACCTATTGTTAGCTGCACTCATAGCTTTGGCAATGAACTGGAAAGCGTTCAAAGGGCCTCAGATCAATGTTTGGTGGTATAAGGTTTGTGAGATATCTGTGGTGGAAAAAGTATGTGCCATCTCACAGGGTTGGAATATTGAGTAATGGGATCGATATAAATTACTGTGCGCTCTTTACCACTCTTAAGTCATGAATAGTGTATCGCAGCAAGTGCTACACTCCCTACAAGTCACCCACTATAATTTGTTGTGAAATGTACAAGAGAATTGAAGATTAGGGAGGGCGACTCGCGCTCTGACTAAAAGTTAAACAATAAACAACATATAATGTCACACAAAACTGTAGCATCAGAGATTTGGTTTATTATCATGTTTACATACATGTAGGTACAACAGTACAGCCGACACGTGTTTAGACCTCCTGGTCGTTTTCAAGACTGTTCAGAATTAAATTCCATTACAATTAACCAAGAATTGTTAACAGAAATATTATAGACCACTGAAATTCCCATTGTCATACAAGGTCAGTGTCCATAGTTCAAAAATGTACATATGTTCAAGAATGAATTGATGTAAGAAGTAAAATGCATGTACACAGAAAAACACCAAAAACGTACCACATTTCAGGATAAGGGCAGGTAGTGGATTCAGATGTGCAATTTGAAAGAAAATGAAACATATCGTAATGAATAATATATCTGAATCAAATATTACATCATTCAAATATACTTTTGTTAGATATCATGATTATAACATGTGCTGGGTGATTGATCATGCCATAAGGATGTGGAACCCCACTGCTTTTCCTCTTGAAATTAAAAACCTTATGGTGTAACCATCGTCTTAATGTTAATATTGGTTAGGACTGCAGCATGCTATCATCTATACATAGATGTGTACCAGTTCTGATTAATAATCATATGCCGTTATCAGTGTGAGAGATTCTATGCCAATATATTGGAATTCTTGCTTACCCTATTCTGTAGTATCAATGCAAATCACCTAAAAATGTAGAAGAATTAATGTAACCAACCGAACCAGAATATGGTAACCAGTTGTCATAAGACTCCTATTTAATAAAGGTAGAACAATTGTCCATGTACCTTAAAAGATTGCTCAGTCATTAAACAGTGAATACATAAATGTACAGCAAAAACTCGTGGTTCAGGTTCAAATACCCGTCTCACCTGAACGTTGACCAGAAATTGTAATCAAAAATCAGAAATGACATGGTCTACTGAATAAAGTGTAGAGTGGCTATACTCAAAAGATACCAGAGAATAGTTTCAAGTGAAGTAACTCGTCGAAATCGAATCATAGAGTAAATTCACTGTTGCCAAAGTGATCTTTTCCCAATCTGAAAGCTTAAATGCTTAGCACATTCTATATGAACCTGCAATCCCAAACAAAAAATGCGTGTTCAAATATAAATTAACAATGTTTCAAAAATCATGCTAAATCCTGCCCATCAAATAAATCAGTATCCATTAATGTGAGTGTGCACTCCAAAGTGAATTTTCATATCTACAATTATTGCGATCTGGAAAAATCAACATCTCGGTATATCCCTTGATATGCCTGAGATGCACGAGGCTCCCCTATAGTAAACCTTGTTGTGTTACTATGATAATATTCCTTTTCCGAACCTGTACACCAGTGTCTCCTTACCTGTGATAGGTTTGCTTGAGGTGAAGCGGGTTGTATCCCGTCGCAAATTAGGCGACCCACGGATTAGCAGAGGTAACCAGTTATAAAGCCCAAACAAACAAGCTACGGCTCGTTCCATAACGTGCACGTGATGACGTCACGTGTTATGCTACACCTGTCATGCTCGTAACTGTGATGATGCCACACAAAAAATAGTTGTTTGTCGAACATACTGCGATCTGATTACCCCTGCACAAGTTCTGGAAAGGTGCTCCCTACGGTCCATCAGACCACAAATGCTTTGGCACTTTTCACTGATATAGCAAACGGAATTTTGGTTTCTGTTCAGAGCGAACTCTTGTGATGTCTTGCCTTTATTTGTCAGATCCTCACTTCACATTCCCTTTTCTGCCATATGTTATCACGCCACCCCGATACCATTGTTTTTTTTGTTGCTATGTTTTGTGTTTATGTTAGTCTTTGTTCTATTATAGTTGTGGTTCTGGTTTGTATATCTTTATAATTCAAACTTATAAATAAATTCTTCTGAAAAAGGGTGAGAAAGGCACATAAATAAATGTATTTTTGATTAATTAGGTAAATTACAAGGAAATGTATTCTGGGATGTGTTCAACATTATGAACTCCTTTAATTAAAAAGCATGAAGCAGGCAAAGCATATGCCGAACTGCACGTTGGCAATAATCATGCCAAATCTGCATAGTGAGCAAACAACACTGTATGCATGCACGCAGAATCCCGCAGCATTGCACATACACAAACACCAACACGAGCTAGAAATATGCCTTAGCTTCCCCCACACATCCATGATCCACCAGCAGCACTGCTTATTCACCACCAAACTGCACAAACACACACATCAGCACATCTATACATCCCACACAGCAATGCACATACACCCCACCCCAACCCACACCACCCAGTCTTGTGCATGCTCTCCAGTGCACTGCATTGCACACACACACACACATACTGTCCAGCACTATGTATACAGACCACCCCACTGCACACTCACACCTTTTTGTACTCATGCCATCCCACAGCACTGGAAACATGCACACATTCCTCACACTGCTCTGCACTCACACTGTCCCTGCACTCCACAGATGTCCACAGCCCCAACACTGCTCTCCACACTGCATCCGGCCCTGTATTCAAACCATCCCTGCACTCCATGGATGCACACAGCCCCAACACCGCTCTACACACAGTACAACATAGCACACAGTGTAGCACTGCACTGTACACAAAGACACAGACTCAGTCTCCATCACTGCACACAAGCTCACAAACTGCACTAGTGTTTTATTGCAAACAACAATTACCTTCAACTCCATACACATTGTCCCATCACTGCATTATACCATACACAGACACACTAAAACATGTGGTGTGCACACACAAACTCCAACATGCTCTCTCACATTCACCATTCCTAGTATTTCAAACACATATACACACACACACGTCATACTCAGCACTGCACACACATCACCACTATCACTGCACTAACACTGCCGCCAGAAGTGTTCACACATAACTTCACCACTGCACTGCACACACACACACAAACACACATCCCCACCACTACACTGCTCCGGCACTGCGCAGACATGATACACGCTCACCCCACCCATGTACCACAGACACACAGCTCTCAGAGCAGCACTGCACACACACACATCATTCTAGCATTGCACATCACACTGCCCCAGCACTGCAATGCACACACTACCTCACTGTGCACAATGCCCCAGTACTGCACTGCACACTCAGACTGTCCCCAGCACCACAAACATACATCCCACTGAAGACCTGACTCTTCAACTCACACATCGTCCTGACTTGTCACTCATCCTGACACAATTGCCCCCTCTTTTCTCCTCTTCTTCTTTTCTTGTTTTTTCATCAATGTAACTAGGGTCTAGCTACCCTAGGGTGTTGTGCGCTGAAATAAATGCAAACATAAATAAATAAAGCACACACATGCAGTCCCTTATAGAATATGTCCATGCAGTGCTAACTCGGCATACTGAAGTCAGGGCATACTGTGCTGGTGGTCATAATGGCATCTTTCTACACTATGATAACTACACATAATGCAATGTGGCCTCACTGTGCTCCTTGGTCATATTTGAATCCACCAAACTGCTAGATATTTCTTTCGAACGATGCTTTGCAGAGGTGACTTCATTTGCACAGGTTAAGCCACTGCGAGTTCTCTAAACAGCTTTTTCCTGTTAGGCTGAGAGGAACTTAAGTGCTTTGCTATGACTGAAAAGCTGACTCAGTTCAGCTATGTCTCAGAAGAGACTGAATCATAGTGATGTGTGTTACATGCATACATATATCAGGGATGTTGTACAAATACAAGTAATGGAAACAAATTTGCTCTGCATACTAAATGATACTAAGAACAATTTTAACAAATGTGCTTGATCATCACCTACTAGTAAATAATTGGCCCGTTTTACTCGGTGGCTGTTCCTCCAAAGACAGACTTTGAAGGTGAGGGAGAGAGCATTAAAGGAAGGGAGATGGGGCAGATCGGTTTACATGGAATTGCATGCTTGTCCTGTTTGTCAAACCTTTTGTATTGTATCTCATTGAATTTGCAACTTATGTTTTTTTGTACCTTTGCAAATAAACCTGTGTTTGTGTGTATTATTTAGTATATATGTATGAAACAACATTTATATTGTTAAAAAAAATGGATTGCGTGGTTCAGGGTATTGGTTATAGATAGGTGAGCGTTTTCATTTGCTTTGCAGGTGATGGAGGTTTGAAAGTACTAGCTCAGCTTAGCCTTATGGGGGCTGATTCATGGATTATTTGCGCCGAAAAACAGGGATTTGTGCGCCATTCAGCCCGCAAATTCCTGTTTAACAAATACGGATTTGTGGGTAGAATGGCGCACAAATCCCTGCTTTTTGGGGCAAATAATTCCATGAATCAGATGTTTCTAACATGCCACCACAACTCATCTATTAGTGTTATTGTCGTATCAAGGGTAAATAACTGCCATGCCTTGTCTTCTTCTTAACAGTGAGTCTCAGACAGCAACAGTCAGCACAAAATAAAGTTCAGCATTAAAAATTGGCGGAAGCCCGCAATGATTCCTCATGGGAATTCAGGATGAAAATACTTGCCCTTAGCGCTAAAGGGTTCAAGTGGTGGTTCACCTTCAACATCCTCAAACTTACACGGAGGGCAATTCAAAATAAAACGACATTTATCTTCACTAGAAACTGACTGTGTACTAACTGTCCAGAAATGTGTAATCTGAGGTCAGGAACCTTATACTTGCCATTATAGTTAGGGAAAACTCTTTGAGTGGCCTGTACTTTAGGAAAGGCTGTCTGCCTGATATCATAAAAGCAGTGCATTTGCAAGGGGCAAGCTTTGCAAAAGAAAAACCTTTTCAGACATATATGCCCCATAGTGACCAGTATATTAAGGGTGGTGACCAGTATATGGGAATGGGTCACCTTTATATGATTCTGGTGTACCACTGACCAATTTATGGAGGAGAGATATGCTATTAAGATGGGTATTCAATGAATGATGTAGGGCAGCCATGGAATAAGGTAGTCTGACTGATTCATGAACCACAGCAGCCAGTCAAGGATCCAGGATGACCAGGCAAATTCAGCAAACATTTAGGTATGGTAATCAGTTAATAATGACCTGTTACCAAATCACAATGTATGGTGTGACTAGTAAAGGTACCATGATACCTAGTGGTTACAGCCTATTGACAGGTGAACTACCTGACAAGTTCATGGTTTTACCTGTTCTTTTGTACGTGGAATATGGGTGCAAGCAGTTCAAGTCACTGGGGAAGTGTTTAGAACAAGAAGAGAGTGTATACATATTGGGTGGCTCTGGCTACCAGGTCTTCCTTACCAGGGTGAGGGGCTAGAGTGCGGTCTTAAAGGACATGATTTTCTCTCTGCAAACCTACATGATGTGCCCATGGAGCAGTAGTGACTCACCACTATACCATTATGGGCTTAAGGCAGCACCCCTCCACCAGAGCGGGAGGCAGCACAATCCATCCGTGTGCTTTATTGTCATGGGGAACTGTGATTGTTGCCTCTGAGCAGTGGTGTTCCCCCTGCTATGCCTTTTGCCTATTTATTGTTTATATAACAGGAGATAATGAGAGGTTGGTGGGGCCGAGTAGGTCTGGTCCTGCCACCTTTCATTATTGCACCAACAGCCTAGACACGCTGATTGACGGGGGAGGAGTCCTGTCAAGCACTAAAATATCGTGTTCGCTTTACCAGTGATGCACAGTTAAGTATCTTTACTGTGCATATAGGGTAAAGTAAACATGATACGTGTTATTATGTGGCTATTCTGGTCTATATTGGTAGTGCCAGTCTGCATATACTGTCTTACTGTGTCATGGCATATTCTACATTTTACTGGGTATCAATGATAAAGCAAACATCATATGTGTTTTTATGTGGGTAGACTGACATTGGTGGCTCCAGTCAGGTCATGTAGTCTTTGTGTGTCATGGCACTTTTATACTAGACTGCTAGGATAAACGCAAACATAAGTGTGATACTGTGGTACCCTGGACCCTGTTGGTACAGCCAGGCTGAATATAGTTCCTTTCTGTGTCATGATATGTTTTACTCACTGCGAGTGCTTGTATGAAAAAAACATCAATGAATGGATGGAATGCTCTAAAGTATTCAGAACCATAAGGTTATGGGGAATTTGTTTCTATGTATGCATGCATCCAAGGAGTTGTTTGAATGTTTGAATGGTGTATGAATGCGGGGGTGAAAGTGTTGTACCCCCAAATTCGACAATATTGATCCCCTACAGTCTCCTTCCGATTTCTGGACAATAATATTATAGAACACCAAAAAAAAACATTCCTGCCTATCTAATAAGTTTATTTTAAATAAACATTAGCACCTCCCATCTACCCAAAACACATGTGAGCATCTCAAACAGCATTCCAGAAACTCAATTTAAAAGATAGCCAGCCAAAGCAAGTGAGTGTCCACATCTTGCCCCAAGTTCTCTCTTTTGACCCTTTCCGCTCCCTTTCTTTCTCAAATTTTGATTTCATTTTTTTCTCTTCTTTTTCCCCCTGTGTTCCTCCCCTGGCCTTCCTCCTGTCCTCTTCCCACCTCCCCTCCACTCCTATTGGTTGGTGGAAGCCTTGCTTCCTCACCCGAATGTTTGGAGTGGTATTTCCGAGCTGCAGAAGTCTGTGCATGTGGGCCCTGCTGCTGCTGCAATGAGTGTCCCCAACTTACCCTCCCGACCGGTTCTCTTTCCTTGACCCTTTTCTCCCCTTTTATTTCTCTGTTTTCATTTTGTCTGTTTTTTCCTGCCTCTTCCCCCTCTGTCCTTACCCTGGCATTCTTTCCTCCCTCTTCCTGTCGCTGCTGTACTCCTATTGGTTAGTGTAAGCCTTAGACACTCTCTTAACAGCAGGACCCACAGCAGCCTCTGCCCGGGCAGCCATCGACTAAGGGCCAGAGGCAAAGGGGATCTCCCAACTAAGCAGTTCCACTCTGTGTTTGCCCGTGTTCACCTGGGACGCCTGACGCAGCCAGACTACAACGACTAGTAAGGTAAGCATGATGTAGGTGGGGAGTATAGCCATTAGTGTACAGCACTAAAACCCCACCACTCTTATTACCTAACTATCTTATACATACCTGCAACTAGCCTAGAGGGTAACTGATTTTCAATGCCCTGCTCAAGTTCTAAGTGGTATTTCTGTGAAATCAAAGTGAGTTTTACATTTTATTTGCATTTTCACCACTGCTATGTATTGTCTATCTTTAATCTAGGTGCATTTTTCCACTGAGTCGGGAGTATTCTGATTCGGGGTGCTTTTTCCACTGCTTTGTGTTCTGAATCAAGGTGCGCTTTCCCACTACTGTGTGTCTTGGATATTGGGTGCACGTCTCATTGCTGTGGGCTTTACTTTGGGCGCATGCGTCCCAGCCATGGACATCATGCCTCATGCATCCCGGCTCAGGGTGGCACACTGCCAGTCCACAGACCTATCTGATGCCCCAGCTGGCCAACCTCTCCCATCTTCCTCGGCCAGCCTGCCCCTATTCCACCCAGGCTGCACGCATGTTGGGGGTAGGAAATATGGTGCACTTAGTTGGATTGTTGGGGGTAGTTAATGTGGTGCACTTAGATGGACTGTCCGTAGCAGGAAATGTGGTGCACTTCAATAGATTGTTGGCTGTAGTAAAAGTGGTGCACTTAGAAATATTGTTGGGAATAGGAAATGTAGTGGATTTATATGGATTGTTGGGGGCATGAAATGAGTTTTACTTGGATTGCTTGGGGGCAGGAAATGTGTTGCACTCAGTTGGATTGCTGGGGTAGGCAATGAGTTGCACTTTGATAGATTGTCGGGGGTAGGATATTTGGGTCACTTAGATGGATTGTCAGGGGTAGGAAATGTGGTGCACTTAGATGGATTGTTGGGGGCAGGACTTTTGGTGCACTTAAATGGATAGTTGGGGGCAGGAAACAAGTTGCACTTAGATGGATTGTTGGGGGCAGGAAATGAGTTGCACTTACATGGATTGGAAAGGACAGGAAAGGCTATGGAACCTCCTCCCCGTCAGCATCAGACTCAACCCCATGCTCCTACAATTCAGAAAATAATTTAAGATCCACCACTTCAAGCAGTCTCTCCTTTTCAACACCAGCCCATGCCGTCACCCTTTGTGTGCCCTATCCATTATGTTGTTACCTCTGAAAAGCAATCTGTTATGAATAAATATCATAATAGTAATCCTAATAATGGATTGTTGGGGGTAGAAAATTAGTTGCACTTAGATACCTTGTTGGGGGTAGGAAATTAGTTGCACTTAGATAGATTGTTGGGGGTAGGAAAGATGGCGCACTTAGATCGATTGTTGGGGGTTGGAAATGTGGCACACTTTGATGGGTAGGAAATGTGGAACACTTAGATGGTTTGTTGGGGGTAGGAAATGTGGCACACTTAGATGGATTGTTGGGGGTACTGGCCCTACCAAATGCTTAAATTAGCCAGTGTAATGTACAGTGGCTATTTGCAGGTATCCTTGATATTGCATTTAGTAGACTCCCTTGGTTAGCGTTTGTAGAACCTGAAAGATATGCAGCAAGACTATAAAGGTAACCTGTCTAATGCGCTTAGAGAACCCTGTTATCCTAGTTTATATGCTAGCCTCCATGTCCCTCCTAGAAGATGTTCTAGGAGAAACAGTCCATTGCACTAGGTAGTCTTGAGGGTAGCCTTGTCCATAGTGCTTAGAAAAGTCTACGAAGGAAGCAAGCGTTTTCTTCCCCACAGAACATCAGATGACATCGCGACATCAAAGACTAGCTCCATCTGAGTTGAAGATATGTATAAATGCACCACCCTGGTGGACATCTGCAGCAGGCACAGCTATCCTTCCACACACTTTAGAATACAGCTACGACTATGCCTAATTCGGTCTAACTGGTCACATAACCGGTGCGCATTGAAACACCAGGCTTGCCTCAACAACTCTCCCCTTAGAATACAGCGACAACCTATGACAAATTCAGTCCATCTGGGTACATATCGAGTCTCCTGCACTAGCGCTCTGTCATGACCTCCCCCAGCACCTGTCTGCATGCCTGACCTATTGGGTTACTTACTGGAGCCCAGATAGCTCTCCTAAATCCTAATCTTGGCCAAATGCACAAACGCACCATAATCCTCCTTTCAGAATTTTCCCAGAACTGGACTTCAGTCCCAGAGGCCGTTTCTATGACAAAGCTAATTGAGGCCATACAAATGGGAAAAGTCACTTTATAAATGACTACTACAATACAATACAATACAAAGTACTTCGGGAAACCACCCTTATTCAAATATCCTGATACCATACTGCAACCGGCATTTAACCTACCCGCAATAGGCTGGCCTTATCCAGCATACAGCCTATCTCTGTAATTCAGCCACTCTCGCTCTTAGCATGGATATGCAGGATAGCCGCATTTAGCATCCAGTCTAATAGCATAGTTTAGCCTTATGCTCCCTGCTGCACACTGAAACAGGCACTAGATAACTTCTGCATCATGCTGCGTTAATCGAGACAGATTAATTGGGGTGGGAAATGCATCAAACCCAATAGACTGATGGGAACAGGAAGTGTAACACACACAGATGAATTGATTAAGAGTGGGGAGTGTGTCGCAACGGGGTGGAGTCCGGGGGTGGTAGAGACGTCTCTCTCACTTGGAAGGGCCGCTGGAGAGCAGTTCTGTATCTCACCTTGATAGAGTGCTGAAGGTGGGAAGCGTCCCTCATGGGGATGGACGAACAGGGACTGGAGATGTTTCACACTTAAATGGACAACCAAGGGTGTGCACTGCGTCACACATAAAGGAATGGGTTTGGGGACAGAAACCGTGCCATTCACGGTTGGAGTGTGGGGGAAAGGGAATTCCTGGGGGTGGTAATTGCTTTGCACCAGAATGAAACACAGAGGGAGGAATATGGGTTGCATTTTGTCAGAATGTAAGGGGTAGGACTTGTATTGCCACTAACTAACCGTACTAAAAACTCACCCCACAGCATGCGCCCTCTCAAACTCTGACCTCTACAGCACCACAAACTGCATGCACTTCACAACACCCCCACAACGAAACAAACCATACACAATCTCACCTAAAAACCACATGCCGGCTACCAACCGAAAATGCACCTATGCTCAGTGACCGATTTCTCCGAACTGAAGCTGCCAACAGCACATCACAGCTCTTTTGCCTTTCTCCCACTCAATCCGACTAACAAATCCTGATACCCTCCTTACATTGCAGATCCGCCAGAGCGCCGAGACCATGCAGGTGGCTACAGTAGCGGTACAAGAACCTTTAACATAACATTACATAACATAACAGATTTGCCTGTAAACTGGTGGTAAATCTGCCAGGATACTGGCAAACTGTATTACCGTTACCGGCACTCAGTCTGCTGGAATTACCGATGGATTATGAGTGTCGGTAGGAGTGGTAAATCCCCATCCCATGGAGTACCATAGGACTCCATGGGAGATTTGCTGTTATTAAAGGCACCGGTAGTACCAGGCCTGGTAATATCAGTTATTTTTTGCCGGTAGGGTGTTGAAATTACCTCCAGATTTTAGCTTAAGGTAATTCTCCACCCCACCGGCAAACGTGTACTTTGTCGGTGTGGAAACATGCCTGTATACGGTAATATTGGCACAATTCTGCACCAGCAAAGTTGTAATGAGACCCAGGGTATTTAACACATATAAATTGCTTGCAGAAAGGAAAATGTATGTTGAATGCACATGTTTGCTAGAATCCCATCATTGGTGTTTCTGTTGCATTAATCTGTAAAAATGTACATCTGCCAGTTTCAATGGCCAATTTAAGGATGGGAAGAAGTCGTATTTCTAATCTGCCTATACTTTCTCACTGTGGCATGACATTTTTACTATTTTCTTGGCATCAAGGATAAAGCAAACATGATACATTTTACTAGGTGTGTAGACTGGTTTACGGTGGTGACTCTAGTCTGGCCATATATTCGTTGTGTGGCATGGCATTTTTATACTGGGCGTCAAGGGTAAAAGCAAAATAAATGGGATTATGTGCTACACTGGCCTATGTTGGTTTAGCCAGTCTGAATATACTTTCTTTCTGTGGCATGGTATTTTTTACTGGCTCAGAGTCCTTGTATGGTAATTACGGCATATATTTATGTAGATTGCACGGACATGTATGGGCAAATCCAGCATGAATATAGTTTATATACTGGCATATGTTGTGGGAAAAGGCATCATGAAAATGCATTGAAAAATGTGGGCACTGTTGGTGACTGCCATCTACTGGGTTTTTAAAGTGGTTCCATGCAAAACCGACTACATACCGTCTGGCTTTTTACCCAATATTTTCACAGAAGGTGCTGTAAAATGCACCATTGTAAGACATTATTTTAAATATTTTCTCAGGGGGGCATCGCCCTCAGATAAAAGCTTCCTTGTCTGGCTCGGTCTCCCTCGCGGCGCTCAATTGCTCTTACATATTCGGTGCACC
This sequence comes from Ambystoma mexicanum, assembly GCF_040938575.1. Taxonomy (NCBI): domain Eukaryota; kingdom Metazoa; phylum Chordata; class Amphibia; order Caudata; family Ambystomatidae; genus Ambystoma; species Ambystoma mexicanum. Next base: position 703,405,220 of record NC_090923.1, read on the forward strand.
CATTCACACGCCACCAGGTCAAAATTCACCCCAGCCGCCACTTCCATGTAGGATGTTGTTTTTCAGGCTGATGAGAAAATGTTATGGCAGAGTCTGCTAGTATCCTGACTAGCACAGCTGCCACAAAGTCAATACAGGCAGCATTAAGACTTCTGGGATGCTGGGTCTTGCGGCTGGGAAAGAAAATGCATAATTAGAATCAGAAGCTGCCAGGTCAATTATTTGTTGGGTTGGAGCATAACGAGAGGGCAGCTAAAGGTCTGATAGAGACATGGCTGTGCCCTGACACAGGGCATCTAAAATCATACATTGATGGATGGAAGACTCTAAAATATTCATAACCACTGGTTTGTCCCTGAGTAAGCATCCACCACAGGAAAAACGAAGATCCCTGTCACAAAGAATTACATGGAAATTGTAAAATGCTCTGTAAGCCTGGAAGGATGGACTGAAAGGCCAGGAAAAATTGGTGAGTCACAAAGTTGGTTATCGTCAACCTCCCTGGTTCTTGAGCATAGGTCACTCTTAGAATTCATGATTGCCCTCTTCATAAGGCCACTGACAGCTCGGTCTGTGGTCTTGCGCAGGGTCAAATTAGATTATAAGAAACAAATGCAATCTCTATAAATAGCGGAGTTTTTAGCAGCTTATAAAATATTGCATTCACAGAAACATATTACACATGTATCTCTACTACAAGTAATTAAAGACATCAGAATGGAAAAGCTGCAATTTCTCTCAGACAATAACACAAATAGCTTTAGAATGCATACTACAAACACATCTCATTCCAACATGTTGCTTAAGAAATAGTGGTTAAGAATGCATTCAATTATCTAGACAAAGAAACATTTCTTTGAAGTGAATCTTGGAGAATTTAGTATGTGCTGCAGCCTGTGACAGATATCTCTTGGGATACTTTCCTCTGCCCTCCTTACCCCACCTCCTGTACCCACGCAAGTCTCTTTCTCCACGTACTTCTACAGGTGTGGGAAGACAGTAATGTTAGCATTTAATGGGGACCTCAATGGGGCTGATTCTATCAGCAGACATTGATTAATAGCTCCATGGTAACCTAGAGACTCTGAAATGGACTCTCAATAGTGGTGGAACTTTGCATGGCATTTCTGAAAGGGGGCGTGGCCAGTTCGTCGCAGTAAGGTGGAGATCTAAGGTCTGCTTCAAGCCAAGTTACAGATGTACTGGCAGATTTGTCTGTGCGTGAACCTTATCTTGTCCTATTTATTGGAGCTAAGTTTGGGTTAGAGCCAAGAGACCATGCAAATAGTAGCAGTATAAAACCCAATAACATAACACAACAGCAGCAGGAGGGCTGAAGGACAAGATTAGGTTGTGTTATGTTTGCACATTCCACTGCTGGGATAGCATGTGACGCAGTGCGCCTGCACTTAAATGTAACATTAGATCTGTTCTTAGCGTGCTGCAAGGGCCTGGAATATGGCGGGATTGCATTTTAGTGCTTAAGTGTCTAATAAGAGCTTTCTTTCCGCTAACACTACTATATTACAGGTGGTGATCGATGCCAATATTTAAGTTCATTTTCAGAGCTACAGTAGTAGGGGTCATTAGGAATATAGCCGTGAACTTAAAAGGAGGTAGTATTTGAAATTCTTCCTGTTTTTACCATCAACCAGATTATGCAGTATTCAGATAACTAGTTAAGTCACCATTAAAAGGTGAAACATGGAGAATACCATTATCCACATTCAAAGCAGAGCAACCACAAAACTTCTCTCAAAAGTTGATGCACGAGACTGAGGTTGCATCACCCAAAATGTCACTCGGGTGTGCCCTTAAAGAGTCTAATGTGCTCTTGTCACAGAAATTACCATACTGGCCTCCTGCTTAATGGTACAAAACTGCCTTGAAATATTATTATTTAAATGCATCGGGTGACTTAAAGTTTCTGACCTAGTGAGTCCCCACAGATAAACATAGCAACATCGTACATTCATGATAAGTAACTGCCTTATCTGAGAGCAGGTGATGTGGATGTTAGAAGGAGCTAGACTGTACAAGGGTGATGTAGGAGTAGCCATACTGCACAAGGTCTCAAGCAGGTGGCGTAAACCTCCCAGGAAGGACATGCTTAAGCCTATTATATTTATTTATTTTATTTATGCATTGTTGATTCATTGAGTACCCACTACGGGCAGGCTCACTTCGTGGCCCCCAAAGAAACAGGGCCCCAGAGGGCGACAGACCATTCGCAGTCCTTGGGCTTCCAGATTAGATAAGTGCAAGGGAAGCGGGACACAGGAGTAGTGCAAGCAAGTACAAACTAACAAGGTGCGGGAGGGGACAACAAGTACCTCGATGACGATGAAGCAGCAGGGGGCAGCGCCAAAATACATCACTCATGAGATACAGAATGCCCGGCTGTATAAAAGTAGACAGTGGGTGGATGTTGGTCAGCTAGTGGAGTGGAAGCCTTCAACAGTCAAGAGCATGCGTCACTAGAAAGATGAGCAAGCAATGCAACAGTATGGGGGAGCCCCATTGCCGTTGGGGGAGATATAGCAGAGGGGTGACACCCATGGTGAGATTGGCGTTCACTGAGGGCAGCTTCTGGAAGGTGAGAGATGTCCAAGAATGAAAACCATAAAACAAGGTACACTCTAGGAGGGACCTGCAGAGCAGTTGCCATCTTAACATTCAAAAGTCATAAGCAGTCGTCTGTAAAACTCCTGAGGAGGGCGGATCATTCTTCTAAACAAGACTTCTTGAAAAATTAGCAGGTGTTGTAGGCACACAATCTGGAGGAGCCTGTGCCGGGCACAGTTTACTATATTTACCCAATTGCTAGGAACACACTGTATTTGTGGCTGGGCCTATTTTTTGACATCATGTTCTATGACTTATTTTTGAGGACGTGCCCACCTGTACCATCATAACTGTGCCTTTCAATTGTTGCATACCCAATTCTTTGTGAATTTACAAATCAACAATTGGTACTTATGCACTTTCCATACTCAAACGTATGTCGATGTGCAAATATAACAGGAGAAAAGATATCAAATCTATCATGAGAAGGGTGAATGTTGAGGAGTCTCCTGTGTTTTCCATTGCATTATTGTATTACTGCAGACGGTTGTTTCATGTTACCTCAAGTATGTGTTGCTTTTTCTGTTCTCAAGGGACAAAAGAACTAACTGTGCAGGCCCATTGCAGAACACTGTTTCCTGATTACCATGCAGATGGCATCTGCTTGCCCTGGCGAACCTGGATGTGGCATATAACCAGGCAAGAGTTTTGTGTGTGCATGCCGTCGGAAGAACATCATGGTGTTGATAGGCCCATGCTCCACATACATCTCAAAGATTATATGTGAGAATGTCTACATCCAGTAGAACTACATTACCAATGAAGTACACATATGGGGCCTCATTAGGACCCAGGCGGTAAGGGGTTTACAGCGGCGTAAACAGCGCCGACCCTTACCGCCTGATTCCGAGGTCCCTTAGCGTCATGGAGGATTTAACAGCTGCTTTTAGCAGGTGTTAAAATCCATGGAGCTAAGGGACCTTGTTGTTAATTACGCCACCGTAATTTACGGTGGCATAATTAACGCCTTCCCCACTCCCATTATGCCCTATGGGGCAAAAATGGGAATGGGGAAGGGTAAATGGGTTAATGGGGACTTACCGCCCCGCCAACCTCGGAATGGGGCGGTAAGTCCGCCAACCACCATGGCGTAAACATAGTTTACGCCATGGTGGTAAAGTTACGACCCAGGCGGTAACTTACCGCCTGGGTCGTAATGAGGCCCATGGTCACTGAAAAGGTACTTTGAGGAATTCAACCATCCAAACGGTGGTGGACGCTCGCCTGGTCTTTCTTGAAATGTTTAATTAAATGGAATGATGCTAGACCAACCTCAGGAATATGTGTGGTGATGATCCACACACATGTTCCTATGCTCACACTATGACAAACACATAGACCCATCTATTCTAGGTGGACACAGCGTACAGGCACAGTCTGCTCTGTCATATTTAGTTTGAATGTGACATCAAGGAGTACACTATTACCTCTCCAGGAAGGGATGTTGTATAACACAAAAACAATACCCTTTTTAGACCTGGAAATTCAACTCCAGGAAGATGGAACATTAACTATGAAACTTTTTAGAAAACCAACGGCCAGTTTAAAAGCCAACCTCCCAATAGGCCAATTCCTCAGAGTTCGAGGGAATTGCACACACCTGGAAGACTACAAGATCCATGGTAAACACCTAAAACAACACCTGGAAGAAAGAGGTTATCCAAAACAACAAATTAACATGGCATACAAAAGGGCAAAAAACAGAAATCGTGACCTATGTCTAAATCCAGTAAATAGAACAACAACAGAGAAAATAATATGTGTAACCACGTTCAGCCCGATTAGTCACAGTCTACCAAAGCTGGTGATAAAAAACTGGCACATAATAAAAACAGAAGACTTCAATCCAACAGCACCGAGGTTCGCGTTTAAAAGACAAAAGAATCTTAAGGACAGCTTAGTCCATACTTATCCCAAAGAAATCCGCAAATCGGATACACAAAGAACATTATGGGAATTACCACCAGCTACTGGACATTTTAAATGTGGCAATTGCTCTGTTTGCCCTCTCACAAAGAACCTCAAAGAGATTACCCTTAAAGGGAAAGTGTGGCAACTCAGATCATTCACCAATTGCTCTTCCCAATGGGTGGTATACACGATCATGTGCCCCTGTCAATTATTGTACATCGGAAAAACTAAAACAACGGATAGGGGAACATAGATGAAGCATTAGAAATCAGATCCCCAATAAACCACTGGTGGCACATTATACACGCCTAAAACATAAACCCACCAAAATATTCTGGTTTATTATTCAAGCAGTGCAGATCACAAGAAGAGGAGGTGACAGAGATTTAGCACTCTGCAAATGTGAACAAAAGTGGATTTTTGACTTGGACACCATAAAACATGGTCTTAACTCAGCAGTTGAATGGGGCATTTTCTTCTGAAAATAAGTTTTCCTCTTAAACATCCGGAAAAACAGATGCGACACATCCCAGAAGAGACTGAAAACGACCAGGATGCTCTGCATATGAACACACAGATTGCATTGAGCTACATCACATGAGACCAATGTGTACCAATATGGGCCTCCCTCAACTTGGTTTGGCTCCCTGGCCATATGTATCTTGAACTGTAAGCTAAGGAACATACAAAAAGGAATGATTGCTGAAATCCAGTACTTTTTTCAATAAATAGGAATTTGATTCCGTTTCCACTTATAAAAAGATTATAAAAAGATGACAAAACGAATGAGGACCCCGTCATGTTCGACAAAGGTATTAGCCAAAGAAAGACACAAAAACAGATCACGAAGACTCTGTTTTCCGAAGACATGAAAATTCAAATTTTTTGCCACATGAAGCAGATATTTAATAAATATGTATGATAAACCAATCGTGCACGAACACTGTTGCCGTGCGTTAATTAAATAAGAGGGATGAATGCAACAAAATGCTCGAATGGTAATCAGGCACTCCTTCCAACATGGCAGCCTTTTCTGAGGACCAAATAACACATAGGCAGTTAGTCCAGTGCCCGATCACGTGACTCCATTTCCGGAACAAGACGGCATATAGAAGAAATACACATCCAGTGCTCAAAACAAGTGACAGAACCAGACCAGGTGTTCGCAGAAGACGTAAGAAGAGGCGAAGACGTGAGAAGGCAGGCATTCCCCTTCCAACATCGAAGGAAAATGAGTGACCGATTTCCACACGCCGAAATGTGAGTAGCTAAAACCCAGCACTGTCTCCGCACACGAGAGGTCGTAATGGCCCTTCAGAGATACAAGGAAATAATATATAGCGTCTTGACTACATTGATGCTAAACAAAATGCACCATTGACACTACGGGCCTCATTACACGTTGTGCGGTAAAAATAGGAATTTACCGGCATGGCGTAATTAGCGTGTCCGCCCTCGCAAGAGGCCTCCATTTGCGCATGCCATTACGAGTTCGCGGGCACGAGCATAGCGCCATGCCGGTAATGATCCTAGCGCCATGCCTCAAAAGTCCCCAAAAAGTCCCTTAACGGCATTGTTGAAAGCGCTGTTAGCACTTTCGACCTGCCGCCACATACAAATAGAGGTCACCGCAATTAGCGGACATCGCTAATAGCGGTGACCGTTATTTTGCGGAACCGAAAATAGCGTCATCGCACAGGAACGGGATACAGCACGGCGGCCATCTTTAAAAACACAATCCATTGCCATCCTCCTTATCCAGGACACCTTACCAGGAAACACGTTCGGAAATCCTTCCAGGACACTGTAAAGATGCCCAAGACCGTGAAAAAATCATCAGAGCGGCAACGCAAGGAGAAATTCAGCAAGGAGGAACTCATAATGCTCACTCAGACACTAGCAGAAAATGCACAGGTGGTCTTCTGCAACAACATGCGGTGGGAGATCATCCTGAAGAAGAAGGCCATCTGGGAAGAGGTAGCCCACAAGGTCAGCGCGGTAGGCCCCACCACCGGCACAGTTAAAGACTGGCTAAAGAGGTGGGACGACCTCCGGCTACGTGTGAGGAACATCCTATCGGTAAACCGCAACCTGGCTACGGGCACAGGAGGAGGCAGCGAATCGCCGATTAAGCTCAGTGAGTGGGAGGAGACCTGTGCATCGACAATCGGCGTGGAATCCATCGAGGGAGTTGGACAAATGGAGCATGGCGTGGCCATTTCGTCTGATGGAGGTGAGTGTATGCATCAAACAATGCACAGTGAAGTGTGATGGTCCCCCCAATCATGTGTCCATATGAATGCCGTGGATCCAGCCACAAACAAACATGCATGCATCACCACATACCCGTTCAACACAGAGCCATTCATGCATGACCCACCCAACATCCCCATTACCTGCATCCACACTAAAGAGCCCTAAATGCATAGAACGGCATGACATATTCATTCAGCATAAGGCAGGTCAACCCATGAATGATGATTTTCCCCATTTCTCGCCCGTACAGGATCACACACAGAAACTGAGGAGGCACGCACTTCCACACCTACTCCCACATCCAGCAAAAAACCCAGGAGGGAGGCCACAGGGGACACCGCCACATCCTCAAGGGCAGCCTGGAGGAGTGACCATGACCACAGGGACAAAGGCAGCAGGAGCACCAGTTGCACGCATGACGGATTCATTCAGCATAAGGCAGGTCAACCCATGAATGATGATTTTCCCCATTTCTCGCCCGTACAGGATCACACACAGAAACTGAGGAGGCACGCACTTCCACACCTACTCCCACATCCAGCAAAAAACCCAGGAGGGATGCCACAGGGGACACCGCCACATCCTCAAGGGCAGCCTGGAGGAGTGACCATGACCACAGGGACAAAGGCAGCAGGAGCACCAGTTGCACGCAGCCACAGACCATGCCTGCTGCCGTCGTGACACCCAAAGGAGTGTGTCTCCCAGCAGGTAAAGGCAGTATTGAGGGAATGCACTCTGCTGCCACCAGCTCAACGGGTGAGGCAGCAGCCACTGCCCCACTTTCGGATGAGGAGGAAGCACCTGGCATTGATGATCTAAGCCAGAGCCCCAGACCAACACGCCCCTTACTGGCAAGCCCGAGGTTGTCATCAGGTCCGGGTAGCCAAGGAGAATCACCCACCCCCACCCTTGAAGGGCCATGGAGCCCCCAAGTATTCTCACCTGATGCAAGTGCCATGGATCCAGGCACATCATCCATCCCACCAGCACCCACCATGCGTCATGACCTATCATCCATCTTTCAGAGGCAGACCGAGATGACTGGTCTAGTAGGGCAGCATGTGGCTGAGACAGGCCGCCTGTGGGAGGACATCGGTACATTTGCACAGCAGACGAGGGAGGCCATGGAGGCATGCACCAACAGAATCTGCAATTAAATGGCCCAACTCAGGCAGGCCATGAACCGCATAGCAGACACAATTGAGCACCGATGCCCACTCCCAACCCAGGATGAACCGGGCCCAAACTCCCCTGGGAGTTCACGGCAAAGTAGCCCCCTACGCCGGTCTCTGCGCAACCTGCGGCGCACCACTTCACAACCACCAGATGACGGAGCAGGCACTGGCAATTAGGGCCAGCAAGGACTGGGTGCCACATGTGTAGAAGGACACATTCACGCCATGAGGCTCACATGGGGGTGTTGTGGGGGGAGGGGGGTAAGGGTGATTTTGGGAGTGTTGTGGGGGCAGGGGGGTAAGGGTGATTTTGGAAGTGTTGTGGGGGAGGGGTAAGGGTGATTTTGGGAGTGTTGTGGGGGAGGGGGGTAAGGGTGATTTTGGGAGTGTTGTGGGGGGAGGGGGGTAAGGGTGATTTTGGGAGTGTTGTGGGGGGAGGGGGGTAAGGGTGTTTTCACAGTTGGGGCCCTGCAATTATTGTTGCCTTTTGTTCACAATACACTGTTTGAAAGTTTACACTGGCTTGGTATTCATCATTGTGTGTGTGTACTGTATTGGGGAGATGGTTCTTTGTGGGACTGACCACATGCATCAGGGCAGTAATACCCATCTTTATCCATTACAGTCATACCTTGTATGACATGCAATCTGATGCATCAGATGCTGATGCACATTGTGTCCTGCCTGGACATTGCCACTTGCATGTCCCTGCGGGCCTTTTGAGCTATCCTCCTCACCATCCACATCATCCTCATCTTGTGCTTACATGTCAGGTGGCATAGTCACATTCCGCCTGATGTAATTTCAGTCCCGCAACACACATACCAGGGTTTACTTCGGCACTTTGACATGGCCGTACAGGAGGGCTTCAACCAGCACGCTTAGGGACCGGTGCTGTGTGTTGTAGAGGCCGGATGCCTGCTCCATCACAGCGCAGGTACGGCTATGTGCAATTTTCTTGTCCTCTTCCTGCTGGTTCTGTGGTATTTCTGGGTGCCCTGCTGGTGCTTGCTGCGCCTGTCTTGCCCTACTCCTACTCCTACTCCTCCTGCGTCTCCTCTGTGCTTCGTGTTGTTGATGGTGCCGTACTACAATCACATCCTCCAGCCCATGTAATGCGGGCAGTATTGGAAGCATTTTTGTGTGGGAAGGGGTGTGGGAAGGGGTGTGGTGTGCCCGTTTGTGCTGCCACAGTCTCCATCCCCTACACCTGTGCTGGATGTGGCCACCTGTGGCAGGTGGACTGCTCAGGTCTCTTAACGGGTGGTTCGCGATGCCGGTATTAGCGCCATGGCGGTAGGGTGTTTTGGGGTCTTTACCATGCCGCTATTACCATGTCTGCCTACCTTGTGATGGGATGCTATTTTCGACATGCTGCTATTTCCGACCTGGGGGTCGCGCGCCCACGGACTTGCCGCTATTAGTGCCACCGTACTTAACAATGGCGCTAATAGAGGCAAGTCCGGGTCGTAATTGGATAGGAAATTTAGCGTTGCCGGTATTCACTTACCGGTAACGTTATTTCCTTACCACCGTCCGTGTAATGAGGCCCTACAACTCTATGTTCAACAGTGAGGCAGTTTTAACCGTGAAATTTATAAGAAAAAAGAAAAGGCGGACCTAAATACCTAAGGCACAACACCAAATTGAAAAAGAACACTACATCTGCAAAACCCCAGAAAAAAGGCAGGTCAGTACATGACAAATAAGAAAATAAATGTTGTGTAATTCATTAACAGATGAACCACTAGAAGTAATACAGTCCTTTCTGTATAAATAGGCCTAACGACCGTCAAGGCAGAAAAAAACAGTCACTCCAACCAGACTGCAGTAAATTGAGGAAGACATCATAATCACCTGCAAAATCACTTATCCCCCAAATATATGGAGGGCAGTACCTAACAAAGGTTTAGTGTCATGCAACCTACAGGGAAGAAGTAAACCTCCTGCAAAATCAATAAACGCTCCAGTCCAACCACAAGATACTGACAAGGTCAGTGGAATGTATATACATAAACCGATTAGTTTCAGAATATATGAACTTTTGCCATGAATGTATTTAAAAAAAAATGTTTTTAAAACAGAAATAGGTCTTTTTGAGAACAATCACTAAATCACAATTTCTACACTTTGTCATTGATCCTATAGTTTGCGACTAATTCAGACCTATTGGGGAACCTTTTTTTAACCTTGTGTCGACCAATTAAGAAATCATCTGCCCTGAAGAGGGCCATACTAAGACGAGCGGAACACCAGGGATGGTGTTGATGCAACCCGTCAGCCGAAACATATGTAGACATCCGTGAGACATACTAACAACTGTGTCTTTTTTCATCAAAGAAGGACAATAACAAACTTTGTTTAGAGTAAATGATTCCACCTTAATGAAATATGAAAACAGTTGAGCATTTGCTTTTATCTGTGTGAAGTATTGTTTATGTCACTTACTAACTACAGTCACCAACAATATTTAGTATTGAATATCTTTGGACCTTTTTAAATCCGGTTGTACTAAGTGCCTTGTGGAAAGCACCTACTACCTCTTTTATTGAACAGATTTGAATAAAAATGTATTAATTTATGTGTAAATGGTTTGGCAATCCATGATTCGTATAGGATATGTGAAATAGATAACATATCCATACGTCCTTTTTCTGACAAGCTATCGAGGTGGACTGAGAGAGGGGTAATTGAGTTGTTTGTTCTTTTTTGTACATTGTACCTCTCCAGGAAGGGGCAGGGCCAAGCACCCTCCTGCCATGGTCAGCTTGATTAACTAAAAAAGGAACCATCGATCTGTCCTGCTCTTTTGTCAGGCCCTGCAGCTGGTGGCAGCTATTAACATACCAATTAGAGGGTATTTCAAACAGGCTGACATTGGGCTTGACTGCAGAGGTTAACATAGGAGACAGGAACCCAACAACCTTTCATATGTAACTGTGTCAGCGTGAAGACAGCTCCCACCCTCAGTGTCAATGACAGTGAGCTGTCATGTTTGTGACTGCGTGTTTACAGTAGGCCGCCCCGATAGGGGGAACCATTTGATAAGGTATGAGAATGTGGTTTTCAGGAGCCAGAGAGTCTGGTCTCACCGCAGCTTCAAGGTAGACCTGCCGTTTTAATCAGGAACCACATAGAGATCCATTAAACAGAGAGACCATTTGATCAACAACAGACAGAAAGATAGGTGGGATTTAGTATCAAAAGTTTACACCCTTTACCTTTACTGCTGCAAAGCACTCTGGTTATAACCGCACACATACAGGAGATTGTTGGTAGGGACCCCATGATCGGTTCATTAAGGTAGGCTTATCCTAAGCCAATCACTGAGGCCCATTTGGCATTAAAAAAGGGCTGAGCACCACTTTTGGCAGAAACACTCGTGCAGACCTTGCAACGAGTAACAAGAATACATCATTTGGACCCTGGCTGAAGGTACAGCATGATTTACAGCTTCCGCCAGTGAAGGATTTCCAAAATGGAAACTAGATTCCTCCCCTAAACACCTCCCAGTAAACAAAGGGAGACCCTGCAGCAGCTTCAGAACTAGTACCGAGTCAGCAGACAGCATGCCCTCCTAGGCTCTGCAAGCATGCTACCTAGGTGGGAAGTGTCAGAGAGTCTCTGAATCAAACCATGGACAAGGCAGTTGCCTGCAACACGCACCTAAACTTTGGGCCGTCTGCCTTAAAGGACCACACAAGCCCAGTGAAAAGCTAGGAGGAGAGCATTGAAAAACATCCACAACATCTACCTTAAAGGTCATTTTCGAGCCAGCACCTCGAGCTGCAACCAACTGCACTGCTGAATGTTGTTACACTGCAGTCACTTACACCATCTGAGACACTTCGATCAGTGCTTCAGACCCACCAACCAACATTGAGACAACGGTTCCTGACCCTGAGCCACCGTATATGCCAGCCTGCAACCGTCTGCTCAGCCCCACTCGCCAAACTGCCTGCCGCCTGATCAGGGGTGTTGCTAGGTCTGGAAAAGATCTGGGGCTATGGTAATTTTGGGACTGTCGAGACTGGAGGCTAGCTAGCGTTTTTGGTTGTAACCTCTGAGTTTCTATCCGGGGCTACAAGCAAAAGACCCAGGGCTATAGCTTCCTCAGCCCCCCCCCTAGCAACGCCTTTGCACCTGATACCTGCAGCTGTCTCTCCTCTTCAACTCTGTCGCATAAACTACAAGGTTCCTTGAAGATGACTTGACGCAATCGGGCACCTAGAACATTTACAAGCTCAAGGTACATTGTGGTTCTGTCCCCCTGATACTTCTCCGAAGGGCCACAGTGACATTTTATGACCCATTGCACCCCTTGTGTTGAAAGTAAGTATCCTTGAACTATTGCAATGAATTACTTTATCGACTACTGTCCTGTCAGTATCCAGAGTGCATCCTTTTTCCTACTTGAGACTATCTGTCCTCCGCATTCCTTTACAGAGTGGGTTGTATTTTTGTAGTGTGCTAGAACTGTCTGTTGAATAATAATAAAGTAGATATGTGTATACAACCTTGACTGGACAGTCCCTTTTATCATTGGGTAATAATTGTATTTTATCTGTGTTGCAACTAACCAATGATTCACTATCTTGCAGAGATAAGCCTGCCTTTCCATCCATGTTACCAATATTGGAAAAGGAGGTTTATAATGTGCTTGTGTCTCCAATCTGTGTGGATCCCTTCTGGTGTACTAGATGTGTGGGATTGATTGATGGTTTAGAAACCGATATTCATCCCTGTACCACTGGTGCCCCAGAAGTTTATTTGTCACATCCATACACCCACAAGCCAGGCCTCTCGACACTCATCCTCCTCTATGACCAACTTCTCTCTCCCACCCTCACTTTTCGTCTTTCTCCCACCATCCCTCCAAGTAAAGAGTGATAAGCATCCAGTTGGTGATCACTCTGCCACCTCGCTAATTCTGTACCCCACCATTGCAATCCTTGAAAGTTATTTGGGCACTGAAGGTAACCTGTATTAGCCCCAGAACCCACACTGATCCTCTTAGGGCCCCTTTCCAAATCACTCTTGTCACAGGGCGAGCGAGAACAAAGGAAACGCTTAGAGGTGTGAGGCTGATTGATGGTTTAGAAACCAATATTCATCCCTGGACCACTTATGCCCCAGAAGTTGATTCATACCACTCCTCCTAATCAAATTCCTGTCTTGCCCTCTGCATATATTATCCTTGTCACAATCGCTCATTAACCTGCATCCTTTGTCCTCATTCAAATCCTTCATTACCCTGGCATAACCCACATGCATTACAGTCCCTTATTACCTCTGCATTACCCAGTCTTGCTGCAGTCCCTCATTAGCACTCTCTCATTACTCCCGCCACCCCTAATACTTGTTATGGTTCCTCAATACCACCAGTATCCCTCATCATCATCAAAGTTAGCTCCTTGTTAACCTTACCCTGGCACCCTTGATCCTTGTCAGAGTTCCTCATTACCTGTACCATAGCATGCATCAGCCTCATCACAGTCCATATTTACATCCCCCATCCACATCACATTCCCTCAATACCCTTACTATTGCATTCCTTGTAGTCATCACAGTCTGTCATTACCCTCTGGCATCCCACATTCATGAGACAGTCTCTCATTACCCTTGGCAATCCTTCATTTTCATAAAATTCTCTTATTACCATTACTCTAGTATCCCTTACCCTTGTCAAAGTCCCTTATTACCTTACCCCAAAATCCCTCATCCTTGTGACAGTCCTTCACTACCCTTATCCTAGCATCCCTCATTCCCATGACAATACCTCATTACCTTTACCATGGTATCCCTGATTCTCACCACAGTCGCTTGTGAGTCCCATAATTCCTCATTCATGTCACAGGCCCGTATTACCTTTACCCTGGCATTACGCATCCTCATCACATCAGCTCATTACCCTTACCCCACCACACCTCATCCACATCACAGTCCCGATTTAAACATGACATCCCTCATCCTCATGAGAGTCCCTCATTGCCCTTACCCTGGCATCCCTCATCCTTGGGCAGTCAATCACTAAACCATCATTCCTCATCCTTGTCACGGCCACTTAATAACCCCCGCATTCTGCATCCTCATCACAGTACCTCATTACAATCACATTCCTCATTTAACACAGTTCCTCATTACCCTCACATTCCTCATCCTAATCACTGTGCCTCATTAACTCCACAACATTCATCCTCGTCAGTCGTTAATTACCCATGCAACCATCATACTTGTCAAAGACTCTATTTACCCCCAACATTCCTTATACTCATGACATTTACTCATTAAACCTGACATCCCTCATCACAGTCTCTCATTAGCATTACACTGACATCGGTCATCCCTGTTACAGTCCCTCTTTACCCTTTACACAGCATTCCCCCAACATCATTCCAGTCCCTCACCCTTACATGGGCTTCTCTTTACCCCACAATCACTCATTCCCATCACAGTCCCTTGTTACTCCCAGCACACCTCCCTCATCACAGTTCCTCCTTCGCGTTATACCCGACATTATCCATCCTCTTCACAGTCTCTCATTACCCTTATTGTGACATATACTATCTTTGTCACAGACCCTCAATAGCCCTACCAAAATGTGCTGGAAAATGCTGTTGGTGACTTGCTTCTATTAGATTATCCAACAAAACTGATTGCAAACTGTCTCGCTTTTAAACAATTTTTTCTCAGAAAGTGTGCAGTATGATGCCCCATATTAATGCAGTATTCAAAACATTTTCTCGGGGGAAGAACCCCTAGTGCTCCCTTTCATTGGTTCATGATCCCTTGCTATGTCGACTCACTCTTGCATAGTGACAGCAAAAATGTTCGCACGTCCAATACAATAATTAACCAGCCGCCACTGGTGGCTGATACATTTCAGCGCCAGGGGCCAGGCACCACCCCCTTGCATCTATACTAGGTGAAAGGTTTAAGTTTTGATTAAAAAATATACTTGCATATTTCACATAGCGCAGTGTGCACATGCTTCTGCAGCGGCATGACCATCATGAACATTGCGCATGCGTGGTGGTCCAGGCGGGCCTGAGTGTGGCGCGGCCCGTGCTTTGTTTTGGAACTTGGGGATGCACCCTAAGCATAGCTCACAGGGGCCAATGCATGTTGTGTTACGCCATTTAGACCAATCACAAGCAAACAAACCAGCAGGACACTCATGATGTGCAAAATTGCAACAACAAAAAAAAATAAAAAAATAAGAACAGTTTAAAAGTGTAATATTACAAACAGGTACAAGTGTATCATAGATAGCCAGAGAGATAGATCCGTAGATAGATACATAGATTGATAGATAGATAGATAGATAGATAGATAGATAGATAGATAGATAGATAGATAGATAGATAGATAGATAGATAGATAGATAGATAGATAGATAGATAGATAAGCCCAAAGACAGACATGGTTAAGGTTATTACCTATACAAATTAAATCCAACAATGAAAAAAAACTATGGTAATGTTTAAAGATACTTCTCGCAGGTGTCAAGGGTTTTGACCCATGTTGAATCAATAGACTGGGTAGATGTGGGGTTGAGCTGTCGCCGCCCATTATTCTATCCCAGAACAAACTAAATCAATAGACTGGGTGGATGTGGGGATGAGCTGTCGCCGCCCACATTCATGCCAGAATCCAGGAGAACGGCACAGTTTGCGCACACCAAAATTGTCCCCTAATCTGCCACCCACCAGTGCAAAGAAAGGTGGTTCTGTTCAAAATCCGTTTTTTTTAATGTCAAAAAGTTGCTAAAATCATGGGCACATGACCACTCTAAAGATACAACCTTCTTGTGGGGGGTTCCACATCACCACTCTATTAAGGATGCCATCAACACAATGTTAAGCAAGGGTCCTATACTATCAAGCAAAATACCACTCTATTGAAATGCAGTAATTCAAGACAGATCCCAAAAATGGGTGCAGTACCAGCTTTGTCCACAAACTGGCGCTAGCGGTCTAAACTCTGACAGGGAAACTGTATTTAGGAGTTGCAAGAGGGGCAGGGACTTCAAAGCCTGTTGGTTAATTAAAAATCTTAGCCACCTGCTGTTCCCAGAGGCCAAGAGGCTGGGAAACCTTAACACCCCAGAAGGCCCACCCCAGGAGGCAGGATATCACATGGCCCTTCTGAGTGAGAGGGAGGGGGTTTTCCCTTCAGCCTGGAGGAGAGAGACAATAGCCCCTTGCAGTTGAATGGGGTATGTTAATTTTGAGTGTGGACTGTAAACAGAGAGCTGCCTGTGAGCAGAGACATGTGATCCCTGACCCACCCAGCTTCAAGGGGCGGGCCAGACTTGAGTGTGGATTCCTATTGCAGCAAATGTATATTTTATAGAAACATTGATAACTTATTGTAACCAAATGACAGGAATGTACAACTTTGAGATTCTTAGTATGAAAAATGCCCTCATGATTTGAGTCCAAACTCCAATTTCTACGGTGTTCTAGGACCAAACCCCACTATTTATTGATATTACAGACACCGGGTTTATGCTAGAAACCTCGTAAATAGCTGGAATGTGTGTAGAAGGAGGGTGTACATTGGTGTCATTTTTTATACAGATTTAACATTGGTAAACCAATTAAAAACGAAATTAAGTTGTCATTTTTTAATGCAAGCCCCCAGGAAGATCAGAGTCGGACAAGCATGGACCATAAGGAATCTGTAATATGTACATCTAATTTCAACAAATTGTGTATCTAGGAAATATGTATTTGGGTCAGAAATAGATTTGTGTGCAATTTGACAAGGGAGGTTCCTCTGACCATAAAACCTACAGCATCACTCTGACACTCAATTTCTTCGCCCCAGTCAAGGGAGAGAGGAAAGGTTGGCCAATGATAAGTGAGAGAGGCAGCCTTAGCTAGGCCCAGGCACACACCCATTTTCAAAACACATAAAACTAACATTGAAACCCAGGTAGAGACATTCACTTACCACTTTCTTGCGGGACGCTTTGCCGGCAGACTTCAGACTTCACATCCAGAGATCCAGACTTCAAATCCATCAATCCCCAGAGACCAGAAATTAACTCCAGAATTTGTGGCAGAGAGGCCTGAATCCACAAGCTGAATCCTCTTCAGCAGGCCTCAAAACCAACCAAACTATTCAACAGCCGGGCGAGCTGTTTGAAATCTTTGCCAAGAACTTTTGCAAGAACCTGTAGCAGTATCCAGAAAGCAGTGCTGTAACCGGAACCAGAGATAACCAGAGACCAGACGCTGTAAGCAGAACCGCCAGAAGTCCCGTTCAACCTGTTGACGAGATCCGTGACGAGGCCCATTCCTGTCCAAAATCTAGTGTGAGTACCTAGCTAGCACTGTGCCAAAACCAATCTCTTAGTGTAAAATAATCTAATTAAAACTAGTTTAACCTATTTAGAACTACCTAATAGGACTCGTGTGTGTCATTATGTCCTTTTTAAACCTGAAAACTGTCATTTGCCATTTTGAACTTTTAAATTTCAAATCCGAAAAACTACTGTCACAAAATCATCGGTATCTCTGGAACCGTTTGTCCTAGGAACGAAATTTAACTGTCATTTTAAAGCTTAGAATCTAAGCTTTCCAACAGACTAATTTGCTGCGTTTTGACATTTGCAATCATTCCAGCCACATGTGAAAATATTTGCCTTTGCTTTCATACTTGAAATTCGTTTTTAACCTGCTAATTACTCATAGAGCATTGCTAAAGTGAGCCTGAACTAATACCAACTAGCTATCACTCCCCTCTACAGGGAATTAAAATCAATTTTAGCATAATTTCACTTTATTGCCACCACATTCAAAGCATTTTGGGCCTGTGTTTTAAAATCATACCTGTCTTTCTCTAAGCTTGCTAGGGGGGGGACTGAATTTCTTGTTGTATTTGATTGCATTCCTTAGAACTGTGTGCTCTCCTTTCCATCTCCTTATATTGCATAAAGGGGGGGGAGTGAATTGTCAAGGAAAAGTGATTACATTGTCTTTTGTTGAAGCCATATCCAGTTATTTTCTGTACTGCATTTCATTCATCATTGCATTGTCCTTGAAGCCAAAAAGGCATTCTCTACCACCTTATTTTTCTTTTCCTATTCATAAGTAACCAAGAACTGTGCTACTGTAGGATTACCTATTGCTGATTACTGCTCATATTCACAAGTGTGCTATCCATTATCAATTTATTTATAGATATATATATATATAGTTTAATTTTTCAAATAAACCTTTTAAATTTGCAAAACAAATCTACTTCTTGGCTCAGTGGGGTCAGGGGGATTCTAAGAGAGGGGTGTTATACAAGGGTTCATCATCCAGATTATAACTTGCCATAAAAATATATAAATAAGGGCTTTCCTTGGGTATCCCAGACAAGGCACTGACTTAGTGGGATTGCTTGATTGGAGTCACTTACAGAGTGGGGGCTCGAGCCAGGATATTCTGGGTTAGATTTACCACTTGTGCAGCTTAATACAGTGTGCCAACAGATAGGATACACATATCCGGTTAGATCACCACGCTGTTTTACACTGTGAAAGCACCCCTCAAAGGAACGCTCTAAGGAAACGGTCTGTTTTGCAAAATAAAATACAAACTTCTGTAAGTCAGGAAGGAACTCAATTTCCAGAATGACGACACTGGTAGACATCAAAATAGCCAGAGAGCCCTTCTTACATAAGCTATTTGTGAGAGGTGAATGGACTGAGCAGGGCCAGGATGAGTGGTTGCAGGCAATAACAAAACAGGTCACTGCAACTGGGTTAGATATCTGGAGAGATCAGGACCCTTACATGTGGCCCTGAGCGAACTATACATGGCTCCTAAAGCTAAAGATGAACACGACAAGATGGTTAGGATAGCGGCATATTTGTATCTATATATGGGAGCCATGCAGGACAAATGTGCTGAAGGCCAAGATCTGGCAAGTAGGCAACTGTTGGCATTAGAGAAGGCCCAATCTGACCTGGTCTCTTCTGTGCAGAGGAGCCAGGAGTCAGAAAATGATAGTAGGCAGTATATCATTAAAATAAAAGAGGACATGGATATACTGCAACAGGAAAAGACAGATCAGGATACCAGATTTCTGGCCTTGCAGAAGGAGTACCAAGAAGGTTTGGACTCCCTACTGCAGAGCCAGAAAAATCTGGAGCAACAGATAGATTTCAACAGGGCATGCACAAAGCAGGTAGCCACCCTGCAAAGCCAATTGGATAGAGAAAAAGAGGAGAGCAATAAACTGATTCTGAAAGACCTGGATACCCAGACAGAATTTGGGCAAGAACGACAGAAAGCTGGTGCCTTCCAAAGGCAAAGGGACGACCTGGCGGCACAGATGCAGGCTCTTAGTCAGGAAAGGGACACGCTTAGGCCAGGAAGTCTGCCAATTAAAAGAAAAAATTGAAGAAAATCACCTGGCCCTCCAGGGGCTGGGTGACCTCCAAAAAGAGCATCATAACTTGTTAGAGCACACCAGGAGGGTGGAAGATGCTCTGGCAAGAAAGGAGCAGGCCAGTAGGGATGGGACTCAGGAGGTAACCCTCCTGCAGCAAAGACTGGGCCAGTACTCCAGGATCAATCAGGAGGCGCAGAGAGAAAATGAGGCTCTCTGTCAGCACAATGATAGGCTCCAGCAACAGGTAGCCATGCAGGAGAGACTGATAGAGTCTAGTAAGGCTTTAACTGAGGAACTGAAGGCGCAGTCTCTTGCATTGCAACAGGGAGCAGGGGCTGACAGAGATGAAGTTCGCTGGGAAAGGGAAATGCCTGAGCATAACCTCAGGAGCCCTAGTACCGGAGGCCTTCATCTCTCTCAGTCCCTGGACTCTGCCACCCCCATGTCCCCTGGCGCACATGAGCACAGGGCCACAGGGATGGCAGATTACTATCCAGCCAAAAGTATGGGGCTCATAGGCCAGTACTACCCAGGAATGGAGGGGCGGGCATCTGGGTATGGGCACCCAAGCACAGTGCAATTTAGTGGGGAACTCCAGGAGAGTTTGCCCATTAAGGGCATCCTGAAAACCTCTGCCCCGTTAGGTCAGTGGGGGGGGTACCCATCAAATCCTGGCAGCAAGGAGGGATCTGAAGACTCCTCTGAGCGTTACAGGACACAGGAGACCAGGCACCCACATTCTGCCAGCCATTCCCAGGCTCGCAGAATCCGGGAAAACCTGGCAGATCAGACGGGTACCTCTGGGAGCAGTGCTTCAGAGTCAGAGGATGAATGGACCAGGGTTGCCCGAACCAAAAAGGCCAATAAGGCAAAAAGGGCCTTGCTGAAGGACCCATTGAAACAAATAAAGGCAATAAGGAGTGTCATCACGCCTTATCATAAGAAGGCCAAGTATTCTGTTTGGGAACACTTGGAGCTCTATGAGCAAATGATGGAGACTTTCCATTTGAAGGACAGCAGTAGCTGCATCCAGGACGTCAAATGGACATTCTCCCCAGAATACTCCAGTTTCTTTGCAGGGTTGGAGGACCAAAACCATTCAAGATGGTCTGCATATAGGGCGGCCATCTGGAAGCATTTTTCTGTTCACAGAAATCCTGAAGAGGCTCGCAAGGCAGCCTACAATTTGCAATGTGGGGAGGATCAGGTCCCACAAGAATTCGTGCAACAATTGAAGCGTGCCTTTGCGCAGACCACCACAAGGGTGAGCACGGATAGCAGAGAATTTGTCAATATATTTTTACATGCCTTGACCAAATACATCATGACCCAGCTAGTGAGAGATTTTCACGAGAAGAGGTCACTAGACTGGGTCATTGAACAGGCTACCCGGCTCTATGAGGTGCAGAAGCCCATAGAAAATAAAAGTAATGCGCAGAAAAACCCCAAAACCAACAGCACCCCTGCTGCTGCCAAGGTGGGGGAGGTAAAGGTTGCCCCGTTTTAGATTTGGAGATGGGGGGCCTAAAAACCTGCCTGCACCAAATAATTCACAGCCCAGAAGGCCCTCGGCCAGTCACAGACAGGGAGTCGAGGAGGTAGTCCCACAAATGGGGTCCCCCGCTCCCCTGATTATGTAAGTCCCCGCTACAAGTGAAACCGACTCATCCTGGGTTATGTGTGGACTCCTCCAGCCCAAAGGTGGGGATCCAGCCAAGCACCTGACCCAGGGAACTTCCCTCCTAACTTCCCCCAGGAGGGCAGAAATTCACCAAATCCTGGGCAGAACTTTTTTCCCAGGTATCCACCCAATTTCCAGCCCCAAAATCATCCATCCTTCTTTCCGCAATTCCCTGAGCCCAGACAACCTAATCCGGGAGAGGGGAGGCCAAGGGTGGAGGGGTACCCAAATCTTCCCAATCCGGGGTATTACCAGAGAAGGAATAGCTACCCTTCCCGGGATCAGCCCAGGGGAGAAAATGGAGCCCCGTATCAGCCTGAGCGGGTTTCACAACTTAAGCAGGACCAAAATATGGCACGGATCTGGGTCACATACTGAGGGTTCAACAGAACCCTCAGATGAGCATGCCACCGCAGAATGCCCCAAACTCCGGGCCTGGTGCTCCAGAACAATGACGGGGGCAGCACCCCGATAACCCACCGGTTCCCAGGGAGGAGGCACAAGGGGACGGGGGCTGTAAAGCCTTGGAGGAAGCTTCCTTCCCAACTTGTAAACAGCCCCTGGAAAACCAGGAACCGGAAACAAAATCTCCTACCCCTGAAAGTCTGCCACCCAAATAGCAAAGAGGAGGTAGGAGAAACAAAGGACCCAAACAGACCCATTTTGTGGAGGAGGTACAGGTCTTCCAATTTGAGGGAGAGGGATCCTCAGAGGACGCTGGGAAAAGGATCTTCTCCTTCAGAGATGGGGGAACTCCTCCCAAGGAAAAATGGGTCCCAAGAGATTCCAATCCAGACTGGGTAGATGTGGGGATTGAGCTGTCGCCGCCCATCATCCTATCCCAGAACCAACAAAACCAAAAACCCCTGGTTCAAACCCATCCTGGTGACTGCCTCCCAAAAGGCAGGGGCGGCCCAGAACTGGAACCAGGGGAACCTAAAACCGAATCAACAGACTGGGTAGATGTGGGGATTGAGCTGTCGCCGCCCATCATTCTATCCCAGAACCAACAATACCAAAATCCCATGGGTCAAACCCATCCTGATGACTGCCTCCAAAAAGGGGGGCGGACAAGAACCTGAAACCATTTCCAGTTGCCAACTTTTTCTTTCAGATTCCCCAGGCTCTCCACAGAATTCTGCCCAAATCTCTTCGCTAGCAATGTCCAAAACCAGAAAATTAGCCCACCAGTTGTCCAAAAATGTGCATTATCTGTGCCCCCTTGAGCAGAAGGAGGGAAGATACTATGCCCCGGTACAAGTACAGGGGCAGGGTACAATTTTGGCACTGGTGGACACTGGATCCCAAGCTACCCTTCTGTCCAAAAGGGCCTTTGATGAACTAAATGCAGGAATGGGGGAGAATTACCGTATTCCTCTCACCTCTCTTCCTGGACAACTGCAGAACTTTGACTGGAAGGAAATTCCTGTCGAGGGGAATGCAGATTTGGAAATCAAAATTGGGCGACACAAGGTGAAACACCCGGTCATAGTAGTGACTCCAGAGGGCACCCCTTGTTTACTAGGGAACGACCTCCTGAGAAGGTTGTCACCCCTAATAGATTGTGTAAACAAGGTCCTCTGGACCCAGACTAGCCAACCAATAAAATTAAAACAGAGTGTCAACCATGTTAGTTTAAATGGCACCTGCCACATGGTTGAACAAAAATCTGACCAAGTAGAATTTCACTTCCAGAACAACCAAATTCCAGACGTGACAGTAATAGCAGTAGGACAACAGACTGGTGATGGGGGTCCTCTCTATTTCTGAAAATCAACCGTCCTTCCAGTTTAAGGTGGTATTCCACACTGGAAGGAAACACTCTGAAATTCTTTACCAATCCACATTCAGACACTCCCACTCCTATAGTCCAGAAAGATGTGAAATCAGCTCAGAGCCTGGCTGCTATACAGCAAATTGGAGAGCAGTTGTTCATCCCTGTTCAGTTAAATGATGGGAAGGACTCTGTTCTCGCTCGAGTGTGTGTGAACAAAGGTAAGAGCTTCATCAGCGAAGGCCATGTTCCGCCAACTCCCAAAAGATCCAGCCATTCCCACATTCAAACTGATAGACAAATTGGAAATGGATCTGGAAACACACAATTCCAAACATCTCCTGCCAAGCAGGTGTATGCTCAAAATCTCCATTGGCAACAAGAGCATAGTCCATAATTGTTGGGTCGTGCGAGACGTCACTGCCGCCTTTTACTTAGGCAGTGACATTCTCAATCGCTTCACCATTAGTTTGGACCTAATAAACTTCAAAGCTTGGTCCCGATTAGCGGATAATCCCATGGGCTTTGATGATCAAGAAAAAGCATTTAGGTCAGCTCAATTGCTACCTTATGCAGTTGAAATTCAGCTTAAAGAGGAAGTCACCATCCCAGTAAGGACCCGACAATTCTCCCTGGAAGTGAAAGATAAAAAATAACAAAAATTGAAAAACACTGATGATTATATTCATCTAAATGCTTCTCTCCAACAGCAAGGGTTAGGGGTAAACCCAACACCATTAGTCAACATAGAACATGACACCATTCCAATAGAGGTGGATAACAGCGACTTAAAGAGTATCACTCTAGCCACAGGCACCATTATTGGAATGGCGGTTGATGACCGACATTTCTCCATTGATTTAGGAAATGAACTGTTAGGACAAATCCCCAAGGACTGTTTTGACAGTGACAGTGATGACAATACATCACCACAGGAGTTTCACCCGGCATGGGGGGACCTTCCTGGTGTACACTTCTTGCCCTTATGGTAAGGAAAATGTGACTTGTGACTTCAGGAGGGATGAGGTGATTTTCCAGGTCCATGAGGGCTGCCTTTCTGACCTGAAGCCTCCAGTCCAAATCAGCACTCTGACCAGGGACTTCTCCACCCAGCTGGAGGAGGCCGCTGAGATAGCCAAACCAGAAGTCTTTCCAGGCTTCAGGCAGATGGTGGAAGAGAGAGTCAACCTAGCTGATGCTTGTGTGACTCTGGAACAGAAGCAAAAGTTGAAACAAGTTTTCTTGGATTTCCAAGATCTCTTTGCGGTAGACTCATATGACTGTGGTCGCACCGACATCCACACAACAACAATTCCCACGGACCCTGGAATGACTCCAGTGTTTGTGAAGCAATATCGTTTGCCTCTCGCATCCCTGGAGTCCCTTACTGAAATAATTAAGAACCTTGAGTCGCGGGGAATAATACGTCCAGTACACAGCACCTTCAATAATCCGGTGCTGGGAATATTGAAGCCAAACGGCCAGTGGAGACTCTTTGCCGACCTTA
This sequence comes from Ambystoma mexicanum, assembly GCF_040938575.1. Taxonomy (NCBI): domain Eukaryota; kingdom Metazoa; phylum Chordata; class Amphibia; order Caudata; family Ambystomatidae; genus Ambystoma; species Ambystoma mexicanum. Next base: position 703,429,540 of record NC_090923.1, read on the forward strand.
GGGAGCTCAACAAACGGTTCCATACCTCCGATGGCCTCTGCCCTACATTGACCAAGGGCTGGCCCAGATTCAGGGGTCACAGGTATTCACAGCAATAGACCTGACCAATGGATACTGGACCGTGCCTGTCAGTAGGGAGGACCAATACAAACTGGCTTTTACCTTTGGGGGCCAGCAGTACACATGGATCGGACTCCCTTCGGATACCTCAACTCCGGCAATGAATTCAACATTTTCCTACATAAGGCCATGCCTGACCTGGGTGCGAGGGGTAACCTGGTTTATGTAGATGATGTCCTCATCAAAAGTTTATCTGTGGAGGAACACATAGCAGAAATCCGTTATGTTCTGACACAGTTGAGGGCCGCCGGAGCAAAACTTTCCTTTCAGAAAGCACAGTGGTGTAGAACCCGTGTTAATTTCTTAAGGCATGAGATTACTCCTCAGGATCTCTGTCCCCAAGAAAAGAAAGTGGAAGCACTCCAGAAACTGAAGGATCCCACAACTGTGCGGGAACTAAGAAGCCTCCTAGGACTGACTAATTACAGCAGAAAGTTCATTGAGGGCTACGCAGAGATCACTAGACCCCTGGTTCATCTCCTGAAGGGGGAGGTCAAGTGGGAATGGGGACCAGAACAATCCGAGGCAGTAGGACAACTCAAGAGAAGCCTCTCACAAGTGCCTTGCCTAGCTTACCCTGTCAGAAACAAGGACTTATTCCTTGAGACAGGGTTCTCTAATACGTGCTTGATGGCAGTATTATACTAAAAGCATGATAAGGTCAATAAAGTAATCTGCTATGCGAGCAAAACTTTATCCTCTGTGGAGGAAAAATTCAACGATTGTGAGAAGGCACTCCTGGCAATGGTGTGGGCATTGAAGAATTACCGCCCGTTTATCCAGGGGGAACACATCATAGTGGAGACTCCACACCAGCCTCTGCAATATCTCCAAGGTGACAGAATCCGGGCCGGAAATGTGAGTAATTCCCAAATTACTTCCTGGATTCTGTCAATGCAAGGCTTTCCTGTGGAGGTCTGATATGGCCAAAACAAGAAGAGTCCCCTCGCGCAAGGTCTGGCTGACTTGCATGATTGTGCCAGAGAAAACTGTCTCGAGGACGAAAGTCTAAAAATCAAGGACAACATGGAAGCATACCTTAATTCCCCACACAAAGTCATTGAAGAAGACAAGTGTGAGGGAATGCCCACTGTCTATGTGGATGGATGCTCGTACCATGTTGACAACAACGGGGAGAAAGAACTGTTGGCCGGCGTAGGGAAAGCATGGGTGAAGAAGTTTCCAGAACCCTCTGCTGGATACAAAATTGGTCCGCGAAGTAGTCAGGTGGCAGAGTTGATGGCTGTGCATCAGGCCATCCTCACTGCTGTCCAACATCAACTCCATGAACTGGTCATAATCACAGATTCGGATTATGTACGGAACGGGTTCGTGGAGCACCTGGTTAATTGGAAAACCAGAGGCATGTTATGTGCTAATAACAAACCCCTGAAACATGGGAAGTTAATCCAAAATATTGATGATCTGGTCACATCGAATGGGATGACCATCTACTGGAAAAAGATCAAGGGTCATTCCAAAGTAGAGGGACCAGACAAAACTGGAAATGACTTAGCTGATCAGCTGGCCAAAACCGGGGCCATCCAAGGGGATCTAATAGAAATAGAGTCCCTGTTGGGGGAAATCCAGGTCACTGCTATCACTAGGTCCCTGACAAATGCTCACAATGATCTTTCAACTGCACAATGGAGTAAGGAGACCCCTGATGCTGATTTGATTACAGCTCAGAAGGGGGATCCAATAATTGGTAAGTTTTACCAACACATTGAGGACCCTGAGAACTTTCCCCTGACGGATACCGATTACATTGGGAAGGAGGACCTAAGAGTGTTGATGAAATTTCCAAAAAGGTTCCGAATCCAAGACGGTTTGTTGGTAAGGAAATCCCAAGCTGGCCATGAGCAGTGGGTGGTCCCTACCTCATTCCGAAGCCTGATGTTAAGTCACGCCCTTGATGCGGCCACCGCCGGTCATAGGGGGTTTCACACAACACTAGAAATCTTAAGAGAGGTTGCATACTGGCCACACATGGCGCAGGACCTCGACCAATACTTGAAGGGGTGTCTTGTGTGTGCACAATTTCAGCCATCATCCCTCACGCACCGTGCACCTCTCCAAAAGAGGGGGATGACACTGCCATGGTCAGATTTGCAAATTGACTTCGTAGGCCCTGTAATTCGCTCGTCTAGAGGAGACAAGTACATGTTGACCGTCACATGCTTGTTTACCAAGTGGGTGGAATGTCTCCCGGCCCTAAACTGCAAGGCAGAAACAGCAGCTGCCCTAATGATTAACCACATCTTTTCCGTTTTGGTCAACCTCAAAGGATTGAGTCAGACAGAGGTAGACACTTCACCAGTGAAGTAATGACAAAGATGTGGGAGATACTGGGGGTTAAAAGGAAGCTACACATTGCTTACAGGCCAGCTTCTTCTGGAGCAGTGGAGAGATACAACCGAACCATTGTGAGCATATTAAAAAAAGTTTGTGGCAGATTCTGGGCCAAGTTGGGATATCCGACTACCTCTGGTCCTAATGGCCATCAGATCTACCCCTTCATCTGCAACTAAAATGTCACCATTTGAGTTGATGACTGGACGCAAGATGGTGCTTCCCCAGCATTTTCTCTACAGAACGCAAGAGCAAACGTTGATAAATGCCTCCACAACTCATGATTATGTGGAGAATTTAGGGAAACACCTTCAACATGCTTTTGCTTATGCTCAGCGGAATCTAGAAAGATCAGCTGATAGCATGAAGAGCCACTACGACCTGAAAACCACCAGGAAAGTATACGAGGTGGGGGACCGGGTCTATCTCTACAATTTCCAAAGAAACCAGGCCAAACAGCGAACATTTTTGCCTATGTGGAAGGGACCGTTTCAAATGATAGACAAAATCTCCCCTGTAGCCTATAAGATCTGCATCCCCAAAGGTAGTCTGGCGGAAGGGGAAGACAAGTGGGTCCATATTAATCAGCTAAAGTGTTGCCATCCCAGGCACACTCTGCAACAACTGGAGGAGTCCTCTGCAATACCAGAGGGGACCGCTCCAGATTAATTCAGTTCCCATCCTAAAATATCCCACATATAGTCACTAAAATTTTATGATTTGAAAAAAAAAATGTTTCATATTATATCTTGTTTTTCAAAATAAGAATGCTATGTCTCTTGAGTTATAAAATGTACATGCCGCCCCACTAGATCAATAGTGGTGGAAAAATGTCTATGAATAGGTATTGCCGCTTTTGCTTTATCATCCTAGGAGAGAGGAAACCATGGAGACTGACCAAGGAGGACGACCGGGGACCGGGAGCAGAGACCCGAGGGGCCCGGGGTACCGCCCAATATTCCCATCAGGACAGGCGAGGAGAACTGATCGATCCAACCGGATGGAGGAAAAGATGCTGAACTGTGCCACCTACGGAATTGGAAGAAGATGATGCGGACATACCAGCGCGTGTATCAAAACATCCTTTGCACCCGACTCCCCCTCGACTAGAAATCAAAGCGCAGTCGGGCGGGGGGCTTGTCAAGGGTTTTGACCCATGTTGAATCAATAGACTGGGTAGATGTGGGGATGAGCTGTCGCCGCCCATTATTCTATCCCAGAACAAACTAAATCAATAGACTGGGTGGATGTGGGGATGAGCTGTCGCCGCCCGCATTCATGCCAGAATCCAGGAGAACTGCGCAGTTTGCGCACACCAAAATGGTCACCTAATCTGCCACCCACCAGTGCAAAGAAAGGTGGTTCTGTTCAAAATCTGTTTTTTTATGTCAAAAAGTTGCTAAAATCATGGGCACAAGACCACTCTAAAGATACAACCTTCTTGTGGGGGGTTCCACATCACCACTCTACTGTAAGGATGCCATCAAAACAATGTTAAGCATGGGTCCTATACTATCAAGCAAAAGACCACTCTATTGAAATGCAGTAATTCAAGACAGATCCCAAAAATGGATGCAGTACCAGCTTTGTCCACAAACTGGCGCTAGCGGTCTAAACTCTGACAGGGAAACTGTATTTAGTAGTTGCAAGAGGGGCAGGGACTTCAAAGCCTGTTGGTTAATTAAAAATCTTAGCCACCTGCTGTTCCCAGAGGCCAAGAGGCTGGGAAACCTTAACACCCCAGAAGGCCCACCCCAGGAGGCAGGATATAACATGGCCCTTCTGAGTGAGAGGGAGGGGGTTTTCCCTTCAGCCTGGAGGAGAGAGACAATAGCCCCTTGCAGTTGAATGGGGTATGTTCATTTTGAGTGTGGACTGTAAACAGAGAGCTGCCTGTGAGCAAAGACATGTGATCCCTGACCCACCCAGCTTCAAGGGGCGGGCCAGACTTGAGTGTGGATTCCTATTGCAGCAAATATATATTTTATAGAAACATTGATAACTTATTGTAACCAAATGACAGGAATGTACAACTTTGAGATTCTTAGTATGAAAAATGCCCTCACGATTTGAGTCCAAACTCCAATTTCTATGGTGTTCTAGGACCAAACCCCGCTATTTATTGATATTACAAACACCGGGTTTATGCTAGAAACCTAATAAATAGCTGGAATGTGTGTAGAAGGAGGGTGTACATTGGTGTAATTTTTGATACAGATTTAACATTGGTAAACCAATTAAAAACGAAATTGAGTTGTCATTTTTTAATGCAAGCCCCCAGGAAGATCAGAGTTGGACAAGCATGGACCATAAGGAATCTGTAATATGTACATGTAATTTCAACAAATTGTGTATCTAGGAAATATGTATTTGGGTCAGAAATAGATTTGTGTGCAATTTGACAAGGGGAGGTTCCTCTGATCATAAAACCTACAGCACCACTCTGACACTCCATTTCTTCCCCCCAATCAAGGGAGAGAGGAAAGCTTGGCCAATGATAAGTGAGAGGGGCAGGCTTAGCTAGGCCCAGGCACACACCCATTTTTAAAACACATAAAAGGAACATTGAAACCCAGGTAGAGACATTCACTTTCCACTTTCTTGTGGGACGCTTTGCCGGGAGACTTCAGACTTCACATCCAGAGATCCAGACTTCAAATCCATCAATCTCCAGAGACCAGAAATTAACTCCATAATTTGTAGCAGAGAGGCCTGAATCCACAAGCGGAATCCTCTTCAGCAGGCCTCAAAACCAACCAAACTAGTCAACAGCCGGGCAAGCTGTTTGAATTCTTTGCCAAGAACTTTTGTAAGAACCTGTAGCAGTATCCAGAAAGCAGTGCTGTATCCGGAACCAGAGAGAACCAGAGACCAGACGCTGTGAGCAGAACCGCCAGAAGTCCCGTTCAACCTGTTGACCAGATCTGTGACAAGGCCCATTCCTGTCCAAAATCTAGTGTGAGTACCCAGCTAGCACTGTGCCAAAACCAATCTCTTAGTGTAAAATAATCTAATTAAAACTAGTTTAACCTATTTAGAACTACCTCATAGGAATCGTGTGTGTCATTCTGTCCTTTTTAAAGCTGAAAACTGTCATCTGCCATTTTGAACTTTTAAATTTCAAATCCGAAAAACTACCTTCACAAAATCGTCCGTATCTCTGGAACCGTTTGTCCTAGGAACAAAATCTAACTGTCATTTTAAAGCGTAGAATCTAAGCTCCGACTAATTTGCCGCGATTTGACATTTGCAATCATTCCAGCCACGTGTGAAAATATTTACCTTTGCTTTCATCCTTGAAATTCATTTTTAACCTGCTAATTACTCATAGAGCATTGCTAAAGTGAGCTTGAACTAATACCACCTAGCTATCACTCACCCTGAACCTCTCCAAGGAATTAAAATCAATTTTAGCATCATTTCACTTCATTGCCACCACATTCAAAGCATTTTGGGCCTGTGTTTTAAAAATCATACCTGTTTTTCTCTAAGCTTGCTAGGGGGGGACTGAATTTCGTATTGTATTTTATTGCATTCCTGAGAACTGTGTGCTCCCCTTTCCATCTCCTTATATTGCATAAAGTGGGGGGAGTGAATTGTCAAGGAAAAGTGATTACATTTTTTTTTGTTGAAGCCATATCCAGTTATTTTCTGTACTGCATTTCATTTATCATTGCATTGTCCTTGAAGCCATAAAGACATTCTCTACCACCTTATTTTTCTTTTCCTATTCATAAGTAACCAAGAACTGTGCTACTGTAGGATTACCTATTGCTGCTCACTGCTCATATTTACAAGTGTGCTATCCATTATCAATTTATTTATAGAAGTGTGATATATATATATATATATATATATATATATATATATATATATATATATATATATATATATATATATATAGTTTAATTTTTCAAATAAACCTTTTAAATTTGCAAAACAAATCTACTTCTTGGCTCTGTGGGGTCAGGGGGATTCTAAGAGAGGGGTGTTATACAAGGGTTCATCATCCAGATTATAACTTGCCATAAAAATATATAAATAAGGGCTTCCCTTGGGCATCCCAGACAAGGCACTGACTTAGTGGGATTGCTTGATTGGAGTCACTTACACAGGAAACAGGATATAAAAATAACAATATTATTCTATCTTAAAAACCGCCAATGGTGTCTGTAACTTTAACTTACTATATAAAAAATGTGACAGAAATATAGAAAATAAAATAAATAACGTTCCAATCTATACAATAAATACATATTTAAAATACTTACCATTAAAAACAATCACACATTTAAAGTGAAAGAAATGTTTACATACAGAGCCATCTGGGCAATGCTGAGCATTACAGCCCTCACTAAAATAAAACAAAACTGTAATTACCACACCATCTGAAATCTAAAAATCTAAAAATAAACATCAATCCTTTCACAAAAATAAAGCATTCATTGTCAAATGTTGCATTATATCTGCAATTAATTGAACATAACCATTTGAAAACTATAATTGAACAAGAGGAAGTAGTTTTGTGCTTAAAATACAGATATTATTTTTGTAATGTAACTGCTTAGAAAATATCAATTACATATACAAAGTATCAAAAGGTAGGTTTATTCCTACATCTTTTTGAAAATATTTCAAATTACTTTAGTTAGGCAAACAAAGTCCTTCACTTGCGATCTTTCATGGTTTTCACCACTTCCTCTGGCGTAGATGAAATCAAGCCTTTGAACAACATTGCAACATTGCAGCATTGCAGTTCCTGCACCCTGATACCATACCTTTGGGTCTGGCGCGCATACTAAATAAATAAACAAGCAAACAAACTTCTGGTATTTCTTTTTTCCTCATCTGTGCCTGTCTGTGCGCCCCATTTGTAATTTGTTCAGGAAGGCATGCATTACAGTGGTTGAGACTCTCACGCATGGCAGTCTTCAAGGTTTGAATTGTAATTGTTAAGTGGGACAGGGGTTACTGTAACTAAAGAGAAGGGTAACAAGAACAAGGACAAATTAATAATAAATTTTAAAAAAACACAGCCCACCTCTTAGGAAGTTAGGAGGGATTGGAATAGTGTAATTTGTGGCAGGTACAGTCCAGATAGAAGCTTGGTATAATAAGGCCAGTCCATTTGCAAGATCAGTGGTGGCACAATCATCCACATGTCAGGCTTCTACCATTAGGAGGCCGGCAGGGAGGAGGCACGACATGTCATTTCTGAGTCCATTGACTTGTGGAGCCAAGTGCGGTCAATTTATGACAAATAATATATCCGGATTGTGTTTCATCACGCTCACGAGGAAAGGGCCGTGTCTGGGAAGCTTGTGGAACTGAGTCTTTTTGAGGACTGATAAGGTTGGGCTGGATTGAGTCGGGCAATGAGCCATTGCCTTAGAGAGGCGAGTGTGACTCATGCAGTGTCAGATGCCAGTGAAGGGCTTTTGAAAAACCGATAGAGAGTGTCGGGTGTATGGCCAATGCCCAGAACCCGCCAGCAATGGGAACTCTCCCTGCCACACCAACACACCTAAAAATGCATGGGCTGTAATTTCCCCCTGGAAATTTCCACAGAATCATACTGCAGTCATCTTGATGCCACCTTGCATTACCCTAGTAATCGTTCCCAATATCAATTCCCACAGAAAGTATTGTTTGCCGATTACCATGGAAACTGAGGAACGCACAACTAAAACATCTTTCCCATCCCCACTGCACTTTTCATGTGCACTCCTTCTCCTTTATAGGTACCCCATCACCTGTCTTTGGGTACATCCTCCCTGACCATCTCCTATTACCACCTTTCACTTGCTAGTTTATGTTACGCATTTGTTTTCACTTGCTGGTTTATGTTACGCATTTGTTTTCAAGTGTCTCTTACAACATTTCCCCCAAAAAGACAAAAACATTCATCCACAAATTGGGCTTCCCAGCACAACCTTACACATGTGGTCCTCTCTCCCCACTCAATTCTACTCTAATGTAAGATCACCATGAGCCATTTTCTTTTTTGTCTTCCCGCATGACTACTGCATTAATCATACATATTGAGGTGGGAAAAAAGCTATTTTCCATTTATCAAAAGCCTCGCTGCTGCAATGCATCATGGGAGGTATATAAAAGTACGTTTTTGGACCGGGGAACCCCCTTCTCTGTCGATTTTTTTTTTTAAAATACTGAACGGATTTACACCTGACCAAAATTTATGTGACGCTACATCCCCAACTTATTTCTTCATTTGTACAAATCCATTCAGAGGTTTTTGTGCTATCAGTGTTCAATGGAAACACCTGTTTTTCTATAGGAAAATCAATGGGAGTATTCGGAAAACAGGGTTTTCTTTTCTTGACTAAACTGTGTAACACAATTGCCACAAGATTTTCAGTTTGGAGGGCACTTTGCCAGGAATTTAATTTGGGAAATGTCATCTAAACCCGCACAGCATGTCAAACATTTTTAGCAATAGAATGCTGTCAAAAGCTAATGCGACCTTCGTCAGTTAGGCGTATATTAGTTGTTTTTTCTATAACTTCTTCAAAACCTAATCACTAGGTTCAAAATTATTTTTGGGAAATTGAGGGAATCTTAGAAGTTTTCTGTTCTTAAAGACAAAAATGTACCCTTTACAAGGCTCTAATGCAGAGAATGAGATCCTGAATGGGGTCTAGTTGTCACCTAGCTGTGCAGGATGTACTTTGATTACATCACAACTAGCTATTTATTTGGATAAAATTAATAAAATGTTAAGTTCTTTGTTGAAAAGTGTTGAGGTTCATGGCAACACATTGTGCTAGTGCATGATAACAGTTGTCTTTCAAATGACGCAGTGTGCATCGCCGTGCGTACAGTGAGCACCAGCAGTGAGTGGCCTTATATGGTGTATACCACAACACATTGCACTTCAAATGGCCATGGTATTTTCTATGACTCAGGCCTTTCCTGGTTTTGTAAGAATCTTAACTACTGCCAACTGCTCCAGGTAATCCTCCAGACCATCGTTTTTCAGGCTAACATGCCACTACAGTATAGGGAACACCATATGCAAACCAGGATTGGTTCGACCCCAAAAGGAGAAAGCCAGCCCTAACATCTTGGTCAATTTACACTTGCATTAAGACCATAGGCAGCCTCAGACATGTGTCAGCCTCATTGGGTAACATCGATGAGTATCTTACCTCTCTCCGTACAGCAGCCTCCGGACCCACCTCTGGGCATCCCGACCCACTTGAGTGGCTATGGTAAATTAAAATTTGAGAGATAGAAGGTTTTGAATGAATATTAATCACTGGATATTGCCCCGGCCAACCCTCCAGACAATTATTTTTCAACCTGCTATTCCATTACAGAAGGGAAAACCATACTCTACTCGGGCTTGCTATAAAATCAAGGTAAACCTTTTTCAATTCGTTTTTATTTTCATACACATAAACTTGGAGCTCCATGAACGCAAGTAAGGTACGTAGTCAAAGACCTTAACCTCTGAATCAGGCAGGCATTTGGAGTGAAGTGGAACTGGTGGAGGCCCAAGTCATCATCTGTTCTAAAAGGTGTGCTAAGAGAGAAAGTATACAGCCTATCATCCTTTGGTGTCGGGCGCTAGTAAATATATCAGTCCTATTTTAACTTCCATTCCTCATTCAGAATCTTCCCATGAAGTATTATCTGTCTGCCAAATACCATTGTATTTATTTGTTTTGGTCAATACCTGGGTAGTCCTAGTTTTGGAGATGAATAGGAGCCTTATCTATGAGAGGCTGCCCTGCTAAAACAATGCCTATACTTAGGAGCTGGCTAAGGAACATCAGTAGATCCTTTAAAAATCACTGACTATCTTAAATTCTCCTCCCGCACTCAAACTGAATACCAACAGCGATAGTATTTGAGCCATCCATCAAGGCTATTTTGTGTTTCACTGAGTGAGCCTGTCCCACACCATCATGGCACATCAAACAGGAATGTGCATGATGACATTTCTACAGACATGATAATGGACCTTGAACCACTTAAAGATGAGGAGGAGATTCCAAGTGCTGGTTTAAGCCTAAGCACGCCATTTGCCCAGTCCCACCTTTTAACAACTCCTATGTATGAATGGAGAACAGCCCGCAAAGATCAAGGTCAAGAGGAAGAACCTCAGAGTGGGTTCATTAGTTTTCTGTACGCTGTGTGCCTTCCCATCTGCATTTAACATCATCCATGTTACATCCATATTCTACATTATGTGCCTTCAAGGGTTTGGTATGTAAGTACAACATTATATGTGGCGTTCTTTGCATTTGTAGACTTTGATATGGGGTTACAGTATTGGTTGTTATATTGTCCTCTTGAGTTGGTACCATTTACCAGTGTCTATGGTCCTCATTCCAGTTTTGCCGGTGCAGTAAAAGTGCAGGTAAAACTGCAAGCAATTCCAGCACTAGCACTTTTACCGCACCAGCAAACATGAAGGTTGCTGGTGGGGGCACTGATTTACCTCCAGTCAATAGCTTGAGGTAAATTTTGGCCGCTCTGGCAAAATATTTTCAAAATTACCAACTCCAATAATTCTGTTGCCAGTAATTCCGGCAATCCCCTCCATGGAGCTCTATGAGACTCCATGGAATGGGATTTACTAGCGTTTGCAACACTTGGAATATGTCAGTAACTCCAACATTCCAAGTGGTGAAAATGGTTTCACAGTTTTGGTGGCATCCTGCTGAAATTACCGGTGGGATACCACAAAAACTGTATTCACCGCCTATAACATTAATATGTTCTATAGGTATGTCATTTAGTGGCAGGACCTCAGCTGCAAGAATATTTGGTGTTTTTCAATGTATTTTGCAGCCAGAAGCAGCACATGAAACAATATCTGCCTTAAAGGCATGGTCTCAGCATTCTATAACTTCAACTTCTGCATGCTTAAGTATCAACACTAGAGCTCCTCACCCAGTCCTCGCCATCATCCAGTACCCACCCAGACACACTCGAAATCCTGTCCATGACCAATGCCCGTCAATGCCAGCACCGGCAAACATCAATCCCAGCACCCTCATACTGCCCTCGCCTGCACATATTTAGCAATCATCCCAGTGCTCTACCCGAACAATTTGTACTGCTGTATTTTTTTGTTCTGTAACTATTTAAGTATAATGACATTGATGTTGCATCAATATATTTAAATAAAACATTTAAAAACGTATTCATTTCCGTGAGTGTTCTCTGTCTGTCTGTTTTGGGGGTCCGACCTATGGAATAATTGTACCCGCCATAGCATATGCTGAGCTCCTTCTCTTTCTGTGCTCATTTTCTACAACTCTTTCTCACTCTATCTGTCTCTCCGCATGTGGACAGGAGCAACATTGTCAGGTTTTTCAAGAGGACACCCACAGAAAACACACATTCCTGAGGAGCGTGTTGTGTTTTCTATTTACAAAAGAAGCTATTATAAAAAAAGTATATTATTTAATTTAGCAATGTGAAGTAAGTCATTTTATTATTGTACAATGTTCATTTCTATTGTTCTCTTTCAGTACTCATTGTGGTTGATAATAACATTTTACTCTTGCCTTACTCACCAAAGCACATTATCAAAACCTAGAATAGCCAGACAAATTATTTTCTGATATAAGGTTATCATTCCAAGATGAACAGGCTAGTATACTTCAATCATAACGTTTCTAAATATCCCAATCAGACAGCAGAAGGGGACTAATAGCACAAACGAGGGTTCCTGGCTGCTTTTCAGAAAACCAAAGACCATTTCGGTAACACAAAGAATGACCACAGAAGGGTATATTTGACATATCTGGCTTTTATAAAAGGGTCACATACTTAAATCACTAATTACATAAAGTGCACTTGTCTTGGTACTCATTTCATGTTTCGCAAAACACTCACCCTAACAGTACAAGGTTTAAAACCATGAATCATTTACAATCATATACAATGTCAGACAATCTAAGTGGTTGACTGTCAGGATGATATAGTTGCATCTGCCACTTCTTTGGGGTACTAGGGCTGCTTTGTGTTCAAATACTTCTAGAAAAGGAGGGCATGGGTCTCGGTGTGAGCATGCCCGGTTCCCAATGCACAGACATCCTTAGTCAATTATATAAATAGAAGTTTTCCAAAGGTCTTCCAAAGGCTTATTTCATGGTGCACTCAACTATTGTAACTTGTAGATGAATCCCCATGCTGTCCCACCACCGCGCTAAGCAGCACCATTGATGAAGGTTGATTAGAGTCCTTTAACACACACCCTTGCCTAAAAACTGCTGTTCGTGCTTTAAAAGTCTGAATAACAATCTCTGATTAAGGACAACCTATTCATCACCGCCCGATTCAGTTCAATAGCCACTTGCAGCAGATGAAGGGAATGCCATCCATGCACACAGACGTTTTATTTAATTAATTAACATAGCAGGCATAAACACAGATTAATTGAACATGTTTTCAAATATATACGTATGGCACCATATTTGATGAGATAATCAAACGACAGTATTATTTTGCACTGCTAAAAGCACACATTTTGCATCGTCTTTAACCTCACAAAATAGTGTGAATGACATATTTGGTTAATGGAACATACATTTGTCGCCGACCCATTCCATTCAACGACCACTGCCAGGACAGGACCTTTTTTTAAATGGGCTACTTTAGAAGCAAATGTCTCATGAACATCCCTCCAACCAAAACTCTGTGATGCCATCGATAAGACCAGCCTTGGCCAAGAGTTTATGAACATGCTGCAAATATCCCTTGAGGTGAACCCATACCATTTTGATCAGATTTATGGCCGAAGCAGTGTCCTCAGGATGAGTCCTTATGCAATGGAGAAGCTGGTTCTCCAAAAATCCTGCAGTTAACAAATGTTTTGTATTGTTGGCTGGTACCATTCTGGTGTGCTGGACACAAAATCTTTCACATGCAGGATCAGTACCCTACAAAGAGTTCCCTGAAGAAGGTTTGGTTGAGTATACATTCAAAGATGAGCACCAGGCCGGGGCCATACTTGAAGCTGGCTCCCCGGATGGAGACTTTCACTGGCTGATTCTGCTGTTGTTTACTTGAGAGGAACTGTTCTTGCATGGTGATGTCTCATATGTAAAGATCATGTTTTCAAAGTTCTTGCTCTCCTGATCCACTGTCTTGTATGTAACGCCTACGTCTTCTTGTTCACGTCACACGTCATAGGTGACACCCTTGAATGGAAGAAGAACACATCGTTAATGCACTGCATATAAACAGGTGTTGTAAATCAAACGGTGCACACACCGATGCCAGTGATTCAATGGTGTATTCAGAAAGATACATGAAGCTTAAAGGCACACCACCACCCTCTAACGATCTGGTTTCAAGTGGCAAACTTCTGCAACAAGATTGTCCAGGAGCTCACGTCGAACCATATGATATGATAAAGTTCCATATTTAGGGACATTTCACAAAGGAACATTCTATGAGCATGTTGTGTCTGAATACAGCTATGCCACATATATGAAATATGACACACCTGCCTTCTTTCACAGCCCTGCATCACACCATTGTACCAATGCATTCTGTTCCACCCTAACAACCTTGATTTTGCTCAAGTTGTTCTCCCTCCTCAACAGTGCATTTCCCACTCTCATCATTTTAATAGATTAGTCATACAATGCTTGTCCTATGGGCGCATGTCCCTGTTGTTTTACCATAATCATGTCCCCAATATGCAGCTTCACAGGCCCAGCAACATTGTGTCTGTTGCTGTCATGCATGCCCCAGCACACTTAGGTACTGCTCCGAGATCACACAACACAAGGTCAGAAGTTACACTCAGGAGTAAACGTCCCGTTACCTCACAAGGACGTCAGTTCTTGTACCACAGATGGTGCTTGCCATGGTGCTTGGGCAGACATGGTGGGTCCCGTGTTTCAGTGAGGAGACGCCTGCTACTGCGGCTGCCAGGCGTCATGGCCTTCCCTATCCTCAGCACGTCAACAATCACGTGACACGGCGTCCCGGGCCTCTACACGCCCATTACCAGGCTCAGTAGTCGTTCACACTTCCGGGTCCCACGGGGCACAACATGTGACACCCACGTTAGGATCACGTGGTACGGGTATTGCAGCAAAGCAGGAACTACGGGACCGACATGTGATGCACGCACACAGAATCACGCGATCCGGGCCCCGTAGCGGCACGCTTAAAATATCTGAGTTTCTGTTACTCAGTGCTTCTCAGCTGTTTCATTCAGCGTTTAGCGTTTTGGTAACCTCGGCTCCTGTTATTTGCTATACTCGACCCTGGACTTCGTTTATTGGACTTCCTTTATCTCACCCTTAACGGCTGCGCGCTTTTTGCCTTGCTGCTCCTCCTGTTTTTGATTCTAGACTTGTTAACATGGACTGGATTTGGATTTCCCTTTTGCACAGACGACTTTTGGATTCTTGTTCTGCATCAGCTTCTGAATTCAAGTATTCCACGCATTCTGCACTTCGTCCTTGCTCAGATGCTTCCAGTGTGTTCATTTCAGTGACTGGCCATCCTGGTGCCCATTCTGCCGGCTGCTGTCTGAACTCACTGATGGAATCGGGCTTTATTCCTGAACCACCACACTGCAGTACTCCTCCCAGTTAAGAAGGTGTGCATTACACATCCTGGTAGGTGTCCATTTCTTTCTTACCTTACTGACCTATTGATAGCAGGTTTTCGCTGTACTTACCTAACCTGCTCCTTCTTTCACAGCAGTCACACGGAGGACCTGGTGTTCCTGTTCCTGCCAGCTGTGGTCCTAATCCTCGAACAGCAAGTATATTCATGTCTCTCTGTTGGTTGCTTAGGGACAGAGGTATTCATACTCCTCGCAAGGCTCAAGTCTTGACAGATCTTGACAGACTGAGAAGCCTTTTATTTGTCTGGGGTATGGAGCCCTTCACCAGGGACCCAGTGGCTGCTCTAGTCCAGGCCACTTCGGTGTTACACTCTGATATGGCGACAGCTACAGCGGCTATCCACAAGCGTCTTGACGCCATTCAGAGCGAGTGCCATGCTTTTGCCCACAGATTCAGAGTTTGGTAACATTGCATCATAACCTAGTGCTCCTCAGACGGCCCCTTCCATTACCACACAGGTAATAGTACCTACACTGTTCCCTCTGGCCGCACCCGAAAAGTTTCAGGGAGACCCATGTAAATATCGGACCTTCCTAAATCAATGCAAGTTACACTTCATATGTAAACCACAAGCTTTCCCAGATGCTACCACCAAGGCGGCATTCACGTTGTCCCACCTGGGTGGCATATCTGCCACCTGGCCCAACCCCTTACTTGAGAGCAACAGCCCCACTTTATATTATTTTGACCTTATGGTAACTGAAATGACCAAGGTATTTGATTTAAGACACAAGGCTCAGTCACAAGACCTGGAATTACTTAGCCTTTCACAAGGGAAAATCCCCTTCATTGAGTACATAACCCGCTACAATCAACTATCTGTAGAAACTGCTTAACCTGAAAGCAAGAAAGCTGTGGTCTTTTACAAGGGCTTGAGTGATGCCATGAAAGACAAATTAGCAGTAGTTCCTTCTTTGCCCGTCCAATATCATGAACTTGTGTATTTGGCTCTGCAGGTCGATGCCAGGCGAGCAGAGCGAAAGGCAGAGTTGGGTTTTGCTCCTTCCCGGT
Organism: Ambystoma mexicanum; assembly: GCF_040938575.1. Classification (NCBI taxonomy): domain Eukaryota; kingdom Metazoa; phylum Chordata; class Amphibia; order Caudata; family Ambystomatidae; genus Ambystoma; species Ambystoma mexicanum. The sequence continues at coordinate 703,445,652 of NC_090923.1, forward strand.
ACACACCGGTTCCTGATCCTATGCAGATAAGGGGGTTCACAGTCCGATCACGGCCACAGAGAGGGAATGCAGAAGGTCGGCTAATGCCTGTTTCTACTGTGGCCTTAACGGGCATTATGTCAGGGAATGTCCCCGCTGACCAAAACTCAAGACCACAGATTTTCAGAAGGTCTGTCCCTAGACACAGGGGCACGGACGGAGCCAGATGTGACCCCCTCAGTGACCACACCTGCTCATGTAGGAACAAGACCCATATCAGTACAGGCCTCCTTGTCCCCTTCCTCTGACACGACATACACGGTGCAGTTAGTCATAGATTCCGGTGCCACGGAAAACTACATTGACATCGCTCTGGCGGCCATGTTAAACTTGCCATTGCAGAACAAGAGACAACCTGAACCAGTGCAGGCCGTAGACGGGACATCTCTTATTTCCGGCCCTATTAAGCAACAAACTGTCCCATTGATGCTGGTAATCCAGGACACCCATAAGGAGCAGATCTCCTTTGATTTAATCACTGCCCCTCAGTTTGGGCTGATTCTCAGTATTCCGTGGTTACGCCACCACAATCCCGTTGTCGATTGGGGTTCTGGTTACCTGTATTTTGAATCAGCCTTTTGCCCATCCACTTTTCTTACACACCATGACGCTCCCGAGACTACGGCACAGTTGCTTGGTGCTGTCGCTCAGCTTACACTGAACGACCCACTTCCTATGGATCTGGAACCACCCCAACACATGGTTGGTGCCATAACACCAGGTATTCCATCAGAGTATCAATATTTCCAGGAGGTTTTCGATGAGGGCTGTGCAGAGAACCTACCCCCACACAGACCCTATAATTGTCCTATTGACCTTGTGCCCAACACGAGTATACCCAAGGGGTGAATTTACTCTTTGACTCTTCCAGAGGATAAAACTGCTCTGAGTCTGGGACATATCCGGCCCTCCACGTCGCCAGCCGGCAGCCCCATCTTTTTTGTCCCAAAGCGGGAGGGGAACTTACGTCTGTGTATCGACTACAGGCGCTTGAATGCAGTGACCATAAAAAAAGATATCCCATATCTCTTATCGGCCCCTTGCGTGACTGTGTAACTCATGCTTCCGTCTACACTAAGTAAGATCTCAGGGGCGTATATAATTTGGTACGGGTAAACAAGGGCGATGAGTGGAAAACAGCGTTCTGTACATGGTATGGCCTCTATGAATACTTGGTCATGCCATTTGGCCTCTGTAAAGCACTTGCTATGTTTCAGCAGCTCATTAACGACATATTCAGCGATATCCTGCATACGTACGTTATCGTCTATGTAAGTGATTTCAATCCGGCACAAAGCCAAGTCAGGCCCAGCATGTAGTGCGCAATTGAAACCCTTATGTATTTTTATATATAAGTTCAATATTCTGAACGATATACCACTCGTATCACACCCTTGTCCTGGAGCCCCCCCCCCCCGGTCAAACTGAACCAGGGCTAAGGCTAGTTTGCAAAGGTAAATATTTATTTATATATTTAAAATTTAATCACAATATATTTTAATAGGTAAACAACAATCACAAATAGGGTGAAAGAACACTGAATAGTATCTTTAATACACTATGAATCAAGTAATGAGCCCAAAAAACAAATGCAGCACAGAAAAGAATATGTTTGAATTGGTGTAGAACAGATGGCACTATGGTTAGGAGTTCCCCCTGCAACACCCTTCAAGGCCTCAATAGGTAATGTAAAGAGATGGGAGGAGAGAGCAGGTATTCAGGAATAGTACAAATCAAACAGAATATCAGTCCCACCTTCCCCCTTCAAACACAAGAGAAAACGGAATTGACTTTGCAGCTGTAAGAATGGCCTTGAATTTGTCTTTGGAATTGACTGAGCAAAAACACCAAATGTGGTCAAAAATACTTAAATTGTTATAAATTCCTATGGGAGCCGCTTTGAACAGTTGCACACAATCACAAGCAACGGTTTAGTCAACAGAAAACAATGGAAATCTCAAAGTCCAAGTTGGAAACAATTTTAAGCTATTTCACATGTGTAAAACTTCTCTGAATGTAAAATCGCGGCAAACATTTCCTTACGCTATATTCGCTATAATGGGAGAATCGCACTATTTTGCAATACTACTGATAGCTATGGATGTTCGGTACAAGTAGGAATTGAAATTTCGTTTCTATGATAAAAATTGAGGGAGTTATAGAGGTTTTAGTAAAGGTCCTTTTTGTAAAAGAGGCGCGAGAATGGAGAACAGAAATGTACTTTGAAAATGACAGATGGGTTGATACAATAGAATATGACTATGAAAAAGCGAATGCCACAGATGGATCTTACAGTCACGTGATCAGCCTGACCCGCCCGTTGTGGATACTCTACTTCTTCAGATGAGAAAAGAGTCAGTGCAAAGATAGTTCTAGCAACACTATGGTTCTGAATGAAAGATAGGATGGGTTTGAGATTGGGATGAGACAATGCAAATATACTATGGGTCACAGTTCTTCCTATTAACACTCACAGTATCATTTATTAAATTGGACTGTCAGTTCTGGTCATGGATTGGATCTTGTATAGGAAGAACAGCACATCGGGCATGGGATCGGATCAGCTAGGCCGGTCACCGGATTTGCACAGAATCTCCCTTCTTGATTGTGGATGTTTCAAGCAGCTGGATAGCGAGTTCCTCAGGCAAGCCTAGTGGTAGCAAGCCAGAGAAATTCAGGATACTAGTTCAAAAGGCCTTCTCACACTACAGCGCTTCACTGGGTGGCAAGAATAAGTTTGAAGATTTAGGCCTTGCAGAAAGTCAATAGTTCTCTACTGCTAGCAAGAGTCTTGGCATCTGGATCTGGAAGGATGTTAAAGCTGGATGTACAATGCTGGATCAGAGTGCTTCGCCGAAATCAGGAAAGTGAATGAATCAGTGAGTTCTTATGTGTTGTCAGCTGTCTCTATTTATGTTTTAAAATGACATCACAAAGTGGGTGTATGTAAGTTTACCTCTGTGAGCTGGGATTGGGTCAAAACTTCATCTCCAACTTGCATTTGAGTGATTGGATCAAGGCTGGATGATGTCACAATGTATGGTTTGCTTTACAATCCTCAGAGACCGCCCTTTAGTTAATGGTCCCAAAATCAGATTTTATACTAAATACACATTTCTACATTGGTCACTTTTACACAAATCACACACAAAGATGCCATAATTTATGTAGAATCTGTTCATCAAAATCTTGCAGCTGTGAGGTCTTGTGTCAACTTTCTAAAGAATGTTGTCCTTTTTGCTATGAACCCAATTTCCAAACTTTATGCAAATTTCCACAAATGTGTGTGCTTAACATAGGAATGTGTGTGTACATGTTCACAATTCTACGATTAATACATTTCACATAAAACCACATATATTGCCATTCCTGTACAGAACATGGTACACGGTTCTGCCGCCTCTGAAAACGTGCAGCCAAAAATTAGACTAACAGATATGTCCTTGGTATATTTTTCACCATTTTCAATCACAAGTTATGAGTGTTTAAAAATTGTTCTTTGTTCATGCTTAAAAGCAAATGGTACACCCCTGTTTCTCTCCCTGGATTCTAGGAGCATCCCCCTCCTTGTCTGTTCCTTCCAGGAGCCATTTACGACCCTCTCACACCTCTGTTTCCTGGGCTGAAGGGCCTGCTATTGTTCATTCTCTTTCCGTAGACAAGAGTCTGGGTTACCCCGCAATTAGAATCTCCCATCTTGGGAGAAACCTTTTTGTCCGCTTCCAAAGGGTTGCAGCTCAGCCAAGCTAATGTATTCTTAATTACACACCAGGAAAAAACACATGTGTTGTATCAAACATAAATACATTACTTTCTGAGCTTTAACTCTGTGGGATAAAAAGCAACTGAGATCTGCATTCTTTTTAGCGACAATCCTTTTAAGGTTTGTTGATCTGGCAGACTTTTTAGTTTAGATCACTTTAAAGTTTCATCAGTAACTCATCTGACAGCTGTCATTCAGGTAGCCCAGGGTACTGCACCCAGATTCTGACAGGGACTGTCAGTTTTCAGACAATCCATTTTTTCTGAAGAAATGTTTTGCTCTTCACATTAGGACTTTGTATGTTTGCAATGCTTCATAAGATTACATGAATATTAGCGCCAAGCAAGATTTTGGATGTTGAGAAGTGTTGTGTTGTAGGCATTTTGGAGTTTTTAGCACCAAAGCAAATGTCATTTGTAGGCACATTTTGGAGTTTTATTTACAAAGCGCTGCTTCTCTCTCTGCACTCTGTTTGCTGGTCATGGAGCCCACTGGCACATTTTCTGCAGTGTGTGGTCTATTCCACCACACATGTACCATGGGTGTCTGGTTATGCATCCATCTTTTTGTGTGTTTGAGAATGCGGTTTTTGTAGGTTTTAGGCACGCACAAGAGTTTTGCCGCCATTGTTGCAGTTCCTTACACCATACTAGCAGAGTGATGCCGCATAGCAGAGTGGGTGAATACATCCTACATCTACTTAGAAAATATATTGGTGTTCTTTCCCTCTTTACCAGAACATGTGGTTCACGTCCGTGAAGTATTCTCAAGGCTTCGTACCCATGCCTTATATGCCAAACCTGAAAAATGTCTGTTTCACATAGATAGGGTGGACTTCCTGGGTTTCCACATATCGCCGAGGGGGGGCTTGTCCATGAACGCTTCCAAAGTCAGAGCAGAACTAGAGAGGCCAGTCCCAACCTCAGTGAAGGTTCTCCAAACGTTTCTTGGTTTTCGCCAACTTCTACCAGTGATTCATCTCAGGCTTCTCATCCATTGTGGCTCCCCTCACAGCTCTCACCAGTCCGCAGGTTCCTTTTCTATGGACGTCGGTCCAACAAGACGCCATTGAGAGTCTGAAAGCCGCCTTCACCTGAGCTCCTGCACTTCAGCACCCAAACCCAGACCTCCCGTTCATCGTGGAGGCTGATTCTTCTTACTACGCTATGGGCGCGGTTCTGTCCCAGTCCTGCCCAACCACCGGCCGCCTGCACCCCGTAGCCTTTCACTCACATAAATTTACCATGGCAGAGACACACTAAACAGTTAGAGAAAAAAGAGTTATTAGCCATAAAAGAAGCCTTTCAGGTCTGGAGGCATCATCTTCTGGGTTCTAACCACCAAACCATTGTATAAACCGACAATCGGAATCTCCAAGACCTAGCTTCAATGAAGTGCGCTAACAGCAGACAAGTATGGTGGCATCTTTCCTTTTCTGCCTACGATTCTGTTGTTAAACATAGACTCAAAAGCACGCATGGTAAAGCTGACACTCTGTCCCATTCTCCAGGGGGGGTTGCTCTCCCTACCTAGCCTGAAACACTACTAGACAAAAAACACCTGGTTTGTCTATGTACACGCGCATCAGATCTACTAATTTCTATCCGGCAGTGGGTATCTCTGCACCCCGATCTAGTGTCAGAATGGTACTTGGTTTTTCATTGTTGCAAGTCGAAATTACTCCCAATGGTAATAGTGTGTGGAAGAACTACATTGCTTTGCCCTCACCACTATATTCTCTAAGGAATCTCTGAACATAGTGTTTGTCACATGTACAACCACCTTCACTAGACTATCCATTATTTCCACTGTTAAAATTCGAATCTGGGTGATATGCTGATATTGTCTTGAGTAAAATGCCATTGTCTGCTAGGAATCATTCAACTTCCTACTGATAATGTGTGTACTATTGTCGTTCACTTACCGGAAAAAGCTTTCTCCCAAACCATGTGACCACCAAATGTATGATTTAATCAGATGTAACCTCATGAACCACTTTTACTTCAAACCACTACGAATAGAGAGCCAGCATGCATATATCATAACAGCCTATTCCACCTCCCAAGCACCCACAGTGCCCCCTGTACTGCCCCTTTCACTTTCTCCACGCACTTGTCCTCTCCCCCTCCCCTGCACTTGCGCAATCTCAATGTCACCTGGTCTAGTAAGATTGTTCCCTTTGTTCGCCCTCCCTTGCTTTGTCGTGCCTTGCAATACTTGTGTATAGGCACGTAATAAATGCCATATCATCTCATATTACACCCTAACACCTCCATTGTTCTCCTTATAGTAGATCAGGGGACCTTGGCTTTGCCATCAGCTTACAGGTCTTGATGACTCCATATATTCCACAAACCCTTTCAACTGGTGCTCAACAGAGTGTTCAAAGTTGGGCCACCAGAAATTTGTTTGCAGTACTTGTGTTGCTCTTGTAACATATACATGTACTTCAAGAGCAATGTTAATTAGTAGAGGGACTATTGCTTCACCCTTGCGGTTGTCACCTACTTTCAATACTGAGCTTGTCCTTCACAAACAATAATTCATGGTGCTTTGCTCTCTTTACCTTATTTTTTCAGACCATCCTTGTTCTGCAAACTCCACAACAGTGTCCATCAAGTCATGCTTTCCATACTGGTCATCCCACTCTTTTTAGTTTACAATTGCTTCCGGTGGCTTGGACACTTTTTCATTCCACTAAATCACTTGCTCAATCTTATTCATTTGGAATCTCGATAAGAGGTTTGCCAAATGATTTCTTGTGCCCAGAATGTACCCTGTAATATAATCCTAACATCACCAAAGATGCCTAGTTTGCGATTCATCAGGATACCCTGTCAAAACCTTTGGCTTCAAAAACCTATTTCAGGAGCTTGTGGTCTGTATGAAATGTGAAGGTTTATCCGCACAGGAATGCCTTGATCCTCTCAGTGCCTTAAAAACACTCCGAAGAGAGAATTTCTCTGAGAGAGTACTTTAATTGTTGCCCATTTAACCTTCTAGAAGCATTCACAATGATCACCTCAATGCCTTGTTGCACTGCAACAGCATGGCACTAGGTCTATGGCAATGCCATCAGCTGCGATCATGGTATGCATAGGATATTGAACATTGAAAGTGGTCATACCATGTCTATCTCCCTTTTGTACTCTCAAATTCATGTTCCCACTTACCATAAAATCATCTTTTGAAATACATTGCAATCAATTTTTGAAGCCAAAGCTTTTTACAGGGTATCCCGTTCAATAGCAAACAAGGCATCCTGGATGCAGTGTTAAGATGATATTACACGGTACATTCTTGGCTGGGAGGGTAGCCTTGGGGCAGCACATTTGTCTTGGAAGCAAGACAATGCGACGTAACTTAAGTCCAGACCCCTCTCGTATGATTAGAGACTGTTCTCTGGTGTTAAGCACGTAGTAAAAGATGAATTAACTAATTAAACTGTGGTATTCTATATAAACATGCACACACACCTCCGGTAGAATTCAATCATTACAAAAACTGAACTTTACTTCTCCTTATTCTGGGTATTTCAACATCCTTGATGCTATTCATGAGGTCCTAGTAGAGATAGATGCCTTTCCAGGTATGCAATACCCTAGGTAATCTGTTTCATCAACCCTACATTTCGATCCAGATAATCAGCCCATGATTCTGCAGAATCGCTATAAAATCTGTTGAAATGTGTGCCATGTTCTTCTATGGACGTCCCATCCACATGCACGTAGAACTGCAAAGATTGTACTTTCTTAGAATCCCCTAACGGCATGTATATTATTTTCCAAACACACAGGAGGCAGTGATAAGAACACAAAGCATGTGGCTAAATTGGACTGCCCCTCCTGCATAATAAAAACGGTGAATATCCTAGATTCTGGATGTTGATGCACCCGGCTATATGCAGAAGCCAAATGGAGCTTGGTGAATGCTCCGCTAGCACTCCCGTGTCCAATTGCTTCAAATCCACACTGATGCACACATCCCAACTGGCCTACTTTGCCACCATGATATTTGTTCTTTCAAAACATTATTTGTTCCACACCCTCTGGAATGCTTTTTCCACTTTAAGAACCAGGGGCATGCTGCATTTCTTAGCTACCACAGGAATTCTTCCCTTCCTCATCATTATTCTGTGCACCGTCCCTTTAGATAACACACCCTGACAACCACAGGATGCCTTCACTTCTTCACCATTACTATGTGCTCCATCACCTTGTATAACCCACCCTCACTGCCACATGATGCCTTCCCTTCTTCATCACCTTGTGAGAAAACAGAAGGGGAATCTCCTTAATTGACATTTGTCCACAATCTTTCATCGGCATGTACTTTCTTCTCTTTGGCATTGGGGGCATGTTTGATGAGTAGGTACCTGTCTTCACTCTTCCATAGTATGGATCCTCCTTTCACTGATATTCACCCCTTGGCACGAGTACACCTGCCTGTGAATTTCAGGTCTGTCTTGGCAGATTCTCTCGAATACATTCTTTCGTTCTTGTATCCTGCAGGTTTCTTTAGGTCACACTCACATTCACCCATAGTACCATAGATACCAATGTCACATTTCCATCAGACAACATTTCTATCTACAACCTGGTCATGTGCATACCAGGTACTTTTGCTCTTTTCGTCATCATTGATGTCACCTTCATCATCACCTTATGAACACAAACTCCGGCCTGGAATGTGCTTCCATTCTTAACCACTTTGCCCACCGGGCAATCATCACCTCATGATCATCATCAATAATGTCCTCAGCCTCCGGTTCTGATACACCGTCATTTTCAACACACACATCTCAAACCACACTGACGTTCTTGCGTCATTCACTTCCTCTAGAGTTGGATATCTTAGAATATTCTCGAAAATGATGGACTCATCTGTGTCTAATTTGTGGGACAGGCTGGTGCGTTAGCCAGATGGGACCTACCATACTCCCACAACTGTAGCATGAATTGACTCCCTAAATTGTTCACTGCACATTATTCCTGTCTTACTGGAGGCCACTTTCGTTGCTCTGCTAATCCTTATTACATCCTTAGTGGGATGTATTCTGTGTTCTTTTTCTGCCACACAAGACGGGGTGCGGTCAACCCGTTTGGCAACAGTGATGACCACATCTAAAGATGTGCCATTGCTATTGCATAGCTCCCTCTTATCTTATTACTCACACAATTGACCATGAATTGATCTTTTGTAGGTTCATCAAACATGTCCTCATAATTGCATTATATTTCTAAATGATATGATATGATGTGATATGATATGTCATTTGTAACGCGCCTATGCACAAGTGTTTCAAGGTGTGATGAGGCAAGGGAGGAGGAACAAAGGGAAGACAAAGACAACGATCTTACTAGGCCAGGTGACATTGAGCTCACGCAAGTGCAGGCGAGGGGGGAAAAGGTAAGTGTGGGGGGAAGGGGCAATGCAATACATAGGACTAAAAGTAAAGAATAAATAAAATAAATAAAAGCAATAGTTAAAAGTGCGGCCAGCTAGTGGCAAGCGCAGGAGTAAATGCAGGCATCCAGGGTCAAGAGCTGGTTGGGACTGTAGGGATACAGAAACAGACCCCAAGTGCAGAGGTTGCCAGGGAAGCAGTGCAGGTGTGCAGCTTGTGGGGGAGGGGACCTGGGCCAAAGATCAGCGGGTAGCCAAGTGACCAGTGCAGTTTCAGTCAGGAGTTCAGCAGGGGAGAGGAAGAGAGAAAGCAGAAGCAAAGAGCAAGGCCTTAAGGTGCTTCCGGAACTGGAGATTGTTCTCGTCAAGTTTCAGGGAGGTGGGGAGGCTGTTCCAGAGGGAGTGTAAGCGATATTCAATCAACACTACAGCTAAGTCAATGCCTAGTCTGGGATGCTGAGGAAAACTCTTACTGATGTATTTTTATGTCCAGTTCAGTACTCTGGATGACAACCCTTGTATAACACCCCCCTCTTAGAATCCCCCTGACCACACTGAGCCAAGAAGTAGGTTTGTTTTGCAAATTAAAAGGTTTATTTGGACAATTCAACAATATATATCTATCACATTTTTATAATATATTAATATCTGATAGTACATTGAGACATATGATGTGGATCCACAATGGGTAATGTTACAGTGGTACACTTGATTACTTAGGAGTAGTATAGAGGATGAGGTAGCTGAAAATGCTTTATGGTTTCAAGGAAATGCAATGAGGAATAAAATGCAGTACAGAAATACTTGATACGATTTTAGCAAAAGATAAGATAATCACTTTTTTCTGGCAATTCACCCCCCTCCCCTATGCAATGTAAGAAATGGAAGGAGATGGAAAGAGGAGCACACAGTTCTCAGGAATGCAATCAAATACAATACGAAATTCAGTTCCCCCCAGCAAGCTTAGAGGAAACAGGTAGGAGTTTGAAACATAGGCCCAAAATGCTTTTTAAATGTGATGGCAATGGATGGGAAAATGTGCCAACTGATTTTAATTCCCTCTAGAGATTCAGGGTGAGTGGGAGATGCGTGTTGGTATTAGTTCAGGCTCACTTTAGCAATGCTCTATGAGTTATTACCAAGTTGCAAACGGATTTTAACAAAAGAAAGAATGGAGCTGCTATTTTGACAAGTGGAGAAATTGAGCCAAAATCGCAAATCGTGGTAAATTTTGCGAGTGCGTATATCGTGATTGCGGAAAACGTATAGGGAGTAGGAAGTCGTTCCTAGGTTCGTTGGAAAGCCTAGAATCACAGATTTAAGAGGAAAGTTAAACCACGTTCCTAGCCCAGACGGTTCCAGAGATACGGACGATTTAATAAAGGTAGATTTTCGGATTTAAAGTAAACTCAAAATGACAGGTGACAGCTTGCAGCTGCAGAATTGACAGGTGACAGTTGTGAAGCTTTAAAAATGACAGATGACACGATTTCTAGGAGGCTGTTCTACTTAGGTTAAAATAATTTGGATTATATTATTTTAACTAAGAGATTGGTTCTGCACAGTTCTGCTAGGTACTCACAATATAAATTTGAACTAGGCCTCGTCACAGATCTGGTCAAAACGTCCGGCTGCGGTTCTGTCTGCTCGGCGGGTCAATTAGGCACCGGTTCTGCTCACAGCGATCCGGATCTCTGGTTCTGCTCACAGCGGTCTGGTTTGTGGTTCTCTCGGGTTCCAGATACAGCACTGCTTTCTGGATACTGCTACAGGTTCTTGCAAAAATTCTTGGCAAAAATTCAAACAGCTCGCCCGGCTGTTGAATAGTTTGGTTGGTTTTGAGGCCTGCTGAAGATGATTCAGCTGGTGGATTCAGGCCTCTCTGCTACAAATTCTGGAGTTAATTTCTGCTACAGGTTCTGGAGATTGATGGATTTGAAGTCTGGATCTCTGGATGTGAAGTCGTCGGTCAGCATGCTCCGCAGCAAATGGAATTGAATGTCCCTACCTGTCCCAGCAGTCTCTTTTTATGTGTTTTGAAAATGGGTGTGTGTCTGGGCCTAGCTAAGCCTGCCCCTCTCTACTTGTCATTGGCCCAATTCTCCCCTCTCCCATGATTGGGGGAAGGAAATGGATTGTCATCATGATGAGCTCTTTTTATGGGTCAGAGGTTCCTCCCCTGGTCAATTAATCCCACAAATATATATCTGATCCAAATAAATATTTCCCAGGTACACAAGTGGTTGACATTACATGTACATATTTTATATTCCTTATGGTCCATGCTTGTCCGCCTCTGATCTTCCTGGGGGATTGCATTAAAAAATGACAACATTTTGCGCTTTTTGGCTGGTTTTGCAATATCGGACATTTACCCAAAATTACACAAATGTGCACAAGGAGTATGGACATTAATTGATGAAGTGTCAGATTTTTAACATGCAGACATTTGGAGTAAGACCCTATTTTCCGCTAGCAACCCCCCAGAATACACCACAGGGTCCTAACACCTCTTAAAACGTGCACAGAAAAATCACAAAAATAATGATATTACTTATATAATTCTGACAAGTCCGCACTATGAGTGATCTATCTTTTTAAAATTATGCTCTGGTCAAAAAGGGGTGTGGCTTCCCACATCACATGGTGGAATAACTGGTTTATCCACTTCCCCTAAGCTCAGCTGCTAGCAGAGGCACTGCCCCTCCCAGTTTCCCCCAAGGGTAAGCCACTTTACGGCCCCCCAATATAACATTAGCCTGAGTCCATTGTTAAGTTTCCTGCAGTTGCCCCTCCCCTAATCTAATCAGAGAGGTGTCAACTCCTTTTGGTGGGGAAGCAGGATGCAGCTAGGCCTGGGAACACAGCTGTTGATCCAGTTTCAACTCCTGTCGGGGGTAGTTGTCAGGCAGAATCCAGTTTCATTAAGCCAGGTTTCAGCTAAATGTCACTTTTTGTTCCCAGTTTTCTACATTCAAATCAAACTGACAATTTTTACATATACATTAAATAATTACTTCCTTCAAGTCATTTCAGAACATAGTTTTATATTGTATCCACCTCTTAGCTAGTCTTTCCTTGGTCTGGTTTGGGTTCCTCTGTTCAGTTTTACACAAAAGTCTGGTGGTTTTAAAACGCCGGATTTCTGATAGTGGTGAGTACCGGTATTGCAACCATTTTTGGGATTAAGAAAATGAATTCCCCACAGTTCTGAGTTGCTTTTTGGCAATCAGCATTGCCATTCCCAATGGTTTCAGGCTACTGTGTGTGTAGCCCAATGGTGGTTTTAGGCAGTGCCCTCCTGTGCTCACAACATAGGCAAAAATGGGTGGCAGCCTATTCTTCATGTTTTCCCTGTGCACTCTCTGGGGAGTTCTGGCCATCATGATGTTTTCCATGCCAGTACTGCACAGTTTATGGTAGGGCTTGGATGCATGGGTAAAAACATCCCACAAGCCCCCGCTCTTGCGATGGCCATTCTGTCCTTTCACTGATGGAACTCGCAAGATCTGGGATGTTCGCCTCCTCTTCTTCCAATTCCATGGATGGCACAGTTCAGCATCTTTTACTCCCTCCAGTCGATCAATCAGTTCTCCTTGCTGGTCCTGATGGGAGGATTGGGCGGAACCCCGGGCCCCTCGGGTCCCTGATCCCGGTCCCCGGTCGTCCTCCTTGGTCAGTCTCCATGGTTTCCTCTTTCCTAGGATGATAAAGCAAAGCGGCAATACCTATTCGTAGACATTTCTTCCCCACCATTGATATAGTGGGGTGGCATATACATTTTATAGTCAAAACATTTGCGTTCTTATTTTACAAAAAACAAGATACAATTATAAGAATTTTTTTTGTTTCCAAATCATAATATTTTAGAGACTATATGTGGGATATTTTAGGGTTGGAATTGAATTACTCTGGAGCGGTGCCCTCGGGTATTGCAGAGGACTCCTCCAGTTGTTGCAGAGTGTGCCTGGGATGGCAACACTTTAGCTGATTTATATGTACCCACTTGTCTTCCCCCTCTGCCGAACTGTCTTTGGGGATGCGGATCTTGTAGGCAACAGGGGAGATCTTGTCTATAATTTCAAACGGTCCCTTCCATGTAGGCAAAAATGTTCGCTGTTTGGCCTGGTTCCTTTGGAAATTGAATAGATAGACCCGGTCCCCCACAGTATATTCCTTCCTGGTGGTCTTCTGGTCATAGTGGGTTTTCATGCTATCAGCTGATCTTTCTAGATTCCGCTGAGCATAGGCAAAAGCATGCTGAAGGTGTTTCCTTAAATTCTCCACATACTCATGAGTTGTGGAGACATTTATCAGTGTCTGCTCTTGAGTCCTGTAGAGCAAATGCTGGGGAAGCACCATCTTGCGTCCAGTCATCAACTCAAATGGTGACATTTTAGTTGCAGATGAAGGGGTAGATCTGATGGCTATTAGGACCAGAGGTAATCGGATATCCCAACTTGGCCCAGAATCTGCTACAAACTTTTTCAATATGCTCACAATGGTTCGGTTGTATCTCTCCACTGCTCCAGAAGAAGCTGGCCTGTAAGCAAAGTGTAGCTTCCTTTTAACCCCCAGTATCTCCCACATCTTTGTCATCACTTCACTGGTGAAGTGGCTACCCCTGTCTGACTCAATCCTTTGAGGTAGACCAAAACGGGAAAAGATGTGGTTAATCATCAGGGCAGCTGCTGTTTCTACCTTGCATTTTGGGGCTGGGAGACATTCCACCCACTTAGTAAACAATCATGTAACGGTCAACATGTACTTGTTTCCTCTAGATGAGCGAATTACAGGGCCTACAAAGTCGATTTTCAAATCTGACCATGGCAGTGTCATCCTCCTCTTTTGGGGAGGCGCACGGTGTGTGAGGGATGATGGCTGAAATTGTGCACACACAAGGCACCCCTTCACGTATTAGTCGAGGTCCTGCCCCATGTGTGGCCAGTATGCAACCTCTCTTAAGATTTCCAGTGTTGTGTGAAACCCCCTATGACCGGCTGTGGCCGCATCATGGGCGTGACTTAACATCAGGCTTCGGAATGAGGTAGGGACCACCCACTGATCATGGACAGCTTGGGATTTCCTTACCAACAAACCGTCTTGGATTCAGAACCTTTTTGGACATTTCATCAACACTCTTAGGTCCTCTTTCCCAATGTAATCGGTACCCGTCAGGGGAAAGTTCTGAGGGTCCTCAATGTGTTGGTAAAACTTACCAATTATTGGATACCCCTTATGAGCTGTAATTAAATCAGCATCAGGGGTCTTCTTACTCCATTGTGCAGTTGAAAGATCATTGTGAGCATTTGTCTGGGACCTAGTGATAGCAGTGACCTGGATTTCCCCCAACAGGGACTTTATTTCTATTAGATCCCCTTGGATGGCCCCGGTTTTGGCCAGCTGATCAGCTAAGTCATTTCCAGTTTTGTCTTGTCCCTCTACTTTGGAATGACCCTTGATCTTTTTCCAGTAGATGGTTATCCCATTCGAGGTGACCAGATCATCAATGTTTTGGATTAACTTCCCATGTTTCAAGGGTTTGTTATTAGCACATAACATGCCTCTGGTTTTCCAATTAACCAGGTGCTCCACGAACCCGCTCCGTATGTAATCCGAATCTGTGATTATGACTAGTTTGTGGAGTGATGTTGGACGGCAGTGAGGATGGCCTGATGCACAGCCATCAACTCTGCCACCTGACTACTTCGGGGACCAATTTTGTATAGAGCAGAGGGTTCTGGGGACTCATTCACCCATGCGTTCTCTATGCCGGCCACCAGTTCTTTCTCCCCGTTGTTGTCAACATGGTAAGAGCATCCATCCACATAGACAGTGGGCATTCCCTCACACTTGTCTTCTTCAAAGACTTTGTGTGGGGAATTAAGGTATGCCTCCATGTTGTCCTTGATTTTCAGACTTTCGTCCTGGAGACAGTTTTCTCTGGCACAATCATGCAAGTCAGCCAGACCTTGCGCGAGGGGACTCTTCTTGTTTTGGCCATATCTGACCTCTACAGGAAAGCCTTGCATTGACAGAATCCAGGAAGTAATTCGGGAATTACTCACATTTCCGGCCCGGATTCTGTCACTTTGGAGGTATTGCAGAGGCTGGTGTGGAGTCTCCACTATGATGTGTTCCCCCTGGATAAACGGGCGGTAATTCTTTAATGCCCACACCATTGCCAGGAGTGCCTTCTCACAATTGTTGAATTTTTCCTCCACAGAGGATAAAGTTTTGCTCGCATAGGAGATTACTTTATTGACCTTGTCATGCTTTTGGTATAATACTGCCGTCAAGTACGTATTAGAGAACCCTGTCTCCAGGAAGAACTCCTTGTTTCTGACAGGGTAAGCTAGGCAAGGCACTTGTGAGAGGCTTCTTTTGAGTTGTCTGACTGCCTCGGATTGTTCTGGACCCCATTCCCACTTGACCCCCCCCTTCAGGAGAAGAATCAGGGGTCTGGTGATCTCTGCGTAGCCCTCAATGAACTTTCTGCTGTAATTAGTCAGTCCAAGGAGGCTCCTTAGTTCCCGCAGAGTTGTGGGATCCTTCAGTTTCTGAAGTGCTTCCACTTTCTTTTCTTGGGGACAGAGACCCTGAGGAGTAATCTCATGCCCCAAGAAATGAACACGGGTTCTACACCACTGTACTTTCTGAAAGGAAAGTTTTGCTCCGGCGGCCCTCAACTGTGTCAGAACATAACGGATCTCCGCTATGTGTTCCTCCACAGATGAACTTTTGATGAGGACATCATCTACATAAGCCAGGTTACCCCTCACACCCAGGTCGGGCATGGCCTTATGTAAGAAAATGTTGAATTCATTGCCGGAGTTGAGGTATCCGAAGGGAGTCCGGGTCCAGGTGTACTGCTGGCCCCCAAAGGTAAAAGCCAGTTTGTATTGGTCCTCCCTACTGACAGGCACGGTCCAGTATCCATTGGTCAGGTCTATTGCAGTGAATACTTGTGACCCTTGAATCTGGGCCAGCCCTTGGTCAATGTAGGGCAGAGGCCATCGGGAAGTATGGACCCGTTTGTTGAGCTTTGTAAGGTCGGCGCAGAGTCTCCACTGGCCGTTTGGCTTCAATATTCCCAGCACCGGATTATTGAAGGTGCTGTGTACTGGAAGGATTATTCCCCGGGACTCAAGGTTCTTGATTATTTCAGTAAGGGACTCCATGGATGCGAGAGGCAAACGATATTGCATCACAAACACTGGAGTCATTCCAGGGTCCATGGGAATTGTTGTGGTGGGGATGTCGGTGCGAACACAGTCATATGAGTCTACCGCAAAGAGATCTTGGAAATCCAAGAAAACTTGTTTCAACTTTTGCTTCTGTTCCAGAGTCACACAGGCATCAGCTAGGTTGACTCTCTCTTCCACCATCTGCCTGAAGCCTGGAAAGACTTCTGGTTTTGCTATCTCAGCGGCCTCCTCCAGCTGCGTGGAGAAGTCCCTGGTCAGAGTGCTGATTTGGACTGGAGGCTTCAGGTGGGAAAGGCAGCCCTCATGGACCTGGAAAATCACCTCATCCCTCCCGAAGTCACAAGTCACATCTTCCTTACCATAAGGGCAAGAAGTGTACACCAGGAAGTTACCCCCGTGCCGGCTGAAAATCCTGTCTGGTGTTGTATTGTCATCACTGTCACTGTCAAAACAGTCTTTGGGGATTGGTCCTAACAGTTCATTTCCTAGATCAATGGAAAAATGTCGGTCATCAACCGCCATTCCAATAATGGTGTCTGCGGCTAGAGTAATACTCTTTAAGTCGCTGTTATCCACCTCTATTGGAATGGTGTCATGTTCTATGTTGACTAATGGTGTTGGGTTTACCCCTAACCCTTGCTGTTGGAGAGAAGCATTTAGATGAATATAAGCATCAGGGTTTTTCAATTTTTGTCCTCTTTTAACTTTCACTTCCAAGGAGAATTGTCAGGTCCTTTCTGGGATGGTGACTTCCTCTTTAATCTGAATTTCAACTGCATAAGGTAGCAATTGAGCTGACCTAAATGCTTTTTCTGAATCATCAAAGCCCATGGGATTATCCGCTAATCAAGACCAAGCTTTGAAGTTTATTAGGTCCAAACTAATGGCAAAGCGATTGAGAATGTCACTGCCTAAGTAAAAGGCGGCAGTGACGTCTCGCACGACCCAACAATTATGGACTATGCTCTTGTTGCCAATGGAGATTTTGAGCATACACCTGCTTGGCAGGAGATGTTTGGAATTAGGTGCTTCCAGGTCCATTTCCCATTTGTCTATCAGTTTGAATGTGGGAATGGCTGGATCTTGTGGGAGTTGGCGGAACATGGCTTCGCTGATGAAGCTCTTACCATTGTTCACACACACTCGAGCGAGAACAGAATCCTTCCTATCAATTAACTGAACAGGGATGAACAACTGCTCTCCAATTTGCTGAATATCAGCCAGGCTCTGAGCTGATTTCACATCTTTCTGGACTACAGGAGTGGGAGTTTCTGATTGTGGATTGGTAAAGAATTTCAGAGTGTTTCCTTCCATTGTGGAATACCACCTTAAACTGGAAGGAATGTTGATTTTCAGAAATAGAGAGGACCCCCCCAACACCAGTCTGTTGTCCTACTGCTATTACTGTCACGTCTGGAATCTGGTTGTTCTGGAAGTGAAATTCTACTTGGTCAGATTTTTGTTCAACCATGTGGCAGGTGCCGTTTAAACTAACATGGTTGACACTCTGTTTTAATTTTATTGGTCGGCTAGTCTGGGTCCAGAGGACCTTGTTTACACAATCTATTAGGGGTGACAACCTTCTCAGGAGGTCGTTCCCTAGTAAACAAGGGGTGCCCTCTGGAGTCACTACTATGACCAGGTGTTTCACCTTGTGTCGCCCAATTTTGATGTCCAAGTCTGCAGTCCCCTCAACGGGAATTTCCTTCCCGTCAAAGTTCTGCAGTTGTCCAGGAAGAGAGGTGAGAGGAATTCGGTAATTCTCCCCCCTTCCTGCATTTAGTTCATCAAAGGCCCTTTTAGACAGAAGGGTAGCTTGGGATCCAGTGTCCACCAGTGCCAAAATTCTACCCTGCCCCTGTACTTGTACCGGGGCATAATATCTTCCCTCCTTCTCCTCAAGGGGGAACAGATAATGCACATTTTTGGACAACTGGTGGGCTAACTTTCTGGTTTTGGACATTGCTAGCCAAGAGATTTGGGCAGAATTCTGTGAAGAGCCTGGGGAATCTGAAAGAAAAAGTTGGCAACTGGAGATCAGAGCCATTGTGGGTTCCCCTGGTTCCGGTTCTGGGCCGCCCCCCCCCTTTTTGGAGGCAGTCACCAGGATGGGTTTGAACCAGGGGATTTGGGTATTGTGGGTTCTGGGATGAGATGATGGGCGGCGGTAGCTCAGTCTCCATATCTCCCCAGTCTGGATTGGAATCCCTTGGGACCCATTTTTCTTTGGGAGGAGTTCCCCCATCTCTAAAGGAGAAGATCCTTTTCCCAGGATCTTCTGAGGATCCCTCTCCCTCCAATGGGAAGACCTGTACCTTCTCCACAAAGTGGGTCTGTTTGGGCCCTTTGTTTCTCCTACCCCCCCTCTGCTCCTTTGGAGGCAGGCTTTCAGGGGCAGGAGATTTTGTTTCCGGTTCCTGGTTTTCCAGGGGCTATTTACAAGTTGGGAAGGAAGCTTCCTCCAAGGCTTTAAACCCCCCTTCCCCTTGTGCCTCCTCCCTGGGAACCGGTGGGTTATCGGGGTGCTGCCCCCTTCATTGTTCTGGAGCACCAGGTCCAGAGTTTGGGGCATTCTGCGGTGGCATGCTCATCTGAGGGTTCTGTTGAGCCCTCAGTATGTGACCCAGATCCCGTGCCAATATTTTGGACCTGGCGCTCAAGTTGTGAAACCCGCTCAGGCTGATACGGGGCACTATTTTCTCCCCTGGGCTGATCCCGGGAAGGGTAGCTATCCCTTCTCTGGTAGTACCCCTGGTTGGGAAGATTTTGGTACCCCTCCACCCTTGGCCTCCCCTCTCCCGGATGAGGTTGTCTGGGCTCAGGGAATTGGGGAAAGAAGGATGGATGATTTTGGGGCTGGAAATTGGGTGGATACCTGGGGAAAAAGTTCTGCCCAGGATTTGGAGAATTTCTGCCCTCCTGTGGGAAGTTGGGAGGGAAGTTCCCTGGGTTAGGTGCTTGGCTGGATCCCCCCCTTGGGCTGGAGGAGTCCACACATAACCCAGGATTGGTCGGTTTCCCTTGTAGCGGGGACTTACATAGTCAGGGGAGCGGGGGACCCCATTTGTGGGACTACCTCCTCAACTCCCTGTCTGTGACTGGCCCGAGGGCCTTCTGGGCTGTGAATTATTTGGTGCAGGTAGGTTTTTAGCCCCCCCCCATCTCCAAATCTAACACGGGGGCAACCTTTACCTCTGCCACCTTGGCAGCAGCAGGGGTGCTGTTGTTTTTGGGGTTTTTCGGCGCATTATTTTTATTTTCGATGGGCTTCTGCACCTCATAGATGCGGGTAACCTGTTCAATGACCTTGTCTAAAGATCTTTTCTCATGAAAATCTCTCACGAGCTGGGTCATTATGTATTTGGGTAAGGCATGGAAAAACTTATTGATAAATTCTCTGCTATCCGTGTGCACCCTTCTGGTGGTCTGCGCAAAAGCACGCTTTAATTCTTGCACAAACTCTTGTGGGGCCTGATCCTCCCCACATTGCAAATTGTAGGCTGCCTTGCGAGCCTCTTGAGGATTTCTGTGCACAGAAAAATGTTTCAAGTTGGCCGCCCTGTATGTGGACCACCTTGAATGGTTTTGATCCTCCAGCCCTGCAAAGAAACTGGAGTATTCTGGTGAGAAGGTCCATTTGACGTACTGGATGCAGCTACTGCTGTCCTTCAAATGGAAAGTCTCCATCATTTGTTCATAGAGCTCCAAGTGTTCCCAAACAGAATACTTGGCGTTCTTATGATAAGGCATGATGACACTCCTTATTGCCTTTATTTGTTTCAATGGGTCCTTAAGCAAGGCCCTTTTTGCCTTATTGGCTTTTTTGGTTCGGGTAACCCTGGTCCAGTCATCCTCCGACTCAGAAGTGCTGCTCCCAGAGGTGCCCGTCTGATCTTCCAGGTTTTCCTGGATTCTGCGAGCCTGGGAATGGCTGGCAGAATGTGGGGACCTGGTCTCCTGTGTCCTGTGACGCTCAGAGGAGTCTTCAGATCCCTCTTTGCTACCAGGATTTGCTGGGTATCTTCCCACTGACCTAACTGGGCAGAGGTTTTCAGGATGCCCTTAATGGGCCTACTCTCCTGGGGTTCCCCACTAAATTACACTGTGCTTGGGTGCCCATGCCCGGATACCCGCCCATCCATTCCTGGGAGGTACTAGCCTATGAGCCCCATACTTCTAGCTGGATAGTAATCTGCCATCCCCGTGGACCTGGGCTCATGTGCGCGAGGGGACATGGGGGTGGCAGAGTCCAGGGACTGGGAGAGATGAAGGCCTCTGGTACCAGGGCTCCTGAGGTTATGCTCAGGAGTTTCTCTTTCCCAGCGAACCTCATCTCTATCCGCCCCTGCTTCCTGTTGCAATGCAAGAGCCTGCACTTTCAGTTTCTCAGTTAAGGCCTTACTAGACTCTATCAGTCTCTTCTGCATCGCTACCTGTTGCTGGAGCCTATCATTGTGCTGACAGAGATCCTCATTTTCTCTCTGTGCCTCCTGATTGGTCCTGGAGTACTGGGCCAGTCTCTGCTGCAGGAGGGTTACCTCCTCAGTCCCATCCCTACTGGCCTGCTCCTTTCTTGCCAGAGCCTCCTCCACCCTCCTGGTGTGATCTAGCAAGCCCTGATGCTCTTTTTGGAGGTCACCCAGCCCCTGGAGGGCCAAGTGATTTTCTTCAATTTTTCTTTTTAAATGGCAGACTTCCTGGCCTAAGGTATCCCTTTCCTGACAGGAGGCCCCAGCCGAAGAAAGAGATCTACCACCAACTCTTTGCTTGGAGAAGCGACTGACCCTGAGGGAGTTGGAGGCGGATGAGCGAAGAGCTTGAGCAGGAAGATATTTAGGAAGAGAGAGATAGAGGTATTGAGCCCCCAGGCCCCAGAAGGCCTTGTGGACAATGCAGAGAGTTTTGAACGTAATACCCACAGCCAGTGCAGAGATTTCAGTCCTGGAAAGATTCGATCCCTGGGCGTGAGGCCAAGGACAAGTCTCACAGTCCTGTTCTGCATGAGTTGCAGAAGGGCAGAGAGTAGATGCACGCAGAATTAGAAAGAGGCTGTTGCAGTAGTCCACCCTAGAGAGAACCCGAGCTCTGGAGACAGTGAGCTTCTGGGGGAAGGAGAGGAATGGAAGTATACCTCTGAGGTGGTGCAGCTGGTAGTGTGACTTCTTAGAGACGTTAGAGATGTTAGGAGCAAAGGAGAGAATGGAGTCAAAGATGACCCCAAAGTTTTTGGCCTTACAGGTGGGATAAGGAAGAGGGCCAAGAGAGGCTGGCCAGAGAGTGACAGGAAAAAGAGGGAGCAGGTGTGCCGATGAGGAGAATCTCAATCTTACTGGCATTAGGGCAGAGATCGTTGGTGGCACACCACTCCTGGATAGGGGACAGACAGTCAGAGAGGAGAGAAGAAGAACAGTTGGTGGAAGGGAGCCTGAAGATGAGCTGTCATCTGCATAGCACTATAAATTGGGGCAGAGAGCGACAATGCGGTGGGCAAGAAGTGCCAGGTATTGGTTGAACAGCCAGGGAGAGAGGTTAGACTCCTGGGGAACACCACAGGTAGAGATAGAGG
Organism: Ambystoma mexicanum; assembly: GCF_040938575.1. Classification (NCBI taxonomy): domain Eukaryota; kingdom Metazoa; phylum Chordata; class Amphibia; order Caudata; family Ambystomatidae; genus Ambystoma; species Ambystoma mexicanum. The sequence continues at coordinate 703,467,634 of NC_090923.1, forward strand.
AGAAGAAGGACCTGAGTTGGACCTCGGAGGGTCGATCAGAGGGGAAAGAGGTCAGCCAGGCCAGGGTCACTATCTATTTTTCCACATATTTATTGGGCCCCTAGGCTCCAATACCAAAGGAGCAAGGCTCCAAGCTGGTACTGGTTTTACTGTTGTAATGTATACCAGGTTGCATATGTCCTTTTAGAGTTGTTAATACCATCAGGTTCTTGCTGCTGGCCAGCCAGTTCATGTTAGCTTTTACAAACACTTTCACCCTCAGACCGTGTATTAAGAGCACAGTTTTGCATCCTATGCTGTAATTTGACCCATCTGCTGTTCTGACATGTTTATTAAGCTCTTCTCCCACTATTTCCATTTCACTTCGGGATTCCCCAGGCAGTGAAGGAAAGTGACTGGACCAAGCATGTTCTGAATATTGAGAGTCAATGAGTGACTGTTCAGTTGAGTGGTGAAAAATGGAATGCTTATATAACAAAATACAGGAATTAGGCAACATTAAAAATGCTAGTACATCAAACTAAAAAAAACAATGCTTTCAAGGTGTGTACGGATTCTAATGTTGTATTTGTTGCATGCACAAGGCGTAAACATGCCACCATGTTTCTCTTAGTCTATTTGGGTTTACCTGCATGGCATGCTCAATTTCTTTGATAAATGTGGTATTTCACCATCTTAATTCCTGTTTCCTCACTCTCGTAGCCTTCCACAGCCACGTTCAGCCTTCCCATAGAATCTATTGTGAGAACCCGCATCCTTGAAGCAGTTACTGCGCAAATCAAGGGAGCACGGGGATGAAAGCATGTATTGCTGCTAACGCTCTCATTCTCATTCGGAATGTTTCCACGTGCACATGACCTTTCCTTGGGGCATCTGCTCGAGTATCTTGGCTCATGATGGTCGATGCTCACTATGTTGCATCGCTCGCTGAGAGTGTCAGCATGCGCCACACCTTATCTCTACAAATGTGCCAATTTATTTAAGGGCGTATTGTTCTAATTGTATGGTAATTATATTTCCACATTCACTTGGAGTACCAAAAATACAATTAAATAAACAGTAATGTCGACCCTTTTTTGTCTATTGTGTTCTTGTTGAATGCAGAGTATTTTGAGAATGTTCAGAGTAAGTGTGTCCTTGCATTTTACGTTCCAAACATATGTGGTTCTTGCCTCAAACCATGGTTGGGTTTGGAATTTTTGCTGATGTATCGATACAGTATTGGTTAACATTGTAACCAATTAATGGCCGATGGTTCATACTTGGGTAATATAATGAAAGTAATTAGACCATTGCGTGAATCTTTCTAGAAGTACACTCAGGGGAAGGTGAAAGTCATATAAAGTGATCTATCAGTGTTTACATGACTGAAGTTTATTTAATTGATAAGCTTTTCCTTTTATTACTTTTATGAAAGCCATAGTGGTTGTTTGGTGCATGGAAGTCAGAGCGCACGGCGGATATGTTGCTTTCTGTGTGCTATAAGGATTTACTTCAAAGTAATGTGCTTCTCTTATAAAACATTTTATTGAGTTGTGTTTGCCAAAAAATGTGATGTGTCATCATGTGTATTTTGCGTGTCGATGATTAGTTCTAAATTGGGATGACCTTTAGAAAGCAGGCTTCGGAATGTACTTAATAATGTTTTGAAAAGAGAGATGAATTCTTGGCAGATGAATAGTCTTGCATGGTTCAATTACTTATATATATATATATTTTTATTATACTTGATTTAACTGTGTTTTACCAGTTTTTACAAGATTGTTTGTTTTAGTCCTTTCATTCCTAATCTCTTGATTTATTGTGACCTTTCTCTTTCTTTTCTTTTCTTTCGTTCCAGTCTTTGTGTTTTCTCACTTTCTTTATTTCTCTGTTTGTTTGGTTATTTGTATTTAGTTATTTGGTTCTGATTTGTTTTGTTATGTTGTCTGTTGATCTTTGTGTGCTTGGACCTGTTGATTGTTTAGTTGTTTACTCGTCCAAGTTAAGACTCTCCAAGTAGTTTCCTACTGTGATCACTGGTTTCCTGTCCACCAGTAGTCCTCGTCCAGTACAGAAGAGCGTGAATAAATGCCCAAGATGAGTCCTTCTGTTAGAAGATAATCCCGTGCACGTAAGAAGGAGGTGTCTCAGAGTTTCAACTGTGTTTATCTGGTCGCAGAATGAACACGTATTTTTCTTGGTTTTGTCCCTTATTCCTAAAATTTCATTGGTTTTCAGAACGTTTAGCCGGGCTCTTGTGAAAATTGATCGTAGCTTTTTCTTTGGGAATTTGACCAGATAGTTTATTGGTTCATTCTATTTTTGGGCGTTGGGTGGTAAATGGGTTGTAAACTTGTTTCTCATTGACAAAGGTTACAAGAAATCAAGAGATTACGAATGAAACGACTAAAACAAACAATCTTGGAAAAACTGGTTCACCAAGTATAATAAAAAAATACAAAATACAAAATATCACCTTACTTGTGAAAAGGGTGGCTTACATGGAAGAACAATACAGAGAGTTATGAATTCACAGTGAGGGATTAAAATGTTGTTGTTGTTTTTGCAAGAGGCCTTTTTACAATAAATAAACATAACTCTTTTTTCTTGTGGCTCTTTAGTTATGTTTTAATAATAAGCAGTGTGTATTTGTGTCATACTTCATTTTCTTTAAGAGTGTTTACACATTTGGTGCACATCTTGATACATGTGTCACTCATATCATTCTTACATGTTCAAATTGTACCATTTGTACACGTTATAGTATACAATATGATGTCCCTCATTACAGGTTTGGCAGTAATTTGGCAGTCAATCCACCAAACTGATTGCCAAAATTGTTTGCCGTTAACACTACTTGGGTCCTATGGGTTTACCATGGTATTAAAGTAGTAGTAAAGCGTTGTTAATCCCCAATTTGGAATCCATAGGACTCCATAGGGATGTCAGCAGAATTACCACGAGCAGTAATTCTGCTGATTTTCTACCTTAAATGATTTATCCCCTGCATTATCCTGGAGGAAAATCCTCAGGGTTAAGGTCAAACTTGTAGACCGGCAGTAGGATAAAAACAGTTGTAATTCCATTACTGACAAAAAATGGTGGTGACCAAAATACCACCGCTTCTTTTGCTCACTGATGAACTTCAAATGACGACCTGCATCCTTTGGTTTTTTTCAGCCGTATATGACTTTGGCATTCTACTTTTTCCTAAGCAATATATATGGGCATAGTTACATTTGATGCATACATCCTGCATGCTCACATTTTAATGGTATTAACAATATGCAATTATTTAAGATTGTCAGGTTTATTGATCCTTTGTCTTATGCTGCAAGTTGTGCTTCTACAGAATTTTCAGATTTGTGTCCAGATATGCTTTTCCCAAAGCAACATATTTGAGACATTGCAGGCAGCAAATATCATATTTTAAATGTTGCTTCTCGATTTTGAATTGTGGCCATGGCAGTGGGTAGGGAATGCTTGTGTGTGTCTTTGTCTGATTCATTGTGTATGGTGAAGCTTGTGGTGCAACATGTTTTGTTGAACCCATGAATTATTACATGTGGTTGGTTTGCAGATGTTTATTGTTAGATAGAGATGCATTTGAACCTAATATGCCATTAGAAGTAAAATGAGCCTCACAGGACTTTGACCCGAGGTAGCTTTGTCCGTGTCTTTTGATTTTATATTGTATCTGTTGTATATAGTATTGTTTATTTTGTCTTTATTTTATATATTTTAGGATATGCAAAAACCTTGTGCAAAACAATGCAGAATAAACCATTCTGGAACTAAATTAAGGCTACTAGGACTAGTGTAATGTGCCTGGAGCACTAATTCATGATTTACAACTATTACCTTAGAGGAACCTATCTCCCTCAAGAAATGTCTTTCCTGCCAGGACACTTTTCTGTGTTACGTTCTTATACTTCCACTGTCCTAGGCAGAGTAGGGTTTGACCCTTTAGTGTCACATGTATTGTTTGTTAGGCTTTTACTTGCTGTACTGCTGCAGGAGGTAGTTAGATATTAAACTTGTTCTGGAGCGTGCAATGTGGAGTTGTCCTTTGTATGTTAAATGTAAATGTTGTAGACTCTGTTGTGAATGTCGATGAGCATGTAAGATGTACCTGGGCTGTACTTTCAGGGCACTTTTTCTTGGTTTGTGATCTCAAAATATTGCCACAACCAAGAGTGCAGATTGGCCATTGGTGCATCCATAGTGATGATGATATGATAAGGCATTTATAACGCACCTGAACACAAGTGTTTCTAGGCGTCACAAGACAAGAAGCGGGAAAGAGAGGGAGGACAGAACAACGATCTTACTAGGCCTTGTGTCATTTAAATCATGCAAGTGCAGGGAAGAGGAAGGGGAGAAGTGCCGAGGGGGAGAGAGAAGTGCAGGTAACTCAATAAGTGCAGCCAGCGAGTGGCTCATAAGTGCAGAGAGAAGGGACAGTAGGGTTGCAGATACAGGCCATAAGTGCTGGTGGAGACCAGAGGTAGTGCAACGGCAACTGGACTTGCAGGTGCCTGGGCCTCAGTTCAGAGGGTAGCCAGGTGACCAGTATGTGGAGCAGTTGGGACATCAGCAGGGGAGAGAAAAAGAGAAAGCAGAAGCTAAAAGGAAGATCTTGAGTTACTTCCAGAATTGGAGGTGGTTCTTCTCAAGTTTGAGAGAGGTAGTGAGGCTGTTCCAGAAGGAGGCCCTGGCCGAAGAGAGAGATCTGCCCCCAACTCTCTGCTTGGGAAAATGTCAGACCCTCAGAGAGTTGGAAGTGGATGGGCAGAGAGCTCGAGAAGGGAGATGTGTAGCAAGAGAGAGTAGGAGGTAGTGTGGTTCCAGGCCCCATAAAGCCTTGTGGACGATGCATAGCGTCTTGAACTACCGACACAGAGAACCAGTGAAGATATTTCAGAGCTGGAGAGAAACAATCCCCGGGCTAGAGGCCAAGAAGAAGTCACGCAGTCCTGTTCAGGATACGTTGTAGAGGTCAGAGAGTAGAGGCAGGCAAATTTAGAAAGAGGATTTTGCAGTAGCCCAGCCTATAGAGGACCAGAGCTTTGGAGACAGTGAGCTTCTGGGGGGGGGGGAGGAGTGAGAAAGGAAGAATACCTCTAAGGAGGTGCAGCTGATAGTTTGACTTCTTAGAGATGTCAGAGATGTGAGGAGAGAAGGAGAGGGTTGAGTCGAAGAAGACATCAATGTTCTTAGCCTCACAGGTAGGAGCAGGAAGAGGGCCCAGAGTGGCAGCCAGAGAGAGTGAGGAAAGGAGGGAGCTGCTGTGACGATGTGGGGGAACATTAGCAACCAGATAGTCTGATATGAGAGAAGGGGAAGAGGCAACTGAGGGGAGAGCTGAGTGCCATCCGCATAACACCGAAAGTTTGAGAAGAAAGTAGTGATGTGATGGGAAAGAGGTGCTACGTAGTGGTTGAAAGGTTAGACCCCCTGGGGAACACCACAAGTAGAGGGAGCGATAGTAGAGAGAAAAGACCCAGTTGGACCTTAGATAGTGGTCAGGCTGAGAGGGGTATCAGTGATACCCAGGTTATCACAGAGCGATTGAGCAGGATGGCATGGTTGACCATATCGAAAGCAGAAGAAAGATCAGGGAGAATGAGGACAGAAGAAGGTTAGAGTCAAGGTTATAGAGCAGGTCTTCACGGATGTTCAGGAGAGCAGTTTCCCTGCTTCTGACAGCTCTGAATTCAGACTCACGGTTGTGAAGACAAACAACAGATTCAGTGTGCAGATTGAGCTGGGAAATGGCCAGCCTTTCCAAGAGCTTACCCAGGAAAGGAGTGATGCAGATTGGGCGATAGTTAGCCAGAGAGGAAGGATTGGCATAGGGCTTCTTTAGAAGGGGGCGCACAAAGAAGTGCTTAAAGGGGGAGGGAAAGGTTCCAGTGGCAAAGGAGTGATTGCAGAAATCGGCCATGATGATGATAGTACACTTATAGAGCATGTTTTTACCCAAAGGCATCTTGGCGCTAAAGCAGGAACATTCAAAAGCCAAGAAGAGTGGAAATGGCCTCACAGTTTATGAGAAGAGGGAAATATGCCTTTGTGCACCTGGTTAGTTCACAGGTCTTTACAAAATGCGGCGCTTCCAGGACACAGCATGTTATGGAAAATGCAGGGATTAGCTCCTGCAGTGAACACATGCAATCATCCACATTTTTCAAGTTTATACAAAATGTATAAAAAATGTTGATTTCTGCTTTCAATCACCTCATATAAATGTCTGCATCGTCGGGATAGGCTCCCACAGTGTTGCAGGCGATCGTGTTGGCATGTGCAGAGCTGCAGTCAAGATGTAATGGAGAGAAGAAATGGAGCCCACTTCTACGTGGCTCTGAGATGAGAGGAAGTAGAAAAGTGGAATTCACAGCTGCTGCATTTGAGGTCCTGCACCTCCTTGGTAACCTTTAAGCGCAAACCCAAGACTATCCTGTTTGAATGAATAAGGGACATCATTTCACCAAAATGCCAAGGGTAGCGGAAGTGACATCACACGACCCTTGACCTCTGATGACATCACCGGAAGTGGTGTCATTTGACCCCACCCCAAAGTGGCATCACAGGAAGTGATGGAACATGACCTTTTACCCCTTGACAAAACAGGAACTGGCAACACATAGCATTGTCCCTAAGTACACTACAAAAAGTATGGTTACGATATCACTATAATGTGATAAACATTTCATACAAGAATGGATCACCATATGTATTGTTAATATCAGTGTGTATAGGCCCATATTACCTGATTACTGTGAAAGCAAGCAGATGACCATGGCCACATGATAATGATGTGCTATTATATAGCACTTACGCTTATGTGCTTTATATAGAACAAACATACATACAATATCGCCCAACCTGTGTTGGTACTCATTTATAAACCGATAGGCTGAGTTGGCCTTGTCGGGAGTCAATGGATACTGGATATGTAGAGGCGCACTCTATGTTATATAACTTCTTGTGGTAGTGTTTTACGATTAAATAGTTCTTGAATTTATCTTCAAGGTACTCCCAATTAGTAGAGTTCTACCTCTACTTTAACAAATGTGATAAATAAATGGTCCAACGATAACCTCATTGTACAAATTGGGGCACAGCATATGGCAAAACAAATTTTGCTTCAAATGCAATACAATGTTTGGAAATACTATCATATAGTTGATTATTCAATGGGTGCATATTAATTCATATTCAACCTCTCTCTGTAAAAGAATGCATTTACCTTTTGTTATATTTCAGACATCAATTCACAAAGGAAATCAAAGTTTGCATCATAACCAAAATATTGACATATTTACTCATATGTTTGTTGACAATACAGGTTTTTTTCATATATTTTTCACATATGTTTCCGAATTGTTATTTGTTCACATGCTCCTATAATATTGATAGGTTTCCCAATATAGTTGCCTATCTTTAAACTACGCGTTTCGGGCAATACATGCCCTTCTTCAGGTTTTAAGAGTATTGGATTGTTCTCTGTACGACATAAATTGATATATCTACATTACTTGCCTCTCAAGAAAAGCTTACTGCCCAAACAGGGTAAATTTCAAAAGCTGTAAAATAAGGATAAATAAGGATCTTAGTTTGTGAAGAGCAGTGGTGTGCAGAGGGAACAGTCGCTGTAATAAGCGCTGGGCCCCCGTGCACATCCCTTAATTCATGAGAGTTCTTAATACGGTACATAATTTCCAGGATAACATGTATAACTCACCACTAGTTAGGTAGTCGAGTCTATTGGTAACTGCCACTGTCATCTAGGTTATTGCTTCAATATTGAAAGAACCCTGAAAATAAATCAGGCGAGTTTCTTTTAGAATGTGCTAAATGCGGTTAACATGTTTTAGTTAATACATTCACTTAGCTGTGCATGCTGCTTTTCCCATTGCCTTCCTTATGGGTGTGCACGATATAATTAACTTCTGCCGTGCTGCTCTAAACTTGAAGTTTAGGAGGGTTGCCGATCGACTCATAATGTTTTCCTGCTTTTACTTGCACTTTCCCCGTAGTCCTGTGATAACAGGGATTCGATTAGTTCTAGGATATAGGGCCTGGCTATGAACCAGTTCTTATTGCTGGATTCGCGATCGAACGCGAAAAGCTATTCTTACCCGTTCAGAGCTGGTATACATGCATCTGCATTCAACAAGCTTCTGTTCTCTGCAAAGTTTACAGACGCCGAGCTGCAATGCGTGTCGCTAGGCAACCGCAGCAGCTCGTCGTCAGTTTTGTTAAAGCTATACTGTCAGGTGCCGATTCAGGCGCCATGTTGGAAGGACTTGTGTGTAAATCTTGCCGAATGATTCTCTCTATCAGTGGATGTGTCCACTTGAAGTGACGCTAGAAAATCTTTGATGTATTTCAGCCAAATGTCATAATTATCATCAATTCGCCTGGGACAGTTAAGTCATTTTATCCAGTAACGTAATTTAACACTATTAAAGTCTAAATTTCATGGGCTGGCAATCCTTATTCGTTCCTTAACCATTATTCTTTTTTGACCCATTACTGATCTTATGTTAACGGTAATTTCATCATGCAAGTATACAGTTCTACATCTTATACATTACGTGACCCTACAATCATTAAGAAACATAAAAGACATTTTCGCATTAGCAATTCTCGTTCTTGACAAGTGGGTCTGTGTGTGTTTACATCAATCTCAAGAATGTTTCTTAAGTACTCATATGATACCTGGTCCGTAACTCACATAAAGTCTTTATATGAAGAATTCATCACATTTCATTAGTCACACATTGACGTCCATCTCTTTTTTGATGACCATGTCTATAGATAGCAATTAAGATCCCAATCTAAATTCATCCCTCTGGGATGCATTGCGTCGAGCTTCTCGATCCAGAATATTTCTCTTTGTTGTAACAATTGGGTGATGTTACCTCCTCTTTTTGGTAATTTTACATGCTCCAAGATGACACATTGGATTTGTGCAATAGAATGTTTTGCAGCATCAAAATGTTGGGCTACTGAGGATTTCACCGAATGGTTCCAAATGTTTGATTTATGTTCACCCCAACGGGTTTTTACTTTCCTGGTTGTTAATCCAATATAGTATAGACCACATGGACATTTTACACCATATATGACATTTTTGTATTTTGTCCAGTGTGAGGATGATTGATAGAATTACCTTTCATCACATTGTTGCAGGAACTACAGTTATTGCATGCTATAGTTCCCCTGTATATTTCTTTTGTTGAACAGTATCTTTGACTAAAATCAGATTTGATCAAATGGTCCTTCAATGATCTGCTTTTGTTCTATGCAAATAATGGGGGTGATGGAAATAATTTAGCCAATGTAGCATCCTGGGATAATATTTCCCAATTCTTTTTAATTATTTTCTTTATTGTGCTACTTTGTTGTGAATATGTAGTGACATATACGAAATCGGTCTTGGTGTTCTTTACTTTTGTCGTAAGTGATTCTTGTCTTGTGATGTTCTTGACTGACGTTGCGTGTTTACTCAATATTTCATTGTTGTATCCTCTCTTGATAATTTTTTCTCTGAGTTCACTTGATTTCAATTCATATTCACCTTCTTCCGAGATGATACGTCTGTACCTCAAAAACTGACTTAGTGGGATGCTTGATATTGTTTTTCTTGGATGGAAGCTCGTAGACAAAAGAAGACTGTTCCTATCTGTTTCTTTTGTGAAGATCGTTGTTTCCAATTTGTTGTTTTTCAAGTATATCTGTACATCTAAGAACTCCATGGCGGTCCGGCTGTATTTGTACGTAAATTTAATATGTGGGGCTAAGTTGTTCATGAAATCAAAGAACTCTAGAAGCTCTTCTTCTCCTCCTCGCCAAATGCCGAACAGATCATCAATAAATCTTGTAAGGAATTTTAGTTTTTCTTTCCATTTTGGGTTATCAATTACTTGTGTCTCTTCCAAGTAGGACATGTAGATATTCGCGTAACTAGGGCCTATTGCGGCCCCCATTGATGTACCTGATATTTGGACAAAATATCTATCTTCAAAGGATAAAAGATTGTTGTTAAGTACAATTTTCAAGAGTTTCAAAATAAAGAGACGGTCACTTTTAACCGGTACTGCTGTATTTAGTAACATCCATTCCACAGCTTCCAATCCAGCTTGGTGCGTTATGTTCATATATAAGCTTGTTACGTCCATAGAAAATAAAATATCAGTATTTGTATCAAAGGTTACTTCTCCCAGTTTCTTCAGAAATTGATTAGTGTCTTTTATATATGTTGTACAATCTTGTGCAAGAGGTTTGATAATCTTGTCAATGTATTGGGCAATTGGTTCAAGTAAGCTGTTATTCGCTGCAATTATTGGTCGACCTGGGGGTTCCATCAGATTTTTGTGATTTTTTAGTAAAACATCGATGGTATTAACGGATGTTTATTGGTGAGGAAACTTTTGGTTTTATGGGTGATGATCTCTTCCACTTCAGCTTCTTCTAATGTCTTCCTAATGATTTCTCGTACTTGTTCAGTTGGCTCTTGGAAAATTTCCAAGTATGTGTCTTGATCATTCAATTGTTTAACTACCTCAGCTGTGTATTTACTGGTGTCCATTATCACTAAGGCACCACCTTTACCGGCTGGTTTGAAAATGATTTCTGGGTTCTCCCATAAACGATCTAGTGCTTGTTTTTCTCTTTGAGTTAGATTTCCTCTTGATCTGTTTATAAATCTGATCTTCTTCATGTCTTTTAGCACCAACTTCTGGAAGGTGTCCAGTGCTGCATTCTGTATAGGCGGTGTAAAGGTACTCTTAGGAGTCAAACCTGCAACCTGCAGGTCACACACATATTGCAGCAGCGAGCAATCAACCCACTGAGCTATTTTATCAGCTATAGCTATTTTAACAGCTATAGTAAAATGATCAATCACATGTCTGAATGTTGTCAAAGTCAGAAAGCAGAATACACTCTAGCGGATACCATTAAACTGGTAACAGCAGGCCAGTTCATTGGCAGGTTTGTTGCAAAGTTGGTCACATGTCAAGCCTGTGTGGATCAACTTTTCAGGCTTCAGAGGTTGGCAAAATACATACCATTGGGAGGGTTCATAGCTGTGTATTACAGTTGGCAACTCTACAGTGCTCATTCCAGCTCCAATGTCTTTTTCACAACTCTGCTAATGCATTATCACTCCTCTAGAGAACTACTCATCTCAGACCCTCCCCCCACCTCCACCTTCTAAAATCTCCTTAAAAGCTGAGCAGTTATGAGGCGGCATACGAGCTGCACAACAATGAATGCAGTAAGGCATAACTGTATAGCCTATTAACCCATTTGCAGGTATTCCTAAAATATGTTACTTGATGTGAGGTAACTTGAAGGTGTGTGCACGAGTTTGCGTGTAGTGTCTAGCACTTGCTCTAAACATATCCAATGTATGCACTTTGATGTCAAAAGAACCTTAAAGCGGAATGGGTGGTGTCTGGTTGTACTGGTCACTGGGGGGAAGTTAGCAGGCAAACTATGTTACCAGAACTGATGAAATCCCTTAGTTTACCCATCATAATGAACTGACAGGGAGGGTCTGTCGCAAAAAGGAATTTTGCATGCAAACTACCTGCCATCCACGGAGATATGGGACAACTGCATAACAATCAAACCAGCAATGATGATTATCTGTAAACAATGGTGATCAAGTAGGCTTCTTAAACTATCATACATAAACAGCACGACTAGAAAGGTCCTGTTGTGTGCATTGCAACCTTTTGCAAAACGTTTGCCATATACTTTTAGTGGGAAAACGTTTATTAAAATAATGGCACCCTTGTAGCACTGTAAGCTTTTTCGATGTTCTTTCTTCGCCTACCTGTGGATCAAAGCAGCACCCCGCCTTACAAGACACTGCGAATGAGCAGAGGGGAGAGGGCTGCACCTGCCGCGGCAACATGTCTGCAGAGAAAGAGAGGTCCAAGGCTTCACAGCAAACCCTCGGAATGAAGCACAGAGAATGCCTTTGAGGTGGACATGCTTTGAGCTGCTGTCCCCCAAACCCACGTGCTTTCAAGAGCTCTGTAACCACGAAAAGTTACATAACTCTTGAAATCAGATACACTGGCGCGTGCTGCAGCATCGCGGACCTGGCAGCATGAAGCCCCTATATTGATAAAGAAACAGACACAAAAACGGAAGCTCCCAGCTTCCGTTTTCGTTCTTTTTTTTTCTCCTCAAAATAGGGGTCGCAAAGCCAAAGCCAGGGGTTGCAAGTGAGCCACCAGAGGTCGCAACAGCGACCTCTGGTGACCCCTAAATGACGTCCATGGAATGAATGATCCCTTTCAGCTATTTCAGCTATCCTGCAGGTAAGACTTGTTTGTGTCTTGTTGTATTTTTGTCTTGTACTGTGCTTCCATGCCTGAGGGCTATGTTCCAGCACATTTTAAATTAAATAAAAAAAATAAAACAATAATTAAAATGAGACAAAAATGTCCAACATCACTGTAATGTGGTTTAATAAACAATACATTTTTTTATTCACTACAGAAATGTTGCTACACACAGCCAACATGCAAGGAACCAGGAACAGATATTCCTTTATACTGCACCACAGTAGCCATGACTTCACCGTCATGTACTAAATTCCCTGGGGTTCCCTGAGCATACTACCACTGGGAACCAAAAGATAGAATACAAACTGTGTTGTGTGTGAGGTGAGCACGTTGATAATGTGCACACTATTTCAGAATTTGGAAGTTGGCGTTCTGACTCAAATTGACTAGACCGCACAACAACGTGCTTAATTGAAGTAATGAAAGTGTGACAAAACGTGTAATTAATTGTTGCTCTTGGTACATTATGTGCTCCATCTATTAAGAATAATCACATATGTCAGGTGGGCTCGTGCAGTTTGTGGTGTGCGACTTGAACGTGCTATTATAATTTACTGTCAAAGCAGGTCATGCGGGTCAGACAGGAAAAGGGCATTCTAGGGGAGGATGTGCCTGAGAGAGGGAGACCCTGATTGGATGAAAAGGGATGCACTGCTGTATTGACCCTTTATTGATCCTGTTTGTCAAATGCCTGGCCCTGCCAAATGTGAAAATAAACGCAGGCCTGGCTGGATACAGGGGATAGTGCTCAGAAACAATGCTGCAGCATCAGCGGGCATGGCCTTTGCAAAGGTCGGAGGCTTTGCAGAACAGGCGCTGCCCATTGTATGACATAATACTCCCAAACAATGCAAGCTCGGAAGTGATAAACTGCCTCTTGCTCCTGAAAGTGCCTTTTTTTCAGAACAAGAATTGCATCTTATTTGATCCTGAAAATGATTCAGATTTGATGTGCTAAAGGCACATGCTTTGTTATCCAAGGGCTCCTCAGGTGGTCACATGGTTCCCTAAAGGTACTCAGATTCGTTTATGAATGAATGAATTAATATTTATTCACAGGCCATATATTTCATAAAAGATGACATACAAAACTATACAAGTTTAAAAAAGAAATACATCAACTTTTATAGCAAAGTAGAATAAGCAGAATGCATTCAAGTATAACATTTAAATCAGTGCAACCACAATCATTCGAACAAGTTATCTGCAATAAACTGTATTGTTGTTTCCAAGTGCCTGTACACAGCCCCTGCAGCCTCTTTCGATAACAGTGAAAGTAAAAAACGAGTTGCTTCTTTCATTGAAGTGCAATTTGACTTTCTTAAAACTGGTGTTCAAAATCTTGACTAAGGTTTGTGGAAAAGTGGACAGAAAAACAAAAGATTAACCAGCTTGTGGGATTGAATAACATTGCGTGGACATCGGATGTTCGATTGGAAGCCCATACAGTTTGTGCCTTTCTGTCCCTTAACTAGCGACAGTAAACGGTCAAGTGTAGCAAGAGACTCGTGTTTTGTTTGCAATGAAACCGATGCATATAATCTGCATTTTGCCCGCTGCAAACACAGTCATGGTACCCGAGGACTCACTGTTTGGACTCAAGGCGGCCAGGTGAGTCCGTTCTATACTCCATATATTTGTGCCGCACCAGCATAATATCAGCTTTGGAAACCTTTGCCAGAACAGCATAAAGCCCTAACAAGTCAAGGCTCCTAGATGCTATTTCCAAAGACTTCAGCCAGGTAACATTCCTGCAGGTGCCCTAAAGTTTCACATCCCTGTATGTGTTTTCCAAATGCCCGGTATGGTTTTCAAAATTCCCATATTTGTGTTGATCATTTTTCATAAGCTGTCAAGTACTGCCCAAAATTACCCTCAAGGTAATTTTAGGGCTAAAGATACAGCTGGGTGGATTTGGGCATAGAGATAGGGATCCAAGTAGTGATCTCTGGATTGCTAGCACACCCTGCAAGATGGAAAACGGTGCGCAGAGATCAGGAACTGTCAGACCACTCAAAATATGGAATGTTCCTTAATTTCCTAACAACTCAGAAAAAGAGACTCTAAGGGCCTCATTACAACCCTGGCGGAATGGGTTAACGGGTGCCGCTATTGCATACCCGTTAAACCCATTCCGCCTGATTACGAGGTCCCCTCGCGGGACCCGGTAAGGACGCCTGGTAAAACCAGGCGTCCTTACCGGGTCCCGCGAGGGGACCAGGGAGCTAACAACGGGCCAGTCGTAATCGGCCTGTTGTTAGCTCCCTGCACCCATTCCCATTGAGCCCTATGGGGGCTTGAATGGAAATGGGGAAGATCCGGGCCCGGATTCCCTGAGGGAGGAATTACCGGGCCCTCCAACCTCGGAATGGCCTGGTAATTCCCCATTCAGGGAACCCGGACCCGGTTTTGGGGGCAGCCATGCCGCCAATAGCGGCATGGCTACCGCCAAAACCGTAATGAGGCCCTAAGTCTTCTTATAAGGGGCTTACCTACAACCTACATATGGTCGTGGGCAATTTGATTTCCGGCGTCAGCCGGCCCAATATAGAGCTGCCTCTACAGTGTGATCATTGAGAGCCTAACACTGCTAACGTTCCAGCCAGGGCAGTCACAGGGGTTTGTGAGGCCCAGGGCAACTCATTTGGTAGGCCCCTTACTATTTTATTTTGCACTGGACCAGCAGCGCAACAGAACAGAGACTCCAGGAGTCGCCCTTTTATTCTATGTATGGAAGAAGCAAATTTGGTTTATTATGAATGCAAATTAAAGAAAAACAAAGCCAAGTATCTATGCGGGAGAGAGATTTAGGCCTACTTTTTGGATTATTTGTACCTATATGTACCTATTTGTACCTATATGTATATTTACAAACTTTAAATTATAAAAGGGACTTATCTAAGTAACTGTGCATCAAAACTCCATGTACATGACACATCCTTGACAGGTAAACAAAGATTGCACATGTGAGGTGTGTGTCTCCAGTCCATTCTCTCTCTTCATCCACTGGGTTCAGGGTCCACTCAACACAAGCATTTGTGTTGAGAAGAGTGTAGAGCATTGCCACTAACCCACTCATTCTACTGCTTCTCATATGATGGCCTTGAACCGTATGAGTCATTTCTACAGAGAAACGTAGAGAAACAAAATGTCCTTTATGCAGACAAAATTACAGTACAAAATAGCCTGTTCACACATGACCATCTTAAGCTTTTTTTTTGTTGCTCAGCCCCATTTTCCCCCCACCCCCCAAGCGTCCTGCACAAACCAAAACATAATTAATGAAACCTAGAATCTCTATTCACCACCCCCTTCCAACCATAACACACATCTTATATCCTCCACTGGCAGCCATCAAATTAAGCATGGGATCTTCTTTAAGATCCCCCAACTCTCTGTATGTACGCCAACATTTGAATAAACTGGTACCATGTCAAAGGTAACATGAGTAGTCCACAGGACGCAGTGTTCTAGCATTGGTATAGGACTCATTACAACAATAGCATCCATGAGGAGTACTCGTGCAGGACACAGATCAGTAGGCATATGAAAAAGGCACATATACCATAGCTGCAGAAAACAGATTATCAGCCTCACTGAATGTCCAAGTGCTCAAGCATGGATACAGGAGGCAGATTAGAAGTGACGGGGAAGGTGCTCATATCATAGCACCAGAAGTGGATACAGGTTACACATTACCAGTAAAGGTAGTCAAATCCGAAGGCAGACTGAAATTAGAAGAGTTCTGTGGTTTGCAAGTACTGTTTCCATGAGTGAGAGAAGAAACACATTACTTGGCGATCAACAACATACATACGGTCACTAAAATAAAATATACTGCAGCCAGTTATCCCATGAGTGAAGTGTCTTTGAAGAGCTTGCCCCGAAAACGAAATCTTTCTAAATGGCTGACAATTTTGAAATATTTAGGTACTGGAATTTATAATAGTTTAGACACTGAAATTAAATGTGTTGGCAAGGAACACATATTTGTGTTAAATTGTGGAGCTGAGAATTGAGACCAATCTACAATTGTGTCGTTTGATTACATTATTTTTCCCAGGTCTTGCAATACAACAAGAATTCATGATTTCCGAATATTTGAGGTCCATGAACTAAAGCAATGTTATGTTTTGTAGACCTGTCATGCAAAGTGCACATATCACATCTTAAACAAACACGGCAGTATGTTTTTAAAATAACATATTTTAGCAGCGTATGTAAAAGAAGCAAGATTAAAGTTATATTTCTAATTATAAGTGGAACTCCACACGTGCAATTGCCTAATTGTTATGAGTTTGAAGATGTGAATACATCCAACAAAAGAAACTGTACCATAAGGTCACCTGCCTATAGTAATTGTTTGACACAGCCTTACAAACTGCTATTCATTACACAAAGAACATTTCAAATTCTCGAAAAAAGCAGAGTTGGTGTCATAAAAGCTCACCAGAGGCCTTTGACAATTAGCTGGCTTACTCCTGTCTAGGACTCCTTTTAATCCAATGGCCTAGATCAGTGGTCATCAAACTTCTTTGTCCTGGCCCTCCTCCCCCAAGCAAAATGTGGGCAGGCTGCCTCCCTCATCCAAAATGCCAAATGGCTATAAACTATCATGCACCATTGCCGCACCCTGCTCCCAGTATAGTGTCTGGGCTCCCACAACTGCTCCCATCCTAATCCCACTTGTAGCCCATTGCTTGGGCTCTCCCCACCACATACCCTGGGCTCTCCCCACCCTGCTCTCACCAAAGTTCCTGGGCTCTGCCGATCCTGCTTCCACCACTATCCAATGACTCCCCCCATCCTACTCCCACCACAGTCCCTGGGCTCCCCCCATCCTGCTCCACACACAGTCCCAGGGCCAATCATGGCCGGTGAACTTTTTAAGTGGAGGGGCATACACAAATTACATATTTCCCTCACATATGCCAGAGTGAGCGAGCGTAGCTTATCAAGTGGCGTTCGGGGTGGGGGGGCATTTTTTAAAATAATGGGTTAAAATGAGTGAAAATCATGTATTTTTTAGGACACTTTAAAAATGTTTGACTTCTGGAGAAAAGGAAAGCGTGGAGCCAAAGAAGACCCTGAGGTTCTTAGCCTCACAGGTGGGAGCAGGAAGAGGGCCAAGGGAGGCCGGCCAGAGAGTAGTCAATGCTAAAATTCACCAGGCGGAGGTCTCCGTCAAAAATAAACGCACTCGTAAGTGAGTTTAACAATCATTTATTGCAATAAAACAAAGCTTCCGCGGAAGGGCCGACACGTAACATCATCAGAGGGATGCTGCTAGTGTGTGCTGCCAATATTACGGTGAGCATGCTTTTTATAGGGAAATGATTACATTGAGTCTTATGCCTGGCTCAGAACCAGACATTTCCAAACATACAAATTCCTGTCGGAACACTTTTGGCTGTATTCCCAGACATTGCGGTTAGATTTTACAAAGGCCGGACATCGCAAATGGTCATTACTCATATAACTTATCTAAGCAAATCATAATATGCTTCAGGATGCAGATATAACCTTTAACATGTATGGTCGTACAACGAGCTAATTCATCACACTTGACACAGTGGGGAATTTTGCAAGCTACACATATCCTGCTGCTGTAGTGATAATGATGTCCATTTATGGGCTGTTGAACAAAAGCAGGACATATCTTTTACAGAGTGACGCACGAGCGCCTGACACAAGTCTCCTTCACGCATATCCCAGAGAATAACAACTCCAAATATAGATACGTTTATGCTTATGTCTCGGGAAAGAGTGCGGATGCTAGCAATCATTTATCCATGAGAAAGAAAACCCAGGGTCAGTGAACACATGCTGACTTGCAAGGCCACTTTCTGTGGAAGGGAAGTGTAAACGTGCTAACAGACGCTGCTTATGTAGCTTTACGGGAAAGGAGAGCAGGCGGACATTCCTAAATCTACGAGTAATATGTGTTCAAGGCGAAAACCCTGGGCCTCGTGCACGGACACAAAAGCAGTTGGTTTAACATGGACATAATGCTCTAACATGGGCAATGTTTTAAGTCTTGCTGAGGCAAAGAAACATGGCAATTACATGATTTTGGTATTTACAAACGACCCTTTTGCGTCAGCAAGACTTTATCAGTAATACACCTGGTTTGGTTTGTATTCATTCATTCTTTTATTTTCATTATCTGATAGGTCAATCTTGTGTAACCCCTCGATCGCCTCTTCCAATTTTATCATCTCATTAGTGACCATGGCATTTGTGGGCTTGGGAGTGAGTGCTCCCGTCATTTTCCTGCAGCAGTCTCCTATGACGGATATGCACAAGGGAAAGCACTGGATGCAACAGCAGCAAGCAGCTATTAATCCTCCCACAACGAGAAGAGGGGTGAGGAGCTTCCATCCCCAGCTTCGTAATAAATCCCAGAACCAGGATGTCCCATCCCCAGGCCCAAATTCAGAATGGATTTGAGCTGCCATTTATGCATTTCATCGATCCCTTTAAAGATATCGGTGCTATAATCAGTTTAAAAGTGCAGCAGGAAGTGTCAATTATTTTACAAGCCCCTCCTACCTCTGCCAGCATTGTGTCTAATACTAATCGATTTTGTAATGCGACCATCTGGACTGCCTGTACTTCTTTAATAAGGTTAGCCAGTATGTCGCTGTTCATATTTAATTCCTTCTCCACTAACCTAGCCAGGTGCCTAATGCTCCTGGAATTCATAACTATTCCCATTGGCATCACTATGCCCTTTAGGAAATCAAAGAATTCATCCCAAGTGGTGTATTCCTTAGTGACAACACCTATTTTCCTTCGTCCGTAATTTCCTGTGTTGAATTTTGTTCTCCTACTTTCTTTCTTCATATTAACCATCTCTAATGGTTTGTAATGTAGTCCTAACATTATATAGCCAACAGTACATCTGCCTTTCCAATGGCGAGGCAACCAAAGGAAGGCGTGTTTCCCACAGATAAACATAGCACCTTCCGGAGGAAGGAAGGGTGCTGACTGACTATTTAAATCCACTGTAATTTGGCAGTTGTGTCGGTCCATAAAGACACTTTTGTGATGCGTTTGGGTTTGTTGATAACAAAAGGGGGCTTGTCGAATTATATTCTGTACAGGTATCGGGGAGGGCAATTCCTCCTCTTCCCTCTTTCCTGTAGAAAGTAGGATCGGGTCTATGTTCCTAGTGTCTGGCAGGCAGGGAGTGGATCTATTTAGATACCGGGTTGAATTTGGTGCTAGGGGAATGTAAGGCAATGAAACTTTAATAATATATGGCTCCCTATTGTAATTTATCCTAACGCTGTTGTAGGCCATTGAGTTAAGCATGTCGAGAACCCTTTGTCTATTTTCATTGGTTATTGAGTCGATCAGTTCTTTATATTCACGGTCCCTTTCTGCCTGCTCACGGTTACTTTCTGCTATCATTCTTTCTGTATTGTCACCGTCTTTTCCCGTCTTATAAATGGTGTGTGTAGCATTACGGGAAGCATCCAAGAGAAAATGTTGCAGGGGCACACAGGTATCATTTGTGGCAGGAGTCGCATACCATTCGGGCTCACTTTCATGGCTGTGGGGAACATACGTGCATATATAGCAATTAGTCTTATTTAGGATCTGGTTTGTATCATTCATCCATGTCAGGATGCTATTCCTTGGGTGCTTTTTCCGATACTCCTGATCTATATGGGGAATAGTTACTAGTTCTGGTGTTGGAGGCTGCGATGTGGTGGGTAGCAGGTTACGGGCAGCATAAATATCATGATGCTCAAGGTACCAGAGGAATATGGCGAACCCTACTGTTATAAAAATACAGACAAGGGATAAGATGAGCTTTTCCTTTGGGGTGCATGCATATCTATTTACTCGAGGAAGCCTCTGTCCTGCATCCTCATTATTCATTTTAACAACCTACTTTGTTCCCTCGCACAGGGCTGATCCCAGGTGGCTAAGTTCCGGAACTTGGCTGCCAAATGTCACACTATATATATATATATATATATACAGTATATATTTCACACAAAAGTTCAAAGTCCCTAGCAATTACTCTAACAGTGCCGTCCGTTTATGCGCTAGATCGCAAGGGTTGCACAGTATAACCCGTTCTGCTGTCACCACTTCTGGCTCCTACCTTGACTCGTCTCGTTAAGGCTACTTCCTACTCTTGGGGGGTGCTGAGGCCATTTCATCTGTGTCTCGGTGGGGCTACTTCATACCCAGGAGGGGTTGCTGAGGCCACTTCATCTGTATTTTCAATTGTCCTTGCTTGTTCCGACCCTTTACCAAGTCCTTTCTCAGCCAGATGTCAGAGTTCAAACATAGGCAATCAATGTTGCTTCCTGGGGCGCAAATTATAGCTTGGAGTGTCCTCCGTTAGTTTGGCTGCAAAATGATCTGTGTCCTTGGTCGGGGGGTGGACTATCTGAGGTGGTGCCTTCTTGAGATGATTGGCGTGTATCCACGTCTTGTGACCCGCTACCTTGACAGCGGTTTGTGTTGCTAAGAGGACCAAGAATGGCCCCTTCCAGCGGGCTT
Organism: Ambystoma mexicanum; assembly: GCF_040938575.1. Taxonomy (NCBI): domain Eukaryota; kingdom Metazoa; phylum Chordata; class Amphibia; order Caudata; family Ambystomatidae; genus Ambystoma; species Ambystoma mexicanum. The sequence continues at coordinate 703,488,513 of NC_090923.1, forward strand.
GCAAGCAATTGGTGCGATCAAAGCTCTTTACCAGGACATAGTCCCCTGGTTTGATGGCATGGCCCTCTCATTCTAGGGCCGGCGGAGCTGCTTCTTTCACCTGTTGATGGATAATAGATAGTTTATGTGTGAGTTCAGCACAGTAATCCCTCAACAATGGCTGTTCAATGTTACCAATAACCCTTGGTTTAGGGACAGACCAGGCACTTGGGGGGCGGCCCATCACGATCTCAAAGGGGGACAATTTGTGCGTCCCCTTTGGAGTGGTCCGCATACTCAACAATGCCAAAGGAAGGGCATCTGGCCACTTCAGGTTTGTGGAGGCACAGATTTTTGCCAGTTTGTTTTTGACTACGGCATTCGATCGTTCAATAATCCCAGCACTCTTGCGATGATAAATGGAATGGAATCACTGATCGATACCTAAGGCAGTACATTCATACTTCACAACTTGACCAGTAAAGTGTACTCCGTTGTCGGAATACAGAAGGCTGGGCACCGTGTACTGGGGAACCCAGTATTTCAGGAGACATTTAGCTGTGGAAATAGCAGTGTTGTCTCTTAGGGGGTAATAGGGGGACAAGACAATATTTTAGTTTAGCAACTGGTTCCATTTGTATAAAGTCCATGTATACTACTTCAAATGGCTGCGTAGGGAGTCTGCTATGACCTGCTGGTACCTTCACAGTTTTGCCCACATTGTGCTGGAGGCAGATGGCACACTGTGCTGCCCACCTCCTGCAATATGATCCAATTTTCTGGTTCCTCCATACTTTGCTTAGAATGTCCTCCATTGCACCTACATTAACATGGGCATTCCCGTGTGCCATATCAACTACCATGGGTAGATAACTGTCAGGGAGCAACCACCTCATTTTGATTTTGTACAGCCACACCCCTTTAGAAGTGTGTCCATTGTTACTGTCTTTAGTCCATGCTTTAATTTCACAATCTGCCGCTTCCTTTTGAATGTCCTTTACTATCTCCTCAGGGTCCTTTCCCAATTCACCCTCATCCCTCTTCCCATCCACATCCCTTTGCAGCATGTTACACTCTGGAAGGGGGAGTTTACAGTGTTCCGCGGCATATTTAGCCACCTGGTCTGCAAAATCGTTTCCCTCGTTTACCTCCTTTTTATGGGCGGAGCACTTCACTATAGCCACCTGAGCGGGTTCAGCCAGTGCCGTCAATAATTTGTTTATCAAATTACCATGTTTTATTTTGGTACCATGTGAGGTGAGAAACCCTCTTTCTTTCCATAGCAGGCCAAAATTAAAGGCCACACCATGTGCATAGGCTGAATCCGTATAGATGGTTAGAGCTAAACCTTTGCTCAATTCTAGAGCCTTTGTCAATGCCCTTAATTCTGCAGCTTGCGCTGATAACTCGGGTATGCGTTCCATATGGACAATTTCACTTTCAGTTGTAATCGCATACCCAGCCACTGTCTCCCCACTTTCCAGCTTGTAACATGAGCCATCACAAAATAGAACCCCATCACGTCCCTCTAGGGGAAGGTCACTCAGATCGACCCTACCTCGGGTCTGCTCATCAGTGCGTATAAGGCAATCATGCATGTCTTGATCTCCCTCACCACTCGGCAAGGGCAAAAGGGAAGCTGGGTTTAAAGTGTTACATCTCATGATAGTTACATTTGGTGCAAACAATGTCAATTCATATTGTGTCAAGTGGGCTGCTGTAAAATGCTGAGTTTGAGTTCTATTGAGCAACACATCTACGGCATGGGGAACTCTCACAATTATAGCAATTCCCAACACTAAACCAGCACTCTGTTTGAGAGCTACTGCTGCTGCGGCAACTGATCATATGCAAGGGGGAAGTGCTGCAGCCACACTGTCCAATGTGCCAGAGAAATAAGCACAAGGCCTTTGCTTTCCATTGTGTTCCTGAGTCAATACAGATAGGGCACAACCTTTTTGTTCATGTACGAAAAGAGTAAATGGCTTGTCATAATTGGCTGTCCCAAGCCCGGGGGCACTACACAAGGCACTTTTCAAAGCGTGTCAGGCCTCTCTCATTTCTTGCATGCAGGTGAAGGGTATCTAATCTTTTCTGTCTTCAAACATTGTAACAGGGGTTTTGCTAGCAGGGAGAACTCAGGGACCCAATGGCAGCAATATGAGGTGATACCCAACAGTCGTCTCAATTCTTTAAAGGTACTGGGATAGGCCATTTCTTGGATTAATCGTACCCTTTCAGGTGACAGTGATCGACCCTCTGCAGTGAGGACATATCCCAAATAATCAACCTTAGGCATTACATATTGCATTTTCTTAAGCAACACTTTGTGACCATGATATGCCAAATGTTGTAACACGATCAAGGTACCTTCTTTACAACTCAATTCTGTGTCTCCACAAATAAGAATATCATCCACATATTGGATGAGCATCACAGCAGGGGGTAACAAAATTTCATCCAATTGTTGTTTTAGTGCTTGGCTAAAAATAGCTGGGCTCTCTGTGTAACCTTGGGGCGCTCGACAAAACCTATATTGCCGTTGTGCTAACACAAAGGAGAAAAGGTATCTGGATTCTTCAGCTATGGGTATGGAGAAAAAGGCATTTTTCAAGTCCACGACGCTATAATAAGTAGCCGTGGGGGGGACCATAGTAAGAATACTAGTCACACTGGGGACAACTGGATACCTGGGGTCCACAACCTTATTAATTCTTCTGAGATCAATAATAAATCTGTACGGGGTCACTTCATCTCTTTTCTTATGGACTGGAAGAACTGGAGAGTTACAGGGACTGTCATCACATTCTTCAACAACCCCAAGCCGTATCAGGTCCTGTACAATCCTAACCAATGCTGCTTCCCCTTCTGGAGATATTCTGTACTGTGGGGTTCGGGGTAGAGGGACACCATGTTTTACCTTGATCACAACAGGGGAATGTTCAAAACCCCCACATCATTACTACTAGTAGCCCAAAGCTCTGCGGGCAACGCCTGTAATTCTGGCGGCAAAGGTTCAGTCAGATAACAACCACCAACTTTGGATTTACATATGGTCATTTGAACACCTGTCGGAGAACAATAAATGGTTGCATTTAGAGCTTTCAAAAGATCCAATCCAAGGAGATTCTCGGGACACCTGTTAGTAAGTAACCATTTGTTAGTCAATTTTACTCCACATATAGATGTCTCAACTCTCTGGGACAATGGAGTACATATGGGTTCCCCACCGAACCCTACAGAAACCTTATTTTCACCCGATAGTCGAACTGAGGGGACGGCCTTGGCGTCAACCGAGCTGTTACCTGCCCCGGTGTCAACCAAGCATTTAACGGTGGGGTGCTGTCCTATTTGCAATTTAACAAACGGTCCTTTCTGGTCTATAGGAACAGATACCGCCTCCCCAGGCTCACTAGGGGTGTTTCAACTCATTGCTGCTGTGTTTTCAAAGAACATCATTCCACTCAATTTATCCTCCGCAAACCTATTGCCATTCACTCCAACCATTTGTCACTGCGCTGCGCCAGTTGAGAATACATTATTTTCAGGGTTTACAAACCTTCCCTGTCCTTGGGGTGCTCCCATATGAGGTCCACCTCGGCCTCTTCCTCTCCCACCCGCCGGTTGACCACCTCGTGCCATCAATATGGGACACTCATTTTTCCAATGTCCCATCTGTTTGCAAAATTAACACTGATCAATTTGTGGGGGTGTCCATTGTGGGGCATTACCTGCTGGATTTCTTACCTGGGGTTTCTGCCCCTTTTTGTTTACTATAAGATGGTTGTACCAGCTGTTGCATTAGCACCTTATTTTTTAAGTTCCTGTCTGCCTGTTTCTTACCTTCCATTTCTTCCTCCTCCTGCGGTTCGTAATATTTAGCCATCTCTAGAATCTGGGATGGAGTGCTTGCCTGCCAAGTGCTCTCACCCAATTTGAGTGGTTTCTTAATTTGTTTACGCAAATCCTTCACAAAGCCCATGGCGAAATACCTCTGACCCGTAGGGTTGCTAAAAGACTGACCACTGTGTGCCTTAAATGCACTTTCAAATTTCAAGAAATAGTCCCCAACTGTTTCTACAGGGCTCTGTATAACAGCATCCATTTTCTCAACATTCACATCTACCTCTGGCAACACGTCACTTAATGCTTTTAATATTCTCGTCCCTAGTGTTTTCAGGCCCTCTGGAATGGGGTCAATTGGTTTCAGGTCTGTATCCTCTTTTTCTAATGCTGTCCAATTGATGACATGCCCAGGAGGGTCCTGAGATCTAAAGGGTTCCCATACATCAGCCGGTGTCACGGCAGACACCACATCATCCATGATCAATGTCCTGCAAAGTCAAGGTACACATTTTGAATAGCGCTCTTAGCTCCCTATAGAATCCTGCGGCGTTAGTCCTAGGGTCCGGGGTTGCTTTTTATTATACTATACAATTCTGCTCTAGTGAGGGGTACATAGACATATGTCTTGGTTACAGTGGGGTCTTTGGCTGGGTCTACATTTGCTGTACCAATAGGCGCACATTCCCTCAGGGGTGCCATCATTGGGGTTCTTGGGAGAAATACTTCTAATAATTCTTTGAACAATCTGCGCGTCCTAAGATCATCTACTTCCCAATTAGGTTTACACGTTTTTAACTCAGCCTCGCACTCTCTCACCTTTTTACAAACTTCCTCCTGCCCACCTGTTGCACATTCCGATCCTATTCTGTTCAAAAGTCCTTTCAGACATACCAGTCGAGTTGCCTCGCTATGGGTGGCAAATATGTCCGTCAAATATTGTAACTTCCCTGGCTCCTTTTCTTTAAGTATCCCTTTAATCAAAGCGTTAGTCGTTGGTTTGGCATCATGCAAGGACTGCGTTCTTCTAAAATGTTCCTCTTCTTCCCACATCAGTTGGTCGTGGTAATCTTTCATTTTCTTAGTTACCCGATCAATTATCTGGTTGTATTTATCCCATAGAGCTGCCCGATCTTTTTCAGTGTCAAGGTCCTTATAAATGTTATGCAAACCCGTGGGCCACGGGCGCTCGGCATCATCTCTCAACCACTTATTAACAAGGTCGCAATGTATTCTCATTACCTGGCAAAATTCCTTCTTTTGGCAGGTGTTCAATTTCTGTTTTACCCCTCCAGCCGGGTTATCAAACAAGTCGTTTGCTATGTATTCTAACCTGGCATATTCAACCGGAGTGAAGAAGGGCAGCTTTCTAGGCAAATGCCCTGCTTCCTCTTCCTCGGTACTATTTGGATCCATGGTGCCGATCTGGGTACCATATGGGGGTGGGGGTGGAGGAGGAGGTGCAGAAGGCACTTGAGGCGCAATATTAGATGGGGATATGACAGGTACTGTTAGTCGCAAAAGATTCTCTGTTAATCTGATTGCATCCTGATCAGCTTTGATGTTAAGACTGGCGATTTCCTTTTCTGTTTTAGGGAGAAGTGGGTACATACCTTTGCTATATTTGATTAGGGCAGTCCGATCCTCAACATCTGGCTGGTGCTCAAATTCTTTATTATCCAACTCACAGGCCTTCTCCTGCAAGGTTCGTTTTTGTTTCTTTCTATCCTTTTTATCTTGGGACATTTTCTGCTTTATTTCTTCTGTTCGCCACTGGCGAATAGCATCATGCTGGGCGGGGAGGACCTTCTTCCTTAATAATACTAATTCCAGATGCTCGATTGTCTTAACATCAAAAGTCCCGACTTTAGGAGGCCATCTAAATTGAACGGACTTCTTTGTGTAGTCCTCCCAATTTTTGCAAAACTGTACCGCCCCCAGCCCATAGTTAGTTAGCATAGTATAACACGGAGTGCCTTCAGCAGGCGCATGCGTAGGTTCCTCATTTTTATTTCGGTCACACAAGTTTCCCATTATTAATAAAATACCTTACCAAACCCAAATAATGCGTACCATAAAACTGATACCAATTGTGGCTTACCATCCACCAATACAATTTCTGCAGATACAATTCACTCACCGCACCAAGGAGACCTCCCCTCTGTCTGGTTCGTCTGGTCCTTGGCAGAGCAGTCGTCTCTCCTTCTTCCTGATCTCTGTCTCAAGATGAGGATTTGCGCTTTTGCAGAAAAGGTGCGATAGAATTTGGGCCCAGTAAGTCATCTGCCGGAGACAGGAGCTCAATGGAAGGCACGCATCAAAGTGATGGACTGCATCTGCAAGGCCACCAGTCAGGGACGCCAATTAGTCAATGCTAAAATTCACCAGGCGGAGGCCTCCGTCAAAAATAAACGCACTCGTAAGTGAGTTTAACAATCATTTATTGCAATAAAACAAAGCTTCTGCGGAAGGGCCGACACGTAACATCATCAGAGGGATGCTGCTAATGTGTGCTGCCAATATTACGGTGAGCATGCTTTTTATAGGGAAATGATTACATTGAGTCTTATGCCTGTCTCAGAACCAGACATTTCCACACATACAAATTCCTGTCGGAACACTTTTGGCTGCATTCCCAGACATTGCGGTGAGATTTTACAAAGGCCGGACATCGCAAATGGTCATTACTCATAAGACTTATCTAAGCAAATCATAATACGCTTCAGGATGCAGATATAACCTTTAACATGTATGGTCGTACAGCGAGCTAATTCATCACACTTGACACAGTGGGGAATTTTGCAAGCTACACATATCCTGCTGCTGTAGTGATAATGATGTCCATTTATGGGCTGTTGAACAAAAGCAGGACATATCTTTTACAGAGAGTGACGCACGAGCGCCTGACACAAGTCTCCTTCACGCATATCCCAGAGAATAACAACTCCAAATATAGATACGTTTATGCTTATGTCTCGGGAAAGAGTGCGGATGCTAGCAATCATTTATCCATGAGAGAGAAAACCCAGGGTCAGTGAACACATGCTGACTTGCAAGGCCGCTTTCTGTGGAAGGGAAGCGTAAACGTGCTAACAGACGCTGTTTATGTAGCTTTACGGGAAAGGAGAGCAGGGGGACATTCCTAAATCTATGAGTAATATGTGTTTAAGGCGAAAACCCTGGGCCTCGTGCACGGACACAAAAGCAGTTGGTTTAACATGGACATAATGCTATAACATGGGCAATGTTTTAAGTCTTGCTGAGGCAAAGAAACATGGCAATTGCATGATTTTGGTATTTACAGAGTGACAGGAAAGGAGGGAGCAGGTCTGCTGATGAGCAGGATCTCTGTCTTACTGGCATTAAGGCAGAGGTTGTTGGCGGCACACCACTCCTGGATTGCAAACAGTCAGAGATGATAGACGGAGAAGAGGTGGCAGAGGGGAGCCTGAAAATGAGCTGAGTTTCATCCGAATAGCACTGAAAGTTGGAGCAGAGAGCAGCAATGCGGTGGGTGAAGGGTGCCAGGTATTGGTTGAAGAGCCAGGGAGAGAGTTTAGACCCCTGGGGAACACCACAAATGCAGAGTGAGATAGAGGAAAGGAAGGACCCAAGTTTAACATGGGAGGGTTAGTTGGAGAGGAAGGAGGTCATCCAGGCCAGGGCCTGATCAGTGATACCCAGGTTATCACGGAGGCGGTTGAGCAGGATGGCATGGTTGACCATGTCAAAGGCCGAAGAGAGATTTAGTAGGATGAGGACAGAGAGGAGAATAGAATCAAGGTTGGAGAGCATGTCTTCACAAATGTTCAAGAAAGCAGTTTCCGTGCTTCTGGCTGCTCTGAAGCCAGACTCATGGTCCTGGAGAAAGCCAAGAGAATCAGTGTGGAGGTTAAGCTGGTAGATGGCCATATTTTCCAGGAGTTCGGCCAGGAAATGAGTGAAATAGATTGGGCGATAGTTAGCCGGGCAAGAGGGTTCAGCTGTGTGTTTCTTGAGAAGAGGGTGCACAGAGAGTGTTTCAGAGGGGAGGGGAAAGCTCCAGCAGTGAAGTCGACCATGATCCCTGATGGTCCTTTCCACAAACATCCCCAAGGCTCAACCTCCTGCTCAAAGAATGACCCTAGGGCCCCTCACCCACTCCAAAAGGAACCCGAGAGCTCTCCCACCCGCTCCATAAACAACCCAAAAGACAACCCCCACCCTTACCACAAATAACCCCGGGGCTCCCCACCCACTCCAAAAACAACCCCAGGGCCCATCTTTTTACCTCGTACAATCCCAATCCTGTTTTATTTCAGCGACTGGATTCAAACCTTGGAAGCGCTAGAGAGCGCGTTTCCAGGGTGTTGATTTCCTGGGTCAGTCACTCCTGCTCAACCTAAGCCTGGTCCTGTCACACTGAGCATGTGTGGCTGGGTCCATGGTAGGATGGGATATGCAGAAACGTGCATGTGCCATCTCACACCGGCTTTTTCTTTCCTCACTTAAACAAATATATATATTTGTTTTGGACATTTCAGGCTGGGGTCATGCACCCCCTGGGAATCAGGCCGCGCCACCTGGGGGGAATGCCCCACAGTTTGAAGACCACTGGCCTAGACGAAGTTAACTAGCAGGCAATGCGCTAAGGAATGCAAACAGAACGTAAGAATGCAATCCCTTTTACAGAAGATGGCCTAGCACAATACAAATAATAAAGATGGTCCTTCCAGGATCACTGTTTTGTCTAGTGGTGAAACCAGGATACTGGCCCCATACGTTGGTTTCACTGTTTTTAATTTGGATACCTATTGAAATCTTCCAAATAATGCATTATAATACTCATCTCATTAGGGATAGTAAATAGACCTGTGACGCTTTTTTGGCAATTGAAATGAGTGTTTATTTTTTAGGTATGTTATTTTTGTAGGCTAATAAGTGTTGCTATCAACAGGGTTTATATACACAAACTTCAGTGATAGTAAAGGCTGAGTTGACATTGTCAGGATTTGGCACGATTGTGCAGAGTCAGGAGTCAAGTCCTTAAAAGAAAAGTGGGCGGACTCATTAACATAACAATCGAATGTGGCATAACCAGAAATTAGCATATCAATGTGCCCTCTGAAAAAAGTGGAGGGGTTCTGTAAAATAGTGGGGGAACTCTGTCCACCCACTTGTACCTTCGACTTGAGCCCTGTACAGAATATGATTACAGCTCTCTGCAACAAAGTGCTTAACCCAATGAGCTCTATTCTTAATCACGGGGATATTCAAAGCGCATTCTATCTTGGTAATTGCATGTGATCCATGTTATTACATATGATCAATGTATTGCAAAGAATGTTGAAATGCTGCATAGATTATGCTCTAGTGAATGGACGACCTGATTGCAGTACAGTGAACGTCAAGTGGCTTACAGGTGCAATGGATTAGATCGAATTTAGCTCTGATAGCCTCATCAGCGCATGTTACATTATGGAGACGTGCACGTCTTGTAAAAAAATAAAGTCCAATGACTTCTTTGGATGTGATTGCCAGGTGAGTGCCCCTCCCAGGATAGGAGCTCTCTGTGTATGCAGACAAATAAACCTTTGGATTGTCCTGAAAAACACTAGTGAATATTTAACACAGCAGAGTCTCCAGGAAACATAGCAATCATTTCAGTGTGCAGAGCACAGTTTACAGTGTCACTTTGGGAAATGCCTTTAATTACACTCTTTTATAGTCATCCAGCAGCCTACTGCTCAAGGTTTATTATGTGCTAATGAATGCCCGCCTGATGGCACTAGCCATGACCCTGCATCCTCGCCATAATGTGAATGCTGCAGACCTCACATACATAATTTTGAAGTATATCAGTGTTTCATTTTTGTATGTGACTTATGACAAGGAGTGGCAGGAAGTCATCTGCCCCAAGAAACTCCCCTGCAACGTGAGACGCAGGACAGTTTTCCCCCTGGCACTCGTCTTGTGAAGGATCGTTGTAGTAGGATGGCGTATGTATCACAGTTCTATAAGGCGCCTACTAATTAGTGTGGGGTTGATACTGTGTCTACAAAATTACGAGATATCACATCAATGTAGGCAGAAGAAATATTGACTTTGCTCTACCGACTGAGAAGTGGGTGTCATGAACTGTGATCAAGAACAAAGACGAATGAAAGAACTTAGCACTACTCATGTCCATGAGAAAGTAACATTCTGTAGACTTGGGAGATTTTAACAACCTTGTCAGGGTGGCAGTCGTTAGGCCAGGAGCCACAAAGGATGACACAAGATCATGATGAAATTCAGAAGGCTTCTGTACTAAGACCTAAGGAGCGTTTTAGCGTATGCGGTACTAGCTAGGAACAAGGCCTTCTAAGACTATTGCTGATACTTGGTGCTGCCTCCATTCCAATGGAATCGTTGGACCTTGAAACACACAAGAGTGAGCTGTCCAGTGGCGGCCGCTTTCATAGGGCTAGGGGGCGCTGCCCCCCAACCCAGGGAATGGGAGTGTGCAAACAGTGTGCCAAGTTCTTCTTCTGAAATCTGTTCTGCATCATTTGTGAAATAGTGTGCAGCACAGAGAATCCGTACTGTAAATGAAAAATAAATAATTATCTACAGCCACTATTGTTGCGTCTTCATGGGCCGGCTGCCACAAGGGCGCGTCCCATTTTACACAACTTTTTTCAGTGTAGAGTGCATGGAGCTTGTAGTTCCACGCACTCTACGTAACCCCATCACAATTAGGAGGCCGGCGGGGCACTAGAGGGGTGGCCCCTCCAGCATTGTTATGTACGCAAGCCAGGGGCGTTGCTAGGGGGGGGCTAAGGGGGCTATAGCCCCTGATCTTTTGGTTGTAGCCCCGGATAGAATCTCAGGAGCTACAGCCAAAAGACTAGTTAGCCCCCAGTCCCAACAGTTCCGACATCAGTTTAGCCCCGGGTCTTTTCCAGACCTAGCAACTCCCCTGACGCAAGCAGCGCACCAGTGTCAGTATCATTATCATGTTCTCTGACTTGACTTTGCTTACAGATAGTTGGCGCATAGCAACCAAAATGTCATTGGCTGTTTGCCAGCCAATGACACTGGGTGTGGGAGGGGCGATGGGCGCATGGTGTGTACTACCTTCACTTCGTCTTGAATCGTGTTGGTGTCCAGTTGAGTGGAAGAGCTGCCCAGCAGAGATATGCGAACAGCAGAGGCCAAGTCCCACGTGCACGGGCCTACCTTGGAAACTTCTCCAGAACGCCGGTACGTAAAGTTAAGTTATAGTAAACGTATTTCATTTGCAGCGTAGCCTGGCCTTTAAATCATTCCTGCCCACCCTGGGGAATTCAGGGCCTAGTTGTTGGAGGTCGCAGTATCCGATTCCCAGCCCTTGGATGAGACAGCCCAGTTGAGCGTTGATGCAGGGCCTACCCGCCTGGCATTCTGCTAGTGCAGACTAACCTGATTATTTTCAGATCAAGGGAAGGCCAAATAGTTAGTGGCACTGGTCACTTAGCCTCCCCTTGATCTGAAAATAATTGAGTTAGTCTGAAATACTGATGGAGTGAAGGTGTAACATCTGCTTAAAGTTGCTGATATTCGCTCCGCATTACAGCTAAAGCGGAATGAATATCAGCAACTTCTTTAAGCAGCCGTTATTCCGCTTTACAAGTTGTGAAGCAGAACGAATATCAGCAACTTTAAGCAGCCTGGGCCTATGGTGGCCTGTAGCTGCTTAAAGTTGTTTTAAAACTCGTAAAACGGAATGATCAATATATTATATCAGCATCTTCAAGTAGCCGTAGCCACCCACAGGCACTATTTTCAACAGTGCCAAGCTAGGCTGCTGCCAGGCCACCCACATGATATGATATGACATTCATAACGCGCCTATACACAAGTGTTTTGTGCAGTAAGTGGCCACATGAGTGTGATTGATAGCACCTTGAGACCATGGGCGTAATCTTAGGGGGGACAGGGGTTTTTGTCCCCCCCCCCAACTTTCATGGCACACTCTTTTGTCCCCATTCATTTGGCTGGGGCACCTTTTCTTCAAATGTCATGTCCCCCCCAACATTTTCAGCAAAGTAACTCCACTGCTTGAGCCACTTGTGTATAGGGGCGTTATACATGCCATATCATATCATAGCAATTGCTAGACTATCAGCCACCACTGTAGCTGAAGTTCTAGCGATCATGCCCCTGTTACACTGAAATAGTAAATCCCCCTTGACAAGATTCCTGTAAATGATTTATGTTGCCTCTCAGGAGGAGTGTCTTTTCAATTGAAGGGAAACATTGCCACCAGTTTGTTTACTTACCTCTCCACATACAGTATGAAGCAGCCTTCATTTTCGAAGTTAAAACAGGTTCTCTTTTTTCACACAAGTATGGAATAAACACATGTTTTTTAAATAGATGTCGTCATCCTCTGTACAGCGAGGTTTTTGGCTGGGTTTGTTCTGCTTTTCATTCCACCATTAGGCACATTTGAACATTTTTAAGGAGATCACTTTGCTTTCACAATCTGCTTGCCCAAATTATTTCAATTGTGAATTGGAACATATTGCTCTTTACTGCTCGTTTTCCCAACCGTCTCACGCCGTTTGCCTCTTGTGGGGAAAGCAACAGAGAAACAAAGTACAGCCCTTTTAAAGGTCGGAAGGTGGGCATCTTTAGGAAAAGACTACAGCTAGCTTGCATTTACAAAATGTGCTCGTACATGGGGCATCCAGTAACAGGCGCTTACTGCTCAAAACTCAAAAGTACACTTTTTGTCGACATTATAAGGGTAGAAGTTTGGCGTTGGCCCTGCAAGGATTAAAACACCTAATCTGTAGGTTACATGTACCGTCCAGATACCCCTGACCTAATTTACTAAAACTGGAACCACCTGTCTGTGGGAGACACATTAGCCCATTGAGCTATCTAACTGGAACTGGAACATGTATCCCGCAAGCTATACACTCAGGCAGCACAAAACCCTCTGAATCCTCCCAATGGCTTTGGAACCTGCAACCTACATACACATTGCTGCAGTACACACATATAAAGCCCTTGGGTTATCTTACCTCATTGACATTCAAACCTGTGACCTGCCGTTACAGACATCTCTTGTGTAAGTACATTAACCCAACAAGCTGTGTTACTAAAATCTGAACCTGTGACCTGCAGACCAGATTAGAAGCAGCACATGCTCAACTCACTATGCTATTTTACCAGCTTATCTAAGACACTTTTCCATTCAAAACACAGTATGCGATTTTTATTGAGCATCTTTGGTAAAGCAATAATGATACGTGTTATTACAAAGCAAGGCTGGCATTTTTATGCAAGCAGTCTAGCCATTTCTTATTGAGGTATGACATTTTGTATTTACCATCTTTGATAAAGCAAGCTGGATAAGTGTTATTATGTAGCTCGACTGACATTTTAGTGCAGCCAGTTTGGACATGTCTTCATACTGTGACATTCATTTATAATGGTAAAACCAACTGGATTATGTTCTTATGTGAGGATACTGCCATATATTGGCAGAACAAACGTGAACATGTTTTCTTATAATATCATTACTGGCATTATGCACAAAGCAAACACTAGTATGTTCTTATATGGGAATAATAGGGGTATAACGATGCAGTCAGCATGGAAATGTATGGACACAGCCAGTATGAAAGTGTTTTATACTGGCACATATTGCACGAAAAGGCATCATGAAAACTGTTGGTGATTTGCATCTATTGGATTTTTTCATGAGGTACCCGACAAAAAAAATTGCAAACTTTTGCTTTTTACCCAATTTTTCTAAAAAGTGTGCTCTAAAATGTACAATTTTCAACCCATTATTTAAAAGAATTGCTTCGGGGGAGAACACCCCCCCAGCCCTCCTTTGTTGGTTTGGGCTCCCATGCTATGCTCGGTCGCTGTGCCCTATCAGGGAGAAATATTTACGCCCCCATGTTAAAAAATTTACCAGCCGCCACTGGAGCTGTCTGTTTAACAATCTGGAGCATAAACAAATGTGTCCTGTGAACCATGGGTTTAAATCCTAAAGATGGACAGCGGTCAATGTACATGGAACCTACTGCACCTCTCCATTTAATTGTGAAGCCAATACCTCAGTGTACGAAGAATCAAAGTCCACAAGGAATCATCCAATGCATTTGATTAGCTATGATTTCCCCCTCTTACTCGCTACCATGACAAAGGTGCCCCTGTGGGGTTCAGGACCTGTGCACCTGAGAGATAACACGTGACACATTGGGCCTTTAAAAGGACGAGTATGCTCGTCCATTTTGCATAACCCTGCATAATAGCCTGGCAGTTAAGGGGTTAAGTACATTCCACCCAAAGATTGTGTATTTTCCAATGTCAAGGAAAAATGAAGATGCAGAATGTATCAATTTAAAATAGAACTTAATTTCTAAAAGTATGAAGGGCCTGAATCTGTCAAAATTCTGGTTAACCAGAGAACACAGACTGTTTTACAGAAATATCCAAGTAATAGCATTCCAGTGGTAGGTTGTTCTAAAGTATTGTGCATGGTGCACTCATGCATTTCTCTCGCCCCCCCCCCCCCGGTTTTCAAAAATTATTTATTTGAAAGTAATTTCATATAACAACAAGAATATTGTTCCCCTAAACGAATAATGGAAGGCCGGGTATGTTCTTGTGTTCTCTGTGAATTCCTCCTCCCTCCAAGGACATTCAGTCAGATGAACACTCCCTGTAGTAGGTGCAGGCTTCATTGATCCTATAATTCAGGGCACTCAAATAAAAAACAGTTCCCAATGATCTCCTGGCCCAAATTCCCTGCGTTCATGGCAGGAACACATCCAGGAGTCCCAATTTCCCTTTCTTGATCATTGGTCTCTTGTTCTGGGAATTTCTTGGTCAGGCTCGCGGGATCCAGTAGAGAGGAATGGATAGAGATCTGGAGGAGCCGACCTGAATTGCCTCCAGACAGCATGTGCACCGGTGTCTGGTGCCCAGGCCCCCTTACCCTTCCTCCCACTTTTGGAAGCTCCCTGCGCTCTTAGATTGATGGCCCGGTCTGCAACCTCCACCTTCCTCTGTTCCTGCCTTGAACCAACTGAGTCGACCAGGGCCTCTTAAGTATCTCTACTTCTAGATTGTTATTTTTCATTATTATCAAATCTACACTCAAAAGAAACAATTTAAACCAAATGTTAAATGGAATAAGTAATAGGTTGAGGAAGGTGAACTGAGAGCCTAGGCATAGAGTCCTCCACCACCGAAGCCCTGTGGTGCCCCCCTCATTGTCATGATAGCTGCTCCTCGGTGAACCAACTTTCCTCCCTAGGCTCCCAGTTGACCTTCCTCTACCCATTACTTATTCCATTTCTATCCATCATGCCAATCAATTTCAATTTTCGAATTTTTGGAGCATCCTCTATCTCTACAAAACCTCTTTTCATATTCGTTACAATAATTCATCCCTTCTTGCCACCTGTGTATATTTGGTGGTGTCAGACTGGCAGCACTTTCTTACTCATCATCAGTGCTGTCTTGATTAAACATGTTCTTTTGCGTTGAATCCCGAGTCTCCCCCGCATGTGTAAGAGTGTCAATTAAGGGCAGTCTGGTAGTGGTGAACTCACTATCCCCGGCAGCTTATCTCTAATTAGTTTCCAAAAGGACTGTATTTTAGAGCACTCCCTTAACATATGGAAGAAAGAACCCACTCCCACCTTGCATTTCAGACTATTGGGATCCATTGCTCGGCCGTCTGATAGAGTCGGTCCCTGCTATAGTCTACTCCATGTAATATTTTATACTGAATTAGACACAGCCTCATCGTTATGCTTTCGTCCCTTGGTAAGCCCAACGCTTCAGCCCAGTCTTCGTACTCCAGAGTTCCCAGATTCGCTTCCCATTTTTATGTAAGTTTCCTCAGTGGTTTTGATGTGAAGCTATTTAACATCTGATATAACTTTGTGATTGCCTTCCCCATGATTTACCGTTTGATAAGGTTGGTCTCTATCGAGGATCTCTCAGTTATGTCCCAAGTCACTCCCTGTTCTTGGGCTATGTCGTGTCGAAGGCTAATGTATTTAAAACTATCCCGATCATGTAATCCATGTTCCCCCTACAACTGTTGAAATGAGGATAATTGGCTTTGTACTATTGTATCTTTCACTTTCTGAATGCCCTGGCTCTGCCATCTTCTCTGCACTCCCAGTTTGTACACCTCTGGCAGGTCTTCTTTCCCCCATATGGGTGCCTTCAAGGTCACAACTCCCCCCAAACCCATTGCACTAAGAGCTGCTTTACGATTTTCAAGTGCATGAACCCAGAGTTGGGTTAAGTCCTCTTCTGGCCTACGCCACCTGCATGGGTGGTTGTGATCCCATTTTGTTCAGTTCCAGATCGATATGTGGCAAACCCCTTCCACCGAACAACCATTTGTGCCCCGCAATCAATTTGGAGGCACAATAATAATGCTGCACATTTGGAATACTCAGCCCTCCATTCCAGACCGATCTAGTTAGCGTTTTAATGCTCTCCTCAGGATTTTATTTCCCATCTAATTTCCAATATAATTTCCCTCACACTCATGCATTTCTTGTGTATATACACAATGAAGGAAAGGAATCATCAATCATTTTGAGTTTTTGATGTAATGTTTCATTTCTCCAACAACTGTCAGATTATTGTATAATGCCTATTAGTACTCGACGAGGGCGCAATCAGAATGAAAGAACCATTCTGATTGGCCCTTGGCGAACCATTACCCGGCTGGGAATCCCTCCGTCGGGATTCCACTGCCATTGTCCCCGGCGGGGGGTGTAGAAGCTTCTCAGCCAATGAGGAGGCTCGAAGTGCGGCCAGCCCCACTCCGAGCCTCACCACGGCTGAGAGGCTGCCTTTGCTCCCCGCTGGGGACTCAGGTAAGGCTTTTTTTCCCTTCCCCTTTCTTCCCTCCTCTCTGCCCTCCCCACCCCACTTACCTTCCTGCTCCTTTGTCCCCGGTGGGGGACGATGGCAGCCTTCAGCCGTGTGGAGACTCGGAGCGGGGCCATCCACACTCTGCGCCTCCACACGGCTGGAAGCTTCCATCGTCCCCTGCCGGGAACCCAGATACGTTATTTTTTTTCTTTTTTTTCTTCCCCACCCTCCCTTCCACCCTCCCAACCCCACTTACCTTCTACTCTGTCTTCTTTCGGGAAAGGGCACACTGGAAACACTTCTGTTCCCAGCGCGTCCGCTCCAGATGGCTGCCATGCAAAGGGAAAACAGACTCCATTTTCCTTTTCCCGGCTGCCATTTTCTTGGTTGTTTTTTTTTTTTCTGTCCCGAAACGCCAAAGTGTTTTGGGACAGAAGAAAATGCTTTTAATACCCCAGACACGTAGATATTGCGGGCCAGGGTACTAATAGCTATATGCCCCTCATCTGCATTGGTCTAATGATGCAAGAACAAGAGGAACTGTCATCCTATTTCAAAACAATCACTCTGTGAACTGAAGAGGGAATGGGAATCTTAGGACCAACCCCTCCTTTCATGAAGTTCATGACAAGATGGAAGGACAGAAAATATCACAATCACCCTTTCTAATTCGGATGAATCACAAATGCACCAATGATCGATAAATACACTGAAAGGTATCCTCTCAGCCAGCCATACTGACCTGGCATAGTACAGATCTATCCATGATTGAATGAAGAGACACAAGGCATGGTCACAGAAACCTATATGGACAGCCTGGAATACACACCAAGAAGCCATGTTACTGTCACGGTACTTGCCCCCAGACAGTGGAAGCAGACCAACCTGCCCCAGATACTAGCACCTATGGGGTCCTTTAAGGCTCCACAGGACAACCCGAGGGCTTCCTGGACTCAGTCCTGGCACCGTTGGCGCCAGGCTCATACTGCCGTCTCAAGCAATACAGTCTGCAGGAGAAGAGGGACCATGTGCAGCCTAGTCTGAGGCATACTGGAGGGACTACTTCACCTGGAACTACTTTGCAAGGGTGTGGTTGGAGGGACTACTTTTCAGGCTATTTAAACCACACCCTTGGAACAGAACACGCTTCACATTATTCTGCACTCCTGCAGTGTAACGCTCACTGTGTCTGCAAGCTCCAGTCCTGTCTTCAGCCACGCCCGTCCAGGTCATCGCGATCCGAGCCTGCAAAGGAAGAGAGAGTAGAGAATAGAACAAGACCCTTACCTGATTCTTCATCTCGATTGTCCGGGAGTCTCCGCATCTGCAGAAAAGGAACACCAGGTTAACCGCGCAGAGTAGAGAATAACTTTATAGACATTGAGCATTGCGCAGCGTGATACTCACCTGAATGCTGTTTGTTCTTGCGAGCCAACGAGGCACACGCACGCAATCGCTGCTCCGGAGCTGCCGCACCTGCTGAATAGAAAAGAAAACATCAGGTGAGCTACGCCTCTCTAAAGACTTCCAATCTGAAGCAGCATAAATACTCACCTGAAGCTGCATTTGCTTGCGGTTCCACGAGTCACCATCACACGATCTTCGCTTCGAAGGCCCAGCACCTGCAGAATAGAAAAGGAACAGCAGATTAGTTGCACAGAGAACAATATCGCATATTTAGACATTATCGCATCGTGCAGGTATATAAACTTACCTTGGCATTCTACTCACCATTTCCGGAGAGGAGTCGCTTTTCATCTGGGGCATCCCAAAGGGGAATCTGCAAAGAAAAGGCACAGGAGTGAACTTTTGGCAACTTGAACTCTGAAACAATCCATACTATTGAGTATTGGCATGAAGACTTACCTCAGAGTCATTGTTGTCTGGAACTCTGCAATAAATCTACAGGATCAGTGAAGATAACTGGATCCCTGAATCTCTACACACCCCTGCATACAGTCGCAGGATGGAGAGCCCACCATTCATAACATTAAGGTGAGACATAGTAGAAGGGTGCACAAGGAGGTCATGGGAGGTGGAAGTCGGTTCTCTTCCTTATGGCTAGTTAACATATCATTTCAACATTTTAGGCAAATCTTCCTTCGTGCCAAAAAGACGAAACTGAGTGGGCATTTGCAGTCATTCATCACTTTGCTACGAGTCACACTGGTGAAGACCGCTGCAGTCCAGCTTCGTTCGGGGCCCCTGTGGGGACCAGGTGAGCGTAACAGTTGCAGACCTCATTAGAGACACCACGACATAGCAGCGTTAGACATGAAGGTTATGTGTAATGCACTGTGCGGGACACAAACACACACTCGAATACAGTTCTATAGTTAGAGGACAGATACATGTACATACTGTGATTACTTTTATTATTTTTTCCATTAGCCACATGCAGCAATACAGAAACCGCAAAACAGAAGAGATCCTGAGCAAAAGTTTGCAGATGCTTAAACATGAATAATTTTATGGAATTGCAGGAGCACCTATAAGAAATGACAGAGCCAAGTGTGACTAACCTATGGAGAATATAGTATAGTGTGGATTATGTAGAAACCGAATCATAGGGATTAGGAAAATTACAGCAGGCCTCAAATCATTGAGCAGGAGACAAGCTGAGCTGATTCAGGCTGCACAGGGAGCCAGACATGTGGGACAGAGCCCACAGCTAAGGACAGGAGATGTGGAGACATTCCAATCCTCAGACGACAAGTGGACCAGATGCAGAGCAAGGGAATACATCCTCATAATTCAGAGCTGCAGAAGCTCAATTGTGCGGTCTCTAAACATGTGATACAGCTGAAACAGACAAAGGACAATGATCAATGGTGAGAAAGGAGAGCTGATCCCAGGCACCTAGACACAGACTGCAATAAGTATGCAACAAGTATCGAACAAGTGTGGTGACGATCGGGACATGTTCTCACAGGCAAAGGTGGTCACACAAGTTACAATACAGACATATAATCATTCACATCACCTTGAAAAAAAAACTGGGGTCCCAGGCCTGGGGACATCAGCTCTAGCCAATCACAGTTTAGTACCCTGTAGGTGTGTACCAAAGGGAGAGAGCCAACGGTAAGCCCATCATTCTGCAACAATGTAGTAAGTTAGATTTTGGGAGAGGGACATGCCAGCCACCTGACATGTAAGAGCCAGTAGAATAACATGTATATGTACCCATATAGGTTAATGTGCTCTCGACAGCTAATCCCACACCGCAATACATTTTTGGAGAGAGGCCCAAGTAATGACGATGCAGTGATGTTTTTCCTAGACAAAACTGGCCTGAGTGACATTTACTGTGTGACATGCTCGAATTCTCCTGACTTCTTGTATCGATCCCTGTTGGTTTTGGCTGTAATAAACCACAGTTTGATCTTGCCATTGACTGAGTCCTCCATGCATACTGGGGGAGGGAGTTGGGCCCTCCAAGTTCGCAAACACCCAGCATTGCTCTGGCATACCTGGGAGTTAGCCCAAACAAGTTGGTAGCAAAGTCTATGGTTTGCTGTGTCAGCCCGGCACAAGGTTGTCTCCTCTGCCATGGAACCTGAGATTCTGCAGGACCCTTGACTATTTTGAGAAGATGGGAAATGCGTACCTGTGGAAAGGCCATTAGGAGCCAGTTTGGAAATCATCCTGCCCGAAGTCAGCGAGGAGTCCACGCAGACAAGGATGGGGGAGTGAGCACCTACTGGATGATACAGCAGCGGAGCAGCACCAGCAGACCAAAGAGTGTAAGTATTGACCCAGTTGAATGGCAACTGTGAGTGTGGGAGAGGGTTTCACATATTGTCAAGTATTGTCAGGTATCATTGAGCATTTTCAAAGCATTTTATAATATTGTCAAAGTTAGTAGGGACAGGAGTGGAGGTAGAAGTACTTTTTCTATGTTTAGGGAACATTCGCTTTTAGAGGTAAACGGTTCTGGTGAATAACCAAGACTATTGATTCGAGGGCACAGATGACAGAAGATATGTAAATAGTGGGTTGGGCATTTAATCTCGGGACATAGATGACAGTAATCCTGTAAGGGTTAGCGAAGGAAGTTGGCCTAGATGGCAGAAGGTGAGTCGGCTGGTTAATTCTCCTGGAGTGAGAAGTTGTGCACGCTAGGAGACACAGCGGGTACAGTTCGATCACAAGAGCATATTGGTATACTCCGCCTGGAGGCTGGAAGAGAGCTGTGGGGGTTTTGTGTGTTTTGTGGAGTAACAGGCTACAACAGTGTGCGCACAGTATTTGATATGTCAGCACTACCATGGTTAGTAATAGGTGACATCACCCATAGGTTTTTTTTTGATTGACTGATATTTTATTTCTATCGCGCTCATACACAAGGGTTTCAGAGCTCTACAAGGCAAGGGAGGGCACATAGGACACGGAGAGCATGAGACGGTGAGGAGCTAATATTGGAAAATCGGGATTGGCAGACGAGGTAAACCAGTGGCGGTGCACAGAAGGTGCATGCACAATATTGTGGGTGTGCCTGAGGAGCCATTGATGGCGAGTTTGTGAAGGGGCGGTGCACGGAGCATGCCTGATAAGTCGTGGAGCCAGAAAGGCTCATAGTAACCTGAAAAGTATTTGTTATTACATTGTACCTTGATCCCTAAACAGCAGACTGTTGAAACCCTCGACTTGAGCTCAGGTAAAGGAAAGAAAATGTATCAGGAGAAGTGCAGGGGTGACACACCCCTACAGCACCTGTGTAAGACACTCCCACCCTACCGGGAAAAGATCTGAAAATATAGCATAGAGTGGTCCAAAAGTATATGGGGAAAGTCAACTAAACCCTGGCCTCCTTGCAGAGGTTTCTCTAAAGATGTGCAGCAATCACTACTGACACACATGCAGGGTACATATAAGGTGACGAAGTTAACAAAACGCATGGCCATATTCAAATTGTAGCGCATGTTCCAGGACGGCTAGGAGGATGAAGTGAGGTGTCAGTGGATGCTTAGCCAGCAGGAGGTGAAAGAGCCAGGGGTCCAGCCCTCCTTCTCATGTCCCTCTGAGTCTAGCATCAGATGACACAGACGACAAGCAAGGGATGTTCCCATTACAAGAGATTAGAGCCTTACAGGAATTGATAGCCGCAGAGGGGTATTCAAATCCAACATATAAACCAACACCATATACGAAGAAGGAAGGGCCGAGAGGTGCATGTGAGCCAGCTACTGAACAACAGATAGAGGCGCAGAAGGGCGCGAATGAGGGGTTTGGAGCTTAGCGACGAAAAAGTGGTAGGGGGCAGATAATATTGAAACTGGAAGGGAAACAGATGGGGAAGCAGAAAAAGAGAAGAAAGTATCGAGAGGGATCGCAAGGAAAGGAAGAGAGCTGAGCGGGAGCAATGGGACCGAAAGACAAGGGAGGTAGAAGAGGTTGAGAGGCTAAGGGAAATAGCAGAGAAGGAAAAACGC